>NW_027362769.1:89178417-89780917 GCF_046119375.1 Phyllobates terribilis
GATGTGTGTGTGTGTGTGTGGTGTGTGTAATAGATAGATGTGTGGTTGTGTGTGTGTGTGGTGTGTGTGTATAGATAGATGTGTGTGTGTGTATAGATAGATGTGTGTGTGTGTGTATAGATGATGTGGTGTGTGTGTGTGTGTTGTTTGTTTGTGTGTAAATGTACCCATAGACTTCTATAATGTGTCTTTTTTGGGTGGAAAGCAGCCAGCAATGATTTTTTTCCTTTCTAGTTAAAGCGAATAAAAGTAAATGAGAGCAATCCAAAAGGTGTTGGTATAGGTCAGCATCCAATATGTACAACATGCATTTGGATCAAATTACCGAGTTGTAAAATACACCGACCATAGTATGTACAAAGCCTGAGAAGATGCTTCTTTTAGGCTGTATGCCCACTATGCGTTTTTTAAGCATTTCCGCAGCGGCAATTCCGCCGCAGAAAAGCTTAAAAAACGCTTGGTAGAAGGTCTGCCATGTTCCCCAATGATAATCTGCATGTGCTGTGCACAAGCTGCGGGAAAATTTCCACTACGGATTCATTGCTGAAAAATAAGCAGCACTACCAATTATTTTGTGGAATCGCGGCGTTTTCCCCGCCATTAACTTGAATTGAATCGCAAAATATCTGCATCACTTCATGTGCACATGCGGATATCATGCGGTTCAATGTGCGGATGGTACCTGGGTCTGGAGAAGAGGAGACTCTCCTCCAGACCCGGTACTATAGTACCAGTAAAAAAAGAATAAATTAAAAAATATACATTATACTTACCTTCTCGTGGCCCACGGTCTTCATAGCGATCCGTCCAGTGTCCCCGGCAGCTCGCAATGGTCTAAAAGGACCTGCCATGACGTCATTTAGTCATGTGACGGGTCACGCTACCGCTGACGTCTGCGGTCGCGTGACCCATCACATGGACTAAAATGACGTCATGGAAGGTCCTTTTAGACCACCAGGGGACACCGAACGGATCCGATAAGGACACCGGGGGCCATCGGAAGGTGAGCATAATATTTATTTTTACCATTCTTTTACGGTCACACTATATAAATCCATGCCGGTTGCATGGATTTATATAGTGTGAACAAGTTGTCAAGCACTTTCCAAGTGATGCTAAAATCGCTTGGAAACTGTTTGACAACCCGCACTGTCCCTGGCAGGAAAAACACATGTACAATCCGCATGTACAATCCGCATGCATTTTTTCTGCCAGGGAGATGCAGAAACGCTCAGGAAAATCTGGAGCATTTCTGCATTGTGGGCACATAGCCTTAGTCTCACCTGTCTTTCTTAATGGAAAGTCATCCTTTGAGTCGTACATTCCGAGAACAGGATGGTGGTATGAGCCGGATACCCCACCTTGGGGCGGTGGGCTCTGGTCTAGTGAGCTATGTTGAGTCTTCCTGTAAAGATAGGACACAAAGGATCAAGGTTGGAGTAAAAGCACATGCAAAGGAGTAGAGACAGATTTACAGTATAGACTAAAGCGAGAATTGTTCTAAGCCCCTCCACCACCTAGTCATAAATCAATGCATGGTCCATTCAAATATTTCTCTGTGGTGGGTCAGCTGAAACCTCTGCCCTAGCAGTAAAACACTGTCTATAGCCCTGTATTTGGGCTGAGTAATTCCATTATCTGGTTGTGATATACCACAAATATGTAGACCTTGCATAGAAAAAGAGGTTGCAGCAAAGGTAGTATAACCCTCAACATTTCTGAGGACTAGTTACAGTCAAAGAAGATTTAAAAATGTATGCCAACTCAATAATAGTTAATCATATGTGATGCAAAAAAACAAACTATAGACTATGAAAAAACTAATTTAACACATGAAACTACAACAAAAAAATATACACACATTAAACATAAGTGATCTATCATTCTAGTTCACACGAGAAAGAATGTTCTTCTGCAGTCTGAGTCATATTCTTATGATTGGTCAATGACATGCAGGGGGAAAGTACACGCCACCAGGAAGGAACCTATTTCAATTCCAGACCCCACCTCCCCACCAACCCGAGAAGAACCTAGGTTAACATGTTAACGTGACCCACCCCAGTGAAGAACCTAGGTTAAAGCGCTCCCCCCAACCCCCAGTGAAGAACCTAGGTTAAAGCGCTCCCCCCAACCCCCAGTGAAGAACCTAGGTTAACGCGTGTCGTCACCACCCAGTGAAGAACCTATGGCAATGTCCCCCGTCCCAATAAGAAACCTATGGCAATGCCCCCCCAGTGAAGAGCCTATGGTAATGCCCCCTCCCAAGAAGAACCTATGGCAATGCCCCCCAGTGAAGAGCCTATGGTAATGCCCCCCCCCCCTCCCAAGAAGAACCTATGGCAATGCCCCCCCAGTGAAGAGCCTATGGTAATGCCCCCCCCCTCCCAAGAAGAACCTATGGCAATGCCCCCCCAGTGAAGAGCCTATGGTAATGCCCCCCCCCCTCCCAAGAAGAACCTATGGCAATGCCCCCCCAGTGAAGAGCCTATGGTAATGCCCCCCCCCTCCCAAGAAGAACCTATGGCAATGCCCCCCCAGTGAAGAGCCTATGGTAATGCCCCCCCTCCCAAGAAGAACCTATGGTAATGGCTCCCTTGAGGAGAACCTATGGACATATCCCCCCCCGCCCCCCCCCAAAGAAGCTATGGTATCGCAGCTTCAACCCCCCTCCCCTCCAAGGAAGAACCTATGGAAAAAAACACCAGTTTTATTTATATTTATATATAATTATACAAGATAATACAATTAGAGATCACTGGCAAGTGACAGGTCCTCATTAAATAAAATTCCTAACACTTACCAAAAGCGAGGGTCACTTGACATACAGTGATTTAGGCTTCGGTGGGCAAGAGCTTTCTTCTTATTCAGGACAAATTCCTGCAACTTCATTTTGACTTCGGTGCTCGCAACTGCACCTGCAAAATAATGTGTAAAGAACCAAAACCGCAATGTAAACCCCACAAAACAAAGCAGCACCGAAATATAAAAAAAATAATAAAAAGATAAACGCAAGCAATCTATACGGAATAAACAACCACCACAGCCAAATGATTCAAGCTGGCAACCCCTATCTACAGGCCTGGCTACAGCCTATAATTTGGAGAGGGGCATCCCCCACTATGAGAGAAGAAAAGCCAACAGTCAGAGACTCTTGCTCTGGCGGACATCCATAGATTATATAGACAGGAATTCAAGTTAATGACCGCATGCAAAACTAAATTTCAACTGTACCCACTACAAATAAATGGTCAACAACTATCTTTCCTGATGCCAGGGTTACCGGCAATATAACGTTTGCCAGGGTTATCGACCAATTCAGTTCGCTCGGCATGATGGGAGAATCAATAACGACATTTTGCATTCGCTTATTTTTACAATATGGAAAAAAAACAATATAGATAGATATAAACCTTCATATTTGTGATTTCCTGAAATAATTTTGCATCTATTACATCAATCAGTCCTCCACTCACTTTCTTTTCCCTTTTCTTTATTCTTCAGCTGCATTAGTTTTTGTTCCCGTTGCTGTTTTTCCATCTCTTGCTCCTGCCGATGTTTGCTCCAGTTTTCTCTGGTGCTCCAGAAGCTCCTGCTGATGTTTCATGGCAAGAAGCTCTTGTTGCTGCTGTTAAGTGACACCCCCCACCACCAATCAGGTTAGTGACAAGTCAATATCTTCAGAAGGCTCTCAGGAGAACATCCATCGATTAGCCATCTCTTACCTTTACATGCTCATGTAATTGGGCCTCGTGTTGTCTGGACAACTGCTCGTGTTGCCTCTGAAACTCGGCAATAAGAAGCTGCCGCTGGATTTGCTGCTTCTGCTTCAGTGCCAGTAGTTCTTGCTGCAGCTGCTGCTCCCTCCCGGTGCCCTCCGACCCCGAGATGGCATATTGGGGATCCAGTCGAAGGTCCATAGGAAGCGTGCGAAGCCACTTGGAGTGGCAGTGCAGCACTCACATCAACTATGGAACCAAAAAAACAAAACCCCTTAGTACCTTTTGGTCTACAATATACTTTTTGGAGACCCGGACATCCTAAAGAACAATTTCTCTAAACCCATAATTTTTTAAACCAGAGGTCCCCAACCGCCGGTCCGCGGACCAGGACCGGGCCGTTGGGGTTTTTCAGCCGGTCCGCGGGGAGAGGGGGCCCCTCCAGCCTCCAGCAGGGCCGCCATCAGGGCATGACTGCCCTGACTCCAGTATGGGGCCCGGCCGGTAGGAGCCCCCTCGGAGCCCCCCTCTTGTGCGTCTCTCTCATGGGGCCCCCGGCCGCATGGCTAAGCGCCGGGTCCGGGAAACATCTTAGCGCTGCGCTGCTGCGGCAGCACCTTCATGATTCCCCTGACTTCCGGTCATGTGACGGCGCCGTCACATGGCCGGAAGTCAGGAGAACCTGGTGTCAGCGATTTGGACGAGCGCCAGGATTCTGCCAGGGATCGCATGGGGGTAAGTATAACAAGTTTTATTTTTTTTTTTAAATACAATTAACTAGGAGGGGGGGAATGGGAGATGCACATGGGGGGGAGGGGAGAGATGAGAGATGCACATGGGGGGGGAGGGGAGAGATGAGAGATGCACATGGGGGGGAGGGGAGAGATGAGAGATGCACATGGGGGGGAGGGGAGAGATGAGAGATGCACATGGGGGGGAGGGGAGAGATGAGAGATGCACATGGGGGGGAGGGGAGAGATGAGAGATCCACGGGGGGGGGGTGAGAGATCCACGGGGGGGGGGGTGAGAGATCCACGGGGGGGGGGGGTGAGAGATCCACGGGGGGGGGTGAGAGATCCCACGGGGGGGGGGTGAGAGATCCACGGGGGGGGGGGGTGAGAGATCCACGGGGGGGGGGGGGTGAGAGATCCCACGGGGGGGGGGGGTGAGAGATCCACGGGGGGGGGGGTGAGAGATCCACGGGGGGGGTGAGAGATCCACGGGGGGGGTGAGAGATCCACGGGGGGGGGTGAGAGATCCACGGGGGGGGGTGAGAGATCCACGGGGGGGGTGAGAGATCCACGGGGGGGGGTGGAGAGATCCACGGGGGGGGGTGAGAGATCCCACGGGGGGGGGTGAGAGATCCACGGGGGGGGGTGAGAGATCCACGGGGGGGGTGAGAGATCCACGGGGGGGGTGAGAGATCCACGGGGGGGGTGAGAGATCCACGGGGGGGGTGAGAGATCCACGGGGGGGGTGAGAGATCCCACGGGGGGTGAGAGATCCACGGGGGGGGTGAGAGATCCACGGGGGGGGTGAGAGATGCACGGGGGGGGGTGAGAGATGCACGGGGGGGGTGAGAGATGCACGGGGGGGGGGGGGGGTGAGAGATGCACGGGGGGGGGGGGGGGTGAGAGATGCACGGGGGGGGGGGGGTGAGAGATGCACGGGGGGGGGGTGAGAGATGCACGGGGGGGTGAGAGATGCAGGGGGGGGGGGTGAGAGATGCACGGGGGGGGGTGAGAGATCCACGGGGGGGGTGAGAGATGCACGGGGGGGTGAGAGATGCACGGGGGGGGGTGAGAGATGCACGGGGGGGGTGAGAGATGCACGGGGGGGGTGAGAGATGCACGGGGGGGGTGAGAGATGCACGGGGGGGTGAGAGATGCACGGGGGGGGTGAGAGATGGCACGGGGGGGTGAGAGATGCACGGGGGGGTGAGAGATGCACGGGGGGGGTGAGAGATGCACGGGGGGGTGAGAGATGCACGGGGGGGGTGAGAGATGCACGGGGGGGGTGAGAGATGCACGGGGGGGTGAGAGATGCACGGGGGGGGTGAGAGATGCACGGGGGGGGTGAGAGATGCACGGGGGGGTGAGAGATGCACGGGGGATGAGAGATGCACGGGGGGGTGAGAGATGCACGGGGGGGTGAGAGATGCACGGGGGGGTGAGAGATGCACGGGGGGGGGGATGAGAGATGCACGGGGGGTGGATGAGAGATGCACGGGGGGTGGATGAGAGATGCACGGGGGGTGGATGAGAGATGCACGGGGGGTGGATGAGAGATGCACGGGGGGATGAGAGATGCACGGGGGGTGGATGAGAGATGCACGGGGGGTGGATGAGAGATGCACGGGGGGGGATGAGAGATGCACGGGGGGGGATGAGAGATGCACGGGGGGGATGAGAGATGCACGGAGGGGGGATGAGAGATGCACGGAGGGGGATGAGAGATGCACGGAGGGGGATGAGAGATGCACGGAGGGGGATGAGAGATGCACGGAGGGGGATGAGAGATGCACGGAGGGGGATGAGAGATGCACGGAGGGGGATGAGAGATGCACGGAGGGGGATGAGAGATGCACGGAGGGGGATGAGAGATGCACGGAGGGGGATGAGAGATGCACGGAGGGGGATGAGGATGCACGTGGGGGATGAGAGATGCACGGAGGGGGATGAGAGATGCATGGGGGTGAGCTGCACAGGGGGGGTGAGAGATGCATGGGGGTGAGCTGCACATGGGGGGGTGAGAGATGCACATGGGGGGGGGGGGTTAGGTTTACATAATTTTTTTGCCTTATTTAGGGGGCGGGGGGGCCCCCAAAAATTTCTTGCACAGGGGGCCCACTACAGTCTGTGTCCGCCCCTGGGATGAAGTAAATGCAGCTGAACAGCAGCTGTCAGGACAGCCTGCCCTGTCCTGCTGCAGGGTGTGATGGGGCCTCAGTGATGCGGCTCCTGGCACAGCACATTATGTGGGGGCTCCTGGCATAGCTCCTGGTGGGGACCTGGTCTACACTATATGATAAGTATGCACTAAACTCCAAATCCCTCCATTACCCCGCCCCCATATGACCAAAGCCCCGCCCACCCCACCCCCTCCTTGCTGGGCCATGGAAAAATGATCTTGCTTCAAGCCGGTCCCTGGTGCAAAAAAGGTTGGGGACCACTGCTTTAAACTATCCAAATGATCAGGTCTAATTTTTAACAGTTTAGTCTTAAACTTCCGAAGAGGATCTTTCACGAGCCCAGAACCCAAAGCTCTAGCTAAAATGCCCAACTTGTAGCCGTCGTTAGAAGTCGGCCATGGTGCCATGTATAAAAGAACATGACATACGTAATATTGGGGGTCACATTTCTTAAACGCAAAGCTAAAAACATGAAAAAAATAAAATACCCAATGCAACACGAGATGTAACGAAATGAAATTGTATTTGTCACAAGATTTGTGCACTGGGTGCCAAAACTGATGATTGCAGAGTGTCTGTTATCTGCGCGATGCCAGAGCAACGGTTTGGGTCTTTTGGCATAAAAAGTGTTAATAAGAGGAAATGCAGCCATTGCAGCATGCTGTCCATGTGGAGGATGAGATCAAAGCTGGAAGCTCTGCTATAGGCAAGGAGAAAGTTCATAAAATTATAGGCATTATAAGGGCACGCAGCTGCATTGATGTGATGCACAATCAGAAAGCATTGTGTTCGGCGGTGGATGCGTCACTTGTGACTCTTGTTCACCAAGCACCCCGAAGAGTAAACTTGTTAGAAAGCGTTGGCAGGAAGGCGGGGGAGGGTCAGGCATGTCAGAGAGGGGACTTTGACACTGAGCCCTCCTGAAAACAAAGCAAGCTTCTCTTTTTCCCAGGGGAGCTCCCCCAGCTCCCAGTCCCCAAGCTGCTCTGTTGGGTTTATCTCCTGAGGCTTACGAAAGTAGTCAGAGCGGTGACGTTAAGACACACAAAGAACGTATTCAGCATTTCGAATGGAGCCTTCCGCACTGTGCCATTATAATAGGGCACATTTCCCCACACCAACTCTTCCCACAATCCAGGACACAGTTGCCTCTGAAGGAAGGATGCTGATGTCGTTGGTGGTCAGTGAATGAGAAACATGGTGAAAATAAGGACTGAATAGAGACAAAAAGTCACTTCTAAAACTACATAACCCTATACCATACAAACGTATGAGGGCAGTGCCGCTTTATCCAAGGCATCAATGTGGAAGATGTAAAAAGACTAAGAAAACCTGTAACATGTACAACGAATGCAGGTAACACATGAGAACACAGCTCAGGTTCTATATACGCAATATACCTGAGACGTGGTGAAAAATTTGCATTTGTGCAAAATTTAGGATACTGCAAAACGCAATTTTTGTGGATGGTTTTGGTGCAGTTTTGTAGCCAAACATGGACGAATAGAAAAACAACTCTATCTGTCTTTCCTTTACACTTTCCAGTCATGTTGGATTCGGTCTTGGCTTCGGATTAAAGAAAAACAGGCATTGAAAATTGTAATAAAAGCTGTATCTAATCCCAGCCTTAATCATATCACAGAGATTTCCAAACTTCCTGTTAATTTTGCCACGGGACTATTTTGTTTCATGTTAGATTATCAGGACTCGTAGCCTGGCCATACACATTGGATGAATGTTGGCTGAACTCTCAGATTTTAGCAGAACCAGCCAGTTGGCTGGTTTGAGTGTATGGTGGAGTCCCAATTCTCCAGTGTTGGGAAGAATAAGAGCTACCATGTTGTATTTCAACATGTTTATGGCTTTTGCTCTTGAGAGATAAAGTTGGAGTTTACTCTCTGCTCCCTAATAAGATACCATTCAGTGAGGGAAGCTCAGGGGGTCAGGAAGAATAACTAATGAGGGCAGTTTTAGGGTTAATTTTCATAATGCATATTGTGGCCCAACGAACAGTGCACTGGACTAAGATGTACCAAATTAATTAGTAGGCACACACCTCTTAATGAATTTGCGCATCATTCAGCTGCCATGTGCAACTACAAGAATTGCACTCCAGTTGGGGACTGGAGTACATTTCGGTCATATTTTATACCACTTTTGATAAATTTGTTGGCAGTCCTCGGCCATGCCCTCTCCCGCCAAAGCTGCACTCAAAAAGTTGGTGCAACTGGCTCTTAAATTTTCAATAAACCCAGCCTGGGATTTCTACAGTTTTTTTTTTTTTTTTTTTTTTTATCATCACAAAAACAATGATACGTCATAGTGATAATCATTGTAAACACAGACCCCATGATGGAGCGGATAGGACCTGGATAAGTATTTTATGGGAAGAACCTCACCCGGTATCACACTGTTCTGTCCAAAAGTCATACAGGAAAGATGGCAATTTCCCGATCAGATAATTTTCTGATGTTCAGACAATCAATCGTACGGTATACAATATATCATGAAAGAGGCAACTGAATATTATACACTGTGGATAAGCAAATTTTTCAAAAGTGAACATGTGGGTCTTAGTTACGATTTTGATCAAAGTGTATAAGCCCATTGCCATGTCACGTCGACCTCTCCAGCAGTTTTATGCCTTATTATGTTACCACCATGACACCGTACCAACATAGGAAGTGACCCAAGTGATCGAGAGCACCCATGCTAACACACCATCCCACAAGAGACAGCACTGCAGCAACAATGGCCACCATACAGCACTAGCAAGTATTTAATTTAGCAGTAGACTGCAACTAATGTCTGACCGATCTGCTCCTAGCTTGTTGTCTGAGACCACACACTATGGTGAGTTTTTTAGGTCACTACGCTTGGTGCTGTGGTAGTGTGTCTACAAAGTTGTGTGGTCAAGAGCCCAGAGGAGATGACAAGCAGCTAAGTGGCTTTCCTTGCAGGTGCGGTTTTGTGGTGGTGGTGACCCTCCATGCAGTCCTACACTTAATCGAGCAGGGATCAGATTAAAAAGGTGACCTAGCAGTGGGCTTATACATTTTGATCAAAATGTTAATCAAAAATCTCATGCTCATTTTTGAAAAATGTTCCAGTACGATAACTGAAAGATGAATCATGTCCCGATAGTAGGTCATCCATATTTGATAGAAATTTGCGGATTCGAATTTTCACATTAGAAACCCTAGAAAGACATTCATTTTGCCAGAGTAAAAAATACTATACTTAAAAGATATATGGCACGCAGAAATATAATCACAGTTAAGCCAGACTGTGGGGTTATTTCCGTCAGAGAAAGGCTGGGAGCTCAACCTGTTGTCACCGTATTGGTGTCAACGGAAGCTCATTCATGTCCCGAAGCAGCCGCCCACTCCAGCCTGTCTTCTTCTGCTTCCCTCATTAGACAGGATAACGTGTTCCAAAGATGCTCCGTATGGTACCGCACGCCTCCGTCGGCAGGAAGGTGACTCACCACGGCTCAGCAGGTGAATCACACACCCTGGAGAATGTCACAGATATGATGCTATCAAGAGCTGCTCCTGTAGCAAACCGTATCAAAACCCATGGACGAAGGCTGGATTAGATAATATTTCTCTGCCCTGGGAACAGCTGCAACCTGTGCTCGAATGACAACCAAAAGTGCTGAGCACAAAAACATTTCATGATCTTGTACAGAAAGCCACAAATTGCTTCACCACCAGGCAAGAAAAGCATCAATTTAGGTGCCGGCTAAAAAAAACAAGGTCAAATTTGAGGATAAGCGGTGCCCGGAGATAACACTACAAAGTGCCTAAGAAACATCATCCGGGTAGGTCAAGACACGGTCTCCTGGCATACTTATTTAGCTGGCAGCTTCTCCTTAAATTCTTATAAGGTCTGGGCACTAGGGTCACCACCGACAATAAAGGCGCCCCATTGCCACATAAGACTTCCCTACCTTCAAGCTAATGCCATCATAGTCTCCACTGAGATTGAAAAGGGTTGTCAGGAGCTTTAAAACAACTTCCAAAAAGCAAAAAAATGGTGTAAAAAAAACAACACTCCCTGTTTAAAGCCCCACACCTCTGATGGTCCCTGGTGGTCCTGCAGCGATGACATTGAATATATCATTGGCAGCTACTCACTGGCTATATGTGCCATAGATGCAAGCATCATGCGTTATCATGTGAATGATAGACAGTGTCGTCATTGCAAGAACAGTAGGGACCACCAAGGTAAGGTGCTTCTTTTCCCCTAGATTTGATTCTCTTCTTAGGCAATTATATTACCATCATTTTTGGACTATAAGATGCACCGGACCATAAGAAGCACCCCAAATTTTGGGGTGGAAAATAGGAAAAAAATATTTTTAGAAGATGGGGTCCATCTTATAGTCTGAATTTAAGGTATCTTACATGGTGGACAGCGGCGGTGGAGCAGGGTCGCAGGAGGCATGGTCCCTTCCTCAGGACACCAGGTATCCCAGCAGTGCGATACTGCGGGCCCGGTATCATCGGTGAGCAGAGTGCGTTGCTGGGCCAAGGTCCCAATCTGTGTACGTGCCACCTCCAGCAGCCCATGGCTTCAAGAAAATGGCCGCCAGGAAAGCAAGGATGTACTCCGCTCACTGTCGACACCGGGCCCGCAGCATAGCCACACTTCTGCCACCGCCAGCTTCCTGAGTAAGGGATTCTGCTCCACCGCCGCCTCAACCCCTCCGGTAATCCTGCATTCGGACTATAAGACGCACCCCCTCCCCCATTTTCCTCCTACATTTTTTTTGGAGAAAAATGCGTCTTTTATAGTCCAGAAAATACGGTAAATCTTTGTCAACCCACTTTTTTTCAGCAGAAAATTACCCTTTGCTTAAACCGGTTTCATGTTAAGTGTATTTTTTTTTTTTTTTTTCTTTTTTATAGCCGCCTCAAACTATCAGCAAAAGACTGACTCAGGGCCTATTTAAAGCATTGTCTGACCATGCTTTATTAACGTCACTGTGAGGGGAGAGGGAGAAGGTGAGCTGTAACATCATCCATTGTGAATGGTGGATCCTATGTTAATCAGCTGAATATAGAAGAGCTACCTTTCATTGTGACCATAATGCCGCATTAACACATCTGTCTGACTATCCGCTGGTCTTCTGGCCTGAACTTGACAGCCTTCTAGACATATATGATGCTGTTAAAAGTTCAGGTGAAGAGACCCGTAGACAGTCCGTGCATGAGGATTCAAACTCAGGACCTTGACACATGGATGGTATTAGACTGCTGAAAAGTCTTCTGTACAGAACAGGATTATTTTTAAGTAGATTTTACATAAAAACCTGATTTAAACAATAGCTCAGTTTCCGATTACAGTTTAACACGGAGTCTTAATTTTCAAAAACTTGGGATTGCCATCTTCTGACGTCTCCATGACGTTCACAAAATGTCTCGGTATGGACCTATTCCATTTCCATTAGGACAGAATTTCCATCTCTCTTAGGCCACGTTCAGTATTTGGTCAGTATTTTACATCAGTATTTGTAAGGCAAAACCAGAAGTGGGTGATAAATACAGAAGTGGTGACGTGTTTCTATTATACTTTTCCTCTGATTAATCCAAAATGAGTGGAACACAAATACTGATGTTAATTACTGAACGATGGATGGATCTGCATCTATTTTGGACCTAAACCCAATGTGTGTGAATAACCCCAAAATAGGGAATAGTGACAAGCATATAGCATGGTTTGCGAAAGTATTCACTCCCTTGTCTTTTTTTGTGTTTTGCTACCTCACAACCTGGAATTATTATTTTTTTTTGTTTGAGGGTTTGCATCAGTTCATGGAAAGAACATGCCTATAACTGTGAAGCAAACAACAAATAGGACAAAATAACTGAAGACTTCAGTGTGCACAACTATTCACTCCCCTAAAGTTAGTACTTTGTGGAGCCTCCTTTTGTAGCAAATTCAGCTGCAAGTCGCTTTGGATAAGTCTCTGAGCTTTCCACATCTTGCCACTGGGATTTTTGCCCATTCCTCAAGGCAAAACTGCTCCAGCTCCTTCAAGTTAGACGGTTTCTTCTGGTGAACAGCAATCTTCAATTCTCAATTGGTTAAGGTCTGGGCTTTGACTAGGCCACTCTAAAACATTTACACATTTCCCCTTAAACCACTCGAGTTTTGCTCGAGTATACATTGTATTACTGTCTTGTTGGAAGGTGAACCTTTGTCCCAGTCTCAAAATCACTGACAGGCTGTAACAGGTTTTGCTCAAGAATATCCATGTATTTTGCACCATGCATCTTACCCTCGACTAGGACCATTTTCCCTGTCCCTGCTGCCGAAAAACATCCCCAGAGCATGAGGCTGCCACCATCATGTTTCACTGTGGGGATGATGTTCTTGGGGTGATGAGCTGTGTTGTTTTGGTGCCAGACATTGCGCTTGCCTTGGTGGTCAAAAAGTTTAATTCTGATCTCATCTGACCACAGATATGAGGGTGAAAGGGGTTGTCCGGCCTTAGGGAGGATCTACAGAGTAGTCCTGAGTGTAGACACCTTTTTATAAGATTCCTATATTTAAAGATCACTTTACCTGAGCTTTAAATAAAGGAATCATAATAGGTGTCTACACAGGGGACTACTCGGTAGATCCTTCCCAAAACAAGGCTTGGGGCAGCTAAATACCTTTTCTGCAGTCATCTCCCCAACCCAACTATTTATAGGCATCTTCCACTCATTCCATCTTGCAGATGCATTCTTTTTAATCTCGTTAGTCCTGATTAGAGCACGTTTGGAGCAGGGCTGTGGAGGCAGTAAGCCAAACCTCTGACTCCCTCATACACGGCTCATGTTTAAGTGATAAATTTACTGTAGCACAAATTCATCTCGGCTAAAAGTCTAGACCCTTAGATCAGGAATAGGACAGATATTTATAGGACATTTCATAACTTTCCCAAATTCTTATGAAAAAATATTCCCCACAAACACCATTGAACTACTGTACCCAATTTATTATATATTTTAGGAGTCGGTCCATTTTATACCGACCCCGATTCCAACTCCACCAAAATGGACACCGACTCAGCCTCCATAGCCCTGGTTTGGAAGCCATAGCTCTACGGTAGAATTTTTTGGTTTATTTAGCTTCAGCACTGAATGACAGCCAAATAATGTGTTCTTCCCATGGAAAAACAGTTCCATAGCTCATTTCCATGACCTATCCAAGAATGTAACAATAATGAAAACACTATGCTTCCAGGGAGCAAATGCAGCCATAGCTGACAGATATAATTATTATAAACTATTACGCAAGTAACAGTTTAGATTACTGTTTGGCAAAGGAAGGTGCTCTGACATTGCAAACAAAAATGTATTAAAATCAAATCTGGTCATCGTGAGCTTATCTGGGGTCAAACTAACCTTGTCAACAAGACATGTCAGCTATTAATAACCAGCGTTAAAAAAATTTTAAAAAAAAAGCGCACCTGGTGTCTTATTTTTATGGAAGAAAAAATAAAAGTCACAAATTTGGGAGCATGCTATTTTTTGGAACTTTTCCACCTTTACAAAAGTGACACGAAAAAGGGTGAGATTCAGGAGAAGGGGTGTTGCCAATACATCCCCACATAAGTGCAAGTTATAGCCTAAATCTACTCACATTCACAGTCAAAGATACACATTAGTATTAGGGATCGTTCACACTGGCATTTTCTTGCGTACGACCGTGTTAACCGTGTTTTTCACAGATAGCACTTGAACCTATAACAGTGGATGAGGTTGTTCACATGTCTGTGATTTTTCGCAGATCGGAGCAGTCAGTGTAAAATTGGGGAGACATGTCCGATATTGATCTGCGTGTCGGATCAAAATGGCAATATAAGTGTATGTGTCCATGAAAAAAAAAAAAAAAAAAAAACGGACTCCACTCTGACACCACCCAAGTGCAGTCTGTTTCCATAGACTGTTATATAGGAGAAGGTGGAGCTTTTTTTTTTTTTTTTTTTTTTACCGTTCCTCATCCAAAAAAAATCTGATGAAAATCTGATGAAAAACTGATGGTAAAAACTGGCAACAAAAAAAACTGATGAAACCTGGACAGATTTTCTAAAGGAACCTTGCTGATCACTGGGCGCAAACCACTAGGACCCTCAATGGAGGTACGCTCAGACAAACTTTACCGCAGCCACATTGACTACAGAAAGCAATGGACAAGATATTTTCTACAAAAGAGTTTTCTAGGCATTTTATGAGCTCTGCAGAGGCCATTGTCCAGGAAGGAGGAGGAGGTGAGCTGTGACCATTACCTTTATTGTAAAAGCTGTATGCTTTATTATATTTAAACAGGTATTACCTTTCGTGTAATGTTGTCTGCTGCAATACGCAAACCTGCTGTGAATTTTCAGGGGTTTCTGTAGCATAAATTTTCATGTTGAACTTGGATGAGCCGCCATATTAGCTACACTGGCTCCAAGGTTCAACTGAGCCAAACCAAGACTTTTCCGTATGGAATATGCATAAATGAGCGTGGATACCATAATCTTCAATGCACTGTCATCGTGTCATTCTGATTTTCTTACAAAGCACATGACTTAACCAAAAACCCCAAAGCAAAAAGCAAGATTTGCTGCCTGCTGTCAGCGAGACGGACACCTATCAATCAAAAGAGGGAGGTATGCCCTAAGGATATAAATGACCCGGGGAGTCAGACGTTGATCTGGACCTGGGTTCTCCTCTGACCCCATCTATTGAGGTCTGCTGGCACACAGCGAGGTTTTACACTAGAAATAGGACTATCCTGATTGGGTACACCTTGCCGTGGTAGGATGGCTTTTACGCTCTTTTGATCAAAATAGTGTGTAGCCTATGCGATTTACGTGTATTATTACTATTTGCTCATTTTTCTTTTATCCTAGGTTATATTTGTTAATGGCCACAGTGTGAATGTGCACTTATACCAACCTATGTTCCAGCTCATTCATTTGGTTTTGATCTGGGCAGGATGAAGCACTGAACACTTCCCTTGCATATTTATAAAATCGTGGATTTGTCCAGAATAACGCAACAGAGAGCAAATAGATTAATTCATGCCTTTCTATCTTTCAATTACCTTTCAAAACTTGCAGACAGATTGCCTTTAAAGCTTAGAAAAGACTAAGCGTAAAGAAGCAAAAGAAGAGTGGAAAGTACAAAACACTTGAGTGGATCTCGATATTTTAGGAAGAGGTCATTATTCAGGAAGCGGTTTTGATCCTATATGCTAGTAATTTAGGCTCTTAAAACATACCACACCCTTTACCAGTGGGGGGCGTGTCTTTACAAAGATTCTCCAATCAGTGCTAGGATTATTAGACTGTGTAGGGACACATCCTTTACCAAGAGCAAAACTAATACCCCATTTGTCAACATACGCATACATTTCTTGGAGGAACAACAGAAAAACGACAACACATAGAAATAACAAAAGGTGCTCCAAAATTATTATTTTATGAAGAATAATAAGTAAAACACACACATAATGTGAGGCATCAGATCCCCTTTAAGTGGGAATGTACCAGGCTACCTATGCCAACTTTAAAGGTAACCTCAATTGTTTCATAATAAAAAAAAGGATCTAATATGTATCTACCCAGAAATAAAATAAGTAAAAAGAAAAATCATAAATAATGGCTCCATTTAAGCTTTTATTAGGCCTTCTGAACAGTTGTAAAAAATTTTTTAGCCCATTTCCCCAGCTGTTTCCCTGAGGGGAGGATTTAGAAACCTCCTCTAGCCACGCAGTCTTGTGGTGCAGATTATGTAATGCTTTTTTTTTTTTTATTAGGGTGGAACTGCTCATTAATATGCCAAAGAATCTGCTAAACCTATGAAATGCCATTTCTTTACAGCAACACCAGTACTTACCAGTGCTTGGCATGTGTTTGGCACGAGTTTGCGTTAGAAGCTCCACTGGTTGGTCCCGACCAGATATTCCATCTGCAAAGAAAAAAAAAAGGAGGGGATTTAAGATCTGCAGCTTGAAGTCATGGCCTCAGTAGGAACAACGCAAGTGAAAAGCAACATGGTACGGCAGATATCTCAAGAAAGAAAATGACTGAGGACAATGTAAAGAAGCAAGAAGTAATCCAGTCCAATGGGGTTGTGCATTCACCAGAATAGGAAGAATCCTTGCCTGATGTGTGAGGGTTTCGGTCAGCGAGGAGAGGACTCTTGGCTGGTGCCTGTCAAGTGTAAAGCCCCCTCAGACAGAGGTAGCAAGTGCAGGGTACACACGTCCTGAAAGGGTAGACAATTCAGGGGGGATGCTTTAAGAGCCCCCAGCCTTAGGTCTTTAAGGATTCAGTATGTGAATTTCATGCAGTCTCTGTAGAGCACCTGCCTCATCCAAATAATTAATAAGGAAAAAAAAGAAGGTTCTTGGTTTGAATTTGGCGAGAAGGACCTGTGATGAACAAGACCCTTCCAGGAGGAGGGGGGAAGAAGCAGAAAAGGCTATTCATTCTGGGGCAGTTTGATGACAATACGGTGCAGCTGCCGACTGGAATAAAAAACCCAGGAGGCGGAGGCTATAAATAGCTCAGAAAGAGACGGCGCAGGGAGCCGACAGATTAAAATGCAGAAGCACGCAGAGCGAGGAGAGCGCGCAGTTCCCAGGACTTCACAAGCAAGCTCTCCACAGAAGAAAAGAAATCCAGTGTAAAAGGGCGAAATGAAATAAAGCTACAGGAGGAGGAGGAGGAGGTAGAAATGGAGAGGACTGTGGGAAAAATCAGTTTTATTCAGATGTCGCCTGGTCAGCACAAGTCAGGAGAGCTCTATTCTGGGCATTGACAAGTTAATGTTAAGGGTGTCCAAACAATCCTTTCAACTCCATCCAGGGAACTCTACCCTATCTTTACTTTCATACTGGTCTAAATATAAATGTCTGGAGAAGACAAGCTTGGGCGAGACAACTAGAGGCTGCAATGCACCGCTCCCTCGATAACGTATTAGGGGCCGTTACAAGAATTCACCACCAAAAACAAAAATGATCATAGACTTGAAGGCCAACTGTCTAAGGCTGGTGGGTGAGAATCCATTCGTCAGATCACGATCACTCCCGAATTACCCGTACACATTGGTGTATTGATTTTGAAAATAAAAACGATCGTACTTTAAAATTCCAACGGCCGAATTCTTCTGACCGGCCGACTGTCTGATGTGTATGGAGACTCCTTCAGCAGATGTTGTTGGACATCAGACAGCCGGTCCCTACTATAAACGGAGAGTTTGTATATAGAGGCCTTAACACCTTCGCCTACTCCTGACCTCACTTTATAGTTAGCATTTTGTGCAGCACAAAGAGTAATCAGCCCATGTACCTGCTGGAACCTTGGGACAAATCGTGGTAAGGAACCACGTGATATACATCATGGAACGTAATAAAGTCCACGCTAAAAAAAACCTGGGTTGAATCTACAGAAGTCGCATGTGTTGCATACAAATTTCAATGCATATTTCACCCTTGCTACATTGAAAAAATGTGAAATCTGAAATGGAAATAGATGTGTTGTGGACATGAGTTACCGCCAAACTATCAATTTCTCTGCTGAATATGAGATTTAGGAAATCCGGTACTGTAATCTTCTTAAGATTTACCTGCGCAAATCGGCAACATTTCAGACCCAGTCTTCTAATGCAACACAGATCGATCCAACTACCAAGCAAAATGCAAATATGTCAATTAAAATTTTTTTTCTTTTGGAATATTGTCTATATGAACAGTTTTCATTTTTTTGCACCCAGATACCTCTTAAAAAGCCTAGAAGAAAAGAATGTGCATCGGTCCTGTGGTGGATGACCGAGGCCCTGAATATGCCACACATAGGTACAGGAGAGACTTCGCCCAGTTCCTGATTCCCACCGTGGGCAGCCAAGTACAGAATAATATCCTTTGTACGGCTTGCAGACACCCCACTGATTTATTTTTTCTTTTACATTGGCAACATTCAATATCTGTTGTGGATTTCAGCAGATTTGTCGTGGATTTTATCCAAAGTAATAGAATGGGTGAAATGAGCGGTCATGCATTGGCAGTGTATGCTAATTCAATCTTGAGATTTGGTAGACATTCTATGTGCATACGGCGTGCGCATGTGCAATATACATGGTAAGCAGATATCCCAAAAAGTGTTGAGTCGATTCCACAAGGCCCCAAAAACTGAAGCTTTGCATATACTGACCACCATGATTTTTTTTTTTTTTAATTAATTCTCCTGTTTTAAGTTGTATTTTTTATACCACACTCATTTTTGTCTAGGTCTTTTTGTAGTTTGTCCTGGGCCTCAAGGTTCACTAACAGAACACAAGTACTAAAAGGAAGAAGGACACTTGGACAAAAGCAATCAGGAAAAAAAACTAATGTCTGCCATTCAACAAGGGTCTTACTAAGGTGAGTGCCAAATTGGCGAAGGGAGACTTTTAGGCCATGCAATGCTCCCTGGGAAATCAAATATGCAAACAGACTATTTACAAAGTCTCTATACCTATTGAAAGTAGCAATCCTAGAAGTCTCAATTAAAGGGCCTTGCCATATGTGTATGATGTGAGGAGACCCAGACTTACAATTGTACACAGATTTCTCTGTACTTCTGCCCCTCATCAGTGCAATGTAGGAAACGGTGAAGAAGCTATTTTTTCACAGTGTGCAGCATTGCCATTAAGTCTCCCTACGTCAATATGGCACTTTTCTTTAGGAGAAACTTTATCCCCTAGAGCAGGGGTGGGAAACCCCAGTGCTGCGGGCCGTAACGGCCCTCGATGGCCTTTTATCGGGCCCCCTGGCAGATTCCCAGGAAACAGTGCTTGGGCCGACAGTTGTATTTTAGCGGCAACCGGCCCATTCGTTTCTTCTTGCTCTGTGAGGACATATACGCAGTGTTCATTGCTGAACGCTGAGGCACGTGCAATGAAAGATTACGTCCTGACACCAGTGCCAGTATCAGGACGTACGTTGTGGGAGGAGTGAACGAGCAAATTTGTACGGCCCCCAAAGGATGGTATAAATATCCAAATGGCCCTTGGCAGAAAAAAAAAGAAAAAGATTCCCCACACCTGCCCTAGAGCCTCTGTCGAAAGCTTTATACCCAGCCAACCAGCCTCCTTCCTTACACAGCACTGATGAGGGGCAAAAATCCTGAAACAACTGTATGCAATTTGAGGTCTTCTATTTCAAATCATGAGGCAAGGCTCTTCTTTTATGATTATTACTTTCAATAGGTGGCAACATCCTATAAATCCCAAAACATTCACTGTACGAGTTACGGCAGGGACACGGAGCTGATCACGTCTAGTAAGGCGTTCCTTTGTACGTTTTTTCATGACAAGTTGAAATTGGTTATGCAGAACATCGATAAACCAATTAATACATTAGGAAGCATTTAACTAGATGCAATGATAACCCACATGAGCGGGCCATAATCCAAAACCACCTGTCTGCTTCTTGCACGGGGGCCGTTGCAGTGGCTCTCTCCTCCCCTTTGCTTAGCTTTCTGGAGGCTGTAATCTCTGCATCTCTCTGGCGGAAGCTTCTCCGCGCAGCTTCTCCGCCAGAGCTATTTATAGAGATCCCCACAGACTGGACATCACGTGCGCCCTGATGGCATTTTAATAAGCCTTGCATCAAAATACAACCTGCTTTGTAATGCACAAAAAGCTTTTCATATATAGGGCACAGCTGGCATGTGAGCGAAGCGTGGGGATAATACTACCTCGTACACGCACTAAAGAGCCATACTCCAAAAATACATCTGCAGCATTTCTATTTTTATCAGACTATACGGAGTGTATAAATCTCCAGTGGACGCTTATTAGGAATTTCCTTAGGGCAATCCTTTTGGTAAAGAAAGGACTAGTTTAGGATCCGAGACATATCAGAAACAATGGAGAGTGAATGATGCAACTGCAGGTCCGCAGGCTAAGAGACAGGTTCCTCCTGCTCCCTACGGTACGGACACTGCTGCATAGAGGGAATAAAGCATGCAGCGTGTCCGACGTGGGAGAATTTACAAAGCATTTGCTTAAAAGGCTTCTGCCCATGCATTGATTATATTACAGAAATACATTTGACTACTCAATGCATATCCATATGTGCCCAAGTAAAGCTACTGACCCATCCAGATGGGCTACCACGGGTAATTCTTCATACGGTAACAGTTTCTGAATGCAGGATAAATACAAGGTCATTCACTATTTTTTTTTCTCTGGTTGCTATTGGAAACAGTCAACAAGCATGTTGACGACACATTCACAACAACATAAAATGGATATCCAAGAGTCACTCATTTTTACTGAAAGTCCTAGACCCAACTAAATTGCTCAACAGAACTAATATAACAAGTGGTTTGCCCAAATTCAGTCACATTTTCTGACACTGCATTGTCAAAATTATTCACCCTCTTCAGGAAAGCTGTGTTTAACCCTTAGCAGAAAATCTCTGGCTGTTATAACCTGCTGCAAATGTGATGCATAATCACCAGACATCAGCTGCTGGTAGCAGTCTTGAGGAATCTTAGCCAATTTTCCAGAACCATCAGCCTCCAGTTCTATATTAATATTGGGTTGTCAAGAATTGGCCCAAAGAATTAAGGGCAGGGGTAAACAGTGCAGGCACAATGGCATCGAGGCTGCTCGTCCGCCCGCCCACGACAGGCCAATGGGTGGAATCTTGGCTGTACGCTAACTAGAGGGGCTATTCATGTGTAATTTATTTATTTTTTCTACAGGTGGTCTGCATAAAAAAAATGATTCTGGTCTTGAAAGAATTTGTCCATTCAAGTGGATAGGTGAATTAAAAAACAAAAAACAAAACAAACATGGATGCACATGGATGGGATCAGTGTACTGTCCGCTTTTCCACTGATTGGCAGAAACCCCCTTCTGTTTTCTTTTTTAGATCAGAAAAACGGGCGACATGTAGATAGGAAAAACAGACAAGCCAGAAAGATAGGCCACACTGATGAAATGGGTTTTTTTTTCGGATGTGAAAAAAAAAATTCACTAACCTGTAAATAATGCTTTACTCAGGATTAGTATAAAATAAGTGGTGAACAAAAAAAATGACATTTATGGAAGTGACAATTCAGAGGACTCATGACGAGCAGCATAATGCAGAGATCAAGACCCTGATTGCAGCGATGTGTCACTTACTAGGTTGCTTGCTGTCATTATTATAAAATCACCTTTTTCTGCTGCAGATGTAGCAGTGCTCTGAATGCTGAGCTGTGTATAACCCCGCCCCCACCACTGCTTGGTAGCTTTTTGTGTACACTGTGCATAGGCAGAAAGCTGCCAATCAGTGGTGGGGTTATACAGTGCTCATGAATATAGAGGAATACTTGGCAGCAGGTTTACTAGTCCTCTAGTGATAATCTCTTGCTGATAAAACAGTTATTGTATCAAAACTACAGTAAGCAGCCTAGTAGATGACACATCGCTAGAATCAGGATCTCTGTCTCTACATTATTCTGCTCTTAGATTATGTGGAAAAATCTGGTGACCGCTTCCCTTTACAATGTAAGGATGTCAGCCAGACATTTTTCCGGTGCTTATGTAAGATCTTACAGGGTGGAAAATTATCATGGAAACAGAGAACTGTCACTTTTTGCCCTGAGATACAGTTTAATGAACGCACGCCTTCAAGTACCTTTCAAATAAGTGTAATCTTATGCATATATTAGCAGAAATAATAAGGCGGCCACAGTAAAGGTGTGATCCATGGAATCACACATAGGAAAATGAAAACCTCCAAAAAGGAAGAAAAAAAACTAAAAGATTTTTTTGCAAAGTCTTTGCTAAAGAGACAAAAAGAAAAGGGTGACAAGGTAATGAATGCTCTCCGCCCAAGAATAGGCGTCTCAATGAATTCTGATTAATCAGAGCATTCACCAGTTTCAGACAGAGGTTTCAATGAATCTATCCACTAAATATCCGAGGAAAGAGAGAAAGAAATCCACCACGTTCATTACCAGCTATTCACGGCTTGCATTTAAGAGAAGTAAAATGCTGTAATTGAGCAGCTGTGAGTCTTATTCAGATCTTCAGAGCACCGGGAAGAGGATCCTGCAGCAGATTCTACAAGAGAGAAGACAAGGCGACGGCACGAGACGTCTGAGCAGTCACCTGTGCGCCCAGGAACTGATATGCTGAAAACGTCTAAAGAAACACGAATATATGTTAAGAAAGAAGGGGTCTCCTCACACATTGCAGGTGAACATTTAAAATGAAAATCTGTAAATTGGCCTAAGGGTGCATTCAGACTTCTGTACAAATCGGTCAGAGATCGGACCGTAATGAACGGATTAGCCGCGGGTCTCCCAACCCATGAATGACAGCTTCACATATTTCTAAAAAGTTGTCCCGCTCATGTCGGGAGACCCGCGGCCAATCCGTCCAATCTCAGACCGATTTGTATGGCCGTATGCAAGAGCCCTTAGGGATATGTTCACATACTGCGGTTGTAGGACGGCTGCTCGGTGCATGAAAAACCTATACATTGTCTATATATTCCCGCACTTTTTGAGATGTATCTTATCATTGTGGTTTGGTCCTGATGAAGAGGTTTGAGAACTTTGAAACGCGTTGACACAAACCGAATTCATGTCTCATCTGATCGTACCTTTGTATCTTGGGCAGCGCAGACACTGAACCACCGTATTCCTAACTTATTGCATTGTAAAACCAGGACTAGATCATACATGGAAGAAAAGACCGAAACCTTTTCTGGAACATGTGAATGCAGCCTCCAAAAGTAGAATATGTAAAATAAATGTTTCACCTGGATAAACCACACCAACTACCATGCAGGATTACACCCAAAGTGTGAATTCACACGGGACATAAAGCACTTCCGACTTTCCACAAGCTGCAGAAATTGGCTAGGGGTACACGGCGTCTTTTACACAGCAGCACGGCTGCCAGAGTTTTTGCTCAAAAATCTGCTGCTTCAGGAAAAAGCCATAGCCATAGGCTTTTTCCTAAAGCGGCTCCATCGGTGGTATTGCTCTGGTTTTCACACTTTTTACTATAGGTTTTTGACTATATCTACTGTTAAAAGAGTGGGCGGAAGCTGATCGAACAATGAACATAATACTCCTTTTAACTGCTCCAGTTTCCGAACCCTGACGCTGGTTAAAAGTAGTAACAGAATGTGGCATAAATCATTTTTCCATAGAAGTGCATATGTTCATTCTTTTGCAAGTTGTTCGATAGGTTTTCAGGGGGTTTCCACCGCAGAAATCACCTGAAAAAACATGTTGTGTGCACACCGCCACTTTCTGCATGGAAATCCTAAAATGCGCAGCGTGTCAATTTTGGACACCGGTTATGCAACGATTCGTTCTGGAATTTACATACCGACTTCAACAGGAAAGAAGCAGCGCTGCAAGTTCCTAATCAATCTCTTTTGCTGTGTCCGACACCTTCGGGCAGGTTGATAATTTTTGTTTCTCCATGCAGTTTCGGATTGGAAAATAGAATGCGGTTCATATGGCTACATATTTTTCCAGCCGCTGTTCCCAAAAACGCTCCAGTAAGTAACATTTCATTTATACAAGTGATTTTCCAGGCAATTTCCAATATAAACTGCACCAGTAGCATCACCAGGATTATTCTTTGAGCGGCCTAACAGCAGTTTAGACTATTTCTGCCTCCGAAGCAAATATATGCTGGATTTTTCCTCTGTGTATATACTCCGTATGGGCATCTCCTGTGCTCCACCAACCCTGAGAAGTATTACATTTCTGTCTTTTTTTGTTTAGGTCTTTGATTTGCCAATTTTTGCAAAACATGCGATTTTTACGCTATAAAGTTACAAAAAGAAAGGTTAAAGAGTATTTTTTCCTTTGCGGAAAATCAATGCATTACATGTACGTGTGCCTTTCTTTGAAAAACTTTGAGCAAAAGTAGTCAAGAATACTACAAGACAAAAAAAGGAATCTTGGATGAAGCCACAAGTGACGAACCACAGTACAGGTGAGAGTCCAGGGGGCATCCCGGGGGCTGCGTTACTGCCATGGGGGTAGGTTTACCAGCCCTGTAATAAATGAATATAATTCACTGGACCAGAGATGTAATACGCACCAATTAGATATAAAATCTATGAAAGCGTGGACCTGAATCCCAGGACAGTGGTGGACATGGGTGAAAATGTCAAACTGCTGAAGCCGACAATCCAGCACCTGAGCGCCAGTGAGATCATCTACAACACATGCCGTGTCCGTGAGGCTCAAGGCCAAGTGCGATATCCACTGCTGTATAAAAAGTGATGAAATACGACAACCTGTGGAACATCAAGCTCTTATCACGTTACTGCAAAACAGGAAACACTGACGAGTTTTTTCTAAAACAAACCGACAAAATAAAAAAAATGTAAAAAAAAAAAAGTAAGGATGAGTAAAGGGAGCAAAGCAAGTGTAATGTTTGCTCTCAGAGCCCTGAAATATTCTGGAATATTAGCAGAATTAAGCAAAATGCTCAATAGGTCCACAATTCAGTGAGGGGTTAATTCTAAAAAATATCGCCTACTAGCTCCACACAGTCAAGAGACAAAATTTATTGCTGCGGGGAACAAACTGCATACAGATTTATCATTGAGCTTAAAGGGATTGTCCAGGTTTGGGGTACAGGTCTGCAGTCACTGTGACTGCAGACTTATGAATCCTCACAGAGCGCAGTGTGTGCGCTGTCAGGATTATCTAGGACCGGCTCCAGGAGCGTGACTGCAAGTGTGCAATTTACATATATGCAGTCACGTGCCGACTAGACAGCTCGGCTTCGCTCAATACAAGTGAATTTAGCGAGGCCGGACAAGTCTGGTTGGAATGTGGCCAGAAGTGTACAAATCACACACTTGTAGATACATGATCGCCCGCTCCCGGAGGTCAGCGAATTCTGACAGTGTGCACTGTGCGCACTATGAGAATTCACAAGTCTGCAGACACAGACTGACTGCAGACACGAGCCCAAAGCCTGGACTACACCTTTAATGGTAGCTGCACAGATCAGCATGGAGTAGGAGTAAGCTCATCATAGTGGCTAAAAGATGTTCTGGAGCTACACAACGATTTCTGGCTTCTACATGGACAAAATGGCTATAAAGTTGTTGCTACATTGCAGAGTAATGCAGCTGAAAGGAGTTGCATCGCGTCCTCTAAGGTACAACGACAAGCAAGTCACAAAAAGTCAGGGGTTTACACGTGACAACAAGAATCTATGTGGATTCTCGGATCTATATCCTAATCTTCATGTACTGCAAAGTGACAAATACACTGTGAAAATTTGCACAAAAGTTGACATGCTGCAGAATTTAAAAATCAGCAGCGCAGGTCAATTTCTCGCGCATAACTTATTCGCAGAATGTGGATGAGATTTATTTTACGCTTCATTCACCAACCTGATGTGCATTTTCCGTCCCCAAATTGGGAAGAAAATCTTAAGCAAATCCGCAACATGTAACCAAGCCCTTAACAAAGGGTAAAATCTGTTTAAAGAAGAACTCCTCTTCCCATCAAAGTTTTTATCTTTGTAATATATTGTAATCATCACATTATATAGCGCTTTGTACATATAATTGCTCATTTTGCCTTTCTACCCAGTTAATTCTTCTCTTTTCTCTCCTCTATGTAGAAACAGGAAGTCTCTTGTTCCTGCATTTATCATTCCCCTCTAAATCCTGACCCAGCTGTCAGCTACTCCCCCCTGCCATAGACTTTTGCAGTGACTTGTGAGTCATACAGGGAAAATTGACCTCCTGTTTCTACATAGGGCTTAGAAGGATTCAGCTAGTCAGTTTTTAATCACATGATGTCACAGAACTAATGGAAAAGAGAAGAATTATTTGGGTAGAAAGGCAAAATGAGCAATTGTAAGTACACAGTGCTATATTATAAAATGACTGCAACATATTAAGAGCAGGGGCGTAACAACCACGGTTGCCAAGATCGTGACTGCGACCGGTCCTGAGTGGGTGGGGGCCTGCAGACGCCAGCGCAAACTTCAACTAGATGTGCTTCCTCAGATGCATGTTCAGCTGAAGTGTATTGTGACACAGAGACCCACCAGGTCTATGTGCTGAAATACACGCAGCCAGCCAATCAGAGGCCAGCAGCTGACATCAGCGTGCACGTGACTGGGGGCGCACAGCAGTGATGTCCTGCGCTCCAGTCACTTGCACGCTGAAGTCAGCGGCCACTTCAGAAGAGGACGCCATGCTGTGGGGGAGCGGAGGGAAAGTGAACATGCATACCAGGATAACTGTTATCCAGAGACAAGCTATGTACTACACTGCTGGGCAACAAAACCCAACAATAGTATCTGCCAACTATCAAATAAAAAATCATCTAAATCAGTAAAACAAAGTAATCCGGATACCAAATGTCCTTACAAATTGGTCTTTTCATAGGTGGCATTGGTTCCACAATGTGGATTTATAACAAGATGTAGAACTTATAACCTGCAAGTTGTATCAGCAATGAAAATGCAAAACTGCCAAGGAGAAAACTTGGCAAATATGTAGTGGAAGGCTAAAGGATCAACGTAAAAGAAAAATGAAGGGCACACTTTCATAATCTGCAATTTCTGGGGCACTGTACAATGCCAAATTGAACACCCAAGATGAAAAAATAATCCGCTGCAGATTTTTCAAGAAATCTGTTAAAACTCGGAAACCAATTTCAAGCAAAAATCCTCAATTTTTTTGTGTTACATTTTCATATAGACATCTGCTACCTTTCACTGGTGTTTTCATTAATGCAATTTGCTTGTAATCTTCAGATTTTCACTGTTTATTCTAGTATTCACTTGTTTCAGCATAATTAAGGTGTTGTGCTCTCAGACAGTCTACATTATCACTGCACGCAATGAACAAGCAGTAAATGATGGGATATTGGAGCTGCGAGGACGGCATCTGTGGATTAGAGCAGAGCGGTAACTTAAGGCCTGTTTATTCGGGCTAATTATCGTCACGACTCACTTGTTTCGGAGTGATGATAACTATAATTGGCCTTTGAAGAAAGGCAAGGACAAAACTATTGTCTACGGATTTTCATTCACCTATATGAGTTGTTCATAGGACTATAATTTCTCCAACACATTGTGTGTCTGCAGATAACATTATTATTTATTATTATAGCGCCATTTATTCCATGGCGCTTTACATGTGAAAAAGGGGGTATAATACAAGAACAATTTACAATAATCTTGAACACAATGTGACAGCGACTGGTACAGGAGGAGCGAGGACCCTGCCCGCGAGGGCTCACAATCTACGAGGGATGGGTGAGGATACAGTAGGTGAGGGTAGAGCTGGTCGTGCAGCGGTATGGTGGAGCGGTGGTTACTGCAGGTTGTAGGCTTGTCGGAAGAGGTGGGTCTTCAGGTTCCTTTTGAAGGCTTCCATGGTAGGCGAGAGTCTGATACGTTGGGGTAGAGAGTTCCAGAGTAGGGGGGAAGCACGGGAGAAATCTTGTATACGGTTGTGGGAGGAGGAGATAAGAGGGGAGTAGAGAAGGAGATCTTGTGAGGATCGGAGGTTGCGTGCAGGTATGTAACAGGAGACTAGGTTGGAGATATATGGAGGAGACAGATTGTGAATGGATTTGTATGCCATGGTTAGGGTTTTGAACTGAAGTCTCTGGGCAATGGGGAGCCAGTGAAGAGATTGACAGAGGAGAGGCCGGGGAATAGCGGGGGGACAGGTTGATTAGTCGGGCAGCAGAGTTTAGGATAGATTGGAGGGGTGCGAGAGTGTTAGAGGGGAGGCCACGGAGCAGGAGGTTGCAGTAGTCAAGGCGGGAGATGATGAGGGCGTGAACTAGTGTTTTTGCAGATTCATGGTTGAGGAATGTGCGGATCCGGGAGATATTTTTGAGTTGGAGTCGGCAGGAAGTGGAAAGGGCTTGGATATGTGGTTTGGAGGAGAGTTCCGAGTCCAGGGTTACCCCAAGGCAGCGAGCTTGAGGGACTGAAACCCCCCTGAGATATTTATTATCTGAGGGCTCATTTACATGACAGATTTTCTCGTATGAGTGCGATCCCTAGTTTTCACAGACAGCACTCCTACCTATGATATTCTATCGGGCTGTGCACATGTCTATTCCTCCGACCGTGTGGTCTGGGCAAAATATTGGAGCCATGCCCAATTTTGATCTGAGCGTCAGCTCAAAATTGGCAATGCACTTGGATGCCATGCAAATGCGGACCGATTTTTATGGACTGTCAGAATAGAGAAGGTGGAGAAACTTTTTCTTTTCCTCTCCATGTATGAGAAAAACTGGAGTGACCACACTCTGACCACACTCTGACCACACTCTGACCACACTCTGACCACACTCTGACCACACTCTGACCACACTCTGACCACACTCTGACCACACTCTGACCACACTCTGACCACACTCTGACCACACTCTGACCACACTCTGACCACACTCTGACCACACTCTGACCACACTCTGACCACACTCTGACCACACTCTGACCACACTCTGACCACACTCTGACCACACTCTGACCACACTCTGACCACACTCTGACCACACTCTGACCACACTCTGACCACACTCTGACCACACTCTGACCACACTCTGACCACACTCTGACCACACTCTGACCACACTCTGACCACACTCTGACCACACTCTGACCACACTCTGACCACACTCTGACCACACTCTGACCACACTCTGACCACACTCTGACCACACTCTGACCACACTCTGACCACACTCTGACCACACTCTGACCACACTCTGACCACACTCTGACCACACTCCCGTTTTTCTCGTATGTGGAAAAACCGGATATCTGAATGGGCTCTTAGAATGCGGGGAATAGGCCCAAGAAGCCATAAGGGGGTCAGCTAACTTCAGCACAAACTATCAAGGTGGCCACGTGGCTATAGACGTTGGATAGTACGGGGGATGAGTGGGTAGGTGGCTTATCGACTCACCGGGGGAAGGTTTGAAGTGGATGAAAACATTGGAGTAGAATTAGGAAAAGAACTCAAGATTGGGAATTAGTCTACGTGCAACATTACGTTTCGGCCATAATATTATCAGTCTAAAGTCCTGAAACAGAGGTTTTGCCCAAAGCGGAAACTTTTTTTTTTTTTTTTTTTAAATACGTTGCAATATCAGGAGAATCATCGGCACCGAAACATAACGCGAAAATGAATTGTTGTAAGTGGGACATACAAAAAACAATCTTTTTCAACATTGGGGTGAATACAGGAAAGAACCAACACAAACTAAAGAGGTCACACATTACCATATTTAACAAATAACACTGACATCCACTGCCTGCCCAGCACAAGCCTGTAGCTGTTGTAGATTTCAACAAAACCGTGTAGGCATGGTTATTTTATTAGCAGGATAACAAAAAGTCACTAGGAGTGCCTAAAAAAGCTAGACCGCAAAAAATATACAACGAAAACAAATGCAGATAGTCGCTGACATAAACGTTGATATTCTACTAGCCAACAAGCATAGGAAACAACTTGCAGTGTACGATCAGGTGATCATTTTTGTTATTCAATGAGAACCCATCCCGTAAGACAACTCTGGAGCCAACTGGCTCAAATGGGTGACAAGTGGAGGGCTGCACAAGTCGGGGCCGCACAAGACACTACCCTAACCATACTATTAACACCCACAACATGGAGTTGATGTTTATTGTGCCTGAACTATTACAGGGCAGAAAACACCACAAGTAAAAGAAGGATCCAGAGAGACGAGACTGCCACAACAAGGCCGAGGCAAGAACATGACGACAAAGCTCTAATGTGTCTACACAACTGCAGTAAATGCAGGGAAGGTGATTTCACCGAGACTCGGAGGAATAGCCGTTCTGCGTCATCCTTCTCCCTTGACAATTTGCTGATTAGATACCCAGAGAACGAAGCGGAGATTTCAGCAGATCAGATGTTATTATAAGGAAAAGTAACAGCAAAAATTCTATTTACGCACTTGTATCTGACAAAGGGGAATATAAGCGCTAGACAGGTGGACGAAAACCCACTGAGCGAGTGGTAAGGGGCGTACAACCTCATGGACTGGGAAATCAGGGCTGTGGAGTCGGTATAAAATGGACCAACTCCGACTCCTAAAATACATAATAAATTGGGTACAGTAGTTGAAAGCAGTTTATGGGGAATATTTCTTCAGAAGAATTTGGGAAAGTTATGAAGTGTCCTATAAATGTCTGTCCTTCCTATTCCTGATCTAAGGGTGTAGACTTTTAGCTGAGATGAATCTGTGCTACAGTAAATTTATCACTTAAACATGAGCCGTGTATGAGGGAGTCGGAGTCATGGAGTCGGAGTCGTGGGCATGGAAATTGAGGAGTCGGAGTTGCAGGTTTGGCTTACTGACTCCACAGCCCTGGGGGAAATGACTGTCGATTTGCTGCGCTGCAAAACACACGTACCGGAGACCAAATAAACCCTTTAATAGTCAATGGAGCCCTTTTGCTTCTATTTGCATCATTTCTGTAACACAAACAGAACTAGGGTGTAACACAGATTCCTGGTCCTAGAATGAAACAGAAAAGTAAAAAACGCAGGTGTGAACAGAGCCTAATGGAGAACGTCACAGGTATATTTGCCCAAGACTTTACAAAACTTTCCATAAAGTAGGAAATTGCAATTACTCAACTCTTAAAAGGAATATGTCACTAGGTTTTTGTCACCTCATCTGAGAGCAGCACCATGTAGAGACAGAGGCCCTGATTCCAGCGATGTGTCACTTACTGGGCTGCTTGCTGTCATTTAGATAAATCACTGTTTTATCTGTTGCAGATCTAGCAGTTCTCAGAATGCTGAGCTCTGTATAACCCCACCCACACCACTGATTGGCAGCTGTCTACACGGTGCATAGGCAGAAAGCTGCCAATCAGTGCTTGGGGCGGGGTGATACAGAGGTCAAGAATATGGAACACTACCTGGCAGCAGGTTTTAGTCCTTTAGTGCTAAAATCATGATAACAGCAAGCAACCCAGTAAGTGACAACACTAGTCTCTAACATCATGCCCGCTTTCAAATTAAGTCGCAAAAACCTGGTGACAGATTTCCTTTAAGTACACATGACCACAATTACTGAGGCCACTGATTGCCTGCAGCGGTTATGAGAATTATGCACAGAAGGTAATCATTACAATGCAGGCACGGGTCATCAGAGTGTCAGAGATTCAGCAGTTTCTGCTGACCTCACGTCAACTTTATCAGCGGCTTCTCCTCCGTTCTGCTCTATTGATGGGTGTGACGGCTGACATCATGATGATTGACAGCTGGCTCCCCGCTGCCTAACTGTGGGAAGCCTGCTGTCAAACAGTAAGACGTTGGCAGTTACACCCCGCTGACAGAGCAGCCTGGAAATAGAAGAGTTGCTCTGTTGATGTGGAGCGGCCGCACCGTCGGCAGGAGTGGTCGGTGACTGCTCTGAGATGGTGCCAAGTAGAATAGGCAGATGGCCTTGTAGTTTTTAGGCCCATAGTGTGTGTGTGTGTGTGTGTGTGTGTGTGTGTGTGTGTGTGTGTGTGTGTGTGTGTGTGTGTGTGTATAGAGAAAATATATAATATGATAGATTCCTTGACATCCTCTTTAAAAAAAAATCTGCACTCTTTTGACCTATGTTATGCTTCCTAAAGACTGGATAGTGTCAGAACGTGTTGAGACACACCCCTTCAACAAGGGTCGTGGTAACACCCAGTTGTCAAATTAGTCATACAATAGGGAGAGACAGAGGGAAAATCCCAACAGTTATGAAAAAAGGTAATTAGGAATTGTTATTTTAAATATTTTTTGTATAAAAAAACAAAACACTAACGATTTAGTCTAAGGTTTCCAATAGAGTTTGTAAGCGCGGCTCTGAAGCTGAATTGATCGCAGGGGGACTGTTAGCTCTTGATCCTGGCCAGAACCTGTAGGACTGTGTTCCTCCAATGTTGCGAAGGCAAAAGCTGCCACTGACTGCAGCATTGGAAACCTAAAAAGAGCAGGAGCATCCGCCCACCAGCAATGAGAAGCCTGGGAAGCGACGTCCATGTTCTCCTTAATGGAGGATACAGGCTTTTACCGAGGACCTGTCACCACTCCTGACATCTGTCTGTTTTAGTAAAATATGGACCGTTACACGATCCAGCTGAAAACAGTCATCTCACGGAGCAAAACCTCGGGAAGTCAGAAATAGAAAAGCAGAGAGGTTGTGAGTGAACATGCTCCTGTTTGCTTTTTTCCTCAGCATCCATTTAGTCATTAACTCCAGGCTGTGGGATGTGTGCTTTGCTGCGTGGGTGGGAAGAGAGTAGAAGGAGCAAATACTCCATCACACATTAACTCTATGCTTTATTCTCTTTTTTTGGGGGGGGGGGGGGGGGTTAATTAGTTACATTACAAAAGGGGTTTAATCTGCTTTTTTTTTTTTTTTAAATATTATTTTTTTGTAGGAAAACAGCCAAGGGGAAAAAACATTGGGAGATGGGAAACACTAAAAATGTAAAAAAAAAAAAAAAAAAAACGGATACACATAATGAGAGATGATGTTGCATTCAGGAAAACAAGCACAAATATATCAGGACTTGACATGAAGACTCAGGTATGAGCTTCTTAAAGAAGCACTCCTCCTCCTCCCATCAAAGTTTTTATCCTCTTAATATATTGCAATCATCATATTATACAGCATTGTGTACTTACAATTGCTCATTTTGCCTTTCTACCCAGCTAATTCTTCTCTTTTCCATTAGGTCTATGACATCACTGATTAAAAACTGCCTAGCTGAATCCTTCTAAGCTCTATGTAGAAACAGGAGGTCAATTTTCTCTGTATAAGTCATGAGTCACTGCAAAAGTCCCTGGCAGGGGGATGAGGGAGCAGCAGGGTCAGGAGTTGAAAAGGGGAATGATAAATGCAGGGACAAGAGACTTCCTGTTTCTACATAGAGCAGAGAAAAGAGAAATGAGCAATTGTAAGTACATAGTGCTGTATAAAATGATGCTTGTACTAGATTAAGAAGATAAAAACTTTGATAGAAGTGCTTCTTTAATAACCATTGTTATGAGGACCCCCATACATGTACGCATACACACAGTCAATCATGATGACTACTGTCAAGTTTAAAAGTACAAAATGATGAACCACAAAATATTGATCAAAATTGATAATGCCCACATGATTACTCTGCCATATTAGTGCGGCAGTTGTCAGGAAAGACCAGCAAACAAAAAGTACTGAAACGTGAAAGTCTTGTAGCTTCATTCAACTACTCCATGCTGTTGTCTTGGAGCCAGAAGAGACCGGGGACAGAGGTCTTCTGTTCTTATGATTGGTGAAGGTCCCAGTGGTGTGATTCAAGCTAATTTGGTTCTCCTGGTGCACCATATTTTGCCCTCTAAATAAGCTCATATCCATTTACTAAACTACTATCCTTCATATAGTGAGGGCACAACTTTGTGATGGAAATAACCCTATAATGGGAGGTGCAGGCGGCCATAGATGCTCTCACCCGAGAGAATAGGGTCCATTATGCATGTGACACTCTGATCAGAGTGTCCACATAGCGTGATCCAATTCTTTTGGATGAGGAGACAAAAAAAATTCTGCATCTTCTCCATTCTGTCAGTCCGTGAAAATTGGACTGCACTCAGATGTCATCCGAGTGCCGTCCGATGTTTTCCATGGACTCATTGACTTGCTTGGCCAAGTGCAATCCAAATTATCAGATCAAACTTGGGCAAGCAGCAATTTTTTTTACTCGGACTGACCAGCTCCAAAAAAAAAAAAAAAAAAAAAAAAAAAAAAAAAAAAAAAAAAAAAATCGGACATGTGCACAGTCCCAAAGAACAACATTGATACTGGTGTGAGCCGATGTTTTGTCGCATCGCACTCGGACCGATAATTGCCCATGCCCAAAAAAACCACAGAAAACCTACTCCATGACTCTCTACCATTCAGTTCTCTACAAATGGATTAACACCAGGTAGAAAAAGTCAAGTCATGCAAATCTCCAGCTCTGCTTGTGTTCTAAAACTTTAGGGATATGAAAGTTAAAAAAAACAAAAAAACATAAAAGGCAAAGGGTCACAGTTTCATTTTAGTGAAACAATCTTCATTGTGAATTGCATTCCCAGCTAAATAGAGCCTTGTCAACTAATGATTTGGGGTCATGTGGGGGGGGGGGGGGGTGTGATTAGTTTTGTAACAGAACATAAGGCATACCAGGGGAAGGAGAAAAGGGAAGCAGATACATGCCAATGATCCGTATCTCCCCCCCAGACCCCGTGCCTGGCTGAGTCCAGCAGACGAGAAGACAGGAAGGTTATGCTTTGCTGTGAAAACCGCACACATTTCCTCCCAACTATTTATCTGAGACCACCAGAAAATTCCACAAGTGATGTGTTTGAAAAGTGCACATTGAGCCACTTAATGGGGGGCCCGGCATTCCTCGCCAGGCACGGTTCCTCTTACATGTGGGCATGAGTGACGTGGGTCACGATAGCCTCAGAATTCATGGTTTTCATATAAACACACGGCCATAGAGCTGAAGTAGTCAGATCCACAATAATGTGCTGTACGGGCTCAACACTTGCTTCATGGTTAATGAAATCTGGTCGACAAACCGTTTGGATAATCTTACAACGTGCCTTATTTGTGAGACTGGAGTTGGGGATCTTGCAGGTAGGATCTAGGGTGGTCATATACATATGGGGACAAACTAGTGATATATAGCCCAATATAGCTACGGGATGCCAGTTTATGTTACTGTGGCAGCCGGACTACTAACGTGACAGCTGGACTGCGGGTTCTGGTAATATTTTTGCCCTTTATAATAATTTAAAAAAATCCCAAATAAAAAAAAAAAAACTAAACAAAAACTTGGTCTCTTTGAAACGCGTTTAGTACATTTTTCAGCACAGTAAATCAAATCTGCCGCAGGATCCTACATTTAGTATATAGAGATGAGGTGCAAGCCTCAGGTGTCCAACTCCTTCTAGTTATGCGCTACCCCTCCTTGGTGCCCCTGTGTTTTCCCTTCTGTTATTGTTCCATCCACCAGCTGGAGTTACAGTACATTATTGCTATCTGGATATTTTTAAAAAATTCAAAATAAAAGACATTTGTTTTTATTATTGGAGTCTGTGGAGCTGGATCATCGTCTTTCCTATTACCTGTCACTTATTGGATGCATGCAGTTATTTTGATACAATCCTCATTTTCTCTGCTGCAGATCTAGCAGTGCTCTGAATGCGGAGCTCTGTATAACCGCGCCCACACCACTGATTGGCAGCTTTCTGTGTACACTGTGCATAGGCAGCAAGCTACTAAAAAGTGGTGGGGGCAGGGTTAGGCAGATCAGTTGACTAGGAGGCACGAGACACCTAGTCCTGTAGTGATAAAATCAGTGTTTTATCAGCAGGAGATTATCAACACAACACAGCCTATTAAGTGACATTGCTGGAATCAGGATCTCAGCCCTTTAATCATGCTGCTCTCGGATTACATAGCAATAATCTACTAACAGATTTCCTTTAATGGAGGGAGTTTAGAAGAGGACACTTCCATTGTCGTGGCTCCAGAGCGGTATAAGGCTATGTGCCCACGTAGCAGATTTGATGCAGAGCGTTTTTGCCTCTCTCTGGCAGAAAAAAAAACACATGCAGATTTACATGCGTTTTTTTCAGCGGTTTTACATGCCTTTTTCCAAGCAGTTTTCCAAGCGATTTTGAGCATCACTTGGAAAGTGCTTGACAAGTTGGTCACACAATATAAATCCATGCAACCGGCATGGATTTATAATGTGTGAACAACTGATGCTTTAAATCCAGCATCTATAGTAAAAAAAAAAGAGAATTAAAACGTTAAAAATAATAAAAAAAAACCTGTATACTCACCTCTCCGGCGGCCCCCAGTCTGCTCCCGGCGGCGTCCTCTCTCTTAGTCGTCCCGCAGTGTACTGTCAGGACTGCGGTGACGTCATTTAGTCAGCTGATGATCGCGTGACCATCAGCTGACTAAATGACGTCACCGCAGGTCCTGACAGTACACCGCGGGACGCCAAGGAGAGAGGACGTGGCCGGGAGCAGACCGGGGGCCGCCGGAGAGGTGAATATACAGGTTTTGTTTATTTTTAACTTTTTTATTTCTTTTTTTCACCGCGTGGTAGCCGGGATGAAGAGGAGTTGTAGTCTCCTCTTCATCCCGGGTACCACACGCACCGCGATTACGCTGCAAATTCGCGGCCATTGAATTTAATTGAAACGCAGCAAATCCACATATACCTGCAGGTTTGCTGCGCTTCAATGTTCCTCAATGGCCGCGAATTTGCAGCGTAATCGCGGTAGAAATGGTCATGCTGCGTTTTACAACGCAATGCAAATTCGGCGCGCTAATTAGCACATCATGTGCTCAGCACATCCGAATTCACATTGCTTTGCATGGCAGACTGTTTTACAAGCGTTTTCGCAGAAGTAAAAACGCCGCAAAAGTGCTACGTGGGCATTTAACCTAAAAGCTCATGAGCGACGGCAATTGAATCCATGATGTAATTGGTGTCACAGGCACCCCATCTCCTCGCTGCCCCCATCTCACATACACTGTGGTTACACCCGTCATAGGCTTTTTTTTTTTTTTTTTTTTTTTTTAGTGCTTAATCAGAGGTGACTATAACACAACTAAGAATTAGACAAAATTTATGAGCTGTGAGAACACAGACAAGTTTACCCCTACCTGTAACCAAGGCTGGATCATTAGCATAAGCTCTTCCAGGCTGATATGTTTTCTTCCACAGTCACCTTTATCCAAACTTTAGCATGTGAACCAAATAGAACTTTTATTTCTTGGGGAGATATGGGGGCACAGTGGGAACAGGAGTGGGCTCCGTCACCTTTAAAGTCTCTAGCTTTCAATGACACTATACTGTACACTGCGGTCTACATATAAAACTTCTCTCCACCAATCAAAGGCACTCGACTGATAGATTTGTTACGGATTTTACAACAGCAGAATGCTGGTGAACGGGGATTTTGTTATCTGCTATGTCTGAACATAACCCAAGGCAAGTTCCCATAACGCTAGGGGGCGTGTGTCGTGCGACAGCAATTTTCTGTCAAGTTGCGCAACAAAAATATGTCTGCAACTTGTTGTCATACCCTTCAATACAAGTCGAGTTTGACAAGTGTGTTGTGTGACAATGACAGTCACAAATTGCAAATGACAATGACATTGTCACAAATTGCAAAGGGACATAGTGGATCGTTACATCCAATGTTGCAGTAAGTCGTTGCGATTTCATTGTCGCACGACAGGTCACAATATCTAGGCCAAAGATAATTTTTAGTTTCTGCTTCTTTGTTGCAGAATCTGCATAGAAAATGCTCAGCACAAAGCAAAGGAACGAGGTCTAAAGAAAACAAAAAACAAAACACGGTACATGGAGCAGATCATTCATCTGTTTTCGATTTTGGCAGCACAAATGGTGAGTGATATCAGATGCCAGAGCTGCAATCAAATCTATGACCAGAGCTGCAGGTAAACATGCGTATTTCAATGCACATTTTAAAGGGAACCTGATGGGAGATTCATGCTGCCTGAACCTTGGGCGGCATGAATCTAGACAGTAGGCTGCGGTATTGCAGCGTTTCAGCAAAAACAGACTTTCAAAGGCCGTCAGGGGACCACGAGACTCTGATGATTAGGCAGAAACAGGTTCTAAGCAGATTCTCCCCAACTCGCTCCCACATAGTCTGGGTGGCACGACTCTCCTGTCAGGTTCCCTCTAAAGCTTCCTGCTTTCACTTATCAAAAAATCAAGTCAATGACTTCTTGTTGGGCAGGAGGACACAAAAGACCAGGGTCCTGTCAATTATTTTGCTCATCTCTGCTGTTAACTTAAAACTTTAGCACTTTTGCAAGCGAGAAAGAAGTTTTGATAATTTCACGTTTCTTCATGAAAGCGATTGTCCAATACGATATAAAGTGCTTTAGATAATTAAAACTGAAATTGGTGCACAGTACATTAAGATTAACACCAAGGTGGTCGGCGCCAGCAGCTTAAAGTCCTCAATTACTTTAAAACAGAAAAGCTCCTCCTCTGTGTGTCAGTGACGTGTATGAAGGGAGCAGGCTGGCCGGTTCAAAATAAATCCCTTCTATTTCAAAAACAGCAGCAGCAAAATATTTGCAAAGGGTAAAAAATTAAATAAATAAAAAAAGAAAAAAAAAAAAAAACAAGTGATTTTGTATTTACCATCCAGAAAGCTACAGCCCAAAATCTGTGAGATCGAAGCACAATTTACGCACAAGTTTACATGGGACAATGAGAGGGCATCCAAGTAATTTCCGCTGCAAATCTGTACATTGCAGATTACCTTGCAGATTCCGTTAGATGTGATAAAATAAATTTTTATAAGTCGATAATCCGCAGCAAAAAAGGGCAACATATGGATATAAAGAGTAACCTTTGTTTGAATTTTTATATCATAAATCAATAGTACACATGACATGAAAATAAGAAACTTTGTAATATATCTTATCAGAGAAATCTGCTTCATTCTCTGCCAGGACTGATCATTCATTCTCAAAATGCTCAATTCCAGGGAAAAATCTGTATTCAGCGAAGACAGATTTTAACATTATTGAAATAGGAGATGGTAGTTGTTACTGATAAGATTCATCGAAGATGGGGGAGGGGTGGGGAAGGGCTCTGCCTCTAGCTCCTTCCCCCTCCTATCTAGATGGACTCTTATCAGTAGCTACTGCCATCTCCTATTTCAAAAATGTAAAAATGTGTCTTCACTGAACACAGATTTTGACCAGGAATTGAGGATTTTGATCAGTCCTGTTGGAGAAAGAAGCAGATCTCTCTGCTAAGATATATTACAAAGTTGCTTATTTTAATGTGTACTATTGATTATAAATTAAAACGACGGTTACTCTTTAATTCTGGATTTTATCTTCCCTGCTGAGATTAAAAAATCAACTACAAGTGAATGCTCGTTCCACAACAGAATTAACATTTACAAATCTGCACTGCCAGTCAATTTTCATGGGTAAAAAAAAAACAAAAAACTGCAGTATGCAAAAAAGATTTACAAAATCTGATTCTTGTCTGCTACTGTAATTTCCATCTGCGCAAGCAAGATCTGCAGGATGTTCATGCTGTGTGAATTTATCCTTTAAAAATGCTTTTCAAGATTTTGAAGATATTAATGGATCTTTAAGACTTCTGTCAACCCTCTGTCAATTGGCGCACTGAAGGGGCAGTGTTCCGTCTGCAGTGTTTACCAGGCACAGCACCACACATTTGGCAGTGGTTGTACCAGGTATTGCAGGTCAGGCCTATTCACACCATAACGGCTACATAATGTGGTGCACATTTAAAGGGACGCTAAACGGTGCACAATGATCAATAAAACAACTATTGGTCATTGTGATGAAAATGGATAAACCTTTAGGCTCTGTTCACGCTAATATAATGGCTTACATTTAAAACCCACAAAATCAAATGGTCAACAATAAAACCTACTTGACTAACAAATCAACTATAGTGCTAAAAGCTGCACAATACTCTGAAATGCGAATGAAAAAGCCTTATTTGTCTGATGCATAGTCGGATTTTAACACGGTAATGGTTGCTTTGCTAATGTATTGTATGAGCAAATGTGAGAAAGGAATGGTTTACAGCCCATGGAATAGCGTACACATGCAAAAGCGAAAATCAGAAGTGCAGCCATATTCATTTTTATTTTACCATTTTATCCTCTCAAATGGAAGACAAACTCATTCTGTCATCATGCACTATTAATAGCAGACAGACAATTTTTGCATCACTTGCAATGGAAAATGAATGTTTTAGTGCTGCAGAATGGACACGTTGAGTTTACAGATCAAAATGAAAAATACACTCGATGCATCTAATCAAGACCTGTTCCCAGTAGAGAGATTGTCCAGTTAAACAAAATTATACATAATTGTCCTTGGATCAGTAACATAAAACTTCCTGATCTGCTTCTCTTACCAGGTGTCTCAACTCTAACATAAATGGCACCTAGCCTTAAAGAGGTTGTTCAATCACACCACACTGATGACTTATCCAAAGGATTCTATTGAATAGGAGCTGTTCTGCAGTACATGGCAGTGGCCACTACACACTGAATGGATCTACGCTCTGCAGCTTCATTCCTTGTTGTGTTTATATCTAGCTGCTGTTTTCAGCTGATCGATAGGGGTGCCAGGTGTCAGTCTTCCACCAATCTCATACTGATGAACTATTCAACGGACAAGTCATCAATAAGTTGTGACCAGACAACCCCTTTAAGTTCCTCATACATATTAGATATAAATGGGCCGAACTTGTCAATTTTGGCAAACCATTTAAGGTGTAGTGGAGTGCCCTGACACTTCCCGGACAGATGATGATGTTGGGGCAGAGAAAGAGCTGAGCTGTTGAATTTCAACACCCAACCATTTGGTTCTCCAGGAAACAAGCAGTCACCAGTGGAGTCTGGCAACGACACACTCTGAGAACAAGAGAATGCTCGGCTAGAGAGTCGGGATAGATGGCGGCCATCAGCATCATAGTTCAGCCAAGACCCATTTACTGTTTATGGGAGCCTTTAGGATTGGTCCCCAATATCAGATCTTGGGGGTCCAGCAGTCAGAAATTAAATGATCAGCTGACTGAAGGGGCACCTGTTCAATCAGCCAATCACAGGGCTGCTCCTAGTCAGACCTTTACTGATCTGTTATCCTAAGTGCGCAGGCAGACAGCTGTATAAATCGGAATGTAGTGCGTGGACTGGCGAGCAGCTCTCCCGACCTGGGCGTGACAGCTCTTATACAGCTGTCATGCTCAGGTGGGGAGAGCTGCCATGCACTGCGTTTTGATCTCGCTCCGATTTATATGGCCGTCTGACTGCGCCCTAAAGATGTTCAATCAATTTTAAAGGTGATCTAAAGAAAAACTTCACACAATTTTTCAATTCTAACAGTGCCTTTTAAAATGTACAGAAGGGGGGGGGGTACATCCTCATCTACAAAGTCACTTTAAGAAATCACTAAATTACAATCCTGTCAGTCAAATTGGATGGTGGTAGCCATCATCCATAGCAACCATTAAATTCCCTCACTGGTTGCCCTCGGTAACACCACAGTTGCTTTTGCTCTATGGTGGCGCTAGTGTTGGGACAGAACATTACTTCAGTCATGTAATCCAGGATGCGCTAATCAGATTCTCGACAAAAGGCTGTCACATTTGTACAGAGCATTGCTGAGGAACTTCAGGTTCTGCCTCAGTGATTTACACACAAACCACAGACACGCTGTTGTATGACCTGAGGAAACACTGTGGTTTCTCTCTAGTAGACACTGTGGTTGTGAAAAAGCCCAAGTGTAACACAAATCCCAAGAGATCACCAATGGCTCATCCACGCTTCCAAAAAAAAGTACCACACACAGGCTGTACACTATACAAGTCACGCTAAGTGCATCATTTCGAAGATTACACCTAAAAGGCCGGCGCTCCACACTTCTGAGAAGAAATTAGGACATATTAAAAAAAGAAGAAGAGTCCGTAAGGCAATGTTTCTGAACATTAACACCAAGTGTGCCCAATATTTCATATTTATAAAAATGTTATTATTATGTAGGATACTGGATACAATGGCGCCTACTCAGGAGACATGGCGAGTAAGCGCTACGAGATGCAAAGCAGCGACCACAGAGACAAAAATTATTTTCTGAAATACGGACAAGGAGCAATAGATTGCACTGGACTACATATGTTTCTTGAGTATCTTCAAATCCGAAGTTGCATTGGACACAATTGCCCATATTCATCATAAAACACTTTGAAAAATCACAAAAATATTCGCAATTTTTGGCGTTTTTAAGCCAGTTCAGACAAAGTGGGCAGAACGGGGAATTGGGACACCGGCAGGTCTAATTCATGACGAGCTGGGTAGCACCTTACGCCACAAATCTTACGAGCAAGAGTAAATATTCAATCATTTGGTGCCACTGGGGAGTCCGAGTATACCAACCTTGATTCTTTCATGGTTGGTCTGTGAAGATTGTGGCTTTAAAGCCAATCACAGACCAATCTCTTTCAGGATCAGTGGCGGGGGTATCAGCTTCTGGTGATGGGAGGAAGATCTGTTTGACGTAACTTTCTATAAAACTACAGCATCCAACAATGACCACAAATACGCAACAAGGCAGATCATGTTTTTGACACCATCTTCCCCCTTTGGTCATCATATGGCTGGTTCAAGACACTAAAAATGTTCTAAATTGGCTTTTGGAAGTCCAAAATCTTGAGTATAAAGAAAGCTTAAAAAAGCTTTCTATATACTCTTTAGACTTTATATTTCTTTAAAAGTCCAACCACCAAATTTATAAAGATGGGACAAGATAAGACCGCGGCATAGGAGCGCTCCTGTAGTAGTAATCTCTCCATGTGTTGAAAAATACATCCATACATGAGCTCTCCACTAAAGACCATTTTCAAAGGGATGTTTTTTGCACGATTTACAGACCAATGTTCCAATATGTACATTATTATTCGACGTTGTCCCAATTTTTGCATCTCTGCCTATGTTTACACCCAATCATCATCAGATGTGACCACAGCTTACATTAATGGAATAGTGTACCCAATCCAGATTAAAATGTCCATTAGGTATCAACATCATAGCAAGTAATGAACTGGTTAAAAAAAAGACCTGCAATCTGTACAAACTGCATTCTTTATAAAATAGATGCCTTAGACCTGATGAAGCAAGTGCATTTACTTTGAAAAACCATTTCAGAATGGTTCTATAATTCTAATACTTAATGAGCATTTTACAAGCCCAGCTAAAAAGAGAGAACTCATGAGTTCAGGTGTATTTGACCTACATCCAACCAGTCAGACAGCTGCAGCTTGTACTGAGCAGTGTGAGGTCAACAGCAGCAGGGAGGAGGGACACTGAGAAACTGTCAATCAGGATAGTAGGGTGGAGATTGAGTTTAAACTTTCAAAACAGATCATACTGTCATTCATAGTTACGTAGGTTGAATAAAGACCTAGGTCCATCAAGCTCAACTTTCCTCCCTGAAACTGTACTTTCCCATGGATTTTCAAAGTAAGTACACCAGCCTCATCCTGCATAAGCGCTCTATTTATTAAAATATGCAGCCTGTATTGTGAAATCTGGTGACAGATCTGCTTTAACATTGTCAAAAAAAATTCTAGCACAGTACTCATACATTGATTATGTACAGCTACATAATTACATAGCTGTCACTGCATGAAGAACACAACATGGATGGGTTGGAATTCCAAAGTTTGGAAAAGTAATTTCAACACAGGTATAAAAGAAAAGAAAAAACTTCAGTATATAAATAACACAACAGTGCATTTCGGTAGTACCAGGAGAGTATCTGGCCTTACGTGTGCATCGTGGTGTGGAGATGGAGGAGGTGGGACCATAATAATTAATCACCACACAAAGAAAAGAAGCTCGATCTGGTTCCAACACATCAAACCTACTAAAACATTTATGCCTCACCATTAGCAGGAGAGTAAGGAGCGGAGAGAGAGCGCGCTGCAAAGCTAATATTTCTGTCGATAGGAAAACGATAGGACCTTCCATCCCCACCCTTAGCTTCCAGGAACTGCTCTTACCCCAGCACAATACACATATCTCCTTGTAGACCCAGATCCTTCTATATTATCCAAAACAGTAAATCATTCCCAGCTTTAACCAACAATCAAGGTATTAAAATCTCAATGGAACGATGGTCAGAATTATTCTGCCTTTTTTTATCCTTTCCTTAAAGTGAATGACATGAGATGGGACCACGTCTATGAGCGGTGAAAGGCTACAAAAAATACTAAAATGTTGGAGAAGGAGCAAGTGGTTCATTGTCCGACAACGGGCAAGAAGAATAGTCTAAGGGTCTGTTCTATAGATTTTAGTTTTATGAAAGATACGCTATTGATCATTTCCTGAGAACGTGAAAATAAGTATACAGCTCAATATCAAAACATGCTACAAATGGGCACCAAGACATGTAAAACTACAGCACCAAGAGGCAAATATGATGGTCAAGACTATCTCCAGATAGAATTACTAATGACAACATGGATGTTCATACGTCAAGAATCCAGAACACTCCTGACAATTACATGCACAGGTTTCTTGCAGCAGCCATGCTGAAAGTTGCAGCTTAGTTTGACAGTTCAAGGATGACGGAACCATACAATGAAAAAAGGAAGCTAATTATTGTACAAAACATAAGCAACGGAACGAAGTAAAGATGACTTACAGACAGGCGACAGCCTCTATAGAAGAAGTCCTCTTATAACCAGGCACCCAGAAAAGATGTCGGACAAGAGTGGCAAAACCAGTGCACTTAGAAAATGTAAATATAATGGGTAAAATCAATCCGTGTAAGTGTAGGGCTGTCTCTGGTCTCCTGCCGTGCTGTGGAGAAGAACAGTGTGTGTGTATGGGTTGCACAACGCAAAGCTGCTTGATTTGCTGGCGGAGCTGTAGGGGCTGGACACACTTCTGTACAGGACACTAGAGGCGAGCGTCAACAGCTGGGAGAGCGGGCACAGCACACAACCAAGCTGGAGCAAGTCCTACACGCACAGGCGGTGGTACATCCTCCTCCAGAATGAACTGCCTCTTCCCTTTGAGGAGAGAGAAACAGGTTAACTAGATAACAGGACTGTCCCTAAAGGGATCAATAAATGGATGCCTAGCCACTCGAAACAACGTTAAACATAGGAATAATAACAGGGAGAGCCAGGAGAGCTCATGAAACGTTAATGTCCCATTAGATCATCCAGGAGGCAGAGGACAACTAGTGGCAGCAGAGAAAGGGTTAAGTCTGTGCCGATTGGCTGGATAAAATAAGCCATATGAGCAGAGCCTCCGTCAATACAGAGCAGATGTGAGTATGTCCAGGAAGCCTTCCTCGCAGAGCCTGCAGTGCTGAAGATTAACAGCTGCTCGCTGCATTTCCCTCCAATTCAACAGCAGCTGCTCTTCTGACAGCCCCATTTTTAGAAATGAGGAGGTGGATGCTGGTAACAACTGCTATCTAATCCTGCTCTGCGCAGATCAATTACCTGCAAACAGTCCCTGCATTGTCTGGAACGCCAGCACTATAAATAACTCGCCAAACACAAACTGACCAGCATCAAAGCTTGCAGGTATGGCTGTACACCTACAGCTTCCATGACACAAGCTCTTCTGGGTAAATGCCATCCATGCAAAGCATACACATCTACAAACCACTGAAAGCTGGGTATATGCCACCCATGCAAAGCATACACATCTAAAAACCACTGGAAGCTGGGTATATTCAAACCATGCAAAGCCATGCATGTCTACAAACCACTAAAAGCTGGGTATATGCCATCCATGCAAAGCATACACATCTACAAACCACTGGAAGCTGGGCATATGCCACCAATGCAAAGCATACACATCTACAAACCACTGGAAGCTGGGTATATGCCATCCATGCAAAGCATGCATGTCTACAAACCACTGGAAGCTGGGTATATGCCACCCATGCAAAGCATACACATCTACAAACCACTGGAAGCTGGGTATATGCCACCAATGCAAAGCATACACATCTACAAACCACTGGAAGCTGGGTATATGCCATTCATGCAAAGCATGCATGTCTACAAACCACTGGAAGCTGGGTATATGACATTCATGCAAAGCATGCATGTCTACAAACCACTGGAAGCTGCTTACAACGGTATAAAGCAGCAAAGCAGCTCTTCAGATAAATGCTAGCTCACAAAAAGAAGTCTGATGGAGGAGTACTGCACATCGGACAAATTGTGGCACATTGCATCCCTGATGAGACACACAAGACTCAGATCTCTTTTTCTGGACATGTTGCAGTTTACATGTTTTGGGGTTAAAAAAAATCTTTATATGTGTGTCTTATTAATGACATACTCCATGTTCTAGGACAGGGGTCTCAAACTCAGCTGGGCATATGGGCCACACATGGAAAAACATTTAATTTGGGGGGGCCGCATTATTTGCATGACAAAGTGACTCCCCGCCAGGTCCCCCATATTGCAGACCTGGCGACTCCCCGCCAGGTCCCCCATATTGCAGACCTGGCGACTCCCCGCCAGGTCCCCCATATTGCAGACCTGGCGACTCCCCGCCAGGTCCCCCATATTGCAGACCTGGCGACTCCCCGCCAGGTCCCCCATATTGCAGACCTGGCGACTCCCCGCCAGGTCCCCCATATTGCAGACCTGGCGACTCCCCGCCAGGTCCCCCATATTGCAGACCTGGCGACTCCCCGCCAGGTCCCCCATATTGCAGACCTGGCGACTCCCCGCCAGGTCCCCCATATTGCAGACCTGGCGACTCCCCGCCAGGTCCCCCATATTGCAGACCTGGCGACTCCCCGCCAGGTCCCCCATATTGCAGACCTGGCGACTCCCCGCCAGGTCCCCCATATTGCAGACCTGGCGACTCCCCGCCAGGTCCCCCATATTCCAGACCTGGCGACTCCCCGCCAGGTCCCCCATATTCCAGACCTGGCGACTCCCCGCCAGGTCCCCCATATTCCAGACCTGGCGACTCCCCGCCAGGTCCCCCATATTCCAGACCTGGCGACTCCCCGCCAGGTCCCCCATATTCCAGACCTGGCGACTCCCCGCCAGGTCCCCCATATTCCAGACCTGGCGACTCCCCGCCAGGTCCCCCATATTCCAGACCTGGCGACTCCCCGCCAGGTCCCCCATATTCCAGACCTGGCGACTCCCCGCCAGGTCCCCCATATTCCAGACCTGGCGACTCCCCGCCAGGTCCCCCATATTCCAGACCTGGCGACTCCCCGCCAGGTCCCCCATATTCCAGACCTGGCGACTCCCCGCCAGGTCCCCCATATTCCAGACCTGGCGACTCCCCGCCAGGTCCCCCATATTCCAGACCTGGCGACTCCCCGCCAGGTCCCCCATATTCCAGACCTGGCGACTCCCCGCCAGGTCCCCCATATTCCAGACCTGGCGACTCCCCGCCAGGTCCCCCATATTCCAGACCTGGCGACTCCCCGCCAGGTCCCCCATATTCCAGACCTGGCGACTCCCCGCCAGGTCCCCCATATTCCAGACCTGGCGACTCCCCGCCAGGTCCCCCATATTCCAGACCTGGCGACTCCCCGCCAGGTCCCCCATATTCCAGACCTGGCGACTCCCCGCCAGGTCCCCCATATTCCAGACCTGGCGACTCCCCGCCAGGTCCCCCATATTCCAGACCTGGCGACTCCCCGCCAGGTCCCCCATATTCCAGACCTGGCGACTCCCCGCCAGGTCCCCCATATTCCAGACCTGGCGACTCCCCGCCAGGTCCCCCATATTCCAGACCTGGCGACTCCCCGCCAGGTCCCCCATATTCCAGACCTGGCGACTCCCCGCCAGGTCCCCCATATTCCAGACCTGGCGACTCCCCGCCAGGTCCCCCATATTCCAGACCTGGCGACTCCCCGCCAGGTCCCCCATATTCCAGACCTGGCGACTCCCCGCCAGGTCCCCCATATTCCAGACCTGGCGACTCCCCGCCAGGTCCCCCATATTCCAGACCTGGCGACTCCCCGCCAGGTCCCCCATATTCCAGACCTGGCGACTCCCCGCCAGGTCCCCCATATTCCAGACCTGGCGACTCCCCGCCAGGTCCCCCATATTCCAGACCTGGCGACTCCCCGCCAGGTCCCCCATATTCCAGACCTGGCGACTCCCCGCCAGGTCCCCCATATTCCAGACCTGGCGACTCCCCGCCAGGTCCCCCATATTCCAGACCTGGCGACTCCCCTCCAGGTCCCCCATATTCCAGACCTGGCGACTCCCCTCCAGGTCCCCCATATTCCAGACATGGTCTCCCATCCAGGTCCCCCATATTCCAGACATGGCCTCCCATCCAGGTCCCCCATATTGCAGACATGGCCTCCCATCCAGGTCCCCCATATTGCAGACATGGCCTCCCATCCAGGTCCCCCATATTGCAGACATGGTCTCCCATCCAGGTCCCCCATATTGCAGACATGGTCTCCCATCCAGGTCCCCCATATTGCAGACATGGTCTCCCATCCAGGTCCCCCATATTGCAGACATGGTCTCCCATCCAGGTCCCCCATATTGCAGACATGGTCTCCCATCCAGGTCCCCCATATTGCAGACATGGTCTCCCATCCAGGTCCCCCATATTGCAGACATGGTCTCCCATCCAGGTCCCCCATATTGCAGACATGGTCCCCCATCCAGGTCCCCCATATTGCAGACATGGTTCCCCATCCAGGTCCCCCATATTGCAGACATGGTTCCCCATCCAGGTCCCCCATATTGAAGACATGGTTCCCCATCCAGGTCCCCCATATTGAAGACATGGTTCCCCATCCAGGTCCCCCATATTGAAGACATGGCTCCCCATCCAGGTCCCCCATATTGCAGACATGGTTCCCCATATTGCAGACATAGTCAACCATCCTGGTCCTAATCTTGCAGACATGTCCCTCATCCAGGTCCCCATGTTGCAGACATGTCCCCCATTCAGGTCCCCCCACCATAGTGCGCACAGGGCAGCCCACCCATACTGAGCACAGGGAAGCGTTGCCCCATGCTGCGCACAGGGTCCCCGTCCGTCCCCCCCCCCATACTGCGCTCAGCGTCCCCGTCCGTCCCCGTCCCCCCATACTGCGCTCAGCGTCCCCGTCCGTCCCCGTCCCCCCATACTGCGCTCAGGCTCTCTCCCCCCCCCCCCCCCCCATACTGCGCTCAGGCTCTCTCTCCCCCCCCCCCCCCCCATACTGCGCTCAGCGTCCCCGTCCCCCCCCATACTGCGCTCAGCGTCCCCGTCTCCCCCCATACTGCGCTCAGCGTCCCCGTCTCCCCCCATACTGCGCTCAGCGTCCCCGTCTCCCCCCATACTGCGCTCAGCGTCCCCGTCTCCCCCCATACTGCGCTCAGCGTCCCCGTCTCCCCCCATACTGCGCTCAGCGTCCCCGTCTCCCCCCATACTGCGCTCAGCGTCCCCGTCTCCCCCCATACTGCGCTCAGCGTCCCCGTCTCCCCCCATACTGCGCTCAGCGTCCCCGTCTCCCCCCATACTGCGCTCAGCGTCCCCGTCTCCCCCCATACTGCGCTCAGCGTCCCCGTCTCCCCCCATACTGCGCTCAGCGTCCCCGTCTCCCCCCATACTGCGCTCAGCGTCCCCGTCTCCCCCCATACTGCGCTCAGCGTCCCCGTCTCCCCCCATACTGCGCTCAGCGTCCCCGTCTCCCCCCATACTGCGCTCAGCGTCCCCGTCTCCCCCCATACTGCGCTCAGCGTCCCCGTCTCCCCCCATACTGCGCTCAGCGTCCCCGTCTCCCCCCATACTGCGCTCAGCGTCCCCGTCTCCCCCCATACTGCGCTCAGCGTCCCCGTCTCCCCCCCATACTGCGCTCAGCGTCCCCGTCTCCCCCCCATACTGCGCTCAGCGTCCCCGTCTCCCCCCCATACTGCGCTCAGCGTCCCCGTCTCCCCCCCATACTGCGCTCAGCGTCCCCGTCTCCCCCCCATACTGCGCTCAGCGTCCCCGTCTCCCCCCCATACTGCGCTCAGCGTCCCCGTCTCCCCCCCATACTGCGCTCAGCGTCCCCGTCTCCCCCCACACAGCGCTCAGGGTCCCCGTCCCCCCACACTGCGCTCAGGGTCCCCGTCCCCCCATACTGCGCTCAGGCTCTCTTCCCCCCCCCCCCCCCCCATACTGCGCTCAGGGTCCCCGTCGCCCCCCCCCCCCCATACTGCGCTCAGGGTCCCCGTCGCCCCCCCCCCCCAATACTGCGCTCAGGGTCTCAGTCGCCCACCCCCCATACTGCGGTCAGCGTCCCCATCTCCCCCCATACTGCACTCAGCGTCCCCGTCTCCCCCCATACTGCGCTCAGCGTCCCCGTCTCCCCCCATACTGCGCTCAGGGTCCCCGTCCCACCATACAGCGCTCAGGGTCCCCGTCCCACCATACTGCGCTCAGGGTCCCAGTCCCACCATACTGCGCTCAGGGTCCCAGTCGCCCCCCCCCCCCCATACTGCGCTCAGGGTCCCCGTCGCCCCCCCCCCCCCCCCCAATACTGCGCTCAGGGTCTCAGTCGCCCACCCCCCATACTGCGGTCAGCGTCCCCATCTCCCCCCATACTGCACTCAGCGTCCCCGTCTCCCCCCATACTGCGCTCAGCGTCCCCGTCTCCCCCCATACTGCGCTCAGGGTCCCCGTCCCACCATACTGCGCTCAGGGTCCCCGTCCCACCATACTGCGCTCAGGGTCCCCGTCCCACCATACAGCGCTCAGGGTCCCCGTCCCACCATACAGCGCTCAGGCTCTCTCTCTTTCCCCCCCACCCCCCCACCACCACCATACTGCGCTCAGGGTCCCCATCCCCCCATACTACGCTCAGGCTCCCCCCCCCCCATACTGCGCTCAGGGTCCCAGTCGCCCACCCCCCATACTGTGCTCAGGCTCTCCCCCCCCCCCATACTGCGCTCAGGATCCCCGTCCCCCCATACAGCGCACAGTGCCCCCCCCCCATACTGAGCACAGGTTCCCTGTGGTGTATTTCACATGACAGAGAAAGAAAGAAAAAAAAATAAAAATAAAAATTCTCACCTGTCCTCCGTTCCTTCGGCGTCCTTTCTGCACCTGTGGCCCGCAGGCATAGACCCCATAACGATCGCGGCTCTCTCCAGCAGCCGCCGACATCAGCGCTGTAATGCAGTGTATTGCCGCGCAGAGACCGGCTCTCTGCACAGCAATACCAGTGTCACCCTCCGGCCCATCAGAGGCCAGCAGCTGACATTGGTGTCCCAGCGCAGCGTTATGGGGTCTGTGCCTGCGGGCTGCAAGAAGCAGCCGGAGGGGCCGCATGCGGCCCGCGGGCGCCATGTTTGGGACCCCTGCCCTAAATTATGTATAGGATGTGGTAGATGATGGATAGATATCCCCACCAAATATCATGGGCGATACTGACGCTCGGTCCAGCGGTGAAGCAGGGGAAATACATTTTTGTTTATTCAATCATGCGGACGTCGCCCCCTGCAGTCTGCCGCCCTAGGCACCCGCTCTAAGGTGCCCAGGGGTAAATACAGCCCTGAGTTACGCCCCATTTCCTTAATCTGCGACCCCGTGTCTCTCGTGCAGCGACCTGTCCTGTCAGTATGATGTTCCCGTCTACCACATGGCTGCAGATGCAGTATTCCACAGCTAGCCAATCAGAGCGCTCGCTCACCGACTTATGCAAATGAGCTGGTGGCAAAACCAACAACTTTTCAATGAATTTGCCCTAAATATTCAGCAGGGGCGGGACAATTTGCCCGCAGGGGCGGGGTCACTGTCAGCAGGGGCGGGGTCACTGCCAGCAGGTCTCTTTAGATATATTTTTTTTAAGTCTCCCTAAGTTAGAAGTTTCTGCCATCACGGGCACATAAATAGAACTGAGGTTTACCTGTATAATCGGGTGCAGTGCAGAGATCATGGTAGTGTAATAAAGAAAGCATCTGCCAGCGAGCCAGATATCTATCAGAAGATGCCAGCGAGCCAGATATCTATCAGAAGATGCCAGCGAGCCAGATATCTATCAGAAGATGCCAGCGAGCCAGATATCTATCAGAAGATAGATAGGATAGATAGGCGGCAGATCGGAGAGTTCTCCTATGTGGCTTGCCCGCCACATATGTAGCTGGCAGGACATTGCCAGGGACTCCAAGACATGAAGTGGTCTCAGCCAAAGCACAATTTTTTCCTACAGGTTTGGTGGCTCAGAGCTTAGTAACGGGCACGGCGCTGGGTTGTGGGCTCAAATCCCACCGTTGCCCCATCCACACAGTATTATAGGCTCGTGCTGCTTTTCTCCCATCTGTTAAATATTAATTCACAGGTTTAATAAATTCAAAGCAGGATTCGGTCATATGCGCTGACAGTGACATTGACTATAATGGTGACGGTAGAGTCAATGGTCCTATCTGCACCATTATAGTCAATGGCCCTGTCGGTGCATATGCACGTATCCTGTTTTGCGGAGGGTTCGGACGCAAGCCCCGAGTGAACGTGGTGAAGAACGCAGTGGGAACGGCCCTAAGGCTATATGGACCGTGATTTCCAGTCTGACTGTGAATCTCCGGACCCCACACTCCACATCCTCAGGCACATATGAAGCTGTTGGGTTCGGGTGAGGAGACTCGCAGCCAGTCCGGAAAATGCATTATGTACCCAGACCATAAAACACAGGCTTGGAATGAATCCTCAGTATAATTATTACTCTCTTTCATTACATTGTCCTGGTAGTATGTGTGAGGGAATAGGCCCCGACAGTCCCCCAGGTATAGACAGCACATCCATGCTGTGGACAGAAAACTACCTTGTGATATTACAAAATGTATCAACAAAGACAATTGGTGGATACACGGCATCACCCCGGAAGAGTAAATGCGGTACCCGTTATAACCTAACCGGGTGTCCTTGCAAAACACATGGAGACAGGTCTGTTTTTTCTGGCAGCACAAATGACAATGGCCAATACAAGTCTAGGGGTCCGTGATAAACACGTACAACTCATGGATGGAGTTAGTGTACGATCAGTGTGCTGTACGGGTTTAACCCCTTTATGACGTCTGCCGTAATAGTACGACACACATCACAGCCCCCTGTTTAGCGCGGGCTCTGGTGCTGAGCCCGCACTTTTCCGGGCACATGTTAGCTGATCTATACAGCTGACATTTGCCCGCAACAGCCGCGGGTGGAATCGCGATCCACCCGCGGCTGTTAACTTCTTAAATGCCGCTGTCAATCTCTGACAGCGGATTTATCTCACACTTATCGGAAAAACATCGTTGGCTCCACCCATCGGTGACCCCGTCACATGATTGCGGGTCTCCGATGGTTTGGCATGATAACCCGGGGTCTGCAGGAGACCCCTGCGGTTGTCATTGCCAGATTGCTATGAGTGCCACCCAGCAGTCGGCGCTCATAGCCAGTGAGCAATTCTGCTACACAGTTGATCTGATGATCGCCTGTGTGTAGTAAAGGAGAACAGACAACTGCAGCTTCTAGTCTCCCATGGAGACATTGAATCATGCAAAAGGTAAAAAAAAATTTTTTGAAAAAAAAAAGTATAAAAGTTTAAATCACCCCCCTTTCACCCTATTCAAAATAAAACAATAAAAAAAACAAAATATACACATATTTGGTATCGCCGCATTCAGAACCGCCCGATATATCAATGTAAAAAATAATTAATCCGATCGGTAAACGGCGTAACAAGAAAAAAATTAAAAACCCCAGAATTAAGGTTTTTTTGGTCACCGCAACATTTAAATGAAATGCAATAACGGGCGATCAAAACATCGGATCTACCCCAAAATAGTATTAATAAAAATGTCAGCTCGGTGCGTAAAAACTAAGCCCTCACTCTGCCCCAGATCCTGAAAAATGGAGACCCTATGAGTCTCAGCAAATGCCGCCATTTTTTTGTTAACAAACTTTGGAATTTTTTTTCACCACTTACATAAAAAAGAACCTATACATGTTTGGTGTCTATGAACTCGTAATGACCTGGAGAATAATAATGGCAGGTCAGTTTTAGCATTTAGTGAACATGGTAAAAATAACCCTAAAAAACAACTGTGGAATTGCACTTTTTTTTTGTAATTTCACCGCACTTGGAATTTTTTTCCAGTTTTAAAGTACACGATATGGTAAAACCAATGGTGGCATTCAAAAGTACAACTCGTCCCGCAAAAAATAAACCCTCATACGGCCATATTGACCGAAAAACAAAATAAGTTTGGCTCTGGGAAGAAGGGGAGCAAAAAAACCAAAAACGGTAAATGGCCTGGTCATTAAGGGGATAACATTGTGAAGTATAGGAGAAGCTTTGTCATTTCTTTATCCATACTGGAAAAACACTGATGACTACAATGATCGTAAAAATGGAGACACGGATGAATAACACGGATGGCACCAGTCCAGTTATTTCACGCACGTGTTTAAACACTGATGTGTGAAGGGGGGTCTAGCGCCAATATATATATACACACACACACACACACACACACACACACACACATATATACAGTGCCTACAAGTAGTATTCAACCCCCTGCAGATTTAGCTGGTTTGATAAGATGCAAATAAGTTAGAGCCTTCAAACTGCAAACGAGAGTAGGATTTATGAACAGAAGCATAAATTTTACAAACCAAAAAGTTATGTTGCTCAGTTGAATTTTATTAAATTTTAAACATAAAAGTGTGGGTCAATTATTCTTCAACCCCTATGTTTAATATTTTGTGGAATAACCCTTGTTTGCAATTACAGCTAATAATCGTCTTTTATAAGACCTGATCAGGCCGGCACAGGTCTGTGGAGTTATCTTGGCCCACTCCTCCATGCAGATCTTCTCCAAGTTATCTAGGTTCTTTGGGTGTCTCATGTGGACTTTATTCTTGAGCTCCTTCCACAAGTTTTCAATTGGGTTAAGGTCAGGAGACTGACTAGGCCACTCCAACACCTTGACTTTTTCCCTCTTGAACCAGGCCTTGGTTTTCTTGGCTGTGTGCTTTGGGTCGTTGTCTTGTTGGAAGATGAAATTACGACCCATCTTAAGATCCTTGATGGAGGAGCGGAGGTTCTTGGCCAAAATCTCCAGGTAGGCCGTGCTATCCATCATTCCATGGATGCGGACCAGATGGCCAGGCCCCTTGGCTGAGAAACAGCCCCACAGCATGATGCTGCCACCACCATGCTTGACTGTAGGGATGGTATTCTTGGGGTCGTATGCAGTGCCATCCAGTCTCCAAACGTCACGTGTGTGGTTGGCACCAAAGATCTCGATCTTGGTCTCATCAGACCATAGAACCTTGAACCAGTCTGTCTCAGAGTCCTCCAAGTGATCATGAGCAAACTGTAGACGAGCCTTGACATGACGCTTTGAAAGTAAAGGTACCTTACGGGCTCGTCTGGAACGGAGACCATTGCGGTGGAGTACGTTACTTATGGTATTGACTGAAACCAATGTCCCCACTGCCATGAGATCTTCCCGGAGCTCCTTCCTTGTTGTTCTTGGGTTAGCCTTGACTCTTCGGACAAGCCTGGCCTAAGCACGGGAGGACACTTTCAAAGGCTGTCCAGGCCGTGGAAGGCTAACAGTAGTTCCATAAGCCTTCCACTTACGGATGATGCTCCCAACAGTGGAGACAGGTAGGCCCAACTCTTTGGAAAGGGTTTTGTACGCCTTGCCAGCCTTGTGACCCTCCACGATCTTGTCTCTGATGGCCTTGGAATGCTCCTTTGTCTTTCCCATGTTGACCATGTCTGAGTGCTGTTCACAAGTTTGGGGAGGGTCTTAAATAGTCAGAAAAGGCTGGCAAAAGAGATCTTTAATCCACACATGTGAAGCTCATTATTCTTGGTGCCTGAACTACTTCTTAATACTTTAGGGGGACCAAACAGAATTCTTGTGGTTTGAGGGGTTGAATAATAAATGACACTCTGAATTAACTTTTAACGTTTTAAGAAAAAAACAAAACAAAAACAATATTTGCTGCAGTGCATTTCCCACTTCCAGGCTGATCTACAGTACAAATGTCACAATGCCAAGTTAATTCCGCATGTGTCAACCAGCTAAATCTGCAGGGGGTTGAATACTATTTGTAGGCACTGTGTATATATATATATATATATATTATTGCCTAAGGCCTCCTTCACACATTAGTGTTTAAACACGGACATGAATTAACGGGACTGGTGCCATTCGAGAAGTCTATACACACACGGACCCCTGTGCTTTTATCGGTGGAAGTGGCCCCTGTGAGCACCAATGATATGTCTGCCCCTGTGTATATTATATATCCTAGAATCCCCTAGGACATGCATAACTGATTTGCCAAAACCTACATTAATCTGGAAAAAAAAAAATCTGATGCAAACATTTTTGACTTGCACCTTTTTTTAGTGCATATATAGATGGCACGTGTGTAGTGCGCCAGGAGAGGTGTTATATCTACTGTGTAGCAGGTGTCATCTTGATAGATTTGATACAATTTGCACCAAATGAAATGAATCGATCTCTCCCTTTGTAAAATGCTGTTCTGGCGACACTGCTGACAAATATGCCCCATTCTTGTAACAGCAGGTAAAGAGCATTAGGCCAGGTCTAACCTGCCATACACATGCCCCTCTGAGAAAAGAAAACCTCAACAGATCACGATGATCAAAAGGGACAAATTATTTTAATCAATTCTTCCATCCAATTTCTTAAACATTATTCTTTGCAGATCGTGCAATCTGGAGATTGTATGAATGGAGATTGTATGAATGCCGATTGCAGAGAAGTCCCCATTATGGAAACCAGCCTCAAAGTGGGCTTACACAATTTATGGCACTAAAAGACCACCGATTGTTTAATAGGCTGTTTACACGGGCAGATCGCGCTTAACGATGCACATTAAACTATCAATAGTTTACATAGCAAAAAAAATCACAGGGGGCATGAGATTTATATAAAAATCCCATCTACTTTGCAGGAACTGTAAGACGTTGCTTTTTGCGCAGCTAGAATACACAGTCAAAAACTCATTGTGAGAACTTAATCTTATCACAAGCTATTTTGGGGGCTATGTGCACACGGGAATCTTTGTTGAGTTTTCTGAACAGAAACTGAGCGAAAATGCAACGATTTTGAGGAGTTATGAGTTCTGGAAAGCCGCTGTTCCAAAAACTCTTCAAAAATCCTCTTAAGTGTGCATAGTCTTAAGGGTATATGTGCACAGTTTCTTAAATAGGGTTGTTTTTTTTTTTGTTTTGGAGCAAGTTCGTTCTTCTAACATTTGTTAAAAACTCTTCAAAACTGCTTCATGAAAAGAAAATTTCTACCCAACACTCCCCAAAGTCTTCTAAAGCGATTTCCACTAGAAAACTTTCCGCTGCCTTTCTCGAGGGAGAACAATATAGCCCGTTGAAATTCAGCATATCAGATCCTTTTCTTCCTCGACATCATCTAAGGGGGAAAGACAGCAGATTCTGTCGACAGACAGGTTCGGATGACTTAAGTCTAATGTGTATGGGGCCTTATAGTAAATTTCCTCCTTTGTGATTGGAATTTTAGGAAAAAAACATAAAATAAAAAAAAAAAAAAAGGACAAAAGTGTTGCGTGTGAATGCAGAACTGCAGATCATGAATTACTGATACTTTCGGCCTTATGGTTGTGGCATATAATGAGTGATAGCAGAAGACAGTGTCGGCTGCGGACCACACCCTTACCAAGACAATCAATACAGCGAAGGACAGAATGAATTCGGAGCTGTGCAGCCAGCCTCCCCCTACTGTATTATCTATGCCATATCCTGTAATAAGCAGTACAAGTCTAACCACAGGAATCAATGAGAGGGGGGCACAGGTCGCATCACCTCGCACATTGGAAAGCTTCCTGAAATCATTGATCTAACAAAGCTAATTACCATTAGGAGTTAATAAGGCACAGGGAACAAAAAGCTCTTTGCAATCTCCATATATTTAAACCAACATGTCGAGTAAAATAAAGCGCATTATTGGTTTTCTATCTTTTCTGTGTGGACTGACTGCACATCAGTGAAATAATCTATATTTTTTCACCGCTTGTGGTACCTTGTAACGAGGAAAGGAAAAAAAAAAAAAAAAAAAAGACACTCCCATGTAAAACGGCCTGTTTCCTGAAATGATCGCCAATAAGAAACTGCAATGAAGCGATATGGTTCCTTCCATTAAAAGGATACATACAAGAGAAAGAATTTGCCATTTATACCCATTTTATGTAAGATCGGCTCTATATAGCTGCGCTGATAGTTTCATTAAAGGGAATATGTCAGTAGGATCAACCCTCCTGAGCTGTTTACATGGGCAAGTTTTACAAAATGACACCTTGATATCTGCAATCCCATGTCTTATTCCAAAGAAATTAACATTTTTCTTAATATGTAAATTAACTGTTAAGATCTACAGGTCGGAGATTGATCTCCCTGAAAATCTGCCTCCAGGGCTTATTTTAAATGGAAATGTTACCAGTGAGTCATGTAATGACTGACCGTCTGCTCTACTGATCTATATGTCTCACACTGCCGCCATCCATTCAAAATTAATAGTGATGAGCACAAGTGCTCGTTACTTGAGTTTGCCTAGGGTGTTTGATATGGACAGTGTAGCAGGTACTCGAGTGACATGGTCCGTTCCCTGCGGCTGCATGTTTCGCGGCTGTTAAGACTGACACAAAACATGCAGGGATTGCCCATGCTTGTCAGGCAATCCCTGCATGTTTTGTGCCAGACTAACAGCAGTGAAACATGCGGCCGCAGGCACTCTAGCAACCGCTATACTCTGTATATACCCAAGCCCAGACAATCTAGAGTAACAAGCACTTGCACTCATCACTAAAAATAAACTCTGGAGGCAGATTCTCAGGAAGAATCGTTTGGCATTTCCTGAGCGCTTATGTTACCATCAGTGGGGTTTTTTTTCAGCATATTTCCAATGTTTTTGGAGCATCTTTTTTGCTTGAATTTTCTGGCTTTTTTTTTTATTAAAAACTTTTAATTAGAGACAGCAGTTTTTGAAGCAAAACACTAAAGACAACCGTGAGTTTTTGACCCTTCCCAATGAATTCTATTATAACTAGAAAATTGGGACTATGCAGCTCTGTTCGGAAGGCAGCGGAATCGTGCATGCTCGGTCTCCGCTCAATTCATTGTCTAAGGGACTGCAGAGTACTCCGTGCAGCTACTTTCTGCAGTCCCATCGACAAAGAATGGAGTGGAGGCAGAGTACGTTCACCTCCGTTCCATTAGGGACAGGCCGATCTTAGGATCGTTGAGGTTTCCAGCCGTCCACATAGCAGGTTAGCCAATTATCGCCAATCCTATGGATAAGGGACCACTTTATCTTTTTTGTGAACACCCTTTAACTAGGTATATCAACTTTGTCATCATGGGTTTAATGATTTTATAAGGCAACACTTTTATACATATGAAGTTACGACATCAACATTTTCACTGCTCATACTAATGTGACATTATATCATGAGGATTAAATAAAGAAATGTATTTTAACCAAGCCAGGATCAAAACTTATGGAACTTATGAAGACGCTCGGCCGCTGTACTGTAAGTGTTGCACCAGGGAGAAAACTACGTTTATTTCTCCCGAGAGCCGCCGGCTTTCAGTCATACAAGTGACCAATTAGTCACTGCTCACAGTGGCGGCTTTAAGCATGCCCTGACACTGACTGACAGCCAGATCAGCACTAATGAGCTGTCAGTCAATCAGTGCCAGGGTCTACTTAGAGCTGCCACGCTCAGTGCAGTCAGCGGTGACTGCAATTACTCCAGGCATGCCTGCGTGACTGAAAGCCGGCGGCTCCCATGAAAAAAAAAGTTTTTTTTCTCCTAGGTGCTGCACTTTCAGTACAGAGGCCGTGCACCATCATAACCGTATTAACCTGCAGATTAACCCTATATCTGCAGGTTAATAGCATTATCGGTCTGGAAAGTTTCCCTTTAAGATAAGAACAAATTGGAGCGCAGACAATTCCTCCAAGCGGAGCTGACAACACAGATCATAATTCAAATTCAGCCTTCAGTGAAGACTTTAGCTCGGGTTATTTACTTTATAGCAGGTTAATGGGCATCTATCGGCAGGTTTTCGCTATTTAATGCGAGAGCAGCATAAAGTAGGGGTGGAAAGCCAGATTTCAGGGATGTCTCACTTTACTCAGCAGCTTTCTGTAGTTTCAACACAATTAGTGTTCATCAGCAGGAGATTATCTCTGCAGGACTAGGTGTCATGTGCCAGGCAGTCCAACTGATCTGTGTAACCCCGCCCCCACCACTGACTGGCAGCTTCCTGTGTACACTGTAAGCAAGCTGCCAATCAGGAGTGTTGGTGGGGTTATACACAGCTCAGCATTTGAGCACTTCTACATCTATGGCAGAGAAAACAGGGATTCTATCAGAACTGCACCAAGCAGACCAGTGACACATCGCTGGAATCAGGCTCTCAGACCCTACATCATGCAGCTCTAAGATTACATAGCAAAAACTAGCTGACAGATTCTTTTTAAGAATGTTTTATATTAGGACAGCTCTGATAAAAAAAAAATAAAAATCTTTATGCTTAATAGTTGCAGTCATTATAGAACATCGCCTGGACATGGAAAAAGGCAGCTAACTTGTAAATAATAGTATGTGTGACGTCAACCATATATCACAAAAAGGGTACCTTTTATTTGCAAGAAAAAAAAATTACCGCATTTTTCGTACTATAAGACGCACTTTTTTCCTCCAAAATTTAGGATGAAAGTGGGGGGCGCATCTTACAGTCCGAATACTATATACATGGCTGTGCGTGGTGGTGGGTGTGGGGGAGCGGCAGCGGGGGATCAGCGGGACACAGGAGGAAGCAGACTCTTGCTGCAGCCTACACTGCCCGCTACTAAAGAAAATGATTATTCCCTGCTCCCCAAGGCCAATGAAAAATATTCATTTTTCTTAATAGCCGGCACACTGTAGCCGCAGCGCGGCTCCTGCTGCCGCTCTGCAGTCTGTGTGCGCGCTATTAAAGCTCATGAATATTCCCTACAACCCACTCCCATGGGTTGTAGTGAATATCCATGGTCTTTAAGAGTGGGCACAGACCGCAGAGCGGTAGCAGGAGCCGCTTATTGAACAGACTGAATGGTCACTGCCCCCACGAACAGAGTCTCAGCGTGGGGAGCAGTGACTATTCCAGCACAGCGCCTCACACTGTGTGAGGGCGCATGGCAGGGACGCCATGCGCGGCTCACAGTGAGAGTGTTGGCAGCAGAGCGGGACAGCGCTGAAGGAGAGAGGAGGAGAGTATGATTGTATATTTTTTTTTGTAGGCAGCGTGATGGGGAATCAAGGGGTGTCATGAATACCAAGATGGGGTATAAAGGGGTGCCATGAATACCAGGATGCGGGAAAAGGGGAGCCATGCATACCAGGATGGGGATAAGGGCCAGGTATACCAGGATGGGATGGGGGCCACTTATACCAGGAAGGAGGGGCCATACATACCAGGATGGTGGATATTAACAGAATTGGGGGACATTACCCCAATACCAGTGTCAGCAGCAGACCCCCTCCCCCATAACAGGGCATCATGACCACATTTTTTGCTTACATTTTTTTTCCTATTTTCCGCCTTTAAAACCTAGGTGCGTCTTATGGTCCGGTGCGTCTTATAGTCCAAAAAATACGGTACATACAAGTATGAGAAATGGCGTTTGTTTGAATATATTCCCCATCCCAAACAAAAATAAAAATAAAATTACCCTTCACAGAAAAGAGTTTTCAACAAACAGTTAATACGTTTCCAGAGCTGGGGTATAATAATTCTCTGGGACCTTTTAGCGAGAAACAAAAATCGACCTCCTGCTGCTATGTTTTTCTCTGCTGTGTAACAGCTGGCAAACAGCTGCAGCCGACATCAAGAAATGTAGATGGGGGGACTGTGCGGCCCACTGCTGTACACTTCCATATGCTTACATATGTGAATAATACCATTAATAATTTATGGCTCATCAATGAGCATTGTTGTACATGGCTATAAAATCACTTTAACAAGGAAAAATGGAGACAACAGGGAACGACTAAATCGGTGGAAAAATAAATGAGAGCAGATACAGAGGGTAGAGCGCCAGCAGATTATCAAATGTATACTACTGTATTATTCACAATAAAATAACACAATAATGCATCTCGTGCTCTCATGTCTCCTGGCCTGAGTTCAAACATTATCCAACCCTTACCTACACGAGGCTAGGAATTTATTATGCTTTTTGCCCAAGATCAAGAATAGTATTTGTTGTTATGGGGCCGCATGTAAAAAACACAAGTAAATTATATTGTTAACCTATAGATAGCAATAAATCATCAATGTAAATAGTGAGTGGATAACTTGGATAATAAGAACCTAAAAGGTAAATATCAATGTAATTTTAAGAATATAAATAATGGAATAAAAATACTTAAAATAGGTGGGGAGTATAAAAAACATAGGCAAGATATTAGTATGGATTTATATAGAATGAAAACGCAAGCACAAGGTAAGATCAGGGGAAAACCAAAGTTACCTCACACTGAATTAAAATAACACCTATATGATAATAATTCATATAATGATAATGTCAATGTAAATAGGTCATACCTGACAACCTATCAAGATATGGAGCCCCAAACCCAGACACATGTTTCGCCTTGGTGTTCTCAAGAAGCGCTCAAGTAGTAATCCTTGAGAAAGCCAAGGCGAAACACAAGTCATTTTTTTATGTTAGGGTTTTTCCTATAAACACATACACTGTGTACCTCTATGTTGGTCCTCCTATCTGATGCCTTTTTCACGTACTTTGTTTTATGAGCCTCCTCACCTATTTTTTTAATTTTTACTCCATTAACATAGTAAATTACATTGTTCAACTGTCTCAACGTCTTCCAACTCCCCCCATACACTTGGCAATCATCGAGCCTGAGCATCCATGTGTTTTCAATAGTGAGAGGGAAGTAAGCCGCTCCCAGAACAAAGGATAGGACAATTAAACTCAAACTGCAAGAGCTCTCTCGCCCACTACTCCATCTGTAAGGCTAGGGCTTCATACACATTAGATGGTCGGCTGGGTTTGGCAGAATGTGTATTTAGACCTGGTGGTACGCCTAAATGCTGTCTGTAGGCCACTTGATTATTTGCCTGAAGTTGGATAGTCTAAAAGCTGGAGTTGTGCAATGCCCTCAAAGGTTGGCACCTTAAAATCACTTCGGGATGGCAAACCCATTTAAAATAGTCGGGAGCAAGCAGCCTTCCCTCTGAACCAACACTTCCATTCTAGCATAGACTTTATGGCTAATTTTTGGTATAATTAATTTGTATCTGTCAATCATTTGTTGTCAATGCCATCACTCGCACCATCATCAAACTATAGGCTTAAGCAGGGTTAAAGATCACTGGGTGACTGACTTACTGCATTTTAACAATAATTTAACACACTGTCATGTTATGTCCTAATTCATGTATTTCAGACGAAAAAAAATAGTGATGATTCAAGAAACATTTCCAGCCCTTGCTTGTCCAAAATAAATATGATAAAAAGTATTCTCATTATCACACAATTTCCTCAGTTAGCAACTGGATTGCAGGACATGCCATCAGATAAATGTAGCGTTGAAGAGCAATTCTGTTTATTTTTTCATTTTAGGTGGTTAATAAGGATGGATGGAGAAATTGATGGGCGGAGGGAACAGGTCACCTCCAAATACGCTATTCATCTAGACCAGTGTTTCCCAAACCCCATCCTCACGACCCCCCACAAGTCATGTTTTCAGGATCTCCTTAGTATTGCACAGGTGAGAGAATTCCTGATGCCTTGATGATACTTCAATCACCTGTGTAATACTAAGGAGATCCTGAAAACATGACTTGTGGGGGGCCGTGAGGATGGGGTTTGGGAAACACTTGTCTAAACTGACACAGTGGTAATCTGCAAGTAAATAGCATTTAAATCGTGTCTGGCCGGCTTGAGAAGTGGCTACAGGGAGAAAATGAAGTTATATCCTCAATGCAGCCGCTCGCTTCTAGTCATCGGGGCAGTGCAGGGTAAGGCTCACACAGTTTCAATGTCGGATAGGAGTGGTGTTTGGTCAGTAGCGGGGATGGAATGTACAGGGTGAGTCATTTATATGGATACACCTAAATTAAATGGGAATAGTTGGTGATATCAACTTCCTGTTTGTGGCACATTAGTATATGGGAGGGGTAAAACTTTTCCAGATGGGTGGTGACCATGGCGGTCATTTTGAAGTCGGCCATTTTGGATCCAACTTTATTTTTTTCAATGGGAAGAGGGTCATGTGACACATCAAACTTATTGAGAATTTCCTAAGAAAAACAATGGTGTGCTTGGTTTGAACGTAACTTTATTCTTTCATGAGATTTTTACAAGTTTATGACCACTTATAAAATGTGTTCAAAGTGCTGCCCATTGTGTTGGATTGTCAATGAAACCCTCTTCTCCTACTCTTGACACACTGATAGCAACACCGCAGAAGAAATGCTAACACAGGCTTCCAGTATCCGTTGTTTCAGATGCTGCACATCTCGTATCTTGATGGTATGGTGTGGTATATGGGGGTACAAAGATAGCGGAGCCATTCTTCATCAATGGAAACCTCAATGCCACTGGATATCTGAAATTGCTACATGATGATGTGTTGCCCTCTTTATGCACTGAAGATGGCACGTTCCCTGAGTTTTTCCAACAAGACTATGCACCGCCACATTAAGGGTGTCAGGTCCGAGCATTCCTACATGAACAGTTTCCTGTAAAGTGGATTTGTCGTCGTGGGCCAGTTGAATGGCCACCAAGGTCTCCCGATCTGACCCCCTCAGACTTTTATCTTTGGGGTCATCTGAAGGCAATTGTCTATGCTGTGAAGATACGAGATGTGCAGCATCTGAAACAACGGATACTGGAAGCCTGTGCTAGCATTTCTTCTGCTGTGTTGCTATCAGTGTGTCAAGAGTGGGAGAAGAGGGTTGCATTGACAATCCAACACAATGGGCAGCACTTTTAACACATTTTATAAGTGGTCATAAACTTGAAAAAAAAAAACTCATGAAAGAATAAAGTTATGTTAAAACCAAGCACGCCATTGTTTTTCTTATGAAATTCTCAATAAGTTTGATGTGTCACATGACCCTCTTCCCATTGAAAAAAATAAAGTTGGATCCAAAATGGCCGACTTAAAAATGGCCGCTATGGTCACCACCCATCTGGAAAAGTTTTCCCCCTCCCATATACTAATGTGCCACAAACAGGAAGTTGATATCACCAACCATTCCCATTTAATTTAGGTGTATCCATATAAATGGCCCACCCTGTACTATTGGTGCTCTGGTTGACATCTCTGAGTTCCCAGAGAATGCGGTCCCCCTTCATCCCAGTTTGGCACTCAAGAATGTAGATAGAGGTGACCATCAATGTATGCAGATCTTGCCACCGTAGTTAAAAGGGGTTGGTCAATAGTTTAATAGTTCCTTTCATGCATGTGAACTAACTTCCATAAATAAGCACTTTATTAAAATACCTTGTTTTCTCAAATCCTTCTGCAACCTAAACTGCCGATCTGGTTACATGATCTCTGGCTGAGAATCCTTTGACTTCCTGCGATGTCGCATCAGATTACCTCTGAGATCTGGGCTTCGAAAACGGACAGGGTGCACGGCTCCTTTCAACAGAATTCACACCGCTCCTTTTTATGCCCCTGCAGACTCCTGCTCCCCCTTAGGGTATGTTCCCACGGTCAGGAGCTGCTGTGGGTTTGATGCTGAGTGTTATGGTGCATCAAACCCGCAGCGGCCAGCTGTTACAGCATAGAGGATGGGATTTGTAGAAATCCCACGTCCACTATGCGTCCCTGTGTACCTGCGGATCAGCCGCGGACACCGACATGCGGCGCGTCTTTCCAGACCGCAGCATGTCAATTTCTCTGGTGGGTCTGCATGTGGGCTTTTCCCATACACCTAACCCCTATGAAGAAAGTACACAGGTGAAAAAAAAAAAAAAAAAAAAAAAAGGTGCCGCTCATTTGAATGACATGAGCGGAAGCTGCCAGTGGTTATTCTGCTGTGTTGGGGCCACAGGCGGCTCTGGACAGTGTGCACATACCTTGTGTAAAGTTTATACACTAACAGCGATGATCTTAAATTGAGGACACATGCGTGTTTTCTTATTCTTTTAGTACTGATTAAGAAAGAAGAGCTCCCATTAAAGCACTGGTGGTAGTTCCTAAAGTGAAGTCTGTATCTATAAGACATTTATAACAAATACTTTTGATAACCTATGTCTCAGAATGTGCTGTCTTTATAAGTTGTATTACAGAACTTAGGAGGGATTCAGCATAAGAAAGCGGTCCTCAGACCATAAAAGTTTTCAACCCTTGGTGTATTCTGAAAACTGATTAGGAACAAAACCGCCTAGGTGAGAATTCACAAACTGGGGGTTAAATAGAAAAAAGTTTAGCACACAGTGAAGATTTGTGTAAATGGCAACTTTACACACAGTGAGCAGATAGCTGGTAATTCATAGGTGTGATTGCAAAGCAGGAGCAGTGATGGAATGGCGCATTATGTAGATGAGCCAACTTATGCAAACTTGGCGCCATCTTTCATATAACACAAACATCACAGAATTACACAGTACATCAAAAAAGTGCCTGAACATAGAATCTACGATGCAAGAGTCTGAAGGAGTTTATTACCCATCTAATGCCAAACCCTCTAGCAATTCTGTAGGTGTGTCTGTGGCAGGGGGACAAAATAAGAGAAACACTGCTTCCTGCAATTACATAATATCCAGTAATTTGAACACGTTTCCAGTCATTCTATCCCATTTGGCATGAAGAGAATTTTCCTGTGCAATCACACAGCTAACACTCTATATAAAAGCTTTAGGCTTTGTGCTCACTGAGTATTGGATCCAGCAAAGTGGATGGGATTCATAGAAATCTCATTACCACAGTGTTTTGTTGTTGTTTTTTTTTTTGTTTTGTTTTTTTAACTCCGAGGAAACCGACCTGCGGTGCGTGTTTGAAATCGGCAGTGTCAGGCAAAATGTATTTTTGTCAGAGTTTTAAAAATGAGAGATGTCTTAAATCTCCACCCCCTGTCCATTTAGAAGGGTTCTACATAGAACTCACTCTTGCTTTCCCCCAAACCAGGAATTTTTATTACCGCCATAAAACCTCAGCCCAAAGAACAAGCATTCTGGTCTAAACTGGACATCCCCTCCAAAATCCTATTGTCTAACTGTACAAACTTTTAATGTCGATTTTAATAATGCACATGACTGTCACAAACACAGGGACCACATTTTTGGAATGCTCACCTTTTTCCAATTATAATAGTATATCTTGCATAACTGAGAAACCACCGGAAACCCGGGAAATGGGTTCTGAGCGTCATAGAGATATCATATTTGATATCCATCTTCATGAATATTGGTGACGGCAAACATGATGTCTCCCATCTTGGATGTGGGACCCCCCCATACCAAGATATGAAATCTGAAGGATTTTTATGTCTTGTGCAGCTGGGTGGGTTCACAAAACCGAGCCCCCGTGTGAGGTAAACAACATGGGTGTCTCCTAGGGTTTTGACCCCTTACTAAAAACCAGAACGGACATTTTAATTCATTCTTCCCCCGGGACGTCAGACGCATGCACTCTTCGCTGCGTGGAGGAATCACATCTAATTTCCGGGGAGCCGTCCCCCCCCACAGAATCTGAGACCATCACCTCGTGGCACAGGTTTTGCTATTATTTACCCCTTTTATTTTAATAACTGTTTTATGCATATATGTAAATTGTCTCTTTTATAATATCTTGTATATCTTTTGTAAACACTGCCAACTTTCGGGAGTAAATCATTATTTACCAACTTCGTTCTTCTTGTCCTATGTCGAGCAAACCCGTTCCTCCCCTGCTAATTCACGTTACCTACCGGGTACCCGATCCACCTGTTAAGCGATCGGTGGTGGCAGTATACCAGTATTTATGTGATATTGTGGTTTGAGGGTGGCTGGACGGAGGTATATGTAGCACCCTGAGGATTCGGCTGCTACAGGGGTATTGCACCTCAACCCAGAGGTGTGATATTCCACTCCCGGGTAAGGATGGAGTGTGGAACTGAGCTCAGATAGACTGCATGCACTACATACATCCCATTTCAGAGGAGCAGGCCGACGGTACTCCCACTTAGAAATGTGCAGGTACAACCGAGCCTGTTCCTGGCTGGAGTGGGAGGGGGGTGGTACATCCCATGTAGTGTAGGGGCAGATAGGGGGAGCAGTCTGGGTAGTGATAGGAGCTCATTGGGTGCTGGTCACCTGAGCTCACACATAGAGGGATATATAAGGAGGGCACCAACTTAGATCAGGGTCAGTCAGCTGCAGAGGACAAGTTCAGACGCAGAAAGTGAGTTGGAGAGGAGAGAGAAGGAAACAGCAGCCCTGGAGAGAGAGAGAGTGGAGCAGAGAAAGACCCAGAGGGGGAAGACTGAAGGGACCCAAGAACCCAAATTAGAGCACCGGGTGAGGAGTCAGCATCAGGGTACCGGAACCCAAGCTGGTGGGGGCAAAAACAATCCCTAGCCAGAGACCGGAGATCGTGGGCAGCGTTTGCCACGGTCACCCACCATATTCACCCCGAAGGCACACCACATGAAGGGTCAGGGAACCCAGGGCCAAGGGTGTCCCAACAGAAGGCCCGAGGGAGCTGGACCTAGGTGAATCACTGGTGGGGACGGCTGAAGAAAGGACAGAGGGAGAGCTCAGGGCCACGCTCCGGACTTGTTTGGGGGTTGGCTGGATCCAGGACCTGGTGGACGCAGCACGGCTCGGGTGGTCACTAGCAGCTGGAGTGACCAGTACAACATCTGCAGTAAGTAAACACCCTTAACTGCACAACCCGAGTCTGTCTTCATTGCCGGCTGCACCGCACCACCACAACCCCCATCCTCTGCGCCTGTCCCCTCTGAGGCTATACCCCTCCCGTTGGGGGTTATCCCACCAAGCTGCGCATCCACCATCAGCCTCAGCGGACCCTGCTGCAGCGGCGGCCACAGTGACCGCATCACAACGGGTGGCGTAGTCGACACAAAAGAACTTTAGTAACATCTGTAGAACTGCCACATCACACTGAGCTTGACGCCCTGGGCACGGGACCGGGTCACAGCCGCTCGGAGACTACAACCCCCCATCTGATCCGGTGCCGGGTATTCCCCTCAAAAAGGAATATGTCCCAGGGGGCGCGTCATATATATACACGCTCCTGGAAGGAACTGGTGGTATATATACGTCCTGTCACATCACGTGCCACAATACTCGACATAAATTAGAGCAGCTGCGCCCGTGCTTATCCTCGGTCAATACAGTGTTTGACCAGCAGGATAAGGGTGCGCCAGAGGGCTGCAAGGTCTGACCAAGTGTGTTTTCGTGACAGGCAGCATGTCAATTCCTCCTGTGGGTACGCAGAGTTTTGTGTGCCCATTTTCTCCATAGACTTGCATTAGATGTGGAAAATCCGCAGGTAAAAAAATCCACATGGTACAGAAACACCCTAAAACCTCATGTAATCCAAAGTTTTGTCAAAGCCAAAAAGCAGGAGGTAGCAAAACGAAGCAGCTTTATTTAAACCGTGACATGCAAAACTAAACAAAACCGCAGCGTGAAAAATGCATGTAGGGAACGTAATCAAAAAGGCAACGAAAAAATGCAAGAAACCCAATTTACATAATAGGTGCTGAAATGGTGCAGAAAATCTTCAAGATCAAAAACTCACCAAAAGCTCATCATGGGAACGTAGCCGTACAATACAACATGACCATGCTGTTAAGGTTCAATAAATTCAAGGAATGCAAATTCCTCTTAAAAGTTTTGTAAAGAGGGATTGTGACATCTATAAAGATTTAAACCTCACTGCCAAAGACATGCAAGAAAACCTGAAGAACCTGAATATAGATCCTTCAAAATGTGTCTGAGTGCCTCCATGAGGGGAGGGGAAAGCATGCATAAATCTACCCAAAATCCATTCCTTTAAAAATGGATGGTTGGCTGTTAAGTTGTTCTTGGGACTCATGCACCACCTTAAAGGGGTTGTCCAGTCTAGAATGACAAGTCTGCAGTCACTGTGTGTGACTGTAGACTAGCAAATCCTCCCAGCGCATGCACCCTGCGAGGATTTGCCAGTGTCTGCGCCGGGACCGGCAATCAAGTATGTGATATGCATTCTCTCGGGCAGAAACAGACTTGAGGATGTGGCCTCTATCAAACTGTACTGAGTGAGGCCGCACCTACTGGTCGGGTTCTGCCCGGAGTATGCATACCGGATACTTGACCGCTGCTCCCGGCACAAACACCAGCGAATCCTGTATGCTGGGAGGTTTCACAAATCTGCAGTCACACACAGTGACAGCAGACTTGTTATCCTACACTGGACAACCCCTTTAAGGTGGTACACAAGAAAAAAAACATCTAATATTCCCGATCTGGTGGCAGCCTTTTACTGAGAACCTATATACACATTGACTGAAAGCAATCTGAAGTGTTCGGCTACTTTTAAGTTGTAACACTCTGAAAATGCATTTACACTGAAATATTATCGAGGAACGAGCATTCCTAGAAACGTTCTTTTCACGACAATCTTGCAGTGTAAACAGGCTGCCAACGACCCATTGAGTAAAGTTGTTTTTAAGCTCGCTTGCTGTCGGCAGCGCATAGTTCTGTGTAAACAAAACCTGAGCTGCCAAGAACAATGGCAGCCTGTGCGCACTGAACAATTACATGTTCAGTGTGCATCGCTTGACGTGCTATACCTGTGTAAACAGGCTATTAGTCCATGTGCACATGAAGATTTTTTAATCTTTTGGAGCAAAAAAATGCGGCATACATGCTTACAAGACTCTTTCTTAAAACTTCTATTGTAAAATCATTTTGCTGTTCAGATATTCAGTCTTTTGAGTGTTTCTTTCCCACTTCAAGTTTTTATATAGGCTTGATGATTTATGCTCAAAACTGGGCATTGTCCAAAGCAATGGCGGTAAAAAAAAATGTTTAAAAAAGGAGCAAAAAAAAAGCACATCAAAAATTTTTCAAAGTCACTTCAGCAATCGAAAAAGTCTCTGAAAGCTTCTCCAAAAACTCCCCAAGTAGGAGTCTTTCCTAGAGTGACTTCCATTAGAAAAAACTTGCAGTTCTGAACAACCTAAATAAAAATAAAAAACTCCATGTGCACATACTGCAATAAAGGTGAATTCTTGTACTCAAGAATATATCATGATTTAGAGTTAAAGGCTATGGACATCTATGCGGACATTTCTTTTAACTGAAATGGATAGAATTTTGCCAAAAATATTACACTCCTCCACCATTTCAACTGTGTTTTCTGTAGCCTGCATGCATTTTCATACATTGCAGGCTGCTCAGTCCTGTTAACTGTCAGATCTTTAAAACCATGTCTGATTACTCCGTCTGTAACCCCTTCCCCCTCTTTCTACCCTGAACACAATTCTAAGTTGACATCTTTGCAATCAAATAAAATAAACTTACATCTCTAGGGATGTCCGCTTTAATTGTGCAAGGACGAATTCACACATCCGTGTTTGAACTGGACAGCACATGGAAGGCATCGTGTGCGGTCTTTTATAAAGACAGACCTTATTAAAATTGGCAAATTTGGTCCACAAATTGTACCAAACTTGATCAGTTTTCAAATTTATTTTTGTGGGCCCTCAGTCCCCAATAAATGGTCATGTGAAAAAATCCAAAAGAATATAAGTGTTCAATCTGCTAAAAAAAAAAAAAAAAAAAATAATGTCATAAATAATCTATCAGACGTGTGATTGTACCCTTAAGGAGAGCAGAGAAGGGGACAACAGAGAAGTTTTACAAATAGAAAGCTTCTAAAGGGGAATATTTCTCCTTGTGGAAAGTGCACCTATAAACACCTATCAAAGGCCTCTTACCCAGCCAAAATCAGACTTCTTGCTTTGCACTGATGATGGGAAAACCTGCCAAAGCACGTGTCTGCATATGGAGAGTTTGGTTTGGCTTTTTATCCCAAGTTATGTGGCAAGGCTCATTAAAGGGAACCTGTCACGTCCTAGTTGCTATGTACACTGCCCCCATAGCGTTGTTAATGATGCAATGTGCATCACTAACAAGCTGTTTTCATGGAAATCGGTGGTAGTATAATGATGTTATAACATTTTATATACTTTGTCTTACCTACTCGTATTCAGTCATAGGGGTGTGATTCTCAGATTCAATTATGGGCGGTCTCCGCGTTCAGTTAGTGCTGGCGCCGCCCATGACATTGGAATACTGCTCCTGGCAAGAGCTAGGTTTGGGAGGCGCATTTAAATTAGTAATTAAAGAGGACCTGACCTAAAGGAGGCTGTCCACTACGAAGACAGCCACTTCTCAATCTGAAGGTTTTCCCCCGTTCAAATAAAAACACCTATACTCACCTCTGGTACTAGCGTTGTTCCAGCGGTGCCGGCACTCCTTGAGGTTATGCCATGCGAGCCCTGCGTCCAATCAGCACCGACTTCACTGTCCCCACCTTCTGATGAATCAAACATCAAGAGGAAGTCACAGCAGTCGCAGCCCTGATTTCCTGTTGATGTTTAATTTGCCCGAAGGCAGGGACAGTGAAGTCGGTGCTGATTGGATGCAGGGCTCGCGTGACATAACCTCAAGGAGTGCCGGCACCGCTGGAACAATGTCAGAACTGGAAGTGAGTATAAGTGTTTTTATTTTAATGGGGGAAAACATTTTGATTGACAAGGGGATGTCCTAGTAGTGGACAATCCCTTTAATATTACCAGGGGCTAGTTTTTGCTCATTTTATTCCCACTGCTCCCTTAAGTATTCCATGGATTTTCCTTTATAAATTTGCCATACAGTTCTAGAGATAGGGGCCTTTTTATTAAGTCCTCCCAATGAGCTTTTTTTATGGTCTTTAGCAAGGGGCGGTAGCTCACAGGATTGTCTGGGGGCACATTTTTAGGCTGCTGTACATACTTACGCTGTGAGCAATACCCCCTTGGTAAAAAACATAAAAACTTGCATATTGAGCACAATAAATGAAATTTATTTTGTTTGATCTCTACCTCTTTCAGCCTGAATCCCCACCACAATACTTTGACATCTTCCAAACTGAAGTCCCATTGAGATGGCAGTAAATAAATAGGAGTCTTTACAGATAGCCTTTAGAGGGGTTAACCACTATTGGACAACTCCTTAAGTGCTAAAGTGCCGGTGATAAAAAAAAAACAAAAAAAAACATGTACTTATCTTTCAGTACTCCATGAGAGCAGACGTCCGCTCTGATAGAATAGTGAAGGACGCAGCTGATCAGTAGCCACTGATTGTCTGCAGCAGTCACATGAATGCCGGGTGACAGCGCTTACACCGCTGGAATGGCGCATTTCTAAAAGGGGAGGACATGTTTTTTTTTTATCTGGTATTATAGCAATAAAGAAGCAATTGTCGGTAGAGGACAACCCCTCTAATGGATTTCCAAGGGACTGATAGGCCTAGTAGAGAACTTGTCAGTGGATTTGCACTGGCATCTGATCCAGAAGGTTAACACTTCCACATTCAAAGCAGCCAAAATCTCCTACGGCACAAAAAAATATATAAAATAAGGTCAATCTAATAAAAGTAAAAAAAAGACATTTGAAGAACACGGTTGTGTATTATTTAAAAACTGAAATAATACAGCAAAATAGAAGTACTTCTGTCCTCTTTATACCTTACTGGCACCAGGGAATAGTGAGACAAGAGCTGGCACCAGCTGTACAACAATAGTGCACAGCTACTGTAAATCTCATGGTCCCTGGTGACGTAATAAACTGGAAAGGGTGAAGCCTTCATTATACAGAAGCGCCACCAGGTGCACATATGGTATCTTTCTTCTACAGGAAGAGGGATAATCACATGTATTGCTACAATATGGCATCATCCTGTATAGGAAAAACTATCAGAATCAACTCGCCTAAAGTAGTTATATTGTATAGATGGGCATACGAGCATTAAACAGTCGTGGTCAAAAGTTTTGAGACGGACTCAAAATTTTGGTATTCGCAGTTTGTGGCTTGAGTGATTTTAGACCTTTTAGTCAGTTGTTTCTATGGTTAAAGTAGTACAATTATCAGCATTTCATAAGTTTTTAAACTTTTGACAAAATACATCAACTATATGGAAAGACTTAATAGTTACAGCATTGACCCTTTTTTAAAAAAAAAACTTCTTCCCTGTGCCTTTACATGCTGGATATCAGCTTCTGGCCAACTCCTGACAGATGGACAACACATTCTTGTTTAATCAGTGCTTTGAGTTTTTTACAATTTCTGTGTTTTTGTTTGTTCTGGATGAAAAACAACCTCACACATTAAGGGTCTCATTATGCTTTACCGTGAGCATGGTGGAGTTCACCTTTTCCTTCTCCAGACAATCACTCTTCCAGATGTACCAGACAGTCTGAAGAGGACTTCATCACAGAAAATAACTTCACCATAGTCCTTTGCAGTTAAATTCCTGTACTTCCTGAAGAACATCTGTCTGTCCTTGAAGTTTTTCTTGGAGAGAAGTGACTTCTTAGATGCGCTTCTTGACACCAGACCAGCCTCCAAAAGCCTTCAACTAACTTTGCATGCTACAATTTTTGAGCAAGCTCTGCAATGGTGTTAAACCGATCACATAGCTGAATGCTCTTTGGATGGAGATGGTCCTGGAACTATCTAGACTTTATTTAATGCCCTGAAGCCTTCTTAACGATTAAAACGCTTTCTATTAAGTTCTTGATTATCAGAGAAATGGTTGATTTAAAGGCAATCTTATAAGCAGCAATGTCCTTGCCTGTAAAGCCATTTTGATGCAAAGCAATGGATGACTACACGTGTTTCCTTGGAGATAGCCATGGTCAACTGAAGACAGACAATGACTTCAAGCACCAGACCCCTTTTAAAGCAACCAATATGCTTTTAGAATTCAGTCTCACATAGTGATATCAGATGCCTTGTCCTCATTAACACTTTAAAAGATTAACGGAACTGATGTAAACATCTCATTTTATGTCAGGACTGAAATTCAGTGGTGATGGGGAGTTTTGGGATTAAGAAAACTTTCCTGGCAAGTAATGACTTTGCAATTTATCTGGTTACTCTTCATAACAATCTAAAGTTAATGCAATTATTGAAAATAAAGCAACAAACTTTGTGAAAACCTACATTTGTGTCAGTCTCAAAACGTTTGGCCCCGACTGTACATTGCGTCTATGTGCACAAGTGCACCAGTAAAAAGCATGTTACGGTAATTACTACAAAAATAGTGTAAAATTTTTCATATTTCTAAGACAGTGGGCAGAATGGGGAGAGGTTACATTGATTTGAATGATGCATTTCAAAAAAGTATTTTGGATGTAAATATTGGCATCATTTAAAGCTGAAAAGAACCCATGTTTTTTTTAGGAAAAATAATATTGATAAATTGGGCACATGAATAATGAATGTGAGCCTGAGGTGTTACCCAGGTAAGTGGCTTTCATCTCTGACTGATCTTAAACTGTTAAACACTGCATTTCCAAAAAGGCCCGATCTGTCAGTTCCTCTTTTTCTATTCTTTTTCAAGTGCTAATATTCAAAAACACATACTCACTTGTAAAGGGAGCGACTTCCATCAGAAGTAGACACAGCTTTCCATGGTGCTAGCATGTTAGCTTCGACAACAGTTTACCAACCTGTATTCTTAAAAGGGGAGTCCATCAGCACTAAATGACTGCTCAAACCAAGCACAGGCACTCAGAGACCCTTGACGTGGCCAAGAAGTTCCCACCAAAAGTTTAACATCTATCTCTGCCCTTTGACCCCTATAAAGTCAAAGGTGTAAATCAAGGAAGATGGGGAGGAGATGGATGCAAAACAGGTGGGGAAGTGCACAGAATTGTTTGACCACACTAAGGATGCAACAAATACCTTTGCTTGGCTTAAATATATAATATACAGTCTTCATGAGGCGCCTCCCCGCTAGAACATGCACCTCAAACACAGACGTCTGAATAAGGCTTTTGGCAGATTTTCTGTGGAATACTTTTGCAGCAAATTCAACCCATGTGAACTTATGCTTATAGTCTAATAGTTCTTCTTTTACAAATGTTATGAGGTGATAACACGAAGGAAAAGTACGCGACATTCTCATAAGAATGTAATCACTGATCACAACTGTAAATTATGGGTTTTTTAATCCCTATTTTCACTTCTAAAACTACTTAAGTGTCCCGAGTTGACGTATACGAGTGCACTTACAGGTGCTTCTCACTAAATTAGAATATCACCAAAAAGTTAAATTTATTTCAGTTCTTCAATACAAAAAGTGAAACTCATATTATATAGAGTCATTACACACAGAGTGATCTATTTCAAGTGTTTATTTCTGTTAATGTTGATGATTATGGCTTACAACCAATGAAAACACAAAAGTCATTATCTCAGTAAATTAGAATACTTTATAAAAACAGCTTGAAAAATTATTTAAAAATCCGAAATGTTGGCCTACTGAAATGTATGTACAGTAAATGCCCTCAATACTTGGTTGGGGTTCCTTTTTTGCATCAATGCGGCAATGTGGCATGGAGGCGATCAGCCTGTGGCACTGCTGAGGTGTTATGGAAGCCCAGGTTGATTTGATAGCAGCCGTCAGCTCATCTGCATTGTTGGGTCTGGTGTCTCTCATCTTCCCCTTGACAATACCCCATAGATTCTCTATGGGGTTAAGGTCAGGCGAGTTTGCTGGCCAATCAAGCACAGTGATACTGTTGTTTCTAAATCAGATATTGGTACTTTTGGCAGTGTGGACAGGTGTCAAGCAGGGCTGTGGAGTCGGTAAGCCAAACCTCCGACTCCTCAATTTCCATGACACAGACACCGGCTCCGACTCCCTCATACATGGCTCATGTTTAAGTGATAAATTTACTGTAGCACAGATTCATCTCAGCTAAAAGTCTAGACCCTTAGATCAGGAATAGGACAGACATTTATAGGACATTTCATAACTTTCCCAAATTCTAATAAAAAATATTCCCCACAAACTGCATTGAACTACTGTACCCAATTCATTATATATTTTTAGGAGTCGGAGTTCGTCCATTTTATGCCGACTCCGACTCCACAGCCCTGGTGCCAAGTCCTGCCGGAGAATGAAATTTCCATCTCCAAAAACTTGTCGGCAGAGGGAAGCATGAAGTGCTCTAAAATTTCCTGGTAGACGGTTGCACTGACTTTGGTCTTGATAAAACACAGTGGACCTACACCAGCAGATGACATGGCTCCCCAAACCATCACTGATTGTGGAAACTTCACACTAGACCTCAAGCAGCTTGGATTGTGGCCTCTCCACTCTTCCTCCAGACTCTGGGACCTTGATTTCCAAATGAAATGCAAAATTTAATCTCATCTGAAAACAACACCTTGGACCACTGAGCAACAGTCCAGGTCTTTTTCTCCTTGGCCCAAGTAAGACGCTTCTGGTGTTGTCTATTGGTCATGAGTGGCTTGACACAAGGAATGTGACACTTGTAGCCCATGTCCTGGATACATCTGTGTGTGGTGGCTCTTGAAGCAATGACTCCAGCAGCAGTCCACTCCTTGTGAATCTCCCCCAAATTTTTGAATGGCCTTTTCTTAATCCTTTCAAGGCTGCTGTTATCCCGGTTGCTTGAGCACCTTTTTCTACCACACTTTTTCCTTCCACTCAACTTTCCATTAATATGCTTGGATACAGCACTCTGTCAACAACCAGCTTCTTTAGCAATGACCTTTTGGGGCTTTCCCTCCTTCTGGAGTGTGTCAATGACTGCCTTCTGGACATCTGTCAAGTCAGCAGTGATCCATGATTGTGGAGCATACTGAAACAGACTAATGGACCTTTTTAAACGCATAGGAAGCCTTTGCAGGTGTTTTTTGTTATTCTAATTTACTGACATAATAACTTTTGTGTTTTCATTGGCTGTAAGCCATAATCATCAACATTAACAGAAATAAAAACTTGAAATAGATCACTGTTTGTAATGACTCTATATAATATAGGAGTTTCACTTTTCGTATTGAAGAACAGAAATAAATTAACTTTCTGATGATATTCTAATGTAGTAAGAAGCACCCGCAGTTCCTGTATACTTCTCTAACAGGCATGATCTATACAGTGGACTTAAGAGGAAATAGGTCACCTCTTATTTTTTTTTTTATTATTAAAATATATATATATATATATATATATATATATATATATATATATATATATATATATATATATATATATATATATATATATATATATATATATAAGTTTTGTTTTTTTTTCTAAATATAGATAGCAACAAAAAAAAAAAAATATTCAAATTTTAAATGTTTTTAAACAACTTGATTGGAGCAGTAGGTCACTTTCTGATGACACATTGCTGTCACGCAAGGTAAGGGAAGGAACATGTGTACAATGATAGGAAGAGAGGGAAGGGAGCCCATCAACTAGGGAAAGGTGGAGTGGAGACCCATAGGCAGATCTAATAACACCCTGACTCCCCTATCGTCCCTATATAGGCTCTGCACCTATCGTCAAGCAGGAGACCTAATTCCTGAACGTTCCTAGAGCTAGGCCCTAGGTAGGAAGGGGGCAGGGTGGCACTAGTCAGGCCCCACTGTAACTAAAGACAACAAGGTAAACAAACAAAGGGGATACACTTAGCTTGAGACACCAGAGAGGTAAAGCCAACTGTCCTCCAAGGGAAGTCAAGAAGAAACTAGCCGACTACTAGTACTTCAGGCATGGACAGAGGAACATAGAACTATTACCGGCGACTCTCTGGAGACACTAACAGTTTATAACAACCAAGCAAGGCTGTGTCAATTAGCAGCAGAAGGTGAAGGTCGCTGCTGGGTCCTAAAGGGAGAGGGATATCACTACACTACAGAGATGAGAGGATCAAGAAGGTATCTGCAATGCCAAGCACAGTGACTTTCTACAGCCAGATCCAGTGCGACTGTCTGTCACACTTGATACACCCGTGACAATTACTTAAAATCTGTCACTTGATTCATACTGCCCAAACCAATGGCAGCAGGAATCAGACTGATTTCAAGATTGGAGCCAGATACATTTTTCTCTCAAACACTCCAATGTTTCAGAGAAAATACAGTTAGAAGATCCAGCCAGGAGCCATAGCTAAAGAGACTAGTTCAGCAGCCCTGCCACTTGTCGGCACCTCGCATCACGATTGTCAGGCTCTGCCCCATAGCGAAAGACTTGTCAGTCAATCACCTACTGTTGCCCTGGGAATTGTCCCTTCTCTGGCTCTGGTCACCGGTCGGATCTTCTAACAATATTTTCTCTGAAGCGCTAAAGAATTTATAAATATAAATGCAATGGTGCAGCCAGGCTCTGATTCATGCTGCCTGCAGATAAAATTACAAATGATAATACAACACACATTATACTCGCATCACAGTCTCTGATCTGATAGGCAGGAATCCAACCATTAAAGGGCCTACAGGGCAGGATAATTGTATTTGCCATAGTAATTTTCCACATGGAAAAATTAATGGACATTGCTACATGTGCACCTTCTCAAATCACATCTTAGGAAAGTCCTTTACAAATTACAACAGCTGGGGCAAAATTTTCATTGGTTATTTCTAATCATTTAAAAATGTATTTTAGACTAAAAAGTCTGTTCCGCCCCCCCTAAGAAATAGCACCAGTTTATTAAGCAATGGCAATTCAAGTTTATAGGGCTGAGCTGCAAGACACGTCATAGCTCATACTATTCAAGTGCTAATCATGAGAGCAATAGACATGTTAACAATATACAAACAGTGAAGAAAAATGGGAACTATTTCAGTATAGAGTAAGAGCGCCACATGCAGTAATCCCCGCATTTACACGCCTTGGCTGCTATCAATGAGGTTACTAATGGTTGCCTAAAGAATGTTCTGTCATGCTAAATGCATCTGGGCAAATCATCAAGATCCGCTGCTGGCAGCTCCCTTTGCAACTGCCGACCAACGACGTCCCAGATGTGCAACTCCGGAGACGCTGCAGGTCAAGGTAGCATGCTTAGGTCACAAAATTTGTTTCTATTTTTTATCTGTTGCATATCAATAACACGCCTATCTATCTTGTGAATTCCAAAACGTCCTTACGGTGTTGCAATGTCAATGTTGAGGAGTATATTTAACTTGCATACAAATTTTTTTTAACATATATAATTTGTAATAGTATTTAATCTGTTGCAACCAAATATTTCTACAGACATAAAATACTTGTAGAAATTTTTATAAAACATACTTTATAAAAAGAAATACGGAGCATTGATTTAATTAAATAAGAATTGAAATAGTAATAATCGGCACAGTTTTGGAATAAGGAATTTAATACCATAAGAAGGCTGCAGCTTATTGAGGAATTTTAAGGTCTATGGCTCAAAGCACATATAATAAAGCACAAAAATTGGTTTGTTAGCACGGCACAAATACAGTACACGGGAAAAATTGCTTCATCTGGCCTTAGGCATTAAACATTTCTAGAAAAAGAAAATCAGAACATTAGTTCTTCTACATTATACTTAAAAAGTGGTTCACCCAGTATCAACAACACTTTTCAGGACAGATGATAAATGCGTAAATACTGGGGGTTCCACCATTGCAACCTCCATGCACACAGACCATCCACCTTTCATAGTCCCCGTCTTATTGAACGTACTAGTCTGGATAGAAAAACCCCCTTTAAAAAAGGTGAGTGGTCACTTCTTGAATTTCTGTTGCAGCCTAAGTAGAGACACAAGTCACGTGCCACCAGCCCTTCTAGCAAGGGTAGAGTCTCCACATCCGATAAAAACTGTCCCATTATTCTGATCACAGTGTATGTAATCAGTTTCTCAAAGATGTGGAGAGAAAAAAAAAAAAAAAAAAAAAAGTCATCCGCCTTCTCCATTCTATCAGTCTGTGAAAATCGGACCTCACTCAGATGTAATCCTGACGAAGAAAGGGCGAAACGCGTTGGGGCGACAGGGACATGCTGGAAACCGCCTTGCGTACATCCAAGTTATTACTGTATGATTAATGCTTTAATTCTTTATGTATTTTACTTAGGTTTCCTATATGGTGTTCTCCCTGTTAGTGCACATCAACTTATGAGGTGCTAGTTTTTGTTTTTTTATCAATAAAGTATTTTTGAGCATAACATACTTGTTCTTTTGGGCTTAATTTCAAGCCCCTTTCTTTTTGAGGTTTCATATGCTAGTTTGAGTTTAGTACTTAGTGATTTTAATGGTGAGATTTTTCTTGTATCACTTAAAGAAGTTGTCTACTACTTGGACAACCCCTTCTCATAGCCCGGGCTTGGCCCAGATAAAATAAAAAAAGCTTATACCTCACCTCCTGTGCTGGCGCCGTTCCCGCGGTGTCGGCACTGGCTTTCCTTGGGGCTCCTGTGCTGTTGTTGGGACATGTTACCCCGGCGCTCGATCAGAGCTGGCGTCACTGTCTCCGCCTCCTGTTAAATTGAACATGAAGAGGAAGTCAGGGATGAGCTGCAGCCCAGACCTTTTCTTCATGTTTGATTTGTCAGAAGGTGGGGACAGTGACACCAGTGCTGATTGGGTGCCGGGGTAACATGTCACAACAACAGAGTGAAAGCTCCAGGACCGCGAGTGCTGACACCGCTGGAACGGCACCAGCACATGAGGGGAGTATAAGCTTTTTTATTTTATTGGGCCAAACATTTAGATCAAGAAGGAGTTGTCCAATTAGTGGACAACCCCTTTAATGTACATAAAGAGCCTGGTGTGGGTGGGATTAGCTTTCTCAGCTCTGCTGCATTGCTACATCCAAAAACTGTGTCAGAACTGCAGCACCCAGCAAATTAAGTGATACATCGTTGGATTTAGGGTCTCTTTGCCTACATCATGCCGCTCTCTGATGAGGTAGCAAAAAACTGCTGACAGATTCCCTTTAAATGAAGATAGTAAAAACTTCAAACAATCAGGGAATACATTAAAGACAAACTGTTGGCTTTCATAATGTGTGCTTTAGCAAGTACTTGCATTGTGCCATTCTTCTGCTATTCCTCCTAGAAATCTATGAATAAGCTGAAAACTAGCTGATAAGAGCTGGGGGTGTGTCACTGAGCACTCCGACACTGTCCAATCAGCGCAGTCACCCCCCCCCCCCCCAAGTGGTAACACCCAGCTGTCACTTTATTTACAAATTACTAGGAGGAATAACAGAGGACCGAAGTTTTAAGAAAAGATGCTCCAGATTTTTTATTTACCAGTAAATGCAATTATTTACTAAAACAGACATGACAGGAGAGTGGACAGATCCTCTTTAAATCATAGAATTCCATGTATCTAAATATTCCACTTTTTTTTTTTTTTTTTCAAACCCTGTTAGTCAGTAAAAGTCAAAGAGGAAAGCGAAGGTAATCCCAGGCAACATACCCCAAAGCCTACAAGTTGGGAGCTCCGATGAGGGCCAGAGAATACATCTTTGTGGACATACATCTTACGCTGTTGTGTAAACAGGGGTCTGTCAACATTTACACGGCCTCTACCACACTCTGACGTCAATCACACAGCTACATACACAAGCCGGCGTTTCCTGGCTTATTTTTACACAAGAGCAAATTTAAGAGGCCGTTTTTTCTTTTTTTTGCAGGGAATCTGTACTGGAGCCTGGCATTCCTGAAGGTCTGATGAAAAGACACAGAGGGGAGAGAGCTGCAAACCCCTCTACTGTTCCTTCCAGACATGAACAAGACTGCATTATTAACAAGCTCTAGCAGGTTTCTATTGGAGAGAACACTGATGTAAACATCTTTTTGTGTTGACTCGGGGAAATCGCTTTATCGCCGAGCCCTTGTTTTAAAATAACCACAACATTCTTCTTTCAGTTATCTAAAGCCCTTCACAAAAGCATTGACTGTATCTCCTGCTATAATCGAAACCCCAAAGTCATGACACCATTTCAGATGTCACAAGTCCTCGCTGATCGGAGAGCTTTCCAGCTCAGACCGTAAACCCTCATCTCTGCACTAAATATAATGCATGTGATTTCTGCCTTGTAATAGTGGCCAGGAGTTCACAACTCCCACACCCAGGTCACAGAGGTAATAGTGTGAACACTCCAAAACTCCACCTCTTTAAAAAGACTGTCCCCTTATCCAGCCCAAATTTCCGGTGACAGATTTCCAGTTCTCCATATTCAGTGAGAAGACCGTCCCCTAGAAAACACTTTTTCATGTAATCCTGTGTTTTCATCATTAAAAGGAATCATTAAAGGGATCTTCTAAAAAAAAAAAAAAAAAAAGCACTATTTACTGCCAGCCATAGTGATAACCTGCAGGTAAACATATGCGGATGTCTAACTAGAAGTTCGGCTGCAAGGAAATAATGACGTTATAGTCTTCCACCAGCAACTCGCTTCCAGCCATCAGGGCGATGTTGGCGGCTGTGAGCAGTCAGTGCTCTATTCGGTGAGTGCACTGTAATCACACCCACTTACATCCTGATTTGCAACGTTTGCGTTGAGCAGCAGATCAGTCAAGGGAGAGGGTGAGTAATTACAGCATAGTCACTGTATAGAGACCGACCGATTGCTTGCAGCCCCCATCACTGTCCCGATGGTTGGAAGTGAGCGGCTTAAGGGAAAATTTAACTGTTTTTGGTAAAGAGTATAAAAATTAGTACTAAATAAAAAAGGTCCCTCTATAACTGTAAAGTGGAGATATATATATTTATTATTCCACTATATGGACAGAGATAACAATACTTTTTACTATAAATAGAAAAAAAAAAAAAAATTCCAACTAAAATGGAATAGTCAGGGGAGCAACGGGAATAAAGTAGGAGCAAAAATTGGTCACTTTTGACCCCATGCCAGGTTCTCTTTAAAGGGAATCTGTTAGTAGGATCTACCACCCTAAACAGTCTATATGGGCACACAGGTCATAGGGAGCTGAATAAAATGATACCTTTATATCTGCAATCCGATGTCTTATGCCAGAGAAATCCACAATTTTCTTAATATGTAAATGAGCTGTTAAGATCTATGGGCCGGACATAGATCTCCCTTTCGAATCTGCCTCCAGAGCTTGTTGTAAGTGAAAGGGCGTGCTACCATTACGTACAGTGTTAGGCTAAGGCTGTGTGCCCACGATGTGTTTTTGGTGCGTATTTTGGTGCGTATTTGCAACGCGTAAACGCTCCAGAAACGCATTGCATACCTTATCCCATGACTTCTTATGACATTCTGCAAGTTCTGTGCGCATGGTCCGTATTTTTTCTGCGCAGATTTTACTTACAGAAAAAATACAGACATGACCAATTCTTGTGCGTTTCTGCATGCGTATTTGCCTATACAATGCAATGGAAAAACGCATGGCAAATAAGCGTCAAATATGCATGTAAAAACCGCATGCGTTTTTTCTACCAAGGAGATGCAGAAATGCTCAGGAAAATTTCTGCTTCATTTCCACATCGTGGGCACTAAGCCTTAGGCCCCATTATCAGTATTCGGTCAGTATTTTTTCTCAGGAGTGGGAGCCAAAACCAGGTGATGAACAATCAGAGAAAAGGTATAATAGAAACAAGTCACCAATTCTGCATTTATCACCCACTCCTGGTTCTGGCTTAAAAATACTGAGGAAAAATACTGACTAAATACTGATAGTGGGGCCATAGCCTTACATGTAGATCAGGAGAGCAGACTGTCAGTCATTACATGTCTCTCATTGGTAACACTCCCTTTCATTTAAAATAAGGTCTGGAAGCAGATTCTCAGGGAGATCTATGTCCGGCTCATAGATCTTAACAGCTCATTTACAAATTAAGAAAAACTTCTCTGGGGGCGTGCACTTTCACCTCTCCCTTACATATTATAACAATCACATGTCAACCGCATTGGAGACTAAACGACTGCTAGAACAGCTGCCAAAATAAGTTTGACAGCACCTGGGAGGGGAGATGGTGCACGACCCCAGAGAAGACTCTGAAAAAAAAACCGCCCAGTTGTATTGCAAAGCAGAGATTTCACATACTGGACTCTAGAAGCAACATACATATCTGACTCCAATTTTTGAGCAAGTGACAGGTTCTCTTGAAGCCACTGCCAGATACTTCAGACAGTGGCAAATCGCCCAAGAACAAAAAGTATTGGAAGAGATGAAATCCTAAAGCTACCCGACATTGATCTAACTTGTATGGCCACCTACAGTATAGTAACAGCCCTGTGATTTGGACCCAATTCAGATGAAACTGAAGCACCCATGACCAAGCTATAAAACTACACAGGCCACACAATCACTAGGACAATAATTATATTCTTCTTATAGACAGTCTTACGATCTACTGAAGATCTGATGAAAGTGCAAAAAGTTAAATTATAAGTAATGAAAATGACTATTTATTCTAATGTGTTTAGCTCAGTAGCACAAGCATAACCGAAAACTCATGACCTAGACATTTTGGCAGTATATTACATTTGCTGTACGGTGGCAAGGATTGACAAAGTAATTAACAGTACCCAGTGGGGGAGCGAAGCTTAATTCAGGGGGTTGACAAAATAATCTCGAATTAAGGAACATGTAAGGGAAAACTACAGGCAAGCACAAGCTATTAAAGGAACAGGGGAGAATTGCATCAATACCAATGGAGGTAAAGGGGATTTGTCCAATGGCTTTGCATAGCCTATTTGGAGACCTATTGATATATTCATAGGTTGCCGTTTTATTGAAGACATTTTTTTGCCTGTCCAAACATGTGAATGGGGCTTCCAGTAATCCATGGACATGCCACAAAAAGAAGTCTATTCAGATTAATGGAATTGGTTGTCAGTCACAGGTGTATTTGTAAGAAATCTGCGAGATCTGAATATAATCTGAGGGTGTGATCACAAGCAGGTTTCCAGCGGACATCGCATGTGGAAAATCTGTAACAGTACCAACTAGGTCAGGGGTAGGCAATTAATTTTCCCAAGGGGCCACACGAGAGACTGATTGTTGTGGAGGGCAGAACCAATAGGCTAAAATTAATTCTGCTCATTATTAATATTAAAATATTTATAATTATTTATATTAATTATATCACTTAATATTGAGCAGAAGTATGCGGACGCCTCCATAGATACAGTGAGAGACCCCACATAGCCTCCATATACAGTACAGACCAAAAGTTTGGACACACCTTCTCATTTAAAATTTCTGTATTTTCATGACTATGAAAATTGTACATTCACACTGAAGGCATCAAAACTATGAATTAACACATGTGGACTTATATACTTAACAAAAAAGTGTGAAACAAATGAAAATATGTCTTATATTCTAGGTTCTTCAAAGTAGCCACCTTTTGCTTTGATGACTGCTTTGCACACTCTTGGCATTCTCTTGATGAGCTTCAAGAGGTAGTCACCGGAAATGGTTTTCACTTCACAGGTGTGCCCTGTCAGGTTTAATAAGTGGGATTTCTTGCCTTATAAATGGGGTTGGGATCATCAGTTGTGTTGTGCAGAAGTCTGGTGAATACACAGCTGATAGTCCTACTGAATAGACTGTTAGAATTTGTATTATGGCAAGAAAAAAGCAGCTAAGTAAAGAAAAACGAGTGGCCATCATTACTTTAAGAAATGAAGGTCAGTCAGTGCGAAAAATTGGGCAAACTTTGAAAGTGTCCCCAAGTGCAGTTGCAAAAAACATCAAGCGATAGAAAGAAACTGGCTCACATGAGGACCGCCCCAGGAAAGGAAGACCAAGAGTCACCTCTGCTTCTGAGGATAAGTTTATCCGAGTCACCAGCCTCAGAAATCGCAGGTTAACAGCAGCTCAGATTAGAGACCAGGTCAATGCCGCACAGAGTTCTAGCAGCAGATACATCTCTACAACAACTGTTAAGAGGAGACTTTGTGCAGCAGGCCTTCATGGTAAAATAGCTGCTAGGAAACCACTGCTAAGGAGAGGCAACAAGCAGAAGAGACTTGTTTGGGCTAAAGAACACAAGGAATGGACATTAGACCAGTTGAAATCTGTGCTTTGGTCTGATGAGTCCAAATTTGAGATCTTTGATTCCAACCACCGTGTCTTTGTGCGACGCAGAAAAGGTGAACGGATGGACTCTACATGCCTGGTTCCCACCGTGAAGCATGGAGGAGGAGGTGTGATGGTGTGGGGGTGCTTTGCAGGTGACACTGTTGTGAATTTATTCAAAATTGAAGGCATACTGAACCAGCATGGCTACCACAGCATCTTGCAGCGGCATGCTATTCCATCCGGTTTGCGTTTAGTTGGACCATCATTTATTTTTCAACAGGACAATGACCCCAAACACACCTCCAGGCTGTGTAAGGGCTATCTGACCAAGAAGGAGAGTGATGGGGTGCTAAGCCAGATGACCTGGCCTCCACAGTTACCAGAACTGAACCCAATCGAGATGGTTTGGGGTGAGCTGGACCGCAGAGTGAAGGCAAAAGGGCCAACAAGTGCTAAGCATCTCTGGGAACTCCTTCAAGATTGTTGGAAGACCATTTCCGGTGACTACCTCTTGAAGCTCATCAAGAGAATGCCAAGAGTGTGCAAAGCAGTCATCAAAGCAAAAGGTGGCTACTTTGAAGAACCTAGAATATAAGACATATTTTCAGTTGTTTCACACTTTTTTGTTAGGTATATAATTCCACATGTGTTAATTCATAGTTTTGATGCCTTCAGTGTGAATGTACAATTTTCATAGTCATGAAAATACAGAAAAATCTTTAAATGAGAAGGTGTGTCCAAACTTTTGGTCTGTACTGTATACCGTGCGAGACCCCACATAGCCTCCTATATACATATAAATATCCCACATGAAAATAAAAACACACATTTACCTCGCTCCTGTTTCACCAGCACTCTGCTCCTATGCACCGAGTCTCATCAGCGCAAAGAAGTGACGTCATCGCGTCTGCCGTGATTGGTGGACGATGGAGCCGGCGGCCCAGTCCTCCACCAATGTATTCACTACTAGTGGTGACGGCGGGTGAGGGAGGGCAAGGTGCGGCCCACTGACCACAATTTCAGCTGTTTGGCTATCTTGGTCTGCGGGCTGCAGTTTGCCCAGGTCTGAGCTAGGAAGATGACATTTCAAAAAATCTTATTCACACTGTTCAGAGAATTTCTGCACAAGAAAAAAAATCTTTTGAACTGCACATGTGGAATTTGCTGAATAAAAAAGGTATATATTCATCATCGAGTTTTCTGGAGTAATTTGCTCCTTTTTAGTGGCTTTAATTGGCGCCTTATTCTCTATACATGTCACTACTTTTTAAAGATCTTTCTTTGAAGTTTTTGTTTTTCCTTGACGACTTTAGTTATATACGGTAGATGTTTTAGACAGATTAATGAAACGCGACTTTTACCAAATGTGGCATTTTTAGGGGCGTTTCCGGTGTGGTTTTCAATTTGGCACATCTTTAGACAAAAGTGCAACTTTTTAAAGGTTTTGCGACTTATGGTGCTGAAAATTCCCAAAAACTGGTTGAAGTAAAAAATAAGCAGGATTTTTTTAAATTTTGCACCAAATTCAAGAACTGCCCCATTGAATAGCATTGGTACAAGTGCAATCCGATTTTTTGATGGACAGTGCTCAGGCTGAAAATACGCACAAGTGACACTGACCAAAACACTGAGGAAAATCTGACCATCACCACTAATGACAAATGGGCCATTTTTCACGTGCGCAAAAAATAAAGAATATTGAGGCCCCCATATACCTTAGATAGCTGCTGCCAGAACATTTACTCAGAAATAGCTGAAGATAACCGAGGGACTTTAATTCCAGGTATTCTCTTGCATTTAGCCAGAAATGTTCTTAAAGCATACCTCCGCATGAATCTGCTGCATTGGCCTAACATCTGCCTTAAATTAACTAGAATACATGAATCTGAAAATGACGGCATGAAACTGATCTACAATAAGGTTCTTCCCTATGAACATTGGTGAAAACTAATACAACGCTACACAAATAGAAAGCAGATTCCACAGAGAATTTCTAGAAAAATAAACAATTCCAGAAAATATTTCGAGCAGACAAACCACGCACAACGATGTCGGTGCTTACCCCGCAATATTCAGAGCTACGACTGAAATGAATGAAGCAAGTCGTGTAGGAATGGCCACGTATCCTCAGACTGCAACAGCGCCCCATTCTCTACACAGATAGGGGTCCCAAGGAGGGGACTGTGGCCCAGATTTTTCATACATCTATGGAATATCCTGCAAATAGGCCACAAAATATGGAGGTCATCCTTTAATGAAGTCCATTACGTGAGAATTTTTTTTTACCCAGACATTTAAGCTAGGTAGCGCAACAAAATTATAATAAAAAAAATATATAAATATATTGTAAAAATCTTTCAAATCTTTATAGAGCACAAAAGGAAATAAACCAAGGTGAGGGGTGCTTCCACTCAAAGAGAAGGATCCAGAAGTGCAGATGGACTGAATCTTTCATTTTTAAAACTCTAACAAAGGGATTGCTAGAGAATGTATAAAACATCAAAAAAATATTAAAATATAAAAACACAACACATTTTGGCTCTCCAGCCTTCATCAGGTGTATATCTGCTATGTAGGGCTTTTCTGCTCTATCTTTTACTTTGGAACCTTCTCAAGGAATTGTCCACGGCAATGATTATGGCAGCAAACCACCATGAGGCTCCTAACTGGAGTTTCCTTCTTTCCTCATTCATTCCTTCTTTCATTCCTTCTTTTTTCTTTCTTTTTCTTTCTTTCCAGAGCTGTGCCTGCTTGTACAGCTGTACAAGGTGAGCATAACCATTCTCACCCCAATTTGGTTTCACACTTTTAATACCACGCTTAGATAGCGCTTCCACATTTTCACAGGATACATCCTATTACTTTAAAATGTTTATGTAAAACATAACTTTAGATTTCAAGCTACTTTTAGCATTATCAGTGGCAAAAAAGCTGGATTTCTGAGATGGTGTGGGACAGTTGTAATTGCAGCAATCAAAATGTAAAAAATAAAGGGACAAAATCCTCCCAATGTAGAACTTTTGTCTTTGGTGTCACCTTATGGATTCCTTGCCGCTTTGGTTCCATTTACCAGGTACCCCGCCGGTCTCCACTTCCTGCTGCAGAGATGTTGTCCTTGACACAAATGTGACTGCCACAGCCAATCGTGTAGCGGAATTAATCACTGAAGCAGAAGTGGCCAGCAGCAAGTTACCTTGACTAGGGATGAGCAGACCCGTGGAAGTTCAGGTTCTGGTACCAGACCAGAAATTTAGTCCAAAGTTCGGTTTGGCTACCAGAACTTTACCCAAACCCCATTTAATACAATAGAGATCCAAACTTTTTACCCTGGACGCCGAACATTAAAATGGACTTTTAAGTTCGGGTTCATTCATGACGCATCAGAGCCTGAGCACCAGAGATCATTAAGGAAAGTATAATTTTATTATTTTAGAATATTCTAAACAAGTCTGAATTATCCAATCAGGCTGGTTTTACACGTCTGTAAAACAGGGACTGCGCTCAGATCGGTATAACTGGCCTGTCCGCAGCATCTCCTGACTTGAGCAAACGGCCCATGAATTTCTATGAGGCCGTTGGCTCAGGTTAGAAGACCCGGTGGACAGCCTGGTGTTCCAGCCCAAGCCCTGTTCTTAAAGATGGTTTGTTTCAGACTTTTCCTTGCACTTTTTTATTTGACACTTTATGCATTTATTTTTTTTTAGGACATTGGCAATTTAAAAAATAAAAAACACAGCATGTTCGCCCTTTTCTATGCATTCTCTAATTGCTTCAAAATAGGAATTAAAAGAACATACACAATATATAAATAAATATATATATATATTTATTTTATTTTTTTCTGAATTGAAAAAAAAGTCAACCAAAAAATAAAAAAACAACATGAAAACGATAGCATTGCAAGTTCTAAAGAGCATTTACTTACATGATTTCAGTGCAAAGTATATGGTATTTAAAACATGCTATGCTACTCTTGATTGTAATGTTTAAAACTAATCATAGTAAAAGAAAAAACTAAAGCAAAATAGCCTTGCCTCGCTTTAGTGGTTAAATCTGTAACAGACAATTACATGTTTTCGCATCATATGGATAATACGTTCCTTGTATTGTCAATAGGGAAGACGAGGTCTCTTAGTCGCCGGCATACCCACATAGTTCTTGCTGTAAGATGACATTTTGGGACAATGCTGGCAGTGTCTTTTCTGACGTCTTTTGCGGTGGCTCTGCTGCGGCTGTCTTTTTTTTTTATCATTTATTTTTTTACAGTCTATATATTCTATATATAAAATAATGGCTTGGAAACCGAGAGAATAACGGACAGGTAACTTCTTTTAATTGATTCTCAACTTTTGAAGCCTGAAGTGGTTAAAATAAGTGACAAAAGGTTGAACATGCACAGCAAGCAGATTTGACATTGCAGTGCTTATGTTCATTAATTTTTTTTAAAGCACTTTTTCATGCAGCATTCGCCTGAAAAAGCCATTGTGTGCACATACCCTTTTAAAGGTCAATGACTACCTCACTCCTCAGATTTGGACATGCAGGTTCCAATTATAGTCCCTTTTTCCCCCTCAAACCCATAATACCTTGCTGAAATTCTTGGTAAAGCTACTTTACAATTCCTTATTGGTGCCCCACATTTTCACATCAGAGATTTCTACTAATACTGCTCGCTTTCAGGGAATCCCAGTCACAAATGCCTTTACGATGATGAACTTCCACTGTATCAGAGATATCCCAAGACCTGGCCTGAAGCACTGACAAACATATGCTCCAGCTCTGCGATGGTCACAACACTTCAGATCTGCAGCAGCTTCTCTGCAGACATAAATACCATCTGTTCTCCGGAAGATTTCCTACTGCAAGCTGGACCTTCGCTCACGTGAAAAGATTTCCGAAATTAATGTGTCATCTTGGTTGGTTCAACAAACTTGGGTTGATATGATGATATGAGCGTGGTCTTTGGTGAATTTACATTCTCAAGATAAGCAACTGATCAAGCAGCAATTACCTAATATACACTGATGGTTTTAAGGGCTCATGCAGATAAGCGTATTTTCAGTCAGAGTGCAATCCGACAAAAGATTGGATCGCCCTCAGACCAAGGCTATTATATGGGTTCGTGCACGTCAGATTTTTTTCCATGGACAAAAAAAATAAAAATCGCAGCATGCCCGAGTTTGATCAAATAGTCAGATCGCACTCAGCCGTGCAAGTCAACGAGTCTGTGGGAAACATCAGACTGCACTTGGATGACATCTTTTTTTTTCTCCAGCTTATCATCCAAGAGACTCCGATCACACTCCGATCACACTCCGATCACACTAAATCGGCCTTATTCTCTCAAATGAGAGACTACATGGTCAGCTGCACCTTTTTTACATGCTTTTATGCTGCATTTTTTGTCTCTTGTTGGAATGTCATGTTTTAAGTAAAGCTGCTTTGTTTTTCATACTTCCTGGTATTTGGCCTTCACAAAACTTTAATAGTCATGTGAGGATTACATGCATTTTTTACTTGCGGATTTTCCGCATCTAATGCAAGTCTATGGGAAAAATCTGCATATAAAACTCAATAGTACAAGCAAGAAAATTGACATGTGGTGGATATGAAACACGCAACGCTGTTTAAAAAAAAAAAAACTACAGGAGGGCATGAAATTTCTATAATTTCCATCCACTTTTCTGGAACTGTAAAACACTGAGTTTTTGACGCAGCAAAAATATGCAGAGTCAAAAACTCATTATGGGCACAAAGCCGAAATGAGCTTCTCTCAGCTGATTTATGTTCATTTGATGTGCTTTGCAGCCATAAATCAGCTGAGAGGAGCTCAGTAAAAGACAGATTAGTTCCCACGGTGTGTTGTGTATTCAGTGGATTTTTAGCAGCATTATTGCACCAATTAGCTCATTTTAGCTACTTGCATTTTTTAGTGCAGGTTTTTTCTTTACACTTTAATGCATTTTTCTTCATTGCGTTTTTTGTCTTTTTGGTATGTAAATATTTAACTAAAACAGCTTTGAGTTACAATCTTCCTGTTTAACTTTTATAAAACTTTATAGATAAAGTCAAGTGCTGATTCCACACGTTTCTACGGCGGAAACACAACACAAGTGTATAGTTGGCATAGTTCGGACTTCAAAGTTGCACCGCGACTCATTGGGCAACAGGGCATTTGTAGATCCTAGCAGTTAACGCAAGAATTTCCAATTATAATACAAGTCATCTTCATTTTTCTGTTGATTCCCCAAGGCTTGAACAGGTCTAGATAAGCCATGTGCCGGAGAAAAGTTACAATTCTAAGAAAACATCTCAAAATGCTAACAAAACAAGTAGACAAAATTACAGTAAATCGGTTTGTTTTCCAGAGATTCAGAGGAGTTGGTAGAAGAAATGCCGGCTAATTAGATGCTGCTCATTTTCACAGCTTGTGTAGTGGTAATCTTCATACTTCCGGCTCACAGATGCCCACGTAGAATCGGAAACGAAGATTATGCAGCTTGGCAAGGCCCAGGGAGAACTGCATAGCAGAAAACAATTATCCTATAGAACCTTAAAAGGGTTTGTACCGATAAAATAGGGGGCTAACTTCTAGATGGCTGGTGGTCCGATCGCGATCCTCAAAGTAGGGGCACCTCCGCTCCATTCATTTTCTATCGGACTGCCCGTGACAGCCAAGCACTATACTCGCCAATCTCGGTCAGCCCTGGAGCAGAGTTGTGCATAGTCGACCTCCACTCAGTCTTGGATCAAATGGGGGTTCCAGAGGTTGGATCTCCAGTTGTGATCAATAATTTATTCCCTATCTTCTTAATAGTGGATAATTTGGTGCTCCCAAAAGCCAGAAAAGTAAAAAAAATAAAAAAATAAAAAAGTGATGTCAAAGATATTCAATTGTGGTAGAAAAATAAATTCAAAGAATGAACATCCCCCAAAAAAATCGAAACAAAGAAAGGGGGTGTTCTGCATGTAAGAAAAGAAAAAAGATGCTACAATAGGAGGTGATAGAATACGTAAAAATAAAGAGCAACACCAGATTTCAAGATGTTGGAGGAACACTGGCTGTGATTGCATGAAAGAGAGCAATGCCATTTTTTTCCATTCTTCCCCTCCCTACCCCCATTACATTTTTTATGGGTGGTAGGAGAAGAAAAAATTTGAGAGGAAGAGGTGGCCAAAGGATAAAAAACCTTGTACTTGTCTTATTGGGTCAAGCTATCAGAAGAAAATTTACTTTATTCTTCTTGGGAACCGCTGGCTTTCAGTCAAACGCGCGCACAAAGCGGCTACAGTCACCTCTACAGTGAGCCGCATCTCTAAGCACACCCCGGCACTTTGATTGACAGCTTGCTCTGTAGCACATCTGTGCAGAACGAGCTGCTAATGTGCTGAGAGGTGGTTACAGTTCACTGTGTACAGAGCAGTGACTAGCCGCTCCGTGCAAGCCTTTATGACTAAAAGCCGGCAGCTCCTGGGAAGAATAAATGTCATTTTCTACCTGTAGCCACATTTTGAGTATGGCAGCTTGACAGCATTTAAGTGCTATTAACCTGCAGATCAACCCTGTATCTGCAGGTTAATAGCGTTTGAGGACATAACCGGTTCCCTTTAAATAATAAAAAAAAAATCTAACTGTGCAACAGATTAAAGTTTTACCAAAATCCATGACATGTTGGATCTGTTGCAACCCATCAAGATCTTATTATAATATACAAATATGAGGGGATAGTACAGAGATGTTAATGATCTTTTTACACCTAGGCCTTAACCGGGGACAAGGGGGCATCCTCTGTGATGATGATTAAACCTTTTTTCCTCTAGACAGACACAGATTCTTTACTGTTAGAGCAGTGAATCTATGGAACCCTCTGCCACATGATGTTGTAATGGTTGATTTACTACTAGAATTCAAGAAGGACCTGGATACCTTTCTTGAAAAATATAATATTACAGATTATGGGTACTAGATTGTGTAATGGGGTTTTGATCCAGGGAACAAGTCTGATTGCCATATGTGGAGTCAGGAAGGAATTTTCCCCTAATATGGCACTATTAGCGTCTACCCCATGGGTTTTTTGCCTTCTTCTGGATCAACATGTTAGGATACAGATTGAATTGATTTAAAGGGTTATTCCAATCCTCAAGATCCCATCCTATATGTATTATTATTATTATTATTATTAGCAAATACCTCTAGAAGACTTAAAGGGGTACTCCCATCTCCAAAATCCTAACCCAATATGTGGTAGGTGTAATAATATTAACAAATGCCTTAAATTAGAAATGCAGTATGGCTCTTCTGATTCAGGGCATTGCAGTAGCTTAGGTATCCATGGTTATGACCATTCATAGTGACCAGTGTTAAAGGTCATAACCATGGATACCCAAGCTACTGCAATGCCCTACAAATAGGGTAAGCGACATAGGTAATCAGAAGAACTATACTACATTTCTAATTTGAGGCATTTGTTAATATTATTACAGCTACCACATATTGGGTTAGGATTTTGAAGATAAGTCTACCTTCAACCTTAAAAACTATGAAACTATAAGATGAGTTATGATCCATTATAATTTTCAATGGATCATGCTTTTCAGTTTACCTGGCTATGATTCTGCAGGGAGTGATCATTTCTTCATAAACTTTAAAAGGAACTGTAATAAGCTAATACAATCGGAAAATTCACAGTTTAGAGGAGTTTTCCAGACTGCAGATAAAATGAACATCCCAAGTATTGATAGTCAAAAAAAAAAAATGTTCAAAGTGACTCCTAAAAACTCCCTGATCTTTCTTTCACCTCTTTTTTTGGACTTCCTTCGGTGAACAATGGTCTACAAAGATAACAGAAGGTCAGACTGCTCGGCTTTATGTATTCTGCGCAGACCTCAATCATCATGTCCACAGATTTGACTAGATGCTAGGATTAACCACCTCCGAGAGCAGCAGATTTTTCATTATGGTTTCTTTCCTGGAAAGCCTGCCTCAGAGGTCTGGATAATCACAAACACGTTCCCTTCACTTTATCCACAGTAGAGAAACCTGGGGAGTGTTAAAGAGCAAGAATCCTGCAAATATAAAAATCTAAAGCTTGCATAAGTAAAAACTAAACAAGCAATACAAGAGGAATCTGCTCAAAGCGCGGTGTGTGCACACCCGCCGAGCAGCCTCCAAACTTCTAATAAACACTGCCACACTCCAAGAACTTGCTGGGCCCGATCCAGAAAAGATCCAGGGACACATCTGGTGATTGGACAAAACAAAAACCTGAACGATAACAAATTCCAAATGGAGTTAAATACGCAATTACCTCCTACTGTAAACTGGTTACGGACTCAAGTTATCTAGCAGATTTCCTCTGCTCATTTCCTGCGAGCTGCAATTTCCAGTGTGAGCCGTTGCCATAGGAGAAAATCAAACACAAGCGCGGATTCTGCTGACGGCCCTAAGTAAAGCTTGAAGCAAGCTAAACTGCCAAGGACGACAATCCAGGTGACAACTTGCGGCATCCAATGCCAAGTGTGTTATTTCTAAAGGTCTCGGTGTAATATATGAAATAAGAGACATTGGCACATTCACAGGAATATTACTGTGGTGGAATATCCTCCAGAAGGAAGGCCAACGAAGATGCCCGCCAAAAGGCCACTCAATCTATATAGCACCCTGTCAACCGAAGAGGCCCGCCAAAAGACCACTCAACCTATATAGAACCCTATCAACCGAAGATGCCGGCCAAAAGGCCACTCAACCTGTATAGCACCTTGTCAACCGAAGACGCCCGCCAACAGACCACTCAACATATATAGCACCCTGTCAACTGAAGACGCCCGCCAAAAGACCACTCAACCTATATAGCACCCTGTCAACTGAAGACGCCCGCCAAAAGACCACTCAACCTATATAGCAACCTGTCAACCAAGGACACTGTGGACGCCCGGAGTAGCTGACCCAGGCACAACGGTAAGAATGCAACCCTAACACTACATGAAAACCTTGGCAAGTCTCACGTCAGCACAAAAATGTATGAAGAATGATCAGACACCAAGGGCCTGATTTATCTAACAGTTTATGCTAGTCTTCTGGCATAAAACTGCTCGAAATATTGAAAATTGGTTATACAATTGGCAACTGCGCTAAAATGGTGCAAATTTTGGTATTTTTACGCCAATACCAGCCAACTGTTTGAAAAAGAGGCAGAGCTCGACCGGGAGGTAGAAGGGTCAAGCACCTCTGAAAAACTCACTATTATTAAATGGGGTTGTCCAGTCTTAGCCGCAGACTTGTGAATCCTCATATTGCGCGCTATGAGGATTCTCCCATGCCAGCACCGGGGGGCAGTGGTCATGTTACCGCAAGTATGCGCCCGGCCACATTCAGTCTAAATGGGTGCGGCCTCGCTTAATGCAAGCGTATTGAGGCCAGAAACAGTCTAGTATGAATGTAGCTGAAAGCATGCATAACGCATACTTGCGGTCATATGACTGCTGCCCCTGGCACTGGCGAATCCTCACAGCGTGCTGTGCGCGCAATGAGAGGATTCGCAAGTCTGCAATCAGAATAACCGCAGACTTGAAGCTTCAGACCAGACAACCCCTTTAATTATAGTGAGTTTGTCAGGGGTGCTTGGCAATGACCTCTACTGGTCTTATCCACATTAATCAAGGCAGAAGGACAGCGAATCTCACAGACCAGTGATGCCCATCGTACAGGACTGCTGATTAGCATACGACGCAGGAGACTTCTAAAAGGAATTTTTTGGAATATGCAGAGGAAGTTGGAGGCTTATATACAGGTTGATAGAGGTTAAGGAAGACGTTTAAGGCGGTGGCTTTTGTTTATATTGTAAAACTGGTGGCAGCTTCCCTTTAAGAGGAAATGTTAAATCTTCATCAAGATTGGTGTACAAAACGATAAGTATTGATGAACTTCAGAATCACGCGTAAACATATAATTTTTGAGGTCTAATAGACCACGTTGGTGATAATGGTGTTTCTGTATGGGGAATGTCTTAATGGATGCATATACTGAGTAAACGCTCTGCTGCTCATTAAATGGGATATCCGTTTAGTGAAAATTCCTTCTCATAACGGGAGGTCCACATTCTGCAGATTTTTCCAGGAATGCATAGCAAAATCTGTTGCATCTGTGCGATGGAGGGCAGGACTGAGCTTCTGGAGAGGGACGCTCTTGTAGCCAATCTCCATCCGGGCTAAGAGAGAGGAGCGAGACTAGAGGGTTTCTCTCTGTAAACTTACAACTCCCTAATAAAAAAAAGAATTAAAATGGCTTAATGAATCCTGATTAACCATCTTCCGGCAAGTCAGACTAGTCGGCTTATCACAGATAATATCCTGAAAAGTCCTCTAAAGGGAAATGCGCCTGAAAAACCAAAATCGCACAGACTGAAAAATCCCCATGTCTTCAAAGGCTGTGGACAACTTAGACATGGAAATAGATTTTTTCAGGTTAGTGGTTACCTGTGATAAAATCGCACTAATGCTGCATTCACACATCAGTGTCACAGTAGGAGAATGGACAGTGATGCGTGGACTATCTGCGGGACTCCTGATCCGAACTTGATATCTTCAAATATGCCTATGAGGCTGTCAAGTTTGGGTCATGAGACTCGAGGACAGCACGTGCATCACTGTCTATAGAGGGACGGTGACATATGGATGTGTGAATGCGGCACAAGTTTCAGTCTGCATTTTTGGACCCCCTGATAGCAGAAGAAAGCTGATCTAGGTTTCATATTTTTCTCTTGCGAGAGTGTCTCTCCCAGTAATGAAGGTTGATGTGTTTGTGTTTACTTTCCTTGGTTTCACGTATCAGCACAGCTCCAATACTGTACTTTCTTCATTGTCTAATCTTTTGTGCCACAAGATACTCCTCGCTTCTCCACTGCAAATTTATGCACAACCACCTCCCTCTCCCTGTTGCTATCTTTAAGGCCTTGTTCACACATTCAGTATTTGGTCAGTATTTTACATCAGTATTTCTAAGCCAAAAATCAGGAGTGGAACAATCAGAGGAAAAGTAGAATTGACACATTTTCACCCACTTCTGGTTTTGGCTTACAAATACTGATGCAAAATATTGACCAAATACTGAACGTGTTAACAGCCTAACAATGAGACAAGATAGGGGAGAACAGAGACCCATTCGGAACAACTCTGATGGATTTGTAAAATTTCTGCAAAGAATTCAGAAACATAGAACTTACAGATCTGCTGCTGCTGCAGAGTAATATTGGAAAACCTTTAATGAAGATCATTTCGAACAATGCTTAAAGGAGTTGTCCACTCTTAAGCTACAAGTCTGCAGTCACTATGTGACTGTAGACTTGTGAATACTCACATTGTGTGCACTGCGCGCTGTGAGGACTCTCTGGTGCTGACACCAGGAGCGGGCAGTCATGTGGCCACAACTATGCGATATGCATACTGCCAACCACATTCCAACTAGACTGTTTCCGGCCTCGCTCAATACACTTGCATTGAGCAAGGCCGCACCCATCTAGTCGGAATGTGGCTGGGAGTATGCAAATTGCATATATCTGAGGTCACATGACCACCCACTTCCAGCATATGCACCAAGAGTCCTTAGGATGTGAGGAATCACAAGTCTGAAATCACATAAAGTGACTGGAGACTTGTAGCTTAAGACTGGACAACCACTTTAAGGGGAATCGATCAGTAGGCTCAACCCTCCTAAGACGTCTTACATGGGCATGTAGGTCATAGAAAGTTGAATAAAAGGACACCTTGATATCTGTGATCCAATGATTTATTCCTGAGAAAACTACATTTTTCTTAATATCTAAATGAGCCGTTAAGATCTATGGGTTAGACATAGATGTTCCTGAGAATCTGTCTCTAGAGATTATTTTAAATAAGAGAGGGGGTTTTCATTATGAGACATGTAGATCAGGAGAGCAGACTGTCAGTCGTTACATGTCTCACACTGGTAAGACGCCCTTTCATTTAAAATAAGTTCTGGAGGCAGATTCTCAGGGAGATCTATGTCTGACCCACAGATCTTAAGAGCTCATTTACATATTAAGAAAAATGTGCATTTCTCTGGAGTAAAACATCAGATATCAAGGTGTCATTTTATTCAGCTTCCTATGAACTACATACCCATATAGACGACTTAGGAGGGATTGATCCTAGTGACAGATTGCCTATAAGTTTGCATTTAGGAAGCAAATAAACAAAAAAAAAAAAAAAAAACACCTACATGCAGAGGTGTGCGCAGCCTCCATCAGCATAAATGCATCTTGTCACAATTTATGGCTCTCCTGCCAATGATTTAAGTACCAAGCAAACGATTTTACTTCCCTCCACATGTGTTTGCTCGTAAAGGGTGCAATTCTGACAACTTATTAGTGAACCGCTACGTCAGCGATCCCCCATACATGTGTATTTGTAAGAATTTAAGTGCACACAGCGGACATTGGACTAAAATGAGAGACAGCAGTGGAAATGCTGAATATATCTGGAGGGGAGAGGGGGGAAAAAAATAACCATAATTATCTCCTGATCCTGCAGCTTTAAAACTGTTTAACAACCTCTGGCCTACATTCAGCTGGGTTGAAGTCTGGCTCTGTGTTTATGTTTCATCCAGACAGCCAGCGGTTGATGACGATCCATTGACGCAAGAGCTACTCCACACTGCATGCCTGAAATTAATCAGGAGGGAGGAATTCTTTTCAAGCAGCTACCGGCGGCCTGCGAAGCAAGCAGTGGTTTCCACTGAAAGGCAGGTCGTCAACAGTAGGCAAAGCTCTGCCTCATCCTCACCCAGGTCCTGGCTATGGCTCCTTCCTAGGTAGCGCAGAGTTTACACAAGGTTAATCCAGAAGACAGAAATATATTCATTAACAAACAAGCAATAACTGTTCATCAGCCACAAATCGCAGAACCGATCAGGAGCCTCGTACCTACACGTGTCAGGTATAGGGTAACCTCATGTACAACACTGAGTAATCATACAGAACGGTGATAGGAGAAAAAGTAACAAAATAAATAAAAAATTGCTATGTATTGTGGTTGTATACACACCCCTCAGAATGTAATGGTATTTTCCATAAATTGTTATGAAGAGATAGGGAACAGACCACTGAATATGTAAAAAAGGGCATCTGACTATACACCCCTCAGTATGTAATGGTATTTTCCATAAATTGCTATGAAGAGATAGGGAACAAACCACAGAATATGTAACAAGGGGGTTCTGACTATACACACCTCAGTATGTAATGGTATTTTCCATAAATTGCTATGAAGAGATAGGGAACAAACCACAGAATATGTAACAAGGGGGTTCTGACTACAAGGGGGTTCTGACTACAAGTGATTTACGTGGTAATACCATGGCTCTTGAAAAAAACATTAGTTAGTCTAACTATAAAAAAAGAAATAAATACGAAAAACCTTACACTTAGAGTCCGATTCATTAATTTCATTTGTGCCTTTTTTTCAGTCTATAGTCTTGGGTGCTTTTCATTTGTACCCAATTCGTACCTTTTTAGGCCACGTTCAGTATTTGGTGAGTTTTTTACCTCAGTATTTGTAAGCCAAAACCAGGAGTGGGTGATAAATACTGAAGTGGTGACGTGTTTCTATTATACTTTTCCTCTGAATCCACTCCTGGTTTTGGCTTACAAATACTGAGCTAAAAAACCTACCAAATACTGAAAGTGTGAACATGGCCTTAAAGTCTATTTTTCTACGCGTACCCGTTTTATTTTTTCCACCATAGTAAGCAGAGTTTAGGTTTTTAGAGGTCATTTGCGACTTTTCGAAAGGTCACAATTTATTGCACTCCAGTCCCTTGTGGAGTGATTTTATGTGCGGCAGAACATTTTTACAACATTTTTTTTTAGGTAAAAAGTCACACAGACTAATTTTCAGCTTTGTGCAAAATCAACTAGCTGCGTGTGCCATTTTTAAGAATTTGGGGCAAAAATTGACAATAAATGCCACATGACAAAAAAAGGGACTAAAAAAAAAACAAACATGCAAGTGATGAATTGGGGCCTTTATCTTTATAAGCTACAGATTACACAGCATTGAGCAACTATAGAAAATGCCTTGAATGCCATCACATGGTTTCCAGCAGCTTATCAGGATGAAAAATATATGTAGAGTGTATGGTTTTAAGAGGCCCTCCAAGTGGGGCTTAGGAAAGGGCGGCTCAGCAGGTAGGGCGGGATTCACACATCTATGTTTACGGTCTGTATACGGACCGGCCGTGGGTCTCCTGACCCAAACTCTACAGCCTGGTGTATGCCGGTGAGACTGTCAGGCTTGGGTCAGGAGTACTGGGGCGGGTCCATGATTGGCGGTACATACATAGACCGCAAAACACAGGAGCAAATCCAGCCTAAGTTTTCAATTTTTCGAATAGATTACAATTAAAATATTTTTCTTTTCTGCAAATAGCCATCTAATTTTTCAATGTAATAATGTCTTATTGATTTCACACAGAGAACTCATCTAAATAGTGCCATCTCGGATGCAGATTCTGACACAAAAGTGAAGACCACAAGTTAAAGGCGTTGTTTTGAGTCGTCATTTTACAAAAAAAAATAATAATCCGTGAATAGCAATCTAAGATAAGTTTCAGGCAGAGCTTTTTATGTGCATTTTTGGAGCGTTCTTACGTAATTTGTGTATGGGGCTTTCTACTTTGTTTCATTAGTTCAGTAGTCAAATTTGGAGCATTTTTTTTCAAGCATAAAACAGCTCAAAAATCGACAAATACTTTGAGCTTTTTTCTTTATTTTTAGTTTACATGTGGAAAATACCTCATGTGCACAACAAAAATGTTTTGCCATTGAAACAAATAGAACACAAACAAACATAGTTTGACGACAAAAAGCACAGTATGAACACACCCTTAGTGCAAGTGCACATGAAGACTTTTATAGGTCGACATTGTTTCTGAAGCAGAGGATTAGTCTGTAAAATCCTGGCGGCGTTTTCCCTGAAGGGTCTTTTCTGATGTCTTTTTTCCACATATTACATCGTTTTGGCTTCCAAGGTGAAGGCACCAGAAAAATGGACCTGTCACTTCTTTTAGCCACTTCACGGCTTTCAAAGAACGAAAACGTTAAAAGAAGACAAAGGTTAACACATGCACAGCAAATTGTGCAGACATTACTGTGCATATGTTCATTCTTCTGCCATTTTTTTAGCGTTCCATGTAGAATCCACTTGAAAAAGACATTGTGTGCACATACACCAATAAGTAGTGATGGGCTACTACTCCAATTCGTCTGCACATCCCTGGAGATTTTACACTTTTACTCCAGTAAATACAAATGACCGGACAGAACGGACTTTCTATAGCCCTTCCCACACTTGTCCCTTTTATTAGACCTCTATGGAAAAGTTTTTTGTATGAGGATTTATTGAAAAATGATGGGTGGGTGTTAGAAGAGGATTTACTGGTAAGCTATTAAGGGAGCATTATATTAATAGTGCTAACTTAAGAAACTGTATTGTGCTATTCTGTTGCGCAAGAAACTTAAAAAAACAAAACACAACTCACCAAAAACTCATTGTGGGAAAGTATCATAAGAGGTGAAGAAACACTTTTTTTTCACATAAGAAAAACTTGATGAAAATAGACCCAAATGATAAAACTTAAATAACACTCTGATAAAGATCACTGATGAAACTTGGTCCCTTTTTCTAGTACATGAAAAAAACAAAGTGCGAATGAACGCTAAGGCCAGACAAAGGAGCCAGATTGCCACATTGGGCCTCACCTTACCGGCTGCGATGGGCAATCATTTGAATTTTATGGGAACATCTGATTCAATGCTAAAACTTTGCAGCCAACTGTTATTGCTGAGCAATTTTAAGGGTAAGTGATCTGTTTCTCTACAAAAGTAAGCAATTGCTTGTTACACAATCAGCAGCAACAGCTAATAATTACCGCTACAGATTTCGTCCTCGTGTCTTTGACCTGGTCACTATGTTTGGCCTTATCCTTAATGGAAGCTTTAAAAAAAAAAAAGGTAAACTGGGCAGGTCCCCCTATACCCTTCCAAAAAAAAAAAAATCCACCCACCTTTACAATGACGGCTGTTACACCTGCAGGGCAGCTCAGTCGATTGTAATATCCCTGCTATTTTGCAGGTAAACAACTGTTTCTTTTCAATGTAAAGTGATTGGGCCGGGAACCAGTGGAAAGACCACAGCGGCACAGGGCTGATGCCGTTGTCAGCCATAGCATGACCGCTGTATGTGAAGAGCAGCCACACACTGTAGCTGGTCCTGCAGCCGAAAATTTGCCCACCTGTCGCAGGCCAAGCCATCGTGCGGCCACTGTCCAGCTGTGGGTGCACAGAGTTTTGGCTGCATCCCAAAGTCCAGTAATACACATGATACTAAACTGACAAATCTGCAGTTAAAAAAACTCAAACTTTCCTGACATGTCTTATCAAATGCTTGCATCCTTCTTTTAACAATTTGGAGATTTTCTTTGTAGGAAGAATGATACAAGAACAGCATAATACATTCAAATATATGAAGTGAAGAAATTGACAACTGGGTGTTATCGGTAGTGGATGTGTGTCCATACACACTAACACAGTCCAATCAGTGCTGACATGGCAGAGACCAGGGTCCCGCCATCGCCTACTTCACCTGGATGTGCGTCCAAGGACACACATCCAGCTGGAGCATATGAAGTGGTGCTGAGACCTGCCAGCTCCCTGCACTGCAAAACACGCCACAGGCCAAGCAGAGGCCGGCAGGTGACAACGGTGTGCCATCAAGAGCGCCACATGGCAGCGTCGTCATGTGCCGCCCATGGCTGGCATGCTGAAGTCAGTGGCCATCTATAGAAGCAGATGCTGCACGTTGTGGGAATGGAGAAAGGTAATTGTTGTTGGCCTTTTTTTTTTATTTATTTTTTTTTAAAATGTGTTGGAAAAGAATGGCAGAACGGACATTATACAAGGAAAGGGGCCAGGATGGGAAACATTACACTAGGAAGGGGCCCAGGAGAGTGGACATTATACCAGGAAGGGGCCCAGTATGGGAGGCATTATGCCAGGAAAGGGCCCAGGATGGGGGACATTACTCCAGGAAGGGGCCCAGGATGACAGACATTATATCAGGAAGGGACCAAGGATGGGGGACATTATACAAGGAAAGGGACCAGGATGGGAGACATTACACCTGGAAGGGGCCAGGATGGGAACATCATTATATGGAAGGTGAACATGTATGTCTACAGGATCTAGAGCGCCATAAAGTCCAATATATCTGACCAACATGGAGGTGGGGGCACAGGTCCAAATTTTGCAACAGGGCCCATCAGACTTTAGTTATGCCACTGGCACAGACACAACCTAAACTGGTAACACCCAGTTGTAAATTAATTTGTAAATACTTAGGAGGAATAATAGACAAACTACTCAATGCAAGGTTGGATATGATATGACAACCCAGCTTTAATATTTAATGGGGAATCATTAAAATAGCCATGTTGGGAGTGGGGACAGCCAGGTTCTTGATTTAATAACAATGAGGTGTTTGTAGAACAGTGCCATGCTTGTCCATGTGATGGGTCTGTACTGCAGCACAAGTGAAGCAGAGCAGTCATACTAGACACTGCACATGGTCAAGCATGGCGCAATGGTACTGCTATGAACGGGTGCTGCATGAAGAAAATCAGTAGCCATATTTAAAGCTAAGCTAGCCGTTACAACCTGGACCAATTAATGGCATGTCATAAATGAGAAGTCATAATGAGCTCATTTGTACATCCTTGCTAATCTGCATTTTTGTACACTTTAGAATGCACAAAAGGACACCTGGAGCGATTATTTTTTCCTTTTTTTTTGAAACATTAAGCTGTTTTTATAAGGTATTGTGCTGCTGAGGAGTAAAATACCTGCTGACACTTGAGAGGGAAGAGGAAGGAGGGGACTGACGCAAGCAAGTGCGATAGGAGCGAGGTGGAGGAGGGAGAACTATTAATATAAATGCTGTGAATTAGCTCATCCCACGCTGCTCGTGAGGCTGTGACATCATAATGACATCTTATCACGCTTCGCACCTACAGTATGTAAAGAACAACAAGGATTAGGCTGGAGGAGGGTCGTACTATTAAACTTGAATGGATACAAAAAAAAAAAAAAAAAAAGAATGAAAAGCGGCTTCTTGGGATGCAATTCCGGTGCCAACGAGCAGCTACAGTTACAACACAAACCACAATGGAAAAGGAAAATACAATGCCATTTGCTTGTTTGACACAAAGCAGAAAGAGGTAAAAAAAAGCAATGTTCCAGTGAACAATACTCAAAGCATGAGTTACATTGTACGTGTTCATTCACAAAAGGTGACTATATATTAGTCTTCATTCTTAAGCACAAGGGCATTATTGCATTCCATGAAGCCCAAAGGCGGCTCCCAAGGGCGCTCTGCAAGTGATGCTATGCAGTCCCCAAGGGGAAGGTCTCCGGTCCCTCCTGACTTGACTTAAGTGAAGTCATACAGGTGCTTCTCACAAAATTAGAATATCATCAAAAAGTTAATTTATTCCAGTTCTTCAATACAAAAAGTGAAACTCAAATATTATAGTCATTACAAACAGTGATCTATTCCAAGTGTTTATTCCTGTTAATGTTCAGGATTATGGCTTACAGGCAATGAAAACACAAAAGTCATTATCTCAGTAAATTAGAATAATTAACAAAAAACACCTGTAAAGGCTTCTGATGCATTTAAAAAGGTCCCTTAGTCTGTTTCAGTAGGCTCCACAATCATGGGGAAGGCTGCTGACTTGACAGATGTCCAGAAGGCAGTCATTGACACACTCCAGAAGGAGGGTAAGCCACAAAACGTCATTGCTAAAGAAGCTGGTTGTTCACAGAGTGCTGTATCCAAGCATATTAATGGAAAGTTGAGTGGAAGGAAAAAAGTGTGGTAGAAAAAGGTGCACAAGCAACCGGGATAACCGCAGCCTTGAAAGGATTGTTAAGAAAAGGCCATTCAAAAATTTGGGGGAGATTCACAAGGAGTGGACTGCTGCTGGAGTCATTGCTTCAAGAGCCACCACACACAGATGTATCCAGGACATGGGGTACAAGTGTCGCATTTCTTATGTCAAGCAAATCATGACCAATAGACAACGTCAGAAGCGTCTTACCTGGGCCAAGGAGAAAAAGACCTGGACTGTTGCTCAGTGGTCTAAGGGGTTGTTTTCAGATGAGATTAAATTTTGCATTTCGTTTGGAAATCAAGGTCCCAGAGTCTGGAGGAAGAGTGGAGAGGCCACAATCCAAGCTGCTGGAGGTCTAGTGTGAAGTTTCCACAATCAGTGATGGTTTGGGGAGCCATGTCATCTGCTGGTGTAGGTCCACTGTGTTTTATCAAGACCAAAGTCAGCGCAGCCATCTACCAGGAAATTTTAGAGCACTTTATACTTCCCTCTGTCGACATTTCATTCTCCAGCAGGACTTGGTACCTGTCCACACTGCCAAAAGTAACAATATACCACCTGTATATTTCATTTGTGCAGCCAAAAGCTATGCCTTCCAACTTCACCACCACCAACATACACTTGCACCAGCGGTGGGCATATCATTGGTTCAACTTGTGCAGCTGCAGAGGGGCCCATTTCTATTTCCAAAGCAGCTGGAATTGTGTATTATGATGAGCTGTTGGGCTGAGAACGGCCCATATATTGCACTTGGCCAGGTGCCCTTTTCTGTCTGAGTCCGCCAGTGACTTGCACTCTCAGTTTGTCCTTTTGTTTTCACTCGACATCTGCTCTTGAATGGAAAGTAGGGACAACCCATCTCCCCACCAAAAAAAAAATCACGAGGTTTGGTCAATATCTGACCTATTTATATGGTCACCTTTAGGGCATTGCTGTCCGCCTGTTGAGAGTTGTAGGCCACATTCACACGTCGAGTATTTGGTGAGTTTTTTACTTCAGTATTTGTAAGCCAAAACCAGGAGTGGAACAATCAGAGGAAAAGTACTGTACCGACGCAATTTTGCTGGAAAACGCTAGGTTATGAATGTGTGTAAGCGCCACACACGCCAAGGGAAGTGCTAGTGCAAAATTAAAAAAAGCAGCCTCATAAAAATCGTGACGACAGAACCAGATATGTATGAGCCTTCTTTTTTTAAATTCCACTGCATGGCCCTGAAACTGTTACAAAACTACAACTCACATCATGCTTGGACAGGTTGGGATGATGGGAGCTGTAGTTTGGCAACAACTGAAGAGCCACACAGGTTGTGCAAAACTGCTGTTCCCATATAAGAGTGTTGCACAACCTGGGACCCTCCAGCAGGAGATCTCCCCCATAACTGTGTCAGCAGACAGGTTATTAAATATTTTGACAGATTAATTCTGGTAGAGAAAGAATCAGATTTCTCTGATGATATATATTACAAAGTTGCTTATTTTCATTTGTACTAATGATTTCTGAAATAAAAATGAAAACGATGGTTACACTTCAAGAACAACTGGTTGGAAACCACTAGCTTAGATGGTTAATTGGAACCATTCAGAAAGATCATTCTTCCCTAACCGTGGGCAGTAAGATTTAGTGACAGGTGCACGATATTATTAAACTATGTTTTTACTCTCAAGAGCTGAAGTATTTTAGTGGAAACAGTCTTCATACCAGTGCACGTTACACCCTGGGATCAGGGAGAATTGTCTGCTAGGCATCATCCATCTACCCAGCTCATTATGATTGACAGCTCTCTACACATATAGGGCAAGACCTGTCAATCATGTCTGAAAACATCTGCAGAATGTATCTCACTGATGATTTGCTACAATGTATCAGACTGGAGTCCTAGCAGTTTCGCTCACCCATAGCACGTCGATTATATAACATACACGGCTGCAACTACACACCCTGTGCCTGATTAATCCCACCCGTCTTCTATCAGAAGAACACAAATTACATTAAAAGGTTTTTCTTCCCGACCGTACAACAAATCAAACCTTTTATGGCCAATAATGGCAAATATTATGCTAACTAGAGAACCAGCTAAAATGCCATCATGAAACTAGAAAATAACTCGGCACTTAAAGTGACCCTGTCCACACAGCATGACTATTCAAACCAAGCACAGGCGATCGGTGCATCATGGTGTAGCCAAACAGTTCAGTGCACCATCCCACCTACTTGGTTTCCATCTATTTCCACCCTTCTATGGAATAAAAGCCAAAGCTGTCAAAGAAGAGGGGAGTGGAGGTGCAATGAACCGTTTAGATGCCCCATGGTGCACTGAGCGCCTGCACTTGGTTTGAACAGTCATTCTGTGCTATCAGACTCCCTTTAAGCCGCTCTTCGCCGTTATCCCATTATGGTTGTTTCAATCTAGTATCTTGCTTTTACCTGAGATACATGTCGGGAGTATTTCTCTAACATATGCCTCTGTAAAGGCACAGGGTGCGGTATATCTGTGATAAGAGTACCACTGTGCAAAAAAAAAAAATGCATATTGCAGAGTTATTTTTTTTAACATCTACCTTCCAGCATGTAGAAATTGTAGCTTTACAACAGCTGTAAAGCCTCAGGTTACAGACAAGTGCTCTAGCGATGCCAATAAGACTTTATATTCAACTAATTTCCTTAAAAGGATAGTTCACTACTTTGATATTGACGACGTATCCATAGGATTGGGTCACACCAGCGCATTTTCTCTCATACGAGAGTATCAGGCCGATTATGGTGGACAGAGTGTGGACAGAGTGTGGACAGAGTGTGGACAGAGTGTGGACAGAGTGTGGACAGAGTGTGGACAGAGTGTGGACAGAGTGTGGACAGAGTGTGGACAGAGTGTGGACAGAGTGTGGACAGAGTGTGGACAGAGTGTGGACAGAGTGTGGACAGAGTGTGGACAGAGTGTGGACAGAGTGTGGACAGAGTGTGGACAGAGTGTGGACAGAGTGTGGACAGAGTGTGGACAGAGTGTGGACAGAGTGTGGACAGAGTGTGGACAGAGTGTGGACAGAGTGTGGACAGAGTGTGGACAGAGTGTGGACAGAGTGTGGACAGAGTGTGGACAGAGTGTGGACAGAGTGTGGACAGAGTGTGGACAGAGTGTGGACAGAGTGTGGACAGAGTGTGGACAGAGTGTGGACAGAGTGTGGACAGAGTGTGGACAGAGTGTGGACAGAGTGTGGACAGAGTGTGGACAGAGTGTGGACAGAGTGTGGACAGAGTGTGGACAGAGTGTGGACAGAGTGTGGACAGAGTGTGGACAGAGTGTGGACAGAGTGTGGACAGAGTGTGGACAGAGTGTGGACAGAGTGTGGACAGAGTGTGGACAGAGTGTGGACAGAGTGTGGACAGAGTGTGGACAGAGTGTGGACAGAGTGTGGACAGAGTGTGGACAGAGTGTGGACAAAAAAAAAAAAAAAGTCTCCACCTTCTCCATTGCGTCAGTCAGTGGAAATCGGACAGAAATCAGATGTCATCCATAGTGAGGTCCGATGTTTTCCACGGACTCATTGACTTGCATGGCCAAGTGCGATCTGAATGTCGGATCCAACTAGGGCACACTGCGATTTTTTTCCTCGGTCCAAGGACTCGGACCAATAATACCGTAATGTGCATGAGCCTTAAGGATAGGTTATCAGTGTTAGATCGGTGGGAGGACAAACACCCAGCACCCCCACTGATCAGCTGTTCACAGCACTGGCGGTAACTGAATGCACACACATAGCAAGAACAGCATGGCTCATACACAGTTTAGTGGCGGCCCCCCGTGTCCTGAAGCTTAGCTCCACCTGGAGGAGTGTTCACCCCTCCCTAAAACGATACCCTATAAACAAGAGTACATTCCCTTTTCAAGTGAAATACGCCAACAACTTCACACCATCTTCTTGGCACCACGTAATAAAGTGTGAGAATGCCCCCTAAATGGGCTTCAATGGGACATAACGTGAACACTATTCCCAGGGTGGTGAGATGTTCTCCATCACAGAAGTTGTGCCTGGGCATGGTTACTGCTAAATAATTTAGTACTGTGGGAGTTAAGAAACGACTACTGTTGGCATAAGAAAGCTTATATTGACAGTACAGGGAAATCTTGGAACGTTCTGCATTTCACCACAGAGACAGATCTAGGTGTGTCTTGGTGACAACATTACCTCATGTGCCCAATTGTCATCCAAAAATCACACTTACACATTCCACAGTGTGAACAGTGGAGACCTCAAGCAGACAGATCCGGAGCACAGATGCTCCCCATACCTTGCTCTGGATTACGAAGACTCAGTGCCCCCGTCTACCATTTCCAGCGACGTAGAGAATACAATGATCTTTGTGCAAGGAAACGTTACCAGAAATTGTAGGATCCAAACATGACAGGCAGCAAAAAAAAAAAAAAGCACAAAGCACACCTGCAGTAGTGTACGACCTGCCGAGTGCGTGTTACATAACCACCAGAGACCTCGTGCAGAGTAGAAAATAGAACAGGGTTGTTTTGATGTGAAAGACAAACCCTTGTCCAACTTGTGGGAAAAACCCAGCTGTAACTTTAACCATGAAACTTCCCACAGAGTCTGGAACGCAAACAGAGGCTCCAAAAATACGCAGACGCTGGCTCCTTCTGGGTATCTTATCCACGTCAAGAATCCTGTGTCAGGCCGCGGCACGGCAATAGGACGACGTCTGCACCTGCTGACACTTCCAGGTCAGCTCCAATGTCTGGTGACCACACAAAAAAATTAAAGTTCCCAAAAATCAGTAAAGCATCAGCTATTTGGCTGCTGGACTAGGGAACTAGAGTTATACTGGCTACTTCGATCCATAAGTTGTAGCGAAAGATCCTATGATTTCCATGTGATTGATCATACAGCATTGCAGTAGGGCTGGCATTACATGGACATTTTGAAGTTAGCAGAATCAATGCAGAAAACAATTTATTCTATGTTATGTTATTCAACCACCCGAAAGCAACACGCATTAGGTCACACATTTCAATTGTAAATCCAACATAAAGGCCCTGGTCTAAAGCAAGTCAGGATAGAGGCACACGTTGCGGCCACGATGCATCCGAAAACGGAGTAGAATCAATTTTCAAATGCAACCTCAATGATAGGCAAAACTGCGCTGCCACTAACAATCTACGATGAACGGTATGGCAGTATGGATGTCAGCTGCATAATAGCCATCAAGTGTGGCTGTACCCCTGGGGTTTGCTCACTCAGTGTTCATGCTTTTTAGAGAACGAAAAAAGGCAGAGTATTACAGTAACAGCAAAATGAATGTGATTTTGTAAAATTAAATTCACATGGTGCATTTTTTTCCCTTGTGTTTTTGGCCTGTGGTGAATTAAAAAAAAATGCAGCATGTCAATCATATCAGAAATTTTAACTATAGACAAAATGAGATCATTGAGATCAGAAACGTGCATATTTGATGCTGTGGTTTTCTGGCCATTGCCTTAGTTTTCCATGCAAGTTCTCATAATGCAAAAACACAGCAAGTTTTACAGTGCGTAGTCAATTGCGGAATGTTTGCTGCATTTTACAATGATTTTAAGAAATCTCATACACTTGCTGCAAAATAGATCCTCAGCGTAAATTGACACGCAGGTGCAGGTTTGCAGCAGGTTTTTTTTTTTGTTTTTGTTTTTTTACTGTGGATGTAGGTGCAATGCAAAAGAGGAAATGTGCATCCCTGCACAGTAGAGATAAGACATGGGAATTTCACATTCTAGTTGCTGTGAAATCAAACTCCATGGTGCTTCTCAATTACAGGCTCCAGTTAACACAACACATTTATGGGACTCTATATATATCTCAAAGTATTTAAATTTAGCAAGAGTTCAGTGAACTGGAGTGCAACTTGCAGATCGACCTAGATGTCGTCTTTCCAACTGCTGTTTACTTGGGTCTAGATCACAAAGACCGGTGGACCAGTTTCTGATCCCTGGTCTATAGCATTTCCTCTGGTTAATAATCTAGTAATGGCATTTAATAGATTTCATAAAAAAATAAAAACCTTTAGGTTATGCTCTGATGAGAAGCCTATTATAAAAGGACAAAAAAAAAAGCAATATGTATAAAAATACTAATTTCAGTAATTTGTATGTGGGTTGTACAGTCAGTTTTAAAAATCCAGGGGTTTTCAAGAGCATTAATCCGTACATCAGCCACACCTATGTGAAAGCATCTTGTCCCTACACATCCAAAGGAAATATTCATTCACACAAGTCTTTCCCGCAGCATAGGAAGAAAAGAGAGCTGCCTCAGGCAAGTAACGTCACTGGAGCCTCTTGGAAGGTGATTAGATGAATGACGTTACTACCGTGCTGGAGAGAAGGAAAATAGAAGTGAAATAAAGGAATAATTCAGCAGGAACCTTCTGTTCCAGGATGTGAAAAGGAGGATAACCACCAGCAAGTACATGAATGGGAAGTGAATGCATGCAGAAACTTATCCATAGATAGCGGTCTAATGTCACCTATAAAACACAGCAGATCCCTAGGATATTATTATTGGAATCGCTCGCTCTTTAGCTGCATGTGAGCACGCATGGATGTCAGGGATGTTATTCCTTGCCTTAGGCTAAGTGCACATGGTATATGGCAAGAGCTTTTTCTGTAGGTCCCCATTCACCAGGTTTTTCAATCGCTTGTTTGCATACCATTTGTATAGGAAAGCATAGTCTGCCCTACAATGGGTCCCTATGGTGGATGGATGCCTAGGCACCAATCCTGATTGTAGCCACTGTTGGGTGCGTACATTTCGATTGTCTGCACCATTGTGTGCGCACATTTGCAGTGTGGACTGAGGCCGACAGACCCATTAGCCAATATAAATGGCAGAGCCAAGAGGAAGCACGGATACTGGAAAAAGCTCCAGCCTGATAACACATCTGTAAGGCAACAAATTTGGCCAGTCTAGACAGATTATAATAAAAGAGGTTTCCATTCACTGACTGCAGAGACGCTGAAAAAGTTGAGCAATTGAAAGGAAAAGTACAAAGTTATGTTTTACTATACCTCACTTAGAGTGTACCTTCAACTCCACCCCTTCCCCCAAAAAAACAACTTCATTTCTTACCCCCTAAAAGATTCAATTATACCCTAAATGTGTTGATTAAAGAAGTTTTACTAAAGTGAGCGTTTTTGTTCTGAATTCTTGATTAAATAAAAATTCTATTCTCCCACAAAGAAGGTGGCAGAAATTTTTACATTCTGTCAAATAGTAACAGTACTGAGCAACAGGTAGGAGGACATGTTACCCTGCACCGGTCCAAATGATGGCGCTCAGCACATTGAGATCTGAGCATCTTCTGAAGGGGCACAATGCAAACTTCAAACGTGCGTGATCCACAGGCTATGCTCCAGCGCTCTACCTCGGCCCCTGGAATTAATAGGAGACCATGCATACACTATGCATAAAGGGGTCCGGTCTAAAATGAGAAGTCTGCAGTCGCTCTGTGTGACTGTAGACTAGTGAATCCTCGTAGTGCACTGTGAGGATTAACAGTTGTCTGCCCTGGGAACGGCAGTCAAGTATAATATGTGCATACTCCCAGTCAGAACCTGTTGCCTTGCTCCATACACTTGTATTGAGTGAAGCCATGCCCACTAAACGCCTAGCAGGACTACATGGTACAAGACAACTAGATCTCGTGATAATCTCCTGCTGATAAAACAACCACAACCACACACAGCCTAGTGACAAATTTCTGAAATTCTGTTTTTCAGCACAACATCATGCTGCTCTTGGATTACAAAGCAAGGAACCTGCTGACAGATTCCCTTTAACTAAATGGGACTTTTCCCATTATATTCTTTTCTTGCATATCCTACTTTAGTCCAATAGGCAGGCTAACCCCATTCAAGTAAATGGGATCTTTAAAAAATGCTGTCCATTTTTTATGATGGTTGCCAGGAATAGCATGGAAAACCTCAATTAGTTTCTACAGTATTTTTTTCTGCATATTAGAAAATCAGATAACATCGGGACAGTCAAAGCAGAGACATAGGCTAAAGACTAATAAGCAACTGATTTGACACGCACACACACGGTACAGACCAAAAGTTTGGACACACCTCATTTAAAGATTTTTCTGTATTGTCATGACTATAAAAATTGTACATTCACACTGAAGGCATCAAAACACTGAACTAACACATGTGGAATAATATACTTAACAAAAAAGTGTGAAACAACTGAAAATATGTCTTATATTCTAGGTTCTTCAAAGTAGCCACCCTTATAAATGGGGTTGGGACCATCAGTTGTGTTGTGCAGAAGTCTGGTGGATACACAGTTGATAGTCCTACTGAATAGACTGTTAGAATTTGTATTATGGCAAGAAAAAAGCAGCTAAGTTAAAGATTAACGAGTGGCCATCATTACTTTAAGAAATGAAGGTCAGTCAGTGCGAAAAATTGGGAAAACTTTGAAAGTGTCCCCAAGTGCAGTTGCAAAAACCATCAAGCACTACAAAGAAACTGGCTCACATGAGGACCGCCCCAGGAAAGGAAGACCAAGAGTCACCTCTGCTTCTGAGGATAAGTTTATCCGAGTCACCAGCCTCAGAAATCGCAGGATAACAGCAGCTCAGATTAGAGACCAGGTCAATGCCACACAGAGTTCTAGCAGCAACACATCTCTTCAACAACTGTTAAGAGGAGACTTTGTGCAGCAGGCCTTCATGGTAAAATAGCTGCTAGGAAACCACTGCTAAGGACAGGCAACAAACAGAAGAGACTTGTTTGGGCTAAAGAACACAAGGAATGGACATTAGACCAGTGGAAATCTGTGCTTTGGTCTGATGAGTCCAAATTTGAGATCTTTGGTTCCAACCACCGTGTCTTTGTGCAACGCAGAAAAGGTGAACGGATGGACTCTACATGCCTGGTTCCCACCGTGAAGCATGGAGGAGGAGGAGTGATGGTGTGGGGGTGCTTTGCTGGTGACACTGTTGGGATTTATTCAAAATTGAAGGCATACTGAACCAGCATGGCTACCACAGCATCTTGCAGCGGCATGCTATTCCATCCGGTTTGCGTTTAGTTGGACCATCATTTATTTTTCAACAGGACAATGACCCCAAACACACCTCCAGGCTGTGTAAGGGCTATTTGACCAAGAAGGAGAGTGATGGGGTGCTACGCCAGATGACCTGGCCTCCACAGTCACCAGACCTGAACCCAATCGAGATGGTTTGGGGTGAACTGGACCGCAGAGTGAAGGCAAAAGGGCCAACAAGTGCTAAGCATCTCTGGGAACTCCTTCAAGATTGTTGGAAGACCATTTCCGGTGACTACCTCTTGAAACTCATGAAGAGAATGCCAAGAGTGTGCAAAGCAGTCATCAAAGCAAAAGGTGGCTACTTTGAAGAACCTAGAATATAAGACACTGTACATAGATATCTATCTATCTATCTATCTATATATATACACATACACACATACATACATATTACACGCACATCTGGATAGTACCTTCGTACAAAAAAAAAAACAGAACAAAAGAGATCAAATACGCCGACAGTACTGAATTTAAGAAAAACAGAAATATAGTGCTGCAGAGCGGGCGGCCTATCTCGCTGCCTGTTAACAAGAGGGACGGGCATAACAAATCTTCATAAAAAACATGAGCGATACAAACAGTACAGCCAGTTCACAGCCGGCTATAAATAGATCTTGTTTCATCGCTCTCAGGATCAAAAGGCACCGAGCAAGCAATGAACAGAAGCTAGGAGAGGCATTATCACAAATCAGCCATTAAATAAAGCATGGGATTCTCTCTCGCCAGTCTGAAAGCACAAGCTGAGGCTTCAAAAACTGCTGACTGTCCTCCTAAATAATCCCCCCCCCCCCCCCAACACCGCCACCCACCCCTCATTAAACCCTTTCAACACCAGATGGATTTATCGTATACAATATCAGCCTGGGGCGGGAAACGGTTAGAAGGGCATTCGAGCTCTGCATTGTTGTGGCGAGATCAGGCAGCACAATTTTATTACACATTGTTTTAGAATATAGAACTTTAAAACTTAAATTTCAGAAAGATTGAAAGAGGAGGGGGGTGCAGAAATTAGGAATGGACCTAATGAGACTCCTAGAGACAAGCACAAAAACATGCTTAGGACCTCAGATTACAAAAACCCTCCAAATACCTAAACAAACACATTCAGCATATTCCAGCCATCTGTTCCCGGGCTGTAGGTGGGACGGCAACTCCGGCACAGGGTTTATTATTCTACAAAATGCCGTGCTACTAGGATTGTGTTTAATTCATGAACTCGCCACCTCGGATGTATAAAAAACTGAAAGCAGAAACAGTTGTTTGATTCGGCATTGAAATATTACAGACTTTCCTTCAGTCTGTACGCTACGCCGAATGGGCAAAATCCTCATTATATGCCCAAAAAAATACCAAATAACGTACCTGGATGAGTCTGGGAGCTCATGTCAGGCCAGGGGGTTCTTCTAGGAATTAAAGCAAGATCCGATGAGCAGAAAAAGGGCTATGCGAAAGGACCTCCGCAAGGTGAAGAAAATCCAGGATTGCCAACATGAAGCCACAAGAAAGGATTTCCAAATGTGCCGACCTGTAGAGGGTAAAAAAAAAAAAAAAAAAAAAAAAGGCTAGTTGCTTGTGTAGTTATTTATTTTACGTATATGGTGCCATTGATTTTCACAGCAATTTACAGACATCATCATCGCTGTCTCCATAGGGAATTTAGTTTGTGAGCCCTGATATTTATGGATTTGGAGTGTGGGAGGAAACCGGTGTACCTGGAGGAAACCCATGCAAACACGGGGAGAACATACAAACTCCTTACATAAAAATCAAGTACCGTTCTGAACTGTATGACCCACTGCAGCATTACAGAAAACCCAGTGATTTTAAGTACAACTTACTCTGATCTATTTCAGATCTTCCTGCTGAGCTACAAGAGTCACAAAGCACCATCTCATTGGGGCGATTTTGGTAATGCCAACTATATGAGGGCATTATCAATAAATGTTAAAGGTAACTGTACTTTCAAGTTTTCACAATAAACTGCCCTGCGTAAGTAGATGAATAACAACACTACTTCTGGCATTATACGACTTGTATTCTGCATTTTCTCCTCTGCAGGCTCGCACTCTAAGTAGCAACCCTAAAAGTCAGTATCAACCCTTTAAAAAGCCTTGTCACATGACTTAGAATAGCCAAAACCAAAAAAAGAGAAGAAAAAAAAAAGTTTCTCTACCTTCTCCTATGTGACAATTCGTTAAAATTGGACCGCTTTCAGATGGAATCCAAGTGAGGTTCGATTTTTTTTTTCACGGTCCCATAGAATTACATTGCCGATTTGATGTGATTTTCCGAGGACCACTTGGTGTGCAAAAAATCTTGAATGGCCTCCTAGATGATCACAGGTGCGAATGCTAGTCGTGGATTTTAAAGTACGCAAAAATCGGACATCTAAATGAAGACAGATTTCTGAACCCTAACATAACATTGGGGGTGGCCCTAAATCTTGTAAAAATGTAATTAAATAATCGCAGCTGAAAAATTATAGTACGTAACGAGAGTTAAAGAAAGCACAGATCTAATACACACAGCATACTTAGGATCACAGCTGAGGCATAAACGGAAAATAAAACGCAGACCAGTGCAAAAAAAAGAAATAAAAATAAAATTCTATTGAAAAATCCAGCTTCCAAAACAGCACAAAGCATCAACACTAAACAAATAATCAGGCATTGGTGGTTTGGTAGTAGAAATTATATAGCTGCAGCACAAAATGTATCAGGTTTATAATTATAGGTTACAAATAATTAATGCAGCATTCTTGAGATGGCGCCATTTCTGTTGAATGAGTGGAAAAAAAAAAAAAGGAAAAGGAGCATTTCACGGCGTATACATCTATACACAAGCAACTCAGCGGTGCTCCTGCCCCACTGTGCTGGTAAATATTCAAAGCATTCACACTGTGACAGATACTCAAGACCAAAATTACCTACGACTTTCACTGTAGTCAAAATTAGAGATATTATATGGGAGCGTGACAAATCTATTACAAAATGGTGATTTTTGTCGAATTAAGGGGAGAACGTGCTGATCGGAGAATAAAAGGGGTGCGGCGATTTTAAAATCAATTATTTCAAAGAGGGGCTTTTCATTTGGATGCAGATACTAATAACATGGAAGATTGCAGGGAGCAGTTATAAATGAACGGGATTAGAATTTTACCTTTTGTACCATTTTTATAGTTTCTCTTTAGATTAGAACATTCAAACCTTTTACAAAGGGGAAAGAAATGGGATTGGAGAGGAGCGTTCTATCAGAAGGGGTCCGATTTTTGGGGACACACCACTAAACCCCACAATGGTGCATACTTGCATACAGTGATGTTATCTGGGGGTAAAAAAAAAAATGTCTGCTGCTCTGTGCAAACAGTAGGGGCCAGTTTATGATTTTTCAGCACTTTTCTGGCTTTAAAGAATAATTTAAAAAAAAGTCAGATTGTTGTGAGTTTTTTTGCTTTCGGCGCCTGCCCACCACATTTTAACAGCGTTTTTGGATTGGCTATTGTGCCATGACCAACAATGGCCGACATATAAAGTGGGGTACATTATAGCAGAAATCTATGCTACTTTTAAGATTATGGTGCACTAGCAGCACGAAGATGCACCAAATTTTAAGAGTCACATGTCACTTAAAAAGGGGGTGCACCATTAATTGAAAATAAATAAATTAAAAAAAAAAAAAACTACACTCCAGCCAGAGAAGGAACAGCACCGGGCAATATCACAAGAATGTAATGCATTTACAAAAACGCACACCAGGTTTAATTAGTGTGAACAGAGCCTTAGAGGCAGATTCATCATCTCGTTTTTTTTTTTTTTTGTTTGTTTTTTAGGCATGTCAGTGATATACAATCAAGTGTATACCACAGTATAAATACAGACATGTCCATAGACCCTCATGTACCCAGTGATTACCAAAGGCGTCTGTTTAACATATGCTGGGCAGGTTGTGTCAGTATACTCTTTTTTAAATCCAGTAACATGTTCCTTTCAATATCTAACCCCTTCACGCTATTTCAAATTTCCGTTTTCGTTTTTTCCTTGATCGCAGAGCCGTAACTCTTATTTTTCTGTCTGTATAGACATATGAGGGCTTGTTTTTTGTGGGACGAGTTGTACTTTTGATTGACATCATTCATTTTACCACATAGTGTACTGCAGAATGGTGAAAAATAATCTCAAGTGCGGGGAAAATTGTGAAAAAAAAACCCCGCAATTCTGACATTGTTTTTTGGGAATTGTCTTTATGGTGTACATTTTGTGGTAAAAATTACCTCGCAATATGATTCTCCTCACCTATACGATTACGGCGATACCCAAAATGTCCACTATTTTTATTTTTTTAGTGGTTAAAAAAAAAAAAAGTTTGCAAAAAAAAAAAAAAAAATTGGGGTGGTTGCGTCACCATTTTCCGAGACTTGTAACATTTTTATTTTTCGGCCAGTGGAGCTCTGTGATGGCTTACCTTTTGCGAGGCGAGATGATGTTTTTTATTGGTACCATTTTGGGATAGATATGACCTTTTGATCGCTTGCTATAGTCTTTTTTGTGGAATTGCAGCGACCAAAAAAAAAAAAAAAAAATTTAATTTTGGCGTTCTTGAATTTTTTCCATTCACGGTGTTTACCGGTCGGGTTACCGTAATTGTTTTTATATTTTGGTAGATCTGACTTTTCCGAACTCGGCAATAGCACATATGTGTATTTTTTAATTTTTTTTTAAATATCTTTATTTTCAAAAGGGGATGAGTTCAACTTTTTTTTTTTTTTTTTTACTTTTTACTGTTATTGTTAGCGCCCTTAGGGGACTTCATTATGCGATCGTACGATAGCCTGTGCTATATGCAGCGATATCACTGTATATAGCAGAAATCACCCTAGTCTTTGAAGCTCGGCCACAGGCAGGGTCTCAAAGGAGCTCCGTAATGACAAGCACAGGGGTCATCAGCTGACCTCCCGGCTGTCATGACCACCCATCGGTGACCCGCAATCACGTCATGGGTGCGCCAATGGGAGGAAAAAATGGCGTGCGCGCCCATCGACACTTGTAAATGCCGCTGTCACAGATTGACAACGGCATTTAACAAGTTAACAATCGATGAAGGAGCACTGCACCACCCGCGATTGTTAAGGGCAGGTCCTGTAATACACACCCATCTCCTGCCGGGTATGCTGCAGACGGCTCCATACACCCGCCGCACATGAACGGCGGATGTCGTGAAGGGGCTAAACCTTATAAAAGGGGTAGTCTCATGAGGACCCTGTCCATTCGCACTACTAGAGCATAATGATGTTGAGGAGTAGGATCCCCTCCAGTCCAAATGCATCAAACTATTGTTAATTGAAATAGATTAGTGGTAACCACCACTCGCCCTGCATTTACAATTACTGATAATACTGAAAGTAATAAAGGCATAAAAGATCACTGAAAAAAAAAATTGTTGGGGGACGTCTAACGGACATTTCGATCTTTACAAATTACCAATCACTAGTGGTTATAAAAAATAAAAAAAAAATTAACCTGTAAAAAGAACTTCAAAGTTACCGTTCAAAGATGTCATCAATGGTTCCCAAGTTTACCACCCGATGATTTCTAAACCCCCTCTCAAGAAAGAAAATAGGTAGAACATGTCAGAGATGAAAACAGCAGCAAGCAATCACATTGCTCCCTGTTCTGTTCTAGTGGAAGCATGGATGCAGCGTAGACGATGTCACCAACTCATTACATCTCTTTCACAAGTGCAGGATGATCTGTAAACCAGCCCAGCTCTACCCACTCACCATGAGAAATGTGTACCTCGTCTGAACAGAAACTTCACACGGTGCCAAATAATTATTTTGAAGGTTTAAATTGCAGCCTGTCTGGGTGAAAGAAAAAAAAAAATAAACTGGATTGAAGCGAATAGTTTTTGGTCACCCTGGCAACTGGCTTTCGAGAGTGGAATATAGCACGGTGTGATTCCAGCCATTACTGAACACGATCATCCTACTGCAGAAGCTCCTCGGCAGGAAGACAAGAAAGCCGGGCCTATTACTTCTACATGGCTGCTGGGGCGCTGCGTCTGTGTGGCGTGCACTCCGCGGGAGGACACTACAGTGCAGTTAGAGTGTGGCGTTGCCCGTGTCCTCTGCTGAAAGGCAGTAAAACAAAACCCCTGCAGAGAAGACACAGGGGGTCTGATTTCAGAGACTTTGTCCTACAGTTCCAGAAAAGAAGCCGTTTACTCCATGAGAAGTTAACATTGCAAGTGCAGTAGCCATCAGTTTGCTTTCACCAGATTATCTGAATTTTGGAAAGTTAATAGGGATTGTCCGAAATTTAAAAAAAAAAAAAAAATTAATTAGACTTGACAAAAATATAATATTTACTTGTCTAGTCCTCCACAGCTACAGCACGGATGCTCCGGTGGTCCTTGACAGTCTTTACTAATATGCAGCAATGATCCGATGTAAATGGAAGCGACTGCTGCAACCAATCGCCGAGTTCAGTGGTGACGGAACCTGGTAAGGCACAAAATTACTGAAAACAGTGATTGGCTGCAGCGGTGGTGGGCGATGTAGTTGTGACGTCACCAATGCAGGTAGCAAGCAGAGAGCGGGATAGTGGTAGAGGGGCAGCACAGAACGGGGGAGGGAGAGTAATACCTGATTTTATTATTGCAACCGTGTGCTGCCCATCAAAGGCTAGAAAGTGATAATCAGAAAATGTCTTTAAAGGGGTTGTCCAGGCATGAGGTCAGAAGATTCTCCGATGCCGGGAGCAGATGACCACAAGTATACAATTAGCCACAAGCAGACTAGACTTGCACAGCCTCGCTTAATACAAGTGAATTGAGAGAGAGAGACTGCACACGTCTAGTCGGAACGTGACCAGAAGTAGAGATGGGCGGGATTGGTGGAAGTTTGGGTTCTGGTAGCTAACCCTAACTTTTGAAAAAGTGTGGTTCGGGTACCAGAAGCCCATTGAGAATAATGACAAACCCAAACAAACAGACGACGAACATTTTCTGTTCAGGTTCACCCATCTCTAGTCACGAGTAGGCAAATTGCCCTCTCCAGGTATCGGAGAATCTTCAAACGTCAAGCCTGGACAACCCCTTTAAAGCAAAACACTAGAGGTCCAGATTTTGATGCAATTAAAGATTTAGATAGCTCTAGTTATTAGGACATACACAGCCTGTCCTACCGTAGGTATAATACTAGTTGTAGCCCCTATGCTGATCAGCACAATTTCAGACAACAAGAATCAATCAAATGCACCATGGAGACATATGTCAAGAGGAGACTTAACCTGAAAATGACCCTTCAAGTAACATTTCTACCCATTATTTACACAAGAAAACTATCAGCACCCACGCATAAATCTTGCATTAGGAGCCATTTCAATGTGTCTCATTTGTGATTCTGGGTGGGGTGACAACAGAGGGTTACATCTGCTGCCACGAGCACTACGTATATTTAGAGTAGAAGTTATATTTGTGGCTCTAGAGCACATCTCATGTACAATGCATTAGTAAAGGTTGCAATTTTGTAATGCCTATTGAAACTTTTTTTTTTTCAAATAAATCCAAAAGGTGGTCGTCTCCCATTGCATTCACTGCTGCATAAAACATTTAGGCAAGCTTAATTTTAGCAATTAAAATCTAGAAATTCTGTATTCTATGTACATAGTTTGTATTGCATTTATGGGCAGCACAGCGGCTCAGTGGTTAGCACTGCAGCCTTGAAGAACTGGGGTCCTGGGTTCAAATCCCACCAAGGACAACATCTGCAAGGAGTTTGCATGTTCTCCCCGTGTTTGCATGGGTTTCCTCTGTGTTCTCCGGTTTCCTCCCACACTCCAAAGACATACTAATAGGGAATTTCCATTGTAAGAGCCAATGGGGACAGTGATGATAAAGTCTGTAAAGTGTTGTGGAACCAATGGTGCTAAATAAGGGAGATAATAAATAATGCCTTGCACTGTGTGCACCCATAAGCTATGCTAAAAAAATGGGGGCAAACGTGTGCAGTCCATGTACAGCGTTCCTCACTCCAGTTTGCATGGGAGAATATTTGCACATGTACAGATACAATGTACACATTCCCCATACAGGAGATTTTATGACCTTCCTTTCTAAATCCATAAGTATGAATATGGAGATGTTCACTTTTAGCAGCTGTAACGTGCTGAAATATTAACATTTACTTTCATTGGTAACAAGGGGCATATGTCAACCCCTGAAAACCAGCCCAATAGCATTATCCCTCCTCCACCAAGTCCGGACTTGCCAAAGGGCTTCAAGTAAGAGGGCATAAGACTGGTGGCTCAGTGGTTAGCAGCACTGTTGCTTTGCAGGGCTAAGGTCCTGGTTTCTACTCCTATAAAGGACAGACATACTGATAGGGGATTAAGATATACACTGTGTTCCAAATTATTATGCAAATAATATTTTCTCAGGTTTTCCCAAATTACCTATATGAATTGCAGTCATTGTAATTTTCCAGTCAAATAACTATTAGAGTACAATTGAAAGGTTTTTGTACAAACTGCCTATGATAACAGTATATTTAAAAAAAAATAAAAACAAACTGCACTCAAAATGCATGTTCCAAATTATTATGAACAGCAGAGTTTAACATTTTCATTTTAATAAAGAACATAAAAATGGTCATTTTTGAAATTATAAGCATTAGCAGGTTATTACACACTGAAATCAAACAGTTTTCAACTCAAAACTTTATTCTAGGTGATGTTACATTTGCACATAGGACCCCTTGTTCGAAAGGAGCTTCTGAACTCTCTCATTCATTGAATTTGTCAGGTTTTGGATGGTTTCGGCTTCAATTGTTTTGCATGAGGACAGAATACCCTCCCAGAGCTGTTGCTTAGATGTGAACTGCCTCCCGCCATCATAGACACTCCTTTTGATGATGCTCCAGAGGTTCTCAATGGGGTTGAGGTCAGGGGAGCATGGGTGCCACACCATAAGTTTGTCCCCTTTTATGCCCACAGCAGCCAGAGATGCAGATGTGTTATGTGCAGCATGAGACGGGGCATTATCATGCATGAAAATGATCTTGCCGCGTAATGCACGGTTCTTCTTCTTGAACCATGGCAGGAAGTGCTGTTTGAGAAGCTCAACATACATTATGGAGTTCATCTTTACCCCTTCAGGGATCCTAAAAGGGCCGACAAACTCTCTCCCCATGATTCCAGCCCAAAACATTACTCCACCTCCTCCTTGTTGGCGCCGTAGCCGTGTTTGCATGGGGTGTCCATCAACCAGCCATCCTCCACTCCATCCATCTGGACCATCGAGATCATTTCATGCATGATAATGCCCCGTCTCATGCTGCACATAACACATCTGTATCTCTGGCTGCTGTGGGCATAAATGGGGACAAACTTATGGTGTGGCACCCATGCTCCCCTGACCTCAACCCCATTGAGAACCTCTGGAGCATCATCAAAAGGAGTGTCTATGATGGCGGGAGGCAGTTCACATCTAAGCAACAGCTCTGGGAGGGTATTCTGCCCTCATGCAAAACAATTGAAGCAGAAACCATCCAAAACCTGACAAATTCAATGGACGAGAGAGTTCAGAAGCTCCTTTCGAACAAGGGGTCCTATGTGAAAATGTAACATCACCTAGAATAAAGTTTTGAGTTGAAAACTGGTTGATTTCAGTTTGTAATAACCCGCTAATGCTTATAATTTCAAAAATGACCATTTTCTTTATTAAAATGAAAAGATTGAAAACTCTGCTGTGCATAATAATTTGGAACATGCATTTTGAGTGCATTTTGAGTTTTTTATTTTTTTAAAAATATACTGTTATCATAGGCAGTTTGTACAAAAACCTTTCAATTGTACTCTAATAGTTATTTGACTGGAAAATTACAATGACTGCAATTCATATAGGTAATTTGGGAAAATCTGAGAAAATATTATTTGCATAATAATTTGGAACAGTGTATAAGCAAGCTAAATAAATAATTTTTTTCCAACAAAATAGGAAGCACTTTATGACGACAACAGCCCAAGTATGAGTATATATTTAAATAAAAAATTAATTGACTTTAAAAACTATAATCATCATGTAAACTGAACACAAAAAAGTTTGCAGCTTGATATTGTGGCCACACTCACTTCTATAGCTATAAAAGGACATTAAAGTCACTTTGTAGGTTTGTTCACTAATTTCTGACACTAAGGCTCAGTTCTCTTTGGTTTTTCATATAAAACTGTAAAGAAACTGGCCCCACACTTTCAAGAAGTCATCTTAATGGGAAACTGTCAGAATTTCACATCCCAAATTACTTATATGAACATGTAGCTCTTTCAAAGACAAGCCCAACCATACCTTTACTTGGCCAGTCCGTTCCTTAGTTACTGAGAAATCAGCGTTTGAATGGATATTTAAATGAGACTGAAGTGCCTTACCGAGCCTCTGTCTCTCCAGCTCTATTCCCCACCCAGCGCCGCCTCCTTTGCTTGATTGACAGCCTCTATGCTGTGTGACTTCAGGCAAAGGATCTGTCAGTCAAGTAGGAGGAGGCAGAGCAGCTTGAGGAATAGAGCTGGAGTGACAGAGGCTTGGGAAGAGCTTCCACAAGTCAAAAGCACTTCAGCCCCTTTAAACAAAACTTAAAATACAATACTTTAAGATTCTGCATTAAATCCCGGTTCCATGCTGGAAATTATCCATATTATCTGTTATGTCTCAGGCTGGGGTAAAGACGCTCACTATACAATCATTTTTGGATGTATTAAAAAGAAAATAAAGGAGTATATAAAATCAACATGTAATATCTAACAATCTTGTACTGATCCTTGGCAACAAGCAGCCACGATAACTAAAAATAAACACTTGTCTATAAATTATAGGTTGTTTCCTTTCGAGGAAAAGGGTACGCCTACTCTTTGCATCGTTTAGAGAAAAGCCTAATGCCTAGATTTGTTACCTCCTGCAAGGTACGAAACTTTGACCACTCATGAAGTCTGGAGAGAAGATCCCCCCCCTTTTTCTGAAAATGTGCAGGTTTGTGGAAATCGAATGAATATGGCCGCAAGGCAAGATTTGCCTAAGGAAGCACGGGTCGTGGTATATGAAAACAACAATGGCAGCTTTTTTAAAAAAATCCCATAAGAGTAGGACATCTATAAATGACCTACATATAGACATTAGAGGACACTCATGTGTTAAATCCCTTAGATTGAATGCAAGGCTTATTGCATTTAAAGGGATTTTCCTAAAATAGTCAGCAGACTCCTATCCATAGGGCATAAATTAATGATAGCTGGGACCCCCAGTAATCCTCTAGATGGAGCAAACGTTGCTCATGCAGACCTCCGCTCCATTCGTTCTGTACGGGACTACCTTAGCAACTAGGGACTATCATGAGTAAGACGCAAGTCGAAACACGTAGGTGCTATCACTAGTACTTAATGTACATCTATGGAAATATGTGCCAATAAGTGGAATGGATTTGCTTTTTAAATGGCTCAATAAAAGCTATATATTTTATTATAAACAAGATTCTCAGCTTACATGGCTGGATCTACTACCTCTACATGTGTTCTCATTACAGCTGCTCCGCCCTGGTTCGTGCGAGGCTCTGGTCTACACTGGGAACTACATGCCCATATAGGTGAGCTGACGAATATTTTTTTATTTTTTTTTCGTATTGTGAACATCTTGGGCAGTTCCATTAAGTATCAATGAACAGGAGGTGGGTATGATCGACCACCACTCCACTCAGAAACATCTGAGGATCGCTGGGCATCCCTGAAGTTGAACAAACCCCAGCGATCAGTAATTTGAGGCCAAAACGTTGCATTTATTTTTATTTTTGCCCAATATGTGATGCGACCAATAAAAAAATTGAATTGTAGGAAAAACTTTGATACCTTGGGAACTTCTATTGAATTTACTTGCCGTTTAGAGAAGTCTCACTCCAAGAAAGCACGGAGATGTAGGAGTGGTGCACAGGTATTTGGCTATATGCCCACGATCAGGAATAGCATCGGTTTGGACACAGCTCACCTGCGCTGCGTCCAAACCGCAGCATTCTACATTCAAAGCACAATGGATGGGATTTATAGAAATCACTGTGCTTCTATTTGATACTGCATAAACTCACTTGCGGCGCTAGTCTCAAAGACAGAAATTTCCACCATAGAATTTATTGGATGCGTTAAGTCCACATGGTTCAAATGAACACATGCAGATTTAACTGCGTGATTGAACGCATCGCTTTTGACGCAGTGAATATACACTGTGTCCAAAGCGCTGTTCCCTGATCGTGAGCATATAGCCTAAGAACAGAACTGTCTTATGGATAAGGGATAAGTCATCTTGAACAAAACCCTCTCTCTAGCCGTGCACATGCAAAACTGCCACTCAGATTTAATTTAAAAAAAAATTATTCTGTTCTGCAGCCACTTAATCATAAAAAAATTGGTAAAAGGCCCTCTTCAACATCTTTCCACGAAGCCAGTTTTCATCTTCATTTCTGAAATTTGACATGGTCACTTTATGGGGTAAGAACTATTGAACTCAACATATCCAAGTGATTCTGAGATTGTTTTGTCATGACCAGGACTGCGGAGTCGGTAAGCCAAGCCTCCGACTCCCTCATACATGGCTCATGTTTAAGTGATAAATTTACTGTAGCACAGATTCATCTCAGCTAAAAATCTAGACCCTTAGTTCAGGAATAGGACATTTCATAACTTTCCCAAATTCTTACGAAAAAAAAAAATATTCCCCACAAACTGCATTGAACTACTGTACCCATTTTATACAGACTGATTCCACGACTGACTCTACAGCCCTGGTCATGACACATATCTACTTTATGTGTTAGTGGTAAATTTAGGTCAATATGATTTGTGTTTATTTATTTTGCTAAAAACGTAAAAAAAAATTCAAGTTTCAAACCTTTAATTTTTATGCCCTTAGAAAAAATAGTCATTCTGCACAAAATAGTTAATAAATAACATTAACCACATGCCTACTTTACGTCATCATTTTAGAAACATCTTTTTTTGGTTAGAACGCTTAAATGTTTAGTTGCATTTTTTTTTTGCCAATGAAATTTACAAAATCTGTTTTTTAGGGACCACTTCTCTTCAGAAGTAACTTTCAAAGGGCCTACAATGTCATAAAATCGTCAAACAAGCTGAACCTCCAATTGTAAGCCGGATCAGGAAAATTTTGCATCAGAAAAATTAACACAAAGTAGAATGACATTTTTCAAAGAAAAAGTTGTTTTAACTCCAAAGTTTTCATATTTATAGGGGTAAAAGGAGAAAATGGAAAAATCAACAACACAATTTGCTGTGTAATTTCTCCTGAGCAGACTGGTACCCCATATATTGTCAGGAACTACTGTCTGGGGTCATAGCAGGGCTCATAAAGGTAAGAGCACCATTTGACTTTTGGAGTGCCATTGCAGATGCCATGTTGAATTTGCAGGGCCCTGAGATGATCAAACAGTAGAACCCCCTCAGCCACCCAAGTGTGACCCCATTTTGGAAACTGCACTCCTCAAGGAATTAATCTAGTTGTTGGGATAGTACCTTGAATTCACAGAATTTTATGAGATTGGGCTGTGGAAATGAATAATTACAATTTTTCCCACTAAAATGTTGCTTTAGCCCCAAGTTTCTCACTTTCCCAATTAGCAATAGAAAAGAATTGACTATGATTTGTTACTCAATTTATTCTGAAAGTGGCAAACCAAATGTGGTTGGAAACTACTGTTTGGGAAAACACCAATGCACAGAAGGGGAAGTGCGCCATTTTCCTTTTGGAGCGAAATTTTGGCTTGAACCTGTAGTTTTCTAGCTGCAGCAAAACTACAACTAGCGGAATGTCCTGACAACCCGTGACTGAGAAGATGATGGGGGTATTCGTTTTATAAGAGCTGAAGAGGTTAGAGACATGTTTCCTACAGTTATTTTCTGCCTCTGACACCATTTATAATGCTACAAAGGTTCTTTCTATATCAAAACAAAAAAAAGATTATAAACTGTATTAAAACAAAAAAACAGACAAAATCTTCTAAAATAGTTGGATATCTCTGAAAACAGGTCACATTTATTTCACAGATTCCCCGGCATATACTCATTTACACCTATAGGCTATATCAGGAGAAGCATAACAAACACTTGCACATTAGGAATGAAATTATCACTTCAAAAAAAATTGAGAAAAGAAAAAGAAAAGGTTCATAAAAATGCTCACTTTCTCCTGAAATATATACAGTAAGTACTAAGAAGCTGAAGAAAAACGTACGAGAAATATGATATGTGCATGGTTAGTATAGAATCGTTCCAACCACGTTAGCACCAGATTCTTCACCAGAATACATATCAACGCAAGATACAAACTACATACAACAAAAAGCTATATATATTTCCCCAAGTAGAGGATCAGTTATGTTATACTCCGTGACTGATTTTATTAAACGATATCAGGACTGGGATGTTCGCTGAAAAAAAAAAAAAAAAGGGGTTGTCCGGTCTAAAACGACAAGTCTGCAGTCATTGTAAGTGACTGCAGACTTTTAAATCCTCACATCGCGTGCAATGCTCACTGAGAGGACTCTCCAGTGTCAGCGCCGGGAAGGTCATGTGACTGCAAGTATACAATATGCAAGTGCAATGCAAGTGCATTGAGTGAGGCCGGAAACAGGTCTAGTCGGAATGTGGCCGGGAGTATGCATATCGTATACTTGCAGTCACATGACAGCGTGGAATCCTGACAGCGGGCAGTGCGTGAGATGTGAGGATTCACAAGACTGCGGTCACTTAGAATAACTACAGACTGGTGACATTTTAAACCCCTTTAAAAAGAACTTGTCACCAGGTTTGCCTCTTAAAAACTAGGGCCAGCACCTTTAAGCACACATTTACACAGCATTCCAGTAAGCTGTATGTATGTCCCCAATTCCCTATGAAAGGCAGAAAAAATAGCTTTTATTATAATCACAGATGGCGTAATCCGATGGGCGTCTTGATCCAGCACCTCCTCTCTTCTTACGATCACTGTCCTCCTTCGTGTGGATGACGTGTCCCATGTCATCCACTCAGTGTCCTCCATCATGCTCCTGCGCAGGCGTACTGCTCTCTGTCCTGCTGAGGGCAGAGCAAAGTATTGTAATGCGCATGCGCCAGCTTTTCCTACAGGTTATCGGCGCCCTTTGACCTTACCCAGGGCATGTGCACTACAATATTTTGCTCTGCTCTCAGCAGGACAGATGCACGCCTGCGCAGGAGCGCGATGGGGACACTGTGCGGATGATGTAGGATGCATCATCCACATGAAGCAGGGAAGGATGGCAGCGATCGCAAGAAGATAGGAGGATCCGGATCAAAACTAGAGACGCCCATCGGACCGCGCCGTCTGTGGGTGTAATAAAAGGTCTTTTTGTACCTTGCATAGGGAATTGGGGACTTATATTCAGGATACTAAAATGCTCTAAAAAAAAAAAAAAAAAAAAAAAAAAAGGGGCTTAAAAGGTGCTGGCCATACTTTATATTGGGAAAACCTGGTGACATGTTCCCTTTAAGATAAAGTAAAATTGAGGTGTGCCATCATTCTCAAGAAAAGGCCTTCCTTTTATATGACATGAGGCAATTTATTCTTTCAGAGGGAAAAAAAAAATAGGTGGGAAAGTACAATTAAATGTTATGCCACGCCAAGGGGGCACAGAGCCCCTGTGCTTGGTTTGAACAGTCATTCTGTGTTGACAGAGAGTCCCTTTAAAATTCCTCAATTAACCCTCTTCCTTTGCGATATTTGGAAGGATTTGCAACCCCAACACCAGCCAAGGGGAACGTTCTTCCTACTAAACCATACAGAATGCATCATTTTTTTTTTACATTAATTTCTAGAAATGCAGAGTAAGCTAAGGTATAGAAAATGATCTGTTGCGCAACGCAACATCCAGCATACACCAGAGAGAAATATAATAACTCCAGTGCCATCTTAAGCAGTAGGAAGTGAAAAATAACTGTACTAGACATCACAGCATAGAATTAATCCCTTTAAATCAGGCCGGCACTCGGGAGTAAAGTAAGGAGCTAATTGTTGTGTGGTCTGTCAGCCTGGCACTGCGATAGTGCGGTGATACCTGCTATTAAGAGCACGGTTAGCCACAAGGTGATTGCTCCCTGTGAACACGCTGCAGTTAACATCTGGCACTGCGGCCAGAGCTTTCATTATGTATTCATTACAGAAGATGGCAGAGAGAAGACCGCCAGTCGGGCAGAGGAACATCAAAATAAATACTGCAAACACTGCCATTAGTACATTCATCACAAACATTTATTTCCATACGAGAGGAGTCTTCATGGAGACCATACACTGCAAAATCAGCACCTACCTGTACAATAGCATAGGCTGGATTTTTGGGGATCTTCATCTACACTCCTTCCACCAACATACATTATCAAAGGTAAGCAAACTAATCTCACTAGAAGACACTGGTATCTGTACTGGCAAAGGAGGCTATTAGGTTATGTTCACACATTGCTTTTTTGCTGCGTTTTTGTTATGCAAATTTTAAGCTGGGTTCTACAGTACCAGGAAAAGCTATGAGATTTCAGAAATCTCATGCACCCACATTGGTTTTTTTTCCTAAATGAATTGGAAAACTGCTGTGTTTTTAAAAACTACAGCATGTCACTTCTTTCAGCGTTTTTTAACCCATAGAAAGCAATGAGTAAGTGCAAAAAAAGAAACCCACAGGTATCAGGTTTGCTGCGTTTTTAGTGAAAAAAAAGCAGGTACAGCAGTATGCGAGACCCATTTATTTTTGTGATTTTCACAACTTTAAACCATAATGTCTTGGTCTCATCACCCGAGATGGCAGTTAGGATTAGTACAGTTTAATTAAATTAGTGATGTGGGAAAAGAAAACATTGGCCGACCAAGGTGTGAAATTGCACAATACCTGAGCAACTCAAGGGCAGACCAAAGTGTGAATGTAAGCCATGTCCTACAGACTGAATGCTCTGCCAAGGTCTTAGGTACCGTAATCTATTCCTCACCAATTCTTCTCCCCCCGCTTTTACATTTGTAATTGTGTATTTTTTCATGAACTCATATCAACTGTTTTGTTCAGAATAGTCACAATTTTTCAGACATTAAATTCTTTTTCCACTAAATAATTTGATCAAATTGCCCTTTTTAGAAAAAAAAAAATGGTTTCATATGTCTTGCATTGGTGACCTGTGTTCAAGCTTCTGTGGTGGAAGCAAAGCTGAACTTTGGGATCCTAAAAAAAAAAAAAACACACCAAAACCTGCTTTTTGTAAGCAGCTTCTTTATTGCCAAGAGAGCAGGTTTTGCCTGCAGAAAAAAAGCAATATGTGAACATTGCCTTGGTGTGCAGAGATGTGACCATATCCTACAGAGATTCGTTTAACCTTTTAAAGAACTGGCAATTTTTATTTAGTCTCCCCTTCTTTCAAGAGCCACAACTTTTTTATATTTTTTTGAAAATCACCATGGGGCATTTGAACCAGCTATCAAGGGCTTGCCTATACTATATACTGCAATACAACTATATTACAGTATATAGGACAAATCATGGTCTCCTATGAAGCCCATCAGTAGGCTGGTCTTCATAGAAGAACTGTCATGGCGGGCACAGGGTTCTTCAGCATACCCCTGGCTGCAAGGGTAACCCATAGGAGCAGGAAGGAGGGCAGGGGCAATGGACACATGAATTGGTGTGCAGTGCACCCATGCAACGAGCTGTAAATACTGCTGTCAGAAATTGACAGTGGCACATAACAGGTTAAAAGGTGCCGACACAGCCGGGAAAACAACAACTGACACATACCATCGTTAAAGGGAACCCATCATGTGAACTTTACTCCTCCCGGTAGTGTTCTGGTTTCAGTCACGGGGGCAGCGCTGGTACGGGTTCAGTCACCACACCCTTGGCACTGACTGACAGCAGTTCAGCACTGGGGATGGCTGTCAGTCAGTGCCAGGGCGTGGTTACAGGTATTGCTAACTATACACAGAGCAGTGACTGAACCCGCGCTGATGCCTTCCCAGTCACTGAAATCTGAACGTTGGCAGGGGGAATAAAGTTAATTTCCTCCAGGCAGTGGGGCTCTAAGTGCCAGCACTGGTAAAGTTCAGAATGCCATTAACCTGCAGATTAACCCCATATCTGCAGGTTAAATAGAGTTTTTTTCACGTGACAGGTTCCCTTTAAAATCATTTTCACAATTGCCAAATTTGCTTTGGATTTCCAATACGGATTACGAGCCAACAGTCAACAGTACAGAACAATGTAAGTGACTGGGGTGAGAAAGTGCCCAATTATATGCCACAAAGAAGCTTTGCTCCGGCATGGATTTGCCATGAATTTCACCCTTCCGGGTAACTAACATAATATTTAGGATCATGTTGTAGCTGGGTCACGGATTTCTGCCGTGTGTGAACACGACGACACAGATGACTAAAGCAGGGAGAGATGAGTGGCCGCTATATACTGCCCCTGCTCCGTATAATCAGTACATTTTAACATCAAAATGCAGAAATTATGCAATCTAAATATAGGATAAAAGGTTCTGCAGCAAATGTCCACTACTGGAGGACCCCTTATTAATAGCCCCAGGGTGCAGCATAAACAAAAAAAAAAAACACTCAAAACTCTATACTTAGCCCCTGGATTTGCATGGTTCCTCCAGTATCAGTGCAGCGTCCCCTGCCATAAGTAAGCTGGACACTTAAGACATCTTTCTGTGCTTCATGGTCCAGTTCTGGCGCTGATGTGCCCGTTGTTGGGCCTTTCAGCAGTAGACAGGGGTCTGACCAGTACATTTCATGCCGAAATGCACCGTGTGTACTGACACCTTTCTACCTTAGGCAGCATTAACTTTCAGCCGTCTGCGATACAGTAGCTCGTCCGTGGGATTGAACCAACCAGGTTTTCCTGTGCTCTGAACATGCATGACTCAGTAGGTGCTGCTCTGCAGTACCCGGCAGCAGCCACTATGCAACGTGACGGAGAATTGTTTGCACCAGGCCGTTGCTGGAGTTGATTATAGCCGAATAGGGATGCCGGATGTCAAACCCCTATTGAACAGATATTGATGACCTAAGGATAATTATGGAAAGGCCCTTTAATGTTCGTGATGATTGGTACGTATAAACGCACACAACCACACACTGCAGAGCAGCATTTATGCCATGCGTTATATCCTATAAGACATGTACAGCGCAGCTTTCCTGCTTATGTCATTTTGTTACATGTCTCCATTATGATTCTATTCTGTCTTTGTTGAAGTGGATAAATTATGCTTCTCACATCTCTGTGTGGGCGCAGTGCGCCTGCAGCACTTGCTCAGGAGTTGGGGCACTTGATGAGCTGAGCGATGGCCTACATGATGCGTTCTGCACATTTACTGCTCACAGCCTGCGCCTCCTTCCTATCCCATATTCATTTCACACACATAGGAGCGGCACAGAAAACATTTTAATGTAAATCCTGCTTGGCACTGCAGACAAGCCTAAGCAAAGCTACAGCAGATAAAAATCCGTTTTATCCAGGTACAAGGCCATGTAATGTTGTTATACCCATGAACCAGACACAATGGGAACACAAGAGGTCTCAGACTGTTTGCTTTTTTTTCCCCACTGGAAATATAAATGGGATTAATCTCACAAGCTGGCGGAGGCTCTTTAAAAGGGGCTGCCTGCAAATTTTTTTTTTTTTTTAACACATACAACATTGAAATTGCAACAATCGGAAGGAAAACGCTTGGAATTATGGAAATCTCTGGATCGATAGACATGTTAAACTCGATTCATTCAATATTGTGTATGAACACCTTGCACTGAAATCCCTGCACTTACAGCTTTAGCTGCGATCAATGATCTTATTAATGTCCGTCTGATGAATGTTCTGCCGCGCTGAATGCACTTGGCCACAGAAATCATCAAGATCCGCTGCTGGCAGCTACCATTGTAATTCATTTTTTATTGCAAAGAATTTTTTACAAAGATATGAATTATCTTAAACGCACATTTAAAGATGACCTTTCACCACATTTTTCACGTTGAACTGGGCACACAATATAATAGTGGCTGTAGAGCATCAGAGCTGTGGAGTCGGTGTCCGTTTTGGTGCAGTTGGAGTCGGTATAAAATGCACCGACTCCTAAAATATATAATAAATTGGTACAGTAGTACAATGCAGGATGTGCTGTAAATATTTTCATAAGAATTTGGGAAAGTGATGAAATGTCCTATAAATGTCTGTTCTGTTCCTGATCTAAGGGTCTTGGCTGTTAGTTGAGATGAATCTGTGCTGCACTTTATGTACACGCTCAGTAGTGACGCCGTGCTGTGGAGTCGGTGGTTTGGCTTACAGACTCACAGCCTTGCAGAGCATATCAAAAGTATTTTTTTTATTTTGTGTCTCAATTGCGTAGTTATTAGCAAAGTATTTGGCACCTAATGAGTTTACTTTTGTGAAATGGGTATTCCCATCTCCAAGATCCTATCCCAATATGTAGTAGGAATAATAATAATAATAACAACAACAACAGCAAATGCCTCCAATTAGAAATGTAGTATAGTTCTTGATTCGCTATGTCGCTTACCCCATGTGCAGGGCACAGCAGTAGTTTAGGTATCCATGGTTATGACCACTCATATTGAGTTAGTTAGTTGTTCGTGGCCGTAACCATGGACACCTAAGCTACAGTAATGCCCCGCACATAGGGTATCCAACTGTATTCTCAGAGCGGTGACTGAACCTGAATGCTGCTGGGGAGAATAAAGATCATTTTCTCCCAGCAGTGTTCGGCTATGTGCAGGTGCCGGGCAGGTTAGTAACCCTATTAACAACGTTTATTCTTCTAATAGGTTTCCTTTAACTAAAGTTAACTCTTTAGGTGCCAAATACTTGATTGCCAATAGCTCCGCAATGGAGAGGCGAAATAACAAAAACATTTTATTCTGTTCTGTGGCCACTATTCTATACATCCTGTGTCCAGTTTAACGTGTAAAATTTTGTAAGGGGTTAAATAGAAGGGAAGTTTATAAGGAAGGAAAAGATACTTATGGTAACTTATTTTGTTAACGCTAAATAAGAAGAAATTTTTTGTACCCTAACCAGGGACCAGTTCATGACACATATGTATCCATAAGATTGATATTTACATTTTTTATCTTCTCCGATGACAACTTTGTTACTTTGTTGATGGTGTGGTCACTGTGTGCTTGCATGCAATCTTATAGGCCATGTGGATGAGGCTTCCTACGTCATCCACACAGCTCCTGAGCAGGCGTACCCCTCTCTGTCCTGCAGAGGGCAGAGCAAAGTATTGTAGTGCGCATGAGCTGCCGCTCTTTGCCCTGTCCCTGCGCACTGTAGGGCGCGTTATCCACATGGAGCATGGCTGAGGATGGCGATCGCAAGAAAAGAGGAGGCGCCGGATCAAGACCAGCAGCACCCATCGGACCGCACCACGCCCCCTGTGAGTATAATATAAGCTCTTTTTTGTGTTTTGCAGAGTGCATTGGGGACATATAATACAGAACGCCGTATATGAGGGCTTACGGCTGCTGGCTATTTATATGGAAAAAACCTGGTGACCAGTTCCCTTTAATTTGTGACACATTCTTTAATCTGTAATACAGAACAATGAAATCACAAGGAGATAATGAAAAATAATCTGATAAATGCCCCGACTGTTATTTGGTGAAATATACAGCTTGTTGGCAGAAAATCTACCCATGTAAATGAATATTTTAGGGTACTCATAAATTATTATAAATTTATATAGCACCATTGACTCCATGGTGCTGTACATAAATAATCCAATTAGCCAATGACTAAACTTTTTTGTTCCTTTGGAGATGACAGGCCATGGATTCTGACTCTCTCTCTGTTTTTCCACACACCAACTCGGACTCCTTAATAAATATCCAATAATTAGTAATAAATTTACTCTAGTAAAATTGAAACATTACAGCATAACTGTTTTTCGATAAATTGGAGCTTTAGATCGACAGAACATGAAACACAATTATATTAACATTTCTAAACTTGTTGAAATGCCTATGAAAGTTAAAGTAATTTTTATGGCCTGAGAAAAAAAAAAATCTGCTGAATCGCGACAGTGTGCAATGTGCGCATTGTCATGATTCCCCTGTGTTCCCCATGCGAGTGGGCTATCATATGAGTGCATGTATGCGATTTCAATATTTGCAGTCATGGGCCATATAGCCTCGCTTCTGCTTCTCTTAATAGCATTTTCAGAGAACTGGATAAAAATCTAGTCGGCACGTGACCACAAATCTGTAAAATGCATACATGTGGTCACATGACTGCTCACCTGCACAAAGAATACAGGAGAATCATGAAAGTGCGCACATTGCACACTATCACGATTCAGCAGTATGCAATCACAGAGTGACTGCAGACTTTTCTTCTCGGCCTGGAAAACCCCTGTAATAAAAAGAAAAATATTAATATTAGTTTATCTTTTAAAGCTGGAGTCAGAGTCTGTAAATTTTCAATTCCACCCAAAACTAGCTCCAACTCTACAGCTTTGGTTCTGTTAGTTCATTGGCTAATTGATGGTATGTTCCCAAGGGACAATGTATTTTTATGAACACTGGGTCTGACAATTTTAGAGTCCAATTCACAAATAAATTGGAGGGCTCATCCTTTATTAAAGGGATTTTCAAACTTCACTTGTCTGTACGCCTTCAGCATTAAAAGTGATAACACAATTGGGTAATCACCCTCCCCAGGTCCATTGCTTTGTCTCTGCCACTGTCCTGATGACTGCAGCCAAGCACTGGGTTCAGTGGTTGCTCAGAGCTACTGAGCCCAGTGATTAGCTGCAGCGCTATCGACGTGACAATCACTGCAGCCAGTAGAAATCACTAGAACAGTGATGGATAGGCAGTGCTGCACCTGGGGAAAAAGTAGTGACTAATTTATTAAAAAAAAAAAAAAAAAAACAGACTCCAGTTGGTGCAGAAATGTGAACCCCTTTAACCGAATGTGTATGGCAAGCTAAGCCCTGGAATCACACTGCCAAGCAAATTAGCATGCTGGCATCAGCCACTGATCAGACACACCCATCTATACAAACTGCAAAAGCTTCCAAAAGAAACTATACACATAAACCATAGATTACATATACACACACAAATTTTAAAAAAAAAAATGTGCTTTCACATGTTACAAGCAGAGGTGTCTTTGCATAATTGGAGCAATGCACCTACACTGAAGCTGACTGAATCTAGGGATCCGGCAGCGCTTGCAAGCTCTAAAAAAAAGTGCTTGGAAGAGCATGCTCCTTCTCTAGGCAACCTAGGCAAAGAGCAGTAAACTGTAAAGTTAAAAATCCCTCTGTTCCTGAAAAAGGACAGGATTATTATTATTTTTTTTTTTTACAAGAGGTAAATTGCAAAGTTGTTTCTTTTTTACAAGCACTTTATAATTTTATCCAAAAACTAATTTTTAAATAAAGACTCTCCCCTATTAAATGAAAACAACATATTCACCTCCATGTTCCAGGAATGTCGGTGCCAGGGTTAGCATTATATTGTTATGCTACATGAGCCCTGCAGCCAATCGGGAGGGAGGGAGGAATGTAAAAACTTTAACAGGTTTCCTTCAAATACTGTATAGTGAAAAGTTATAAAACACTGAAGAGTTTCTAACTACAAGCCATTTTCTGACGCCAGGATTCTGATGCTACACTTAACTAGACGAAATAGCGTGGCTTAAAAGGAAAGGATCGGGACATCACTTGAAAAAAGCAATGCAGATGCAACACAAATTTCTGACATAAAAGTCATCTAAGGACTCTTTCACACGTCAGTATTTACGGTACGTGTGGCGACAGTTTCCACACACACCGGAGATACTGACACACGTAAACCCATTCAAATGAATGGGTCTGCGCACATGTTAGTGTGTTTCCACGAACCATGATTCATGTGATCCACAAGCTGGCATGTCCATTTTTGGACAACAGCACGGATCACACGGACCAATTCAAGTCAATGGGTCCATGTAAACGCGTACACCATCCGCGTGACGCGTACTGGCGCTTGGGAATCAGGGTACAGTTACTGCTGTTGCAAAGCGCCGGGTGCTGAACGCTCCTCTCATCATGGATCCCTGCCGGCACTGCAATCAGCACAGCCAGGGACAATGATGAGGGTAGTAGTAGTCTGTTCCCACAATGTCCATCTAAGTAAAAATAAGGATAAAATAAAAAATCCTTATACTCACCTGTCTTGAGTGTCCCCCACTGTTATCCATGTGACCGATCAGCAGAGGAGCTGGGGAGAATGAAGTGCTGCAGTGAGCAGGCCCCGGATCTCTGCTGAGCTCAGGAGCGATGTCCTATCACTCACTGAGCGCAGCTTCGGGGCCGCTCGCCGGAGCGGCTCATTCTCCCCGGCTCCTCTGCTGATCAGTTGCATGGATTACAGCGGGGGACACTCAGGACAGGTGAGTATAAGTATTTTTTATTTTATCCTTATTTTTAAACAGGTGGACACTGTGGGAGCAGACACTACTACCCTCATCACTGTCCCTGCTGGTGCTCATCGCAGCGCCGGCAGGAACCATGATGAGGGCAGCGTTCAGCACATGGCACGGATTCCCAGGTGCCAGTACGTGAGCTGCTGATGCAGCACATGGTTGCAACACGGATATCTCCGGTACCGGAAATATACGGACGTGGGAAACCGGCCTCAGACTGAGGTTACAAGGCAAATTCAGTGTCGCCTGACACGACAATTTCACATTTATCAAACACCATGAGCCGCTGAAATAAATCAAAGTCCACAAATTTGCCCCAGTTTTCTCTAGAAAGTTGTACAATATCTCTTCTGTCAACACTTAAGAACTTTTTCTTTACCTCCAGAGTCAAAAAAAAAAAAAAAAAGTATATTCTTAGAAAACTCCTTTATTTCAAGGGCTTGCATGGATTAAAAATAAACTACAGTTTACTTTACACAGCTTTCCTTTCCCCCAAATACCCACATTTATCTGTCTTAACAGACTGTAGCGGTGACTTCAGAACTACACGACCCCTGCAGCCAATCACTGGACTCAGCGGCCTCCTGTTAAACGTCTCAGTGTCACAGCTGGGTCCAGTGATTGGCTTCTGTAGTTTTGACATTGCCATTTCAGCCTGTCAACAGAAAGAAGGGCAGTGGAAGCAACCAGTAAACTTTAGTTTGTTATTATTAACCCCTGCATGCCCTTGAAGTGTGTGTATATATAATATATATATATATATATATATATATATATATATATATATATATATATATATATATATATATATATATATATATATATATATATATATATATATATATATATATATATATATATATATATATATATATATATATATATATATATATATATATTATTACAGACCAAAAGTTTGGACACGCCTTCTCATTTAAAGATTTTTCTGTATTTTCATGACTATGAAAATTGTACATTCACACTGAAGGCATCAAAACTATGAATTAACACATGTGGAATTATATACTTAACAAAAAAGTGTGAAACAACTGAAAATATGTCTTATATTCTAGGTTCTTCAAAGTAGCCACCTTTTGCTTTGATGACTAATTTGCACACTCTTGGCATTCTCTTGATGAGCTTCAAGAGGCAGTCATCAAAGCAAAAGGTGGCTACTTTGAAGAACCTAGAATATAAGACATATTTTCAGTTGTTTCACACTTTTTTGTTAAGTATATAATTCCACATTTGTTAATTCATAGTTCTAATATTTGCAGGGAGCAAACAGATGTATTTGTAAATATAACCAATGTCTCCTGTCCTGACTGTTGGCTACAATGTATCAGTCCATGATGTGTAGCTCAGGCTTGCTTATGTTGCTTACTACTGTCTCCACTTCTCAGCACATGGACAAGCCCTACAGCTAGACTTTCTATAGTGAGTAAGCAAACTTTAACAAGAAATTTCCAAACCATTTTCATGGTAATTTAAAGAGGAAAGAAGTTGCTTCCAAGATAAGAAACTGCTGACTGCTGCAATATTTAAGAGGTTTTCAAGCTCCTTTTTATTGGAGGTGTTTTTTGCAGTGAGATAAAGATGAAGCCTTGAAGTTAGTTTATTTAAACATTCCCAATCTTGTGGAAAGAGCTAATAAAGTCCTCAGCTCCTCTTTTGATTAAACGACCTGGCGCACCATCGTTTCTGCGTCACTCCACGAGGAGCTGGGGATGCGGGAGGTAGGAGGCTATTCTCAGGGCTCCCGTCCAGTAGCCATGGAATACAGACCTGGCCGCTAGACCAGGATCCTGCAAGTCAATTTGCTCATCTTAAAAATTTGCTCTCTGGTAAGAGAACTTGAAATTGGTAAGCAATTGACGCTAGTATATAAAGCCAAGAATTTTTTTTTTTTTTTTTTTTTTAAATATAGTACCATAATATCAGATGTGATCAATAAATCCTGAAGCTTCAGTTACACTTATAACTGGTGTGATAACGTGGGGAGGGAGGTTGCTCTGGGTGCCAAATTCTGTGGAGGTGCAAAGTTCAACCCCACCTCCTCCCTACTATCACATAAGTTAGGACCTCACTGGACCAAGGTGCTTTCGGGATGACAAGACTCTCGGTATGATGACCCGAGCTTTGTCATCTCAGTTGCTACCTATGCAGAGCGAGAAACTCATCCCACCTGCTACGCTCTGCATAAGCAGAAACAGCACAGACTCAAGTGCCGCACTGCGCTCTCCTGCAGCTCTCTCGCTTGTAATTTCTTTGAGAGGAGAGACCTTACCCAAATAGTAAAAGGAATGACCAAAATAAAAACATTAAGACTGTTTTCAGCAAAAAAAAAAAAAAACTAGAAAGAATTACTAGAAAAGCTAGAGGATTATGGGTTCAGCTATAACTACATCGGTATTTTCTTAATATATATCTCAATATATCCTAAGGAATAAGGGCTGCACACAATAGATGGTCAGTGGCGTAACCTGGAAGCTCAGGGGCCCCGAAGCAAAATCTCTTGAAAGTGCCCATCTATCATTGTTCTTTAATAGTATTGGTCTCAACAAATGGGCCCCAGGCGGGCCCACTGCGCGGGAGGCCCCAGGCGGGCCCACTGCGCGGGAGGCCCCAGGCGGGCCCACTGCGCGGGAGGCCCCAGGCGGGCCCACTGCGCGGGAGGCCCCAGGCGGGCCCACTGCGCGGGAGGCCCCAGGCGGGCCCACTGCGCGGGAGGCCCCAGGCGGGCCCACTGCGCGGGAGGCCCCAGGCGGGCCCACTGCGCGGGAGGCCCCAGGCGGGCCCACTGCGCGGGAGGCCCCAGGCGGGCCCACTGCGCGGGAGGCCCCAGGCGGGCCCACTGCGCGGGAGGCCCCAGGCGGGCCCACTGCGCGGGAGGCCCCAGGCGGGCCCACTGCGCGGGAGGCCCCAGGCGGGCCCACTGCGCGGGCGGCCCCAGCAGTGTCTGGTAGGAACAGCAGGTCAGGGGTCTCCTGTGGAGGCTCAGGCTGGATGAATAGAGGGTCTCCGGCCACACAGGGCACAGCCATCAGTGCAGCAGCCTCCACACCTCCCGTGCTCCGCACACACGTGTTACAATAAATACACACCGGGCTGCACAGTCACAAGGGCCATTCACTCACAAGTCACTCCGCTGACGACCCGTGCTCTGCCCGCAACACACGCACATATCGATCACGACTCGCGATACCTGCAGATAGATTGGGGGAGAAGCTGCACAGCCCGGCAGCTGATGGAGCACGTCTCACCCTCCGCCTCTCACCTGAGCAGCGCTCCGCTCCCGGGCTCCCAGGCCGCGCTCCGTCTGTCCCGGGGGTCTCACTGATCCTCCTTTTCTACCCGAGGCTCCGAGCGGCCGACATCCCGCGCACCTCCTAACACTGCGCCCTACTTCGCACTGAGCGCTCATTGGTCAGGCCATTTGTCACTCAGGAAAAAAGAATCCACCAACTGAGACCTCTCTGACCAACAGAAGCAAAGCTTGATACAAAGTCGCTCGCCCATTGGCTACCAGAGATGTCAATAACAAGCAGACTGGCACTAGATTCCCCCCTCCCATGTCACTGCCTTGTTTCTAAAACGTGCCAATCGTTGTGACAGGGCGGGATAACAGAACAGGGAAGATAAAGTATTGGATGAGAAAGCTATCAATCTAACAATAGACCGCCTATTGTAGCCCTCGAGAGCCTGGATAACTTCCATTGGTTGTTCTGTTTCACGTGTTCTATATTTGTTTACTGCAGCCAATGAGCGGACGAGTTATTTATAGGACGGTCGGGTTTGCTGTCAGCTTGAGCCTGACCTCCGGGAGGGGGCGGGGCTTAGCAGCGTCTATTTAAGCGGATGTTTGCGCGCACTGTGTTAGTCGGTACTTGGCGGTCGTCATGAGCATTTGGTTGTGTGCGTTAAAACATATACCTGTGTTGTGTGTGCAGAATCTAGACAAGGGAGAAACTGCAGAGAGACGAAGCGTTTCCCATAGCAGCAAATAATGCACATAGGGGCGGCAGCTGTGCAGGCTGATGGAGCTTACAGTGCAATGTCCTGTAGCTGCAGTGAAAAGCTTGTAACTGTACTTAAAGGGGGTTTCCATGTTCTTGCACGCAGACCTAGTGTTGATTTTGCTGCATGTAAGTGGCTCCTCGCTATTGTGGCTAATGGTCGGATATTCCCCCTATGACATCCAAAGTGGAAATTAGCACAGAAAAAAAAGGAAAGATTCCCAGATAGATGGATGTTGCAAATATTTAAAGGGATTGTCCATTTTAGAAAGAGAGAATCATTCACATTAAAAAGGTTGTGCACTACTGGCCAACTTATTAATTACCCTAGTGCTGCATGAATTAAAAATAAATATATATATATATATATATATATATATATATATATATATATATACAGTACAGTCATGGCCAAAAGTATTGAGAATGAGACAAATAGTAATTTTTCCAAAGTTTACTGCTTCATTTTTTGTAATGGCAATTTGCATATACTCCTGAATGTCAAAGAGTGATCAGCTTAACAGCAATGACTGTACTTGCAAAGTCAATATTTGCCCAGAAAATGAACTTTAACCCCCAAAACACATTTCAACATCATTGCAGTCCTGCCTTAAAAGGAGCAGCTAACATCGTTTTAGTGATTGATCCATTAACACAGGTGTGGGTGTTGATGAGGACAGGGCTGGCGATCAATCAGTCATGATTAAGTAAGAATGACATCACTGGACACATTAAAAGGAGGCTGGTTCTTGGTATCATTGTTTCTCTTCAGTTAACCATGGTTATCTCTAAAGAAACATGTGCAGCCATCATTGCACTGCCTAACAGGGAAGAGTATCGCAGCTACAAAGATTGCACCTCAGTCAACAATCTATCGCATCATCAAGAACTTCAAGGAGAGAGCTTCCATTGTCAAAAAGGCTCCAGGGCGCCCAAGAAAGACCAGCAAGCGCCAGGACCGTATCTTAAAACTGTTTCAGCTGCGGGATCGGACTACCAGCAGTGCCGAGCTTGCTCAGGAATGGCAGCAGGCTGGTGTGAGTGCTTCTGCATGCACTGTGAGGCGGAGACTCTTTGAGCAAGGGCTGGTTTCAAGGAGGGCAGCAAAGAAGCCACTTCTCTCCAGAAAAAACATCAGGGACCGACTGATATTCTGCAAAAGGTACAGGGAGTGGACTGCTGAGGACTGGGACAAAGTCATTTTCTCTGATGAATCCCCTTTTCGATTGTTTGGGACATCTGGAAAACAGCTTATTCGGAGAAGAAGAGGTGAGCGCTACCACCAGTCTTGTCTCATGCCAACTGTAAAGCATCCTGAAACCATTCATGTGTGGGGTTGCTTCTCAGCCAAGGGAATCGGCTCACTCACAGTCTTGCCTAAAAACACAGCCATGAATAAAGAATGGTACCAGAATGTCCTCCAAGAGCAACTTCTCCCAACCGTCCAAGAGCAGTTTGGCGCCCAACAATGCCTTTTCCAGCATGATGGAGCACCTTGCCATAAATCAAAGGTGATAACTAGTGTTGAGCGATACCTTCCGATATCGGGAAATATCGGATCGGATTGGATCGGACCGATACCGAAAAAGTATCGGATATCGCCGATACCGATACCGGAAACCAATGCAAGTCAATGGGACAGAAATATCGGAATGAAAATAAACCCTTTCTTTCCTTGTAGGTTAATTCTACATGAAGGAAAACAACTAAGAATAATGTAGAATGTATTGGGGGAGGTGGGGGAGACAATAAAGGCATAGAGGTTTAGCCCAATCAAATGGAATAGCAGGAATTAATATTTTTTTTTAAGACGTTCTGAGTTACGGAAATATTGACCATGTTAAGTATTTTTATATTTTGTCAGATATTTATGTTTCACTACTTCCATGCTCTTCACCTTCTTTTTTACTTCTCCCACACTTTCTCCTTCATCATCCTCAGCATCTTTTTCATCCACTTCTTCTTCACCTTCTTCATCTTCTTCTTCTTCACCTTCTTCGTATTATTCTTTTTTTTTACATTCTTCATATTCTACTTCTTCATCTTCTTCTTCTTCATCATATTCTTATTTGTGGCAGGCATTCCTGTAGTTGTTATCTATAAAAGGTTGGACATTACACCTTTCGTTCTGCCCGTCACAAAAGATTTACAACAGGATTTGTCCGCGTTCAGTTTGGCCTGCAGCAGCAGGTCTTTTCCAGGGGCACCACGAGGAGGAACGGACTCACCCCCATACACTGCTTAGTCATCTTCTGCTTATAATTTAGATATTATCTTTTGCTCTGATTTTTAGTCTTATGCTTAATGTTCTTCCGCTTTTTGTTCTGCAGCTTCTTGTATTTCTGCTTCTTGGTTTTCTGTCTCTTGTTCTTCTGTATCTTGGTGCTTGTCTTCTCTTCTTTGTCCTCTTGGTCAACTTCTTCAGGGTCATCTTCTTGGTCTTCTTCGGGGTGGTCTTCAGGGTCGTCGTCTTCGGGGGTCCTCGTCTTCGGGGCCCTCGTCTTCTTCGGGTTGGTCTTCTGGGTCCTCGTCTTCGGGGTCCTCGTCTTCTTCGGGGTGGTCTTCAGGGTCCTCGTCTTCTTCGGGGTGGTCTTCAGGGTCCTCGTCTTCTTCGGGGTGGTCTTCAGGGTCCTCGTCTTCAGGGTCCTCGTCTTCGGGGTCCTCGTCTTCGGGGTCCTCGTCTTCTTAGGGTTGGTCTTCAGGGTCCTCGTCTTCAGGGTCCTCGTCAGGGAGATCTAGAGTGATTACCAAGAACCATTTCAAAAAGCTTGAACTTGGAAATGTAGCAGAAGGTACAAGAAAGCTGAGGAACTACCGAGGACCAGCTGACGGTACTGGAACCCGGATGGGTAGCAGAAGGTACAAGAGCCAATGGAACTGCCGAAGACCAGCTGACGGTACTGGAACTCGGTTACTAAGCAGGAGGTACCTGTGCCAGAAAGCACTACCAAGGACCAGCAGACGTTGGTGGAACTTGGATACCGAGAAGGAGGCACCTAATCCAAAGGCACTGCCGAGAACCAGCTGACGGTACTGGAACCCGGATGGGTAGCAGAAGGTACCCATGTAAAAAAAAGTTCAAGGCCGCGAGCCGGCCGCAGTTACCAAAACCCACAGTCCTACAGGGGGTGCTTGTCCTATTGGCACTATGGAACCAGCCTTCATTGCCAGATCCCGCAGCCCACATAGGAGTCACCTAAACTGCAGGCACCATAGAGTCGGCTAACCCGACCGCAACATGACAGGACAACGCATTGGAGGCAAAGTGACGTTGACACTACCCGGAAACAGCTGGCGTGCTGGAACCAGGCTGGGCAGGAGGGAGTACCCGTGCCAAAGTCACTGCCGAGAACCAGCTGACGGTACTGGAACCCGGATGGGTAGTAGAAGGTACAAGAGCAAATGGAACTACCGAGGACCAGCTGACGGTACTGGAACCCGGATGGGTAGCAGAAGGTACAAGAGCCAATGGAACTGCCGAAGACCAGCTGACGGTACTGGAACTCGGTTACTAAGCAGGAGGTACCTGTGCCAGAAAGCACTACCAAGGACCAGCAGACGTTGGTGGAACTTGGATACCGAGAAGGAGGCACCTAATCCAAAGGCACTGCCGAGAACCAGCTGACGGTACTGGAACCCGGATGGGTAGCAGAAGGTACCCATGTAAAAAAAAGTTCAAGGCCGCGAGCCGGCCGCAGTTACCAAAACCCACAGTCCTACAGAGGGTGCTTGTCCTATTGGCACTATGGAACCAGCCTTCATTGCCAGATCCCGCAGCCCACATAGGAGTCACCTAAACTGCAGGCACCATAGAGTCGGCTAACCCGACCGCAACACGACAGGACAACGCATTGGAGGCAAAGTGACGTTGACACTACCCGGAAACAGCTGGCGTGCTGGAACCAGGCTGGGCATGAGGGAGTACCCGTGCCAAAGTCACTGCCGAGAACCAGCTGACGGTACTGGAACCCGGATGGGTAGTAGAAGGTACAAGAGCAAATGGAACTACCGAGGACCAGCTGACGGTACTGGAACCCGGATGGGTAGCAGAAGGTACAAGAGCCAATGGAACTGCCGAAGACCAGCTGACGGTACTGGAACTCGGTTACTAAGCAGGAGGTACCTGTGCCAGAAAGCACTACCAAGGACCAGCAGACGTTGGTGGAACTTGGATACCGAGAATGAGGCACCTAATCCAAAGGCACTGCCGAGAACCAGCTGACGGTACTGGAACCCGGATGGGTAGCAGAAGGTACCCATGTAAAAAAAAGTTCAAGGCCGCGAGCCGGCCGCAGTTACCAAAACCCACAGTCCTACAGGGGGTGCTTGTCCTATTGGCACTATGGAACCAGCCTTCATTGCCAGATCCCGCAGCCCACATAGGAGTCACCTAAACTGCAGGCACCATAGAGTCGGCTAACCCGACCGCAACACGACAGGACAACGCATTGGAGGCAAAGTGACGTTGACACTACCCGGAAACAGCTGGCGTGCTGGAACCAGGCTGGGCAGGAGGGAGTACCCGTGCCAAAGTCACTGCCGAGAACCAGCTGATGGTACTGGAACCCGGATGGGTAGTAGAAGGTACAAGAGCAAATGGAACTACCGAGGACCAGCTGACGGTACTGGAACCCGGATGGGTAGCAGAAGGTACAAGAGCCAATGGAACTGCCGAAGACCAGCTGACGGTACTGGAACTCGGTTACTAAGCAGGAGGTACCTGTGCCAGAAAGCACTACCAAGGACCAGCAGACGTTGGTGGAACTTGGATACCGAGAAGGAGGCACCTAATCCAAAGGCACTGCCGAGAACCAGCTGACGGTACTGGAACCCGGATGGGTAGCAGAAGGTACCCATGTAAAAAAAAGTTCAAGGCCGCGAGCCGGCCACAGTTACCAAAACCCACAGTCCTACAGGGGGTGCTTGTCCTATTGGCACTATGGAACCAGCCTTCATTGCCAGATCCCGCAGCCCACATAGGAGTCACCTAAACTGCAGGCACCATAGAGTCGGCTAACCCGATCGCAACACGACAGGACAACGCATTGGAGGCAAAGTGACGTTGACACTACCCGGAAACAGCTGGTGTGCTGGAACCAGGCTGGGCAGGAGGGAGTACCCGTGCCAAAGTCACTGCCGAGAACCAGCTGACGGTACTGGAACCCGGATGGGTAGTAGAAGGTACAAGAGCAAATGGAACTACCGAGGACCAGCTGACGGTACTGGAACCCGGATGGGTAGCAGAAGGTACAAGAGCCAATGGAACTGCCGAAGACCAGCTGACGGTACTGGAACTCGGTTACTAAGCAGGAGGTACCTGTGCCAGAAAGCACTACCAAGGACCAGCAGACGTTGGTGGAACTTGGATACCGAGAAGGAGGCACTTAATCCAAAGGCACTGCCGAGAACCAGCTGACGGTACTGGAACCCGGATGGGTAGCAGAAGGTACCCATGTAAAAAAAAGTTCAAGGCCGCGAGCCGGCCGCAGTTACCAAAACCCACAGTCCTACAGAGGGTGCTTGTCCTATTGGCACTATGGAACCAGCCTTCATTGCCAGATCCCGCAGCCCACATAGGAGTCACCTAAACTGCAGGCACCATAGAGTCGGCTAACCCGACCGCAACACGACAGGACAACGCATTGGAGGCAAAGTGACGTTGACACTACCCGGAAACAGCTGACGTGCCCATGGGCAGGAGGGAGTACCCGTGCCAAAGTCACTGCCGAGAACCAGCTGACGGTACTGGAACCCGGATGGGTAGTAGAAGGTACAAGAGCAAATGGAACTACCGAGGACCAGCTGACGGTACTGGAACCCGGATGGGTAGCAGAAGGTACAAGAGCCAATGGAACTGCCGAAGACCAGCTGACGGTACTGGAACTCGGTTACTAAGCAGGAGGTACCTGTGCCAGAAAGCACTACCAAGGACCAGCAGACGTTGGTGGAACTTGGATACCGAGAAGGAGGCACCTAATCCAAAGGCACTGCCGAGAACCAGCTGACGGTACTGGAACCCGGATGGGTAGCAGAAGGTACCCATGTAAAAAAAAGTTCAAGGCCGCGAGCCGGCCGCAGTTACCAAAACCCACAGTCCTACAGGGGGTGCTTGTCCTATTGGCACTATGGAACCAGCCTTCATTGCCAGATCCCGCAGCCCACATAGGAGTCACCTAAACTGCAGGCACCATAGAGTCGGCTAACCCGACCGCAACACGACAGGACAACGCATTGGAGGCAAAGTGACGTTGACACTACCCGGAAACAGCTGGCGTGCTGGAACCAGGCTGGGCAGGAGGGAGTACCCGTGCCAAAGTCACTGCCGAGAACCAGCTGACGGTACTGGAACCCGGATGGGTAGTAGAAGGTACAAGAGCAAATGGAACTACCGAGGACCAGCTGACGGTACTGGAACCCGGATGGGTAGCAGAAGGTACAAGAGCCAATGGAACTGCCGAAGACCAGCTGACGGTACTGGAACTCGGTTACTAAGCAGGAGGTACCTGTGCCAGAAAGCACTACCAAGGACCAGCAGACGTTGGTGGAACTTGGATACCGAGAAGGAGGCACCTAATCCAAAGGCACTGCCGAGAACCAGCTGACGGTACTGGAACCCGGATGGGTAGCAGAAGGTACCCATGTAAAAAAAAGTTCAAGGCCGCGAGCCGGCCGCAGTTACCAAAACCCACAGTCCTACAGAGGGTGCTTGTCCTATTGGCACTATGGAACCAGCCTTCATTGCCAGATCCCGCAGCCCACATAGGAGTCACCTAAACTGCAGGCACCATAGAGTCGGCTAACCCGACCGCAACACGACAGGACAACGCATTGGAGGCAAAGTGACGTTGACACTACCCGGAAACAGCTGGCGTGCTGGAACCAGGCTGGGCATGAGGGAGTACCCGTGCCAAAGTCACTGCCGAGAACCAGCTGACGGTACTGGAACCCGGATGGGTAGTAGAAGGTACAAGAGCAAATGGAACTACCGAGGACCAGCTGACGGTACTGGAACCCGGATGGGTAGCAGAAGGTACAAGAGCCAATGGAACTGCCGAAGACCAGCTGACGGTACTGGAACTCGGTTACTAAGCAGGAGGTACCTGTGCCAGAAAGCACTACCAAGGACCAGCAGACGTTGGTGGAACTTGGATACCGAGAAGGAGGCACCTAATCCAAAGGCACTGCCGAGAACCAGCTGACGGTACTGGAACCCGGATGGGTAGCAGAAGGTACCCATGTAAAAAAAAGTTCAAGGCCGCGAGCCGGCCGCAGTTACCAAAACCCACAGTCCTACAGGGGGTGCTTGTCCTATTGGCACTATGGAACCAGCCTTCATTGCCAGATCCCGCAGCCCACATAGGAGTCACCTAAACTGCAGGCACCATAGAGTCGGCTAACCCGACCGCAACACGACAGGACAACGCATTGGAGGCAAAGTGACGTTGACACTACCCGGAAACAGCTGGCGTGCTGGAACCAGGCTGGGCAGGAGGGAGTACCCGTGCCAAAGTCACTGCCGAGAACCAGCTGATGGTACTGGAACCCGGATGGGTAGTAGAAGGTACAAGAGCAAATGGAACTACCGAGGACCAGCTGACGGTACTGGAACCCGGATGGGTAGCAGAAGGTACAAGAGCCAATGGAACTGCCGAAGACCAGCTGACGGTACTGGAACTCGGTTACTAAGCAGGAGGTACCTGTGCCAGAAAGCACTACCAAGGACCAGCAGACGTTGGTGGAACTTGGATACCGAGAAGGAGGCACCTAATCCAAAGGCACTGCCGAGAACCAGCTGACGGTACTGGAACCCGGATGGGTAGCAGAAGGTACCCATGTAAAAAAAAGTTCAAGGCCGCGAGCCGGCCGCAGTTACCAAAACCCACAGTCCTACAGGGGGTGCTTGTCCTATTGGCACTATGGAACCAGCCTTCATTGCCAGATCCCGCAGCCCACATAGGAGTCACCTAAACTGCAGGCACCATAGAGTCAGCTAACCCGATCGCAACACGACAGGACAACGCATTGGAGGCAAAGTGACGTTGACACTACCCGGAAACAGCTGGTGTGCTGGAACCAGGCTGGGCAGGAGGGAGTACCCGTGCCAAAGTCACTGCCGAGAACCAGCTGACGGTACTGGAACCCGGATGGGTAGTAGAAGGTACAAGAGCAAATGGAACTACCGAGGACCAGCTGACGGTACTGGAACCCGGATGGGTAGCAGAAGGTACAAGAGCCAATGGAACTGCCGAAGACCAGCTGACGGTACTGGAACTCGGTTACTAAGCAGGAGGTACCTGTGCCAGAAAGCACTACCAAGGACCAGCAGACGTTGGTGGAACTTGGATACCGAGAAGGAGGCACTTAATCCAAAGGCACTGCCGAGAACCAGCTGACGGTACTGGAACCCGGATGGGTAGCAGAAGGTACCCATGTAAAAAAAAGTTCAAGGCCGCGAGCCGGCCGCAGTTACCAAAACCCACAGTCCTACAGAGGGTGCTTGTCCTATTGGCACTATGGAACCAGCCTTCATTGCCAGATCCCGCAGCCCACATAGGAGTCACCTAAACTGCAGGCACCATAGAGTCGGCTAACCCGACCGCAACACGACAGGACAACGCATTGGAGGCAAAGTGACGTTGACACTACCCGGAAACAGCTGACGTGCCCATGGGCAGGAGGGAGTACCCGTGCCAAAGTCACTGCCGAGAACCAGCTGACGGTACTGGAACCCGGATGGGTAGTAGAAGGTACAAGAGCAAATGGAACTACCGAGGACCAGCTGACGGTACTGGAACCCGGATGGGTAGCAGAAGGTACAAGAGCCAATGGAACTGCCGAAGACCAGCTGACGGTACTGGAACTCGGTTACTAAGCAGGAGGTACCTGTGCCAGAAAGCACTACCAAGGACCAGCAGACGTTGGTGGAACTTGGATACCGAGAAGGAGGCACCTAATCCAAAGGCACTGCCGAGAACCAGCTGACGGTACTGGAACCCGGATGGGTAGCAGAAGGTACCCATGTAAAAAAAAGTTCAAGGCCGCGAGCCGGCCGCAGTTACCAAAACCCACAGTCCTACAGGGGGTGCTTGTCCTATTGGCACTATGGAACCAGCCTTCATTGCCAGATCCCGCAGCCCACATAGGAGTCACCTAAACTGCAGGCACCATAGAGTCGGCTAACCCGACCGCAACACGACAGGACAACGCATTGGAGGCAAAGTGACGTTGACACTACCCGGAAACAGCTGGCGTGCTGGAACCAGGCTGGGCAGGAGGGAGTACCCGTGCCAAAGTCACTGCCGAGAACCAGCTGATGGTACTGGAACCCGGATGGGTAGTAGAAGGTACAAGAGCAAATGGAACTACCGAGGACCAGCTGATGGTACTGGAACCCGGATGGGTAGCAGAAGGTACAAGAGCCAATGGAACTGCCGAAGACCAGCTGACGGTACTGGAACTCTGTTACTAAGCAGGAGGTACCTGTGCCAGAAAGCACTACCAAGGACCAGCAGACGTTGGTGGAACTTGGATACCGAGAAGGAGGCACCTAATCCAAAGGCACTGCCGAGAACCAGCTGACGGTACTAGAACCCGGATGGGTAGCAGAAGGTACCCATGTAAAAAAAAGTTCAAGGCCGCGAGCCGGCCGCAGTTACCAAAACCCACAGTCCTACAGGGGGTGCTTGTCCTATTGGCACTATGGAACCAGCCTTCATTGCCAGATCCCGCAGCCCACATAGGAGTCACCTAAACTGCAGGCACCATAGAGTCGGCTAACCCGACCGCAACACGACAGGACAATGCATTGGAGGCAAAGTGACGTTGACACTACCCGGAAACAGCTGGCGTGCTGGAACCAGGCTGGGCAGGAGGGAGTACCCGTGCCAAAGTCACTGCCGAGAACCAGCTGACGGTACTGGAACCCGGATGGGTAGTAGAAGGTACAAGAGCAAATGGAACTACCGAGAACCAGCTGGCGGTGCTGGAACCCAGGGTGAATACTAAAAACAGAGTGGAGCCAGAGGTGTAATTGGAGCAAGTTTTAAATCCGTAGTACAGTGGATGTGGACAAAGCAGGAGAATTTGCCGGACACACAGCTGGGGATCAGCTGACGTTACTGAACCCCAATAACACTGGAGCAAGCGTTGACTGTGCAGACGGCACTTCTGAGCAGCAACTAGCGGTATTGGAGCCCAGGGTAAATACTAAAAACAGAGGAGCCAGAGGTGTATTTGGAGGAGGTTTTAAATCCGTAGTACAGTGGATGTGGACAAAGCAGGAGAATTTGCCGGACACACAGCTGGGGATCAGCTGACGTTACTGAACCCCAATAACACGGCAGCAAGTGTTGACTGTGCAGACGGCACTTCCGAGCGCCAACTGGCGGTGTTGGAGCTCAGGGATAATACTGAAAACAGAGGAGCCAGAGGTGTAATTGGAGCAACTTTAAAATCTGTAGTAGTGAGAATGTGGACAGAGCAGGAGAAATTGCCGTCCGCACAGCAGGGGAACAGCTGACGTTACTGAACTCCAATAACATGGCAGCAAGTGTTGACTGTGCAGACGGCACTTCCGAGCGCCAACTGGCGGTGTTGGAGCTCAGGGATAATACTGAAAACAGAGGAGCCAGAGGTGTAATTGGAGCAACTTTAAAATCTGTAGTAGTGAGAATGTGGACAGAGCAGGAGAAATTGCCGTCCGCACAGCAGGGGAACAGCTGACGTTACTGAACCCCAATAACACGGCAGCAAGTGTTGACTGTGCAGACGGCACTTCCGAGCGCCAACTGGCGGTGTTGGAGCTCAGGGATAATGCTGAAAACAGAGGAGCCAGAGGTGTAATTGGAGCAACTTTAAAATCTGTAGTAGTGAGAATGTGGACAGAGCAGGAGAAATTGCCGTCCGCACAGCAGGGGAACAGCTGACGTTACTGAACCCCAATAACACGGCAGCAAGTGTTGACTGTGCAGACGGCACTTCCGAGCGCCAACTGGCGGTGTTGGAGCTCAGGGATAATACTGAAAACAGAGGAGCCAGAGGTGTAATTGGAGCAACTTTAAAATCTGTAGTAATGAGAATGTGGACAGAGCAGGAGAAATTGCCGTCCGCACAGCAGGGGAACAGCTGACGTTACTGAACCCCAATAACACGGCAGCAAGTGTTGACTGTGCAGACGGCACTTCCGAGCGCCAACTGGCGGTGTGGGAGCTCAGGGATAATACTGAAAACAGAGGAGCCAGAGGTGTAATTGGAGCAACTTTAAAATCTGTAGTAGTGAGAATGTGGACAGAGCAGGAGAAATTGCCGTTCGCACAGCAGGGGAACAGCTGACGTTACTGAACCTCAATAACACGGCAGCAAGTGTTGACTGTGCAGATGGCACTTCCGAGCGCCAACTGGCGGTGTTGGAGCTCAGGGATAATACTGAAAGCAGAGGAGCCAGAGGTGTAATTGGAGCAACTTTAAAATCTGTAGTAGTGAGAATGTGGACAGAGCAGGAGAAATTGCCGTCCGCACAGCAGGGGAACAGCTGACGTTACTGAACCCCAATAACACGGCAGCAAGTGTTGACTGTGCAGACGGCACTTCCGAGCGCCAACTGGCGGTGTTGGAGCTCAGGGATAATACTGAAAACAGAGGAGCCAGAGGTGTAATTGGAGCAACTTTAAAATCTGTAGTAGTGAGAATGTGGACAGAGCAGGAGAAATTGCCGTTCGCACAGCAGGGGAACAGCTGACGTTACTGAACCCCAATAACACGGCAGCAAGTGTTGACTGTGCAGACGGCACTTCCAAGCGCCAACTGGCGGTGTTGGAGCTCAGGGATTACAGTTCAGGTGGTAGAAACATGAACACAACAGGAGACCTGGATACTGTTGCCAACCAATTATTTATTCTGGAAGAGGACTGGCAAATTCATGAGAGATCCAGGCCTTGTTCATTTTGAGAAAAGTAAGCCGGTCAACGTTATCGGAGGATAGTCGCATGCGACGGTCTGTTAGTACACCACCTGCGGCACTAAAGACGCGTTCCGATAATACACTAGCAGCAGGGCAAGCTAGCACCTCCAATGCATACTGACTAAGCTCTGGCCATGTGTCCAGCTTACAGACCCAAAACTTGAAGGGAGAAGAGCCGTCTGGGAGTACACTAAGAGGGCAAGACATGTAGTCTGTCACCATCTGACGGAAACGTTGCCTCCTGCTGACTGGAGCCGTCTGTGATGGTGTAGACATTTGTGGCGGCGGGGACACAAAACTTTGCCACATTTCGGCCATACTGGTCTTGCCTTGTGATGAGGCGCTGCTTCTGCTCCCTCTTTGTGCAGAGCTTCCTCCACTGCCTCGACGCACTGAGCTGCTTTGTAAAGCACTAGCAGCACTGCTCTCGGTTGGAATGGAGAACATGATGGAATGCACCAGTGCGTCTTGGTACTCCCGCATTTTACGCTCCCGGTTCAACGGTGTTATGAGGCTTTGTAAGTTGTCCCGGTAGCGAGGATCTAGGAGGGTGGACACCCAATAATCAGCCGTGTTGAGAATGTGGGCGATGCGGCGGCCGTTTCTCAGGCACTGCAGCATGAAATCAACCATGTGCTGCAGACTGCCAACTGGCCAAGAAACGCTGTCCCCTGCTTGAGGCGTGATCTCTGCCTGCTCTGCATCACCCCACCCTCGCTCTAGATACTGACTACTAGAGCATTGTGTACCTCCCTCCTCTGGACAGATGTCTTCCTCATCCATTGACTCCTCCTCATCCTCCTCACAAAGTGTCCCCTGCCTAGGCCTTTGTGAGGAACCACGTTGCGCAGACTGTAGAGAAGCAGATGGCATTTGTGACTCCTCATCCTCCACCTCTTCCAAAACCTCGTCCCTTAGTGCTTGCAGTGTTTTTTCAAGCAGGCAGATAAGGGGGATAGTCATGCTGACTAGTGCATCATCTGCACTCGCCGTCCGCGTGGAATAATCGAAGGCACGCAAAACGTGGCAAATGTCCTTCATAGAGGCCCACTCAGTGGTGGTGAAGTGTGAACGGCGCGCACTACGACTTGTTTGCGCCTGCTGCAGCTGGTACTCCATTACTGCTGCCTGCTGCTCACACAACCTCTCCAACATATGTAACGTTGAATTCCACCTGGTGGGTAGGTCACATATGATGCGATGTTCCGGAAGACGTAATCGGCGCAGCAGAGCTGCAATGCGTGATCTTGCATTGCTGGAACGCCGCAAGTGAGCGCACTCTATGCCGACCTTGTGAAGCAGTGCATCAAGATCCGGATAGTCCCTCAAAAAACTCTGCACGACCAAGTTGAGCACATGTGCCAGACATGGGATGTGAGTGAGGTTGCCTAGGCCCAGAGCTGCCACCAGATTTCGGCCATTGTCAGACACTACCATGCCTGGCTGGAGATTCGCTGGCACAAACCACACATCGCTCTGCTGCTTGATGGCATTCCAGAGCTCCTGCGCTGTGTGGCTTCGATTCCCCAAAGAAATTAATTTTAATACGGCCTGTTGACGTTTGGCCACGGCTGTGCTCATATTGGTCACCATAACAGGTAACCGTTCACGGGTCGATGTGGAGGTAGACCGTGACGGCTCCTGCAGCGCTGATTCAGAGGAACTGGAGTATGAGGAGGAGTCAATGTGTACAGACTGGATTCCTGCAATCCTTGGAGTTGGCAGAACACGTACAGCGCCACTCTCAAGATCTGTACCCGGCTCCACAACATTTACCCAATGGGCAGTGAGGGAAAGGTATCGTCCCTGTCCATGCTTACTGGTCCACGCATCGGTGGTCAGGTGGACCTTGCTACTGACGGCGTTTTGTAGCGCATGTTTAATTTTTCCCTCCACATGATGTTGCAGGGCAGGGACGGCTTGCCTGCTGAAATAAAATCGGCTGGGCACGTTGTATTGTGGGACTGCCAATGCCATAAAGTTACGGAATGTGTCAGTCTCCACCAGCCTGAATGATAGCATTTCAAGGGCCAGTAGTTTAGCAATGCCAGCATTCAGAGCCTGTGCTCGGGGGTGGTTTGCCGAGTATGGGCGCCTTTTCTCCCATGCCTGTGCTAACGATGGCTGTAGACTGGCCTGGGAGTGTGAGGATGACTGGGAAAGTGGTGCTGTGGGTGGAATTACACTGTGTCTCTGTACAACAGTGCCAGAGATTCTTCCATGGCGATCCTGTGAGGAAGCCGAACCAGCTGTGTGTGAGCTGGAGGAAGAGGCTACAACACGAGCTGAAGAGGTGGTAGGTGGCGCTGTAGGTTGGCCTAGGTCTTCAGTGTGTTTTTGTAACTCCACCACGTGCTTGGTCCGCAGATGTTTCCACATATTTGTGGTATTGAGGTTGCTGACACTTTTCCCTCTTTTCACCTTCTGATTACACAGCTTGCATTTGACAAAGCAAATGTCATCTGCAACTGTGTCAAAAAAGGACCAGGCACTGCAAGTCTTGGGAGCGCCCGCTTTGGATTTTGGAAGAGCCATGCTCCTAATGGGTGCCGAAGTGGAGGCTACAGGCAACCAAGTCTGCCCCCTCCCTCTCCCTCCTTTTTGGGCTGTTCGGGGAATCTCTTCCTCAGAGCTGCTCCCACCACCTTCCTGTCCCTCATGCCATGATGGGTCAAGGACCTCATCATCTACACCACCCTCTTCAAACAACTGCTTCTCCTGGGTAGTCTCGACAGCACAGTATGCACCAGAAAGTGGCACCTGAGTCTCATCATCAGATGCGTACTGAGGTGTGCTGCTGACCATAGGCACTGGCCTATCCGCCTCTTCAGATTCAGAGAGACAAAACGGTTGCGCATCACTGCATACTACCTCTTCTTCAAATTCTCGAATTCTGCTTGGCTGGCCCCCTCTTTCCAAGCCAAGAGATTCAGAGAACAGAAGTAGAGATGGCTCCTGTCCAGGGCTCTCTGACTGCCTGGGCAATTTGGCAGGTGGTGAAGAGACAGATGGGTGCTCTTCAGTGCTCAGGACCTGAGAGGATCTGGAACTAATTGAAGTCGATGCGTTAGCTGCCATCCATCCGACAACGGCTTCAATTTGGTCCTCGCGCAGCAGTGGGGTACGGCTAGCTCCTACAAAGCTGCGCTTAAAGGACTGTTCCCTGGTAAAACTGGGGGATGCTGAGTCACTGGTGCCCGCAGCAGGCACAGAATCCCCACGTCCTCTCCCTGCAGGCACAGAATCCTCACGTCCTCTCCCTGCAGAAACTCCACGCCCACGCCCACGACCACATGCCTTACTCCCTGCCTTCTTCATCTTGGTAGACTGATAAAGATAGGCAGAAAAGTACTAAGGGCTTAGTGTGCTTATTCCTGAACAGCTGCTAACAGGTATAAGAAACACTAATTTTATAAAGTGTGGACTAGACTTTAATATGAGCTAATGTGGCCTACACAACTGTAAAGTGGAGTGTTTGGTGAACTTTATTTAGGTTTTTTTTGTCACAAAAAGACACTGGATGTGCCTAAAGACGTAATAACGATAGTATCACAAACTTTTTGTAGCTATTACAATGTAGGAAGGTAACCTACAATGCAATAGATGAGGCTGCAAAAAATAGGCTAATACTAATCTGGCTGGGGCTGCAGGGCCCAATGCTGCAGAAAGGCTCCTCTAACTACTCCTATATAGTGTGTTTGGAACCAATTTCGCTGAATACGGATGGAACCACCACACTAATAGGAGAAATCAGGAAAAATTATGAATTGGCAAAAAAAGACAATGTATGAGGCAGTGACACACACTGAGTGCACTACAACCAGACGTGGTTGAAGCACACACTACAGGGTGAGCTGCACTCACACACCAGACCTTGCAGACAGCGGTGAACAGTACAGATGCAGAGCACTGTGCACTAGCGCTGCAAGACCAAAAAAAATTTCTCTATCTACTCCTATATAGTGTGTTTGGAACCAATTTAGCTGAATACGGATGGAACCACCACACTAATAGGAGATATCAGGAAAAATTATGAATTGGCAAAAAAGGACAATGTATGAGGCAGTGACACACACTGAGTGCACTACAACCAGACGGGGTTGAAGCACACACTACAGGGTGAGCTGCACTCACACACACAGACCTTGCAGACAGCGGTGAACAGCACAGAGAACTGTGCACTAGCGCTGCAAGGCACAGCGATTTATAAAGTAGCTTGGGTAAAGCAGAATAGACCAAATAGGTAGCTAAAACTGTCCCTCAGAACAACAGCGTCCTATCCCTAACTGAATTCACAGCAGAGTGAGCTCAAAATGGCGGCGGCGGCTTTTATAGTGCATCATGACATCATTTCAGCAGCCAATCACAGCCATGCCATTAGTTAAGATGCCTACATGCCTAACAGGATGTGCCCACACTTCTTAGGATCCTCATTGGCTGAATAAAATGAAAATGGCTCATTGCATTATGGGAACTTCCGATTCCGGTATACGATATTGCAAAAGTATCGGAATTAAGTATCGGAATTCCGATACCGCGAATATCGGCCGATACCCGATATTTCAGTATCGGAATGCTCAACACTAGTGATAACTAAATGGCTCATGGAACAAAACATAGAGATTTTGGGTCCATGGCCTGGAAACTCCCCAGATCTTAATCACATTGAGAACTTGTGGTCAATCATCAAGAGACGGGTGGACAAACAAAAAGCAACAAATTCTGGCAAAATGCAAGCATTGATTATGCAAGAATGGACTGCTATCAGTCAGGATTTGGTCCAAAAGTTGATTGAGAGCATGCCAGGGAGAATTACAGAGGTCTTGAAGAAGAAGGGGCAACACTGCAAATATTGACTTGCTGCATTAACTCATTCTAACTGTCAATATAACCTATTGGTACTCATAATATGATTGCAATTATATTTCTGTATGTGATATAGACATCAGACAAACACTAATAAAAACCAGAGGCCAGCAGATCATGTGAAAATATAATTTTGGTGTCATTCTCAAAACTTTTGGCCATGACTGTATATACACCTCTTGAAGCTCATCAATAGAATGCCCAGAGTGTGCAAAGCAGTCATCAAAGCAAAAGGTGGCTACTTTGAAGAACCTAGAATATAAGACATATTTTCAGTTGTTTTACACTTTTTTGTTAAGTATATAATTCCACATGTGTGAATTCATAGTTTTGATGTGTAGCACCCTGAGGACTCGGCTGCTACAGGGGTATTGCACCTCACCCAGAGGTGTGGTATTCCACTCCCGGGTAAGGATGGAGTGTGGGACTGAGCTCAGATAGCTGCATGCACTACACTCATCCCATTTCCGGGGGACAGAACTACGGTACTCCCACCAGTTAGATGTGCAGGTATGACAGCGTCTGTCCCTGGCTGGAGTGGGAGGGGGGGTGGAACATCCCAGTAGTGTAGGGGCAGATAGGGGAGGGGCTCTGGGCATAGAGGTAGGAGCCCATTGGGTGCTAGTCACCTGGGCTCACACATAGAGGGAGTATATATGGTGGGCACCATCTAGAGACAGGGTCATTCAGTCTGAGGAGGAGCAGAGCAGAGGAGTTCAGCCAGGAGGGCTGACAGGGAGCTGTGGCTCCGGCTGGGCCCAGCTCCAGGGCCAGGCCTGAAGCAGAGAGGAAGAGGAAGAAAGGCCCAGAGGCATAAGACCAAGAGGGAACCCTGAGATCCCACGAGTGAGCTAAAAAGGGTGAAGGGTTGGCAGAAGAGGGCACCGGATCCCAAACTGACGGAGGCAAAAACATCCTTAATCAGGAACCGGAGGTCGTGGTCAAGTTTTGCCACGACCCTCACCACATTCACCAGGAAGGTACACCACGAGTAGGGTCAGGAAAGCCTTAAAAGGTTTTACCATATAGAGGCCCAAGGGAACCGGACTAAGGTGGATCCCTGGTGGGGATGGCCGGAGAGAGAGAGAGAGAAGGGAGCTCAGGACCACGTTCCGGAATTGCCTGGGGGTTAGCCGAGTCCCACACCTGGTGGACGCAGCACGGCTCGGGTGGTGACTCAAGGCCGGAGTGACCGAAGCAACACCAGTGAGTAAAAACCCTGAAACTGCATCCCACGTCTCTGTGCCTCCTTACCGCACCATCACAACCCCCATCATCTACACCTGCTGCCCTGAGGCCATACCCCTCCCGTTGGGGGTTATACCATCCCCGCTGCACCATCCTTCCACCGGCCTCAGCGGTCTGCTCTGCAGCGGCAGCTCCAAAGCTGCATTCAACGGGTGGCGTAGTCATCCAACATCTACTGCTAACAGACTCGCCACTTAGTTTGACTCCCTGGGCACGGACCGGGTCACCGCCACGAGACTACTACCCCCATCTGATCCGGCTCCGGGTAAGCCCCCGTGCGCGCGATGCCGCACGACACAGAAGGCCCAGGGGCGCGTCAACTTTGGCGTAGTCGGCAGGATTACGTGCCCGCAACCGACGGGTACTGCGTGCCTGAAGAGAAGTTCACATTTACCGTAAAAAGGAGTCTCCCGCCAATTCCAGAGGGTCCCCGCCATCGGACGCCATCTTGGATCGTTTCCCGCCGTTTGCCCGCCATCTGCAGTCTTTTCCTGCCGTCCACGGAGTTTCCCGCCATTGGGAGACGGTTCCCGCCATCTGAGAAGATTTCCCGCCCTGGCAGAGTGGACGCCATTATGGGCGTGCCAGAGGGTGGTAAGAGACGACCTCCCATCGTGGGCCTGGTCCCAGAAGAGCGCCAAAAGCAAGGACCGCCCCCACCAGCAGAGACTGCAATGATAGAGATGTCCATCAGAGTGGGGGGTCTGCCCCTGGAACTGACAATCACCAAGTTGCCCCACGACCGCCCTCAGTATGGGCGGATCAAGAACAAAAGAGAGAGGATGGGTGCAGCCTGGAGGAGTCTGGAGAGAACGCACCCGGAGATGGAGGGAGAGTCAGGCAGCACCGACCCGATGGTCAGGAGCCTGCTGCAGGCCGCCACCCCAGAAGGCCTGGTGGCGATCTTGGCACAGCTCCCCCGAGACCGGGAGCGTGCACAGACCGCGCTGGAGGGCCTCGCACGGAGGATGGCCCAGGTGCAGCGAGAAACGCTGACTGAGTGGAGTCGGGAGATGGCCCAGCAGGCTGGAACCCGCCAGCGGAGCACGCCACCCGAGACGAGGAGTCTGACCGCCTCTGAGGATGGTGCAGGAGGAATGAAGGCCGGAGACGACGCCGTGGAAGGAGCTGAAGAGACGGAGGCAGGTAAAGGGGACGTCACTACCCCAAGCCTAGAAACCGTGAGCCTGCCCCAGCTCCCCGTCGCAGAGCCCGAAATTCCCCCTACCGTGCCCGTTGCTGCACCGCCACCGCTCCAGACTAAGCCTCAAGCAGGAGCCGCGGCCACGCCCCCTGTGACGTCACGCGCCTCAACCCCGAGTGCGGCCGAGCAGGAGACGCCTCCGGCCTGGTCGCAGGGCCGAGTACCCCCGGGCGCCGCAGTTCCAACAGAGCCCTCTATCTCCACCAAGTCACTGGCCTGGTCGCAAGGTCGAGTGCCCCCGGGCGCCGCCGTCTCCACAGTGCCCTTTACCTTTAGAGTGCCACCGGCCTGGTCGCAAGGCCTGGTGAATCCGGGCGCCGCTACCACCATCGCGCCCTCAACCTCCACCGTGCTACCCTTGGGTGAAGACTTGTTCGTCCAGCATACTTGCCCGGAGGGGCAACCCTTTGTGTGGCCTCAGGAGTACACCACTCCCCGACTCCAGAAGGAATGGCCTCTGTGTGAGCCCCTGATCCCGGCTCCGGCGCCCGCCAAGATCACCCCACTCCCGTTGGAGGAGGCGCAGTTCGAATGGGACCCCACCGGCGAAAACCTCATGGGGTTCACCCAAGAGACCCGGGCGGCCGCAGCCCAGCGTGCGGAATGCTGCCGACAACAACTGGAGGTCTTTCAGAGGGAACGGCGAGAGAGGCGGATCCGCGAGGAGCGGCTGCAGGTCCAGAGCGCGGAGCAGAAAAGCCGGACCCGGCGAGACCGCCGTGCGGCCCACGGTCCCCGCGCCACCGGGACTGTCATTAAGTTCCAACTGGAGTACGGTTGGGGCTTTATTAGGGATCACAGAACCCCCGGCGACGTCTTTGTCACCCGCAGGGATGTCGAGTCTCATCTGCCGGAGGGACACCGTGGTCGTGACCTTTACCTGGGTGACGAGGTCACCTTCACCCGGCATCAGTGTGCCAAAGGACCGTACGCCCTTCATGTGCACCGATTGACGGAAGAAGAGCTGCGGTATGAGGAGGATCAAGAGGACCCGGACGGGTCTGAAAATTACCTTCAGGAAGGAGCAGGAGGACGCCGTTACTGAAGTACGGTAAAGTGGAACTGTAAATAATTACCCGTAAGGGTACAAGAACTGCTGCTAATTAAAATATGGTCCCCGTTGGGACTAGTGAATTGTTCCCGTGTGTCCCTATCCCTAACCAGGCTGAGGACTGTGAGCAGCCATCGCTTATTCCCACTGGCCGAGGACTGAGAGCGGCCATACCCTTGTAAATAGTTGCGCTTCCCAAGGCGCCCCCTACCGGTTTTATAGGAAAACTGCTGTTTTCTTCTAGTGACTGTGGCCCTTTACCTGGTCACAATTTGCACAGTGGCCAGAAGCTTAAGAACATTTTATATGAAAAGTTTTATATCAAAAGTTATATTGCTAAAATAATATATGAGAAGTTACCTGTCATATTCTATGTGTTTATAATGTGTTATATGTTAGTGTATGTTTTAAAAAGTTTGTATGTTTTGGTATGTTTTTATTCTTTTACAGCCCGAGGACGTGCTGTGATTTACCAGGGGGGAATGTAGCACCCTGAGGACTCGGCTGCTACAGGGGTATGATCCCACGAGTGAGCTAAAAAGGGTGAAGGGTTGGCAGAAGAGGGCACCGGATCCCAAACTGACGGAGGCAAAAACATCCTTAATCAGGAACCGGAGGTCGTGGTCAAGTTTTGCCACGACCCTCACCACATTCACCAGGAAGGTACACCACGAGTAGGGTCAGGAAAGCCTTAAAAGGTTTTACCATATAGAGGCCCAAGGGAACCGGACTAAGGTGGATCCCTGGTGGGGATGGCCGGAGAGAGAGAGAGAGAAGGGAGCTCAGGACCACGTTCCGGAATTGCCTGGGGGTTAGCCGAGTCCCACACCTGGTGGACGCAGCACGGCTCGGGTGGTCACTCAAGGCCGGAGTGACCGAAGCAACACCAGTGAGTAAAAACCCTGAAACTGCATCCCACGTCTCTGTGCCTCCTTACCGCACCATCACAACCCCCATCATCTACACCTGCTGCCCTGAGGCCATACCCCTCCCGTTGGGGGTTATACCATCCCCGCTGCACCATCCTTCCACCGGCCTCAGCGGTCTGCTCTGCAGCGGCAGCTCCAAAGCTGCATTCAACGGGTGGCGTAGTCATCCAACATCTACTGCTAACAGACTCGCCACTTAGTTTGACTCCCTGGGCACGGACCGGGTCACTGCCACGAGACTACTACCCCCATCTGATCCGGCTCCGGGTAAGCCCCCGTGCGCGCGATGCCGCACGACACAGAAGGCCCAGGGGCGCGTCAGATGCCTTCAGTGTGAATGTACAACTTTCATAGTCATGAAAATACAGAAAAATCTTTAAATGAGAAGGTGTGTCCAAACTTTTGGTCTATACTGTATATATATGTATATGTGTAGCGCCCCGAGGGTTCGGCCGCTACAGGGGTATTGCACCTCAGTCCAGAGGTGTGATATTCCACTCCCGGGTAAGGATGGAGTATGGACCAGGGCTCAGTTAGCTGCATACAGCACACACACCCCATTTCCGAGGGACAGCTCAACGGTGCTCCCACTAGACAGAAGTGCAGGCACGACCGACCATGTCCCTGCTGGAGTGGGGAGGGAGGGGTAGAACACCCAGTGCTGTAGGGGCAGATAGGGGGCGGTTTCTGAGCGTAGGAAGGAGCCCATTGGTTGCTGGTCACCTGGGCTCATGGTCAGAGGGAGGTATAAAAGGTGGGCACCATCTTAGATCTAGGTTCGTTCAGCCAGAGGAGAAGACAGGGAGTAGAGGCTCTGTAGGAGCTCTACTCCAGGAGGGCCTAGTGAGAGGCCGAGGAGGAGGTGAAGGGGAGCTGAGATTCTGGCTCATCTCAGCTCCAAGAGAAAGGAACAGAACGGAACAGAACAGGAAAGAAAGAGAAGGAGAGAAAGAGAAACAGAAGGGCTCAGGAACAAGAAGGTGGAAGGGACCCTAAGAACCCACGAGAATCCAGGGTGCAGGGTCAGGCAGATTAAGGGTACCGGATCCCAAGTTGGTGGAGGAGAAACAACCCTCAGCCAAAGACCGGTCGTCGTGATCATCTATTGGTGCGACACCTCATCAAACCTGCTAGGAAGGCACCATATAGGACAGCGGAGGACGGGGCCCACGTTTAACCGCACAAGTCCGCGGCAGCCGGACAAAAGTGGATCACTGGTGAGGCAGGCCAGAGAAAGGATTAAAGGGGGTCCTGTGCCATGCTCCTGAACTGCCTGGGAGTTGACCGAGCCCCTCACCTGGTGGACGCAGCACGGCTCGGGCGGTCACTGCCGACGGAAGTGACCCGGAACAAACGAACTGTGAGTAAAGACCCTGGACTGTAACTTGTTGTCCGTGTGCTCCTTCGCTCCTCCGGCACTACCGGTACTGGGACTCTCACCACCATCACTCCCACCATCCACTACACTGCCCTGGGGCCGCACTCTTCCCGTGGGGAGTCACACTACCCTAGCTGCACACCTCATCAGCCCCAGCGGTCTGCATGCAGCGGCGGTTCCTAATAACCGCAATCCACGGGTGGCGTAGTCGGACATTATCTCAAGTACGTAGCTGACCACCCTGAGCCGCGGGACCGGGCGGCCACTACTACTCCCAGTGTCTCCCTACTGCCCGGTTCCGCGTGCCCCACGGCCCAGAGGGCGAGTCATATGTATGTATATATATATGTATATGTACATATATATATGTATATTATATATATATTATGCATGCTCACAAACTCCTGCACCAGTGCTGCTCATCTGAGTCCTGTGTCCCCTAGCTCCTAATATGTCATGCAACTGCTGCAGCCAAGCGTCAGCGACTGACTGCAGCCTTCACAATTCTGTCTAAGACTGCTGCAGCACCTCATCAGAGAAACATTTGATGACTCTCTCCTATAGTAACCTGACTGCTGCAGCCAATCACAGGCTGCAGCAGTCCTGGTAACGGCTGAACGGGGCTGACATATCTTCCGGAACCTCAGCAAACCTCCCTATCTGCCTGTGCAGGATGTGAGTAGTTGCTGAACGATGAATTTGCCAGCATTTCTTCTTTATAAACCATACATGCCTTGTATAAAAAAAAAAAAAAAAAAGTGTCCGACAACCGCATTAAGGATTGTTATTTCTTGAGGATTGTTATTTCTTGGCCAGAATAGAGAATGGTTACAAAGAGTGTTGCTTTCTCTGGAGGCCCATCATGTCCTGGAGTACACAGACAGCTCATGGATATGAATCAGTACTTTGTAATGCTTCATTTCCCCAGTGGTGGCGCTACAGGTAAATTAAACACTTGCTGTCCGATTTCTTTACAAATTACAGCTGATTGCTAGGAGATATTTTCCAATTAAATTTGTATCTAAGAACCTTTCTGACAAGTGGGTACTGTCCAAAACAGAGAGTACCGTATTTTTCGGACTATAAGGCGCACCGGACCATAAGACGCACCCCAAATTTGGGGGTGGAAAATAGGAAAAAAATATTTTTTCTAAGATGGGGTCCGTCTTATAGTCTGATTAGGTATCTTACCTGGGGGGTGGTGGAGCAGGAGGCAGGGTCCTTCAAGAAACCGACCCGGCGGAAGTGGAGGAATGCTGCCGACCCTGGATACATGAAGCCGGTGCTCCAGCAGCTGTGAGTTGCAGTGATGGTGGAACAGGATCGCAGGTCCCTCCATTCCCTGCCTCAGGAACCCGGCGGCAGCAGAAGAGGTGAGATGCTGGTGTCTGGCTGGGGCCTGTGGACTTAGCTGGGGCCTGGGCCTGGACCTGTGAGCAGCATCCGGCATTGAAGCTGAGGAGCTGGGGCCTGTGCCGGGCTGTGAGTGGAGTCTGGCGGTGAGTCAGAGGAGCCGGGGCCTCTGCCGGGCTGTGAACGGTGTCTGGCGATGCGGCAGAGCAGCGTGTGCGGCTTCCGGTGGCCGCGGCCATCTTCCTGAGGCTGTGATCTACAGGAAAATGGCCGCCGGAGCTCCGGGTCGGCGCATGCTCCGGCGGCCATTTTCCCGTGGATCACTGCCTTGGGAAGATGGTCATGGCCATCAGAAGCCACACACGCTGCTCTGCCACACCGCCAGACACCGTTCACAGCCCGGCAGAGGCCCCGACTCCTCTGCCTCACCGCCGGAAGCCGCTCACAGCCCGGCACAGGCCCCGGCTCCTCTGCTTCACCACCTGACACCAGCACAGGTACAGGCTCCATGTAACGGGTCTGGGAGGTGGAACCTCTGAGCAACTATACAAGGGGGCGGTCCTTGTAAGGAAGCGGGTGGCTCCCAGGGAAGACGGGCAGGTAGTCACGGCAAGTGACAGGGACAGTCTCTGGGTAGAAGGGCAGGTAGTCACAGCAAGTGACAGGGACAGTCTCTGGGTAGAAGGGCAGGTAGTCACGGCAAGTGACAGGGACAGTCTCTGGGTAGAAGGACAGCAGGCAGGTGGCTGGTGAGCGCTCCCAGGTGAGCGGGCGAGAGTCTCTGGACAGGCAGGTGGTCACGGTAAGTGACGGCAGAACCTCCAGGTAGACTAGCAGACAGGTAGCAGGTGGACGCTCCCAGGTGAGCGGGCACGAGTCTCTGGACGGGCAGGTGGTCACGGCAAGTGACGGCAGAGCCTCCAGGTAGGCTAGCAGGCAGTTAACAGGTGAGCGCTCCCAGGTGAGCGGGCAAGAGTCTCTGGACAGGCAGGTGGTCACGGCAAGTGACGGCAGAGCCTCCAGGTAGGCTAGCAGGCAGGTAGCAGGTGAGCGCTCCCAGGTGAGCGGGCAGGCTGGTCCATAGACAGACTGACAGGTGTCGGAAGGCAGACCGTCGGACCGCAGGCTTGCAAGCAGGTAAGCGGATATCAGGCAGGTATCAAGCAGGAATCTGGCAGGTAACAGGCAGGAATCTGGCAGGTGGCTGGCAGGTAACTGGTAACGGGACCTGAGGGCTGAAGCAGAGTGAAGGCTTTGCAACAACATTGCTCGGGCACCTCCATTTTGGAGGAGGTGCCTTATATATGGGAGGTCCTCCAGCAATTGGCCGGGGACTCCTTAGGACGGCGCGCGCGGTCCCTTTAAGAGAGGGGGAGCGCGCGCGCGCCCTAAGCACACTGCCGGGGAAGGAGCGCGTGCCGGAAGCAGCGGGGAGAGAAGCGCTGGAGGACGCCGCGCCAGGAGCGGGGAGGTGAGAGGGACGGCATCTCTGCCTAGTACGGGGCAGAGACGCCGATGCTACACCCCGGCTCCAGCCGAATCTCACCTCTGCCGCCGCCGGAGGACCCTGCGATCCTCGCTCCACCACCATCGGTAAAGTAACGTTCGGACCATAAGACGCACCCCCCTTCCAAATTTTGGGGAAAAAAGTGCGTCTTATGGTCCGAAAAATACGGTAGGTTCACGTCAGTGCAGGTGCGCCCTTCCAGGGGGGCTGATGACTGCCACTGATTTCTTTAGGATTCAGGAAGAGCTCCAGGCCAATGATTGGGGGGTGCTGACCCTTCATTCCAGCGCGTTTCGCTGACGGGATGGCATTATATTCTTTAGCTGGCCAAGGCAGGAACCTGTCTCAATGTTGTCGCTCCTCGGACCGTGGCTTCTGCCTTGTTATAAAGTGTAATTAACTTCTGTCTCCTGCCGGCAGAAATGACGGTGAAGCATTTGTGCAACTTGTTGTCACGTGATTTTGGAGCTCTATTTTTTGCCAAGTTGCAGACATGACCACTGTACAGTATGTTCTAATTTCTCACCAACCAGACACCTACCAATAACTATGGGACTGATTCATTAAGACTGGCGTTTCATATGCCAGTCTTGAAGAAAAGTCAGCTGGTGTGAGATTTGACAAATTTATTAAAGGGAACCTGTCAGGTATTAAGAGACCTGTCAATCACCTGGAGCAGCTCTGGGAGAAGCCGGCTGGGGGCAGTGCCGGACTAGTCTCGTCTCTGCTTATGGTTCTTGCCCAGATTCTCTCTGCAGCCGGGTATATTGCACAGAACACACTGTAAGAAAGTGTTGCTCAGGCACCTCCCACTGGGTGGAGGAGGTTTAAGTATCCAGTGACTCACAGCAATAGGCTGGGGACGCATTAGGACTGCCCACACTGTAACTATAAGAGTCCGGAAGTTCCAGCGCCGCCCTAAGCCAGCAGACAAGAGACATACACACAGCAAGTAGAGGAGCACAGTGCACAGCCTGGACTGGAAGGTAAGTTGGTGGTCTTGCATGATGGGAGATGGTAAGCCATGCCAGCACGCCGCCAGGGATGTTACAGTACCCCCCCTTTACACCCCCTCTTCTTCAAGTCCGCAAGGATTTTCTCTAGAGAAGTTGGAGGCCGATCCTTTTCAATGGACTCCCAAGACTTCTCTTCAAGAAGATTACCTCTTCTGTCCACTAGAGGGAACGAGACCGGTCTCACCATCTTGGTGACTAGGATCCTCCCATCGAGCCATCCTCAGCATCAGATGAAGTGGACGAAGTAACAGGAACAGGACATAGGAAAGTCTCTCTCCATTTGTTATTATCGGGTAGCACCCCAAAGGATTCAAGGGACAACTGAAGATCCTCCACCGGGTTGGAGGGGCGCAGAGACTCGGGGGTAACCACCGCCTTGATGTACACTTTGCCAAGCTTACTGGATGAAGTGGGCGAAGTACCAGGAACAGGGTGTAGGAAAGTCTCTCTCCATTTTTTAACATCAGGTAGCACCCCGGAGGATTCAAGAGACAACTGGGGGACCTTCGTCTGGTAGGAGGGGTTCAGAGATTTGGGGGTAGCCACCGCCTTGATGGACTTATTGCCAGACTTATTAGAGATGGAAGATCCTTGCTGCGGAACCATCTTCAGTCTGGTTTCTGAGATAATACGTCTACGAGGCAGGGCAGTACCTGAAGCCAGATCATTGGTACCATCGTCGAGACTGTGTGGGGACATCGCCTCCGCTTCCCTTCCTTTGGAGACTTCAGCGCACATCGAGTCAGCGACTAGCAGATCTGGTGAAGAAGAAGACATTGCTGACTGTCCTGAAGGTATGGGGACTGGACACCCCTTGTACCTCAGCAGTCCCCCAGGAAACACCATGCAGGATCTCCAGACCTGAGCAGGCACTAGAGCTCTCGGCTGTGGACGACTTGTGGGTAAACCAGATAGCACCTGGAATGTGATCTTCTTCATGTATAATGCTCCAATCTGGAGCTTAATTTGTACAGACATATTTTGACTGTTTCTGAGTAGGGCTCGTCCTACCCCTGACAATGCCCAAACTGGATTCTGGAGTTGTCGGACGGGGATCAGACACCGACTCTTCACGGCTTTCAGCCCGAAACTTCCAGTTAATCCGAGCCCTTCACTTGCCACGGAGACAGTCACAGTCATCTGTGGAGAGGAAACACGAACGCCAAGGGCAGCCTCTCCTACTGGCACTAGGCTTTGGGACTCCCCAAACTTCACAGAACAAAGACCTTTAGGGTGTTCCATACAACCGCAGTGATACCGCAATCCGATTTCATGACTGAGTTCCGGCTTCTGCTTTGCCTGACGAACATGGTCAACCTTCATGGATTCAGCGCGGAAGCTGCCTCTACAGGCTGGGAAACAGGTGGTCTTTGGGAGGACACAACCTGACGTGACGGCTTTCAGCTACGTCTTGCACGCCTGGACTGCCTCTTAGAGTTGGGAAGGGAAGTATTCTGCTTTGTCTGCTGAACACTGTTATCCTCCGTGGATTTTGAGTGGGTAGCTGCCTTTTCAGGCTGGGGAAGAGGTGGGCTTACTTCACGCGCATGACCCATCTAGACTGCTCCAGGATATTGGAAGAGGAAGTGTTCGCAGAAGGGTCAGGGGCATCGAAGACCATAAGAAAGGCCACCAGGAAGGCCTGTAGGTCAGAGATGATAGGATCCCTTGCTTCCCATAGGGGGGTGATCCAATTCAAGGCCTCACCCGCTAGGTAGGACATCAGAAATGCTACTTTAACCCGATTGGTGGGAAAATAGTGAGCATAGAATTTGAAATGCAGCATGCATTGCTCCACAAACGCACGGCCTAGTTTTGGATCCTCATCGTACCGTGGTGGATCCGCAGGAATGAGTGCTGCTGATAGCTCCATTTGGGCTGGTGCGTAAAAAAAAATTTCTTGGTGCATGTATTCACCAGACAAGGATTCAAATGTCTCCGAGAGCGAAGGGCCATGGGACTCAAGGGGGACCATGGCCTGAGCAAACTGTTACGCTCATGCGCGGATTGTTTGGCGTGAGTGTGGTTAGTGGTCCCACTGGGCCACGAACTGAGTGCCTGGACAGGTGTGACTAGGGACCTCACCAGATCCAACCACGGACGCACGGTGGCTTAATCGACTCCGTGGTCCAAGGAGGGACGTGGGAGGTGGCCCAGGTGCTACTCCAGGTCAGACCCCGGTCACACAGCTGTTGACCCACACCGGGGAATGCAGGAACGGGCAAGTTTGGCTGGTATGTAGACAGGCGGGTACTGGCAGGCACAGCTGGTATACAGACAGGTGGGTACGGGCAGGTAGGTAAACAGGCTGGATAGGGACCAGTATAGACTGGGATACAGGAAAAGAGCCGCAGGTGCGAAGGGGAAGCGGAGCAGGGCAGAGCCGCAGGTGCGGAGGGGAAGCAGAGCAGGGCAGAGCCGCAGGTGCGGAGGGGAAGCGGAGCAGGGCAGAGCCGCAGGTGCGGAGGGGAAGCGGAGCAGGGCAGAGCCGCAGGTGCGGAGGGGAAGCGGGGCAGGGCAGAGCCGCAGGTGCGGAGGGGAAGTGGGGCAGGGCAGAGCCGTAGGTGCGAAGGGGAAGCGGGGCAGGGCAGAGCCGCAGGTGCGGAGGGGAAGCGGGGCAGGGCAGAGTCGCAGGTGCGGAGTGGAAGCGGGGCAGGGCAGAGCCGCAGGTGCGGAGGGGAAGCGGGGCAGGGAAGAGCCGCAGGTGCGAGGGGAAGCAGGGCAGAGCCGCAGGTGCAGAGGGGAAGCGGGGCGGGGCAGAGCCGCAGGTGCGGAGGGGAAGCGGTGCAGGGCTGAGCAGCAGGTGCGGAGGGGAAGCGGGGCAGGGCAGAGCCGCAGGTACAGACAGGACAGGGCTCTGTTCACATGGAACAGACAGGGAAACACAGGAAGATAGCTAGAACACAGGAGGTAGATATGGAGGCAGGGAAATGGGACAAGCAGAACCGACACACACAAGGTACTTGCTATAAAGTAGCAAGTGGACACAGAACTCACAAACAGAAGTACAGAGACAACAAGGAGGAGTTAGGTACTGGTTCAGACACTGCAGGAAAAGGGAAGGATCGGACATAGAGACAAACAGGTAACGGGCTAGGACACAGTTTAGACAGGAACTGACATAGGAACGAGATACAGGAACGAGCCTGGGCATTCAGCCCCCAGGGTGGCGGAAATAGATTAGAAGTCGCAGATACAGGTAACGGGCCTGGGTACTAAGCCCCCAGGATGGCGGAAACAGACTAAAAGTCACAGATACAGGTAACGGGGCTGGGTACTCAGCCCCCAGGGTTGCGGAAACAGACAAGGTTCAGGACAGGACCTGGCAACTCACAGTTGCACAGAACACACTGTAAGAAAGTGTTGCTCAGGCCCCTCCCACTGGGTGGAGGAGGTTTAAGTATCCAGTGACTCACAGAAATAGGCTGGGGACGCATTAGGACTGTGCACACTGTAACTTTAAGAATCAGGAAGTTCCAGCGCCGCCGCCCTAAGCCAGCAGACAAGAGACATGCGCACAGCAAGTAGAGGATGTAACATACCTGGCGGCGTCCTTGCATAGTGGTCCATCTCCCACTGTGCAAGAGCGCGCACTTGATCTCCAATCCAGAATGTCTCTCTGGCTTCCCTCCATGCTGTCTGTTTGCTTCTGTTTCTGCTGCTTAAGGGCGGCGCCCGATCACTTCCTGTCTTGCAGTATCTGTTCCCGTGTCTGTACTGTGTCCTACTTGTGTACTCTAACCAGCAGTCTGTACACACTCTCTAGCCTGTTGTCTTCTGCCTATCCTGGAGGCTGTATTTCCAGGCCTGTGTGAACACGCTCCTAGCCTGTTCGTTCCACCTTCTAGGGGCCACATACCTAGACCCGCTCCTGTATCTTGCTGCTGTGTCTGTTCTTGTCTGAATACTCTCCTAGCCCCTTTCCTGTTTTTCTCTATGTCCGTACCTTCCCTTTTTCTGCAGAGTCTGAACTCGTACCTAACTCCTGCTCGTTGTCACTGTACTTCCGTTTGTGAGTTTGTGGTCCACTCGTTACTTCACTGCAAGTACCCTGTGGGTATCTGGTTCTGCCTTTCCCTTCCTGTCTGTTCCGTGTGAACTGAACCCTGTCCCCTCCGCTCTGCCTTGCTTGCCGCTTTGGCGGTTCTTGCTTGCTCAGCCCTGTCCACCGCGTCTGCGGTTTCGCTTTGCTCAGCCCTGTCCACTGCGTCTGCAGTTTCTCTTTGCTCAGCCCTGTCCACCGCGTCTGCGGTTTCGCTTTGCTCAGCCCTGTCCACCGCGTCTGCGGTTTCGCTTTGCTCAGCCCTGTCCACCGCGTTTGCGGTTTCGCTTTGCTCAGCCCTGTCCACCGCGTCTGCGGTTTCGCTTTGCTCAGCCCTGTCCACCGCGTCTGCGGTTTCGCTTTGCTCAGCCCTGTCCACCGCGTCTGCGGTTTCGCTTTGCTCAGCCCTGTCCACCGCGTCTGCGGTTTCGCTTTGCTCAGCCCTGTCCACCGCGTCTGCGGTTTCGCTTTGCTCAGCCCTGTCCACCGCATCTGCGGTTTCGCTTTGCTCAGCCCTGTCCACCGCGTCTGCGGTTTCGCTTTGCTCAGCCCTGTCCACCGCGTCTGCGGTTTCGCTTTGCTCAGCCCTGTCCACCGCGTCTGCGGTTTCGCTTTGCTCAGCCCTGTCCACCGCGTCTGCGGTTTCGCTTTGCTCAGCCCTGTCCACCGCGTCTGCGGTTTCGCTTTGCTCAGCCCTGTCCACCGCGTCTGCGGTTTCGCTTTGCTCAGCCCTGTCCACCGCGTCTGCGGTTTCGCTTTGCTCAGCCCTGTCCACCGCGTCTGCGGTTTCGCTTTGTACAGCCCTGTCCACCGCGTCTGCGGTTTCGCTTTGCTCTGCTTTGTCTACCGCGTCTGCGGTTTTGCTCTGCTCAGCCTTGTCTACCGCGTCTGCGGTTTTGCTCTGCTCAGCCTTGTCTACCGCGTCTGCGGTTCTGCTCTGCTCGGCCTTGACTACCGCACCTGCGGCTTCGCTACTCTGTTTGTTTACCGCATCTGTGGCTCCGAATTTGTCTCCCAGTCTGTACTGGACCCTACCCAGCCTGCGCTCTAGTCTGCCTGTTCCTGTATTCCCCGGTGTGGGTCAACAGCCTTGTCCGGAGTCTGACCTGGAGTAGACCCTGGGCCCTCTGCTCGGTTCCTCCCTGGTGCACTGGCGCCGTATGCCGTTGTGCGACCTTGGTCGGATCGGGCAGATACTTAGTTACGCCCCTCCAGACACTCTCCGGTTCATGGCACAGTGGAATCACTACATAAACACGCACACACCAGTCAGTCCGGGTGTGTGCATAACAGCATGCTCAGGCCATGGTTCCCGTTGAGCCCCACGGCCTTCGCTCTCTGAGACGTTTTCCAGCGAATACGTGCATTAAAAATAAATAAAAAAATATATATATATTTATTTTATTTTTTTTTTCTTTAGCTGAGTTCCAGGCGAATTACGCACCCGTCCAGATGGATCTTTCTGCACTCGTTCCTGCGGATCTGCCACGGTACTATGGGGATCCAAAGCAAAGTCGTGCATTTGTGGAGCAATGCATGCTACACTTTAAGGCCTACCCTCTCTATTTTCCTTCCGATTGGGCTAAAGTGGCCTTTATGATTGACTACCTAGCGGGTGATGCCTTGAAATGGGTCACCCCCCCTATGGGAAGCATGGGATCCTGTCGTCCTTGACCTGCAGGCCTTCCTGGTGGCCTTTTGTATGGTCTTCGAGGACCCTAACCCTGAAGTCCCTGCCGAAGCTTTACTTCCCAGTATCCCGGAGCAGCCCCGACAGGTAATGTGCGTGGGTAGCGCAACAGTTCTCCTGCCCGAAGAGACTGCTGCCCACCCAGAATCCTTACCGGAGGACCCCCTGTTGCCTCCTGAATCCCCCGGGATACCACTTGATGACAATTGGAGAGAGACTTCCCTATACTCTGCATCTGATACCTCGGCTGCTTCATCCAGTGAGTCTGACCTAGTGTTCTCCGAAGCAGAGGTTACCCCCGAGTCTCTACACCCCTCCGATCAGGCGGAGGATCTCCAGTTGTCTCCTGAACCCTTCGGGGTGCTACCTGGTAGCGAATGGACAGAGACTTTTCTATACTCGGTACCTGATACCTCGGCTGCTTCATCCAGTGAGTCCGACCTAGTGTACTCCGAAGCAGAGGTTACCCATGAGTCTCTTCACCCCTCCGACCTGGCGGAGGACCTCCAGTTGTCTCCTGAGCCCTTCGGGGTGCTACCTGGTAGCGAAAGGACAGAGACTCTCCTATACTCTGTATCTGATACCTCGCTCGCTTCGTCCAGTGAGTCCAACCTAGTGTACTCCGAAGCAGAGGTTACTCCCGAGTCTCTACACCCCTCCGACCAGGCGGAGGACCTCCAGTTGTCTCCAGAACCCTTCGGGGTGCCACCTGGTGGTGAATGGACAGAGACTTTCCTATATCCTGGATCTGATACCTCGCTCGCTTCGCCTAGTGAGTCTAACCTAGTGTACTCCGAAGCAGAGGTTATTCCCGAGTCTCTACACCCCTCCGACCAGGCGGAAGACTTCCAGTTGTCTCCAGAACCCTTTGGGGTGCCACCTGGTGGTGAATGGACAGACACATTCCTATACTTGGCACCCGATACCTCGCCTGCTTCGTCCAGTGAGTCCGACCTAGTGTTTTCTGAAGCAGAGGTAACCCCTGAGTCTCTGCACTCCTCTGACCCGGCAGAGGACCTCCAGGTGTCTCCTGAACCCTTCGGGGTGCTACTTGATAGCGAATGGACAGAGACTCTCCTATACTCGGTACCTGATACCTCGCCTGCTTCATCCAGTGAGTCTGAACAAGTGTACTCCGAAGCGGAGGTTACCCCCGAGTCTCTGCCCCCCTCCAACCCGGCGGAGGACTTCCAGTTGTCTTCTGTACCCTCTGGGGTGCCACCTGAAAATATGTGGAGAGAGACTTCCTTGTGTGCTGTTCCTGGTACTCCACCCGTTTCATATGTTGCTGAGGATGGCTGGATAGGAGGTAGCATCCTAGCTAACCAGATGAGACCAGTTTTTCCTGTGAACAGTGGAAGTGATCTCCTTGAAGTGAAGGATTGGCCCTCGAATTCCCTGCAGAAGATTCTGGCAGGCCTGAAGAAGAGGGGGCGTAAGGGGGGGGGTACTGTAACATACCTGGCGGCGTCCTTGCATAGTGGTCCATCTCCCACTGTGCAAGAGCGCGCACTTGATCTCCAATCCAGAATGTCTCTCTGGCTTCCCTTCATGCTGTCTGTTTGCTTCTGTTTCTGCTGCTTAAGGGCGGCGCCCGATCACTTCCTGCTTTTTGTACCTGCTGCAGGCACACCCCTTGTGCGTCCTCAGCCTATTGCTGTCTGTCACCTGGTATTTAAACCAGGTGCTCCAATTAACCCATGCCTGAGCATCTTGCCCTGTCAGTTGGCTTTTTGTCTCTGACATGCCAGGTCCTGTGTATGTTACCTGTCTTGCAGTATCTGTTCCCGTGTCTGTACTGTGTCCTACTTGTGTACTATATCTGGTTCTGCCTTTCCCTTCCTGTCTGTTCCGTGTGAACTGAACCCTGTCCCCTCCGCTCTGCCTTGCTTGCCGCTTCGGCGGTTCTTGCTTGCTCAGCCCTGTCCACCGCGTCTGCGGTTTCACTTTGCTCAGCCCTGTACATCGCGTCTGTGGTTTCGCTTTGCTCAGCCCTGTCCACCGCGTCTGCGGTTTCGCTTTGCTCAGCCCTGTCCACCGCGTCTGCGGTTTTGCTTTGCTCAGCCCTGTCCACCGCATCTGCGGTTTCGCATTGTTCAGCCCTGTCCACCGCGTCTGCGGTTTCGCTTTGCTCAGCTTTGTCTACTGCGTCTGCGGTTTTGCTCTGCTCAGCCTTGTCTACCGCGTCTGCTGTTTTGCTCTGCTCAGCCTTGTCTACCGTGTCTGCGGTTCTGCTCTGCTCGGCCTTGACTACCGCACCTGCGGCTTCGCTACTCTGTTTGTTTACCGCATCCGCGGCTCCGAATTTGTCTCCCAGTCTGTACTGGACCCTACCCAGCCTGCGCTCTAGTCTGCCTGTTCCTGTATTCCCCGGTGTGGGTCAACAGCCGTGTCCGGAGTCTGACCTGGAGTAGACCCTGGTCCCTCTGCTCAGTTCCTCCCTGGTGCACTGGCGTCGTATGCCGTCGTGCGACCTTGGTCGGATCGGGCAGATACTTAGTTACGCCCCTCCAGACACTCTCCGGTTCATGGCACAGTGGAATCACTACATAAACACGCACACGCCAGTCAGTCCGGGCGTGTGCATAACAGAGGAGCATAGTGCACAGCCTGGACTGGTAGGTAAGTTGGCGGTCTTGCATGGTGGGAGATGGTAAGCCATGCCAGCACGCCGCCAGGGCGTTACACAAGTCTATGGGTCCATGAAAAAATTGGACCGCATGGACTGTCAGAAAGGAGAGGGTGAAGAATTTTTTTCCCTCCATGTACAAGAAGAATTGATGACACTTGGACTACACTCTGATCAAAGTCTGATCAGAATAATCTGTCCATTTTTCTCATATGTGGAAAATACTAATGCCTGAATGAGACCTTGTGGAGCCCTTCTCCCATCAAAGTTTTTTATTCTCTTAATCTATTGCAGTCATCATATTATATAGCACTGTGTACTTACAATTTCTCATTTTGCCTTTCTTCCTAGCTAATTAGTTTTTTCTCCAATTCCCTCCATGACAGCACACCTGGAGGTAGCCTCCCCATCCTAATTAGGGACAGGAAAACAAGAGGTTAAATAGCCCCTCCCCACTACAATCCCCAGTGTTTTCCTGTCCCTATGGGATGAAGAGGTTACCTGGGATGCCTGCGGCCGGCAAGCAGGGTCCTATTAAGTTTACCTGCCGGGCTGCAGGGAGCGATCACCTCCAGCCTTCCTTCCTTGGCAGCTCCCGTGTCTCCTTGAGAGCGGGACCCTGTCACTCGCCTGCGGGTAAAGCCGAGTAGGGTCTTGGGGGCTGGGGGCCTCCTGCTGCTCCCTGGCCGGAGTTTACTCTGTCCTCCATGGCGGCGTTCCGGCGCGCATGCCGGATGTGCCGGAAGTCAGACTTTCGGCCTGCGGGACGTCACTTCCAGTGCGTTCCACCGTGGAACGCATGGAGGCCGCGGCGGGAAATTCAAACGGAGAAGCCGCGGTTTGCCCCAAAAATGAGGATCCTTCACTGGATAGGTGAAAATTTGGCGCTGGATCTCGGTCTCCCCTACAAAAGACCCAGATGAGAAGACTCCATTAAGGTAGGACAGAATATTCTGCTACTATGGAGGGTGCTGTTCCAAAGCCTGCGTCTGCAGAGCCCAGCGCTAACCCGGCCCCAGTAAGTACTAGGTCCTAGGTTATTCCCCACTCTCTTTTGAGCAGGATCCTAAATATATTTTAAATCTCCCTCTTTTTATTTTTAATTTAGGGAGACAAGGATCCTGCACCGAGAGTGGGAGAAAGCACTACAGTTCGCAAATGTGCCATCTGTAGAAAAAAGCTTGCTTCAGGGCATAAGAAACCCCTATGCCGGAAATGCACTGACAACATTGTGAAGGAAGAACAGCCTTCCCTTATGGAAGAAGTCAGGGGAATGGTTCGGCATGAAATACAATCTTCCCTAGCCTCCTTCTCACAGACCTTTTCCCAAGCCAGAGCTGAAGGTCCATCTCCCCCCAAAAGAAGAAAATATACGGTTAGGGAGACCTCTGATTCAGAATTAGGATCTATGGAGGAACCGGAAGAAGGGGTCCTAAGTGAAGATCAGGAGGAAGATAGGAAATATTACTTTTCGTCCGAGAATATGGAGGAATTGTTGTTTCATGTGAGAGACACGGTGCAGGTGGAAGAGGAGAAGGAAACCCGTACAGTTCAGGATGAAATATTTGGGGGTCTGAAATCCAAAAAGAAGTTAGTGTTCCCTGTGCATGACAACATTCGGAGACTTATTTTGGATGAATGGGAGTCACCTGAGAAAAGGCTTAGTATGGCAGGAGAAATGAAGGATAGATTCCCTCTAGATGAAAAGGCGGCTAAGCTTTGGATGGAAGTTTGATGTACAGGTGGTAAGGGTTGCGAAGAAAACAACCCTTCCCTTTGAAGACTCGTCACAGCTCAAAGATCCTATGGATAGGAAGATGGACAGTCTGCTAAGGAAGACATGGGGAAACATTGGCGGCTTCACTGAAGACTAATGTTGCTTCAACTTGTGTAGCTCGTTCCATGTTCCTCTGGCTCCAACAACTAGAGGAACATCTCTGGAAAGCTACTCCTAGAGAAGAACTCCTAGCATCTCTTCCTTTCTTCCTTTGCTGCAGAAGGCCACTGGATTTCTATCTGATGCCTCAGCGGAGTCGGTTAAGATTACGGCAAGATCGGCAGCATTGTCAAATTCTACGAGAAGAGCCCTGTGGTTGAAGATGTGGAGTGGGGACAACGGGGCGGTCCTAGACGAGTTGTTGGAGAAAGCATCCGACAAGAAGAAGTCTCTGCCAGAGCCAAAGAATCCAAGAAGTTTCAGAAAGAGACCATTTCTCCCCCCTCAACAACAACAGCAGCAAACATTTCAGTACAGAGGCAAGGGTAAAACTGGTCGCTGGAGTTACCCAAAAGGGGGAAGAGGAAGGAATATCTTTCAAGGTTCTAGGCAGGACAGACAATGACGCCAAGAAGGTAGGTGGCAGAATTACAAGCTTCCTTCCTCAATGGCAGCTGATATCTTCAGACAGGAAGATACTGGACATGGTAACGGTAGGAGCAGAAATAGACTGAAATCTGAAACATCTCAACCAATATGTGAAATACAGAAGGTTCAAGATGGAGTCGATAAAGTCCATGATTCCGTTGATTGGGAAAGGATTTGTCATTGCAACAGTAGACCTGCAAGAGGCTTACTACCACGTGCCAATTCATCCGGATTACAAAAAAATTCTCAGATTTGCTGTAACTCAGAACCGAGAGGTACTTCACTTTCAATTCAATGTACTCCCCTTCGGCATTTCGTCAGCACCCCGCCTATTTACCAAGATCATGGCAGAGGTAGTAGCTTATCTAAGGAAACGGAATATCTGCATCGTCCCATATTTAGATGATTTTTTGGTGATGGCTCCCTCGGTTTCAAGTTTGGAAAGAGACCTTCAGATGACCCTCTAGATCCTAGAATCTTTGGGATGGTTGATAAACTACAAAAAGTCAGATCTGATTCCCTCCACCAGGAAGACCTTCTTGGGAATTCTCCTGGATTCTCAGCAACAAGCCTTTTTTTGCCAAAAGAGAAGCAGATTCAATTGAGGTCGAAAGTCTATGCACTAAAGAACCGCAGCGGAGTGTCATTAAGATTCGCCATGTCCGTCCTCGGGTCCATGACCTCATCTATTCAGTCGGTACCTTGGGCTCAGGCACATTCAAGGGCCTTCAAAACTGCATCCTTTCCAGTTGGGACAGATCTCCAAGTTCCCTCTCCAACAGAATTCATCTGCCAGAGAAGGTGAAAGCATCTTTAAATTGGTGGCTCTATGCAGGAAATCTGGAGAAAGGTTCAGCTTGGATTCAAGTTCCCTTGTTATCCGTCAAAACAGATGCAAGCAAAAGGGGATGGGGAGCAGTAGTCTCCCACGTGGCCTTCCAAGGGGTATGGTCACAAGAAATAGCAGAGCAGTCCTCAAACTTAAGAGAACTGAAAGCGGTGGAAGAAACCCTATGGGCAGCCAATTCTCTGCTTCAGGGGTGGCATGTCAGAGTCTACTCTGACAATATGACAACTGTAGCCCACTTGAGACATCAGGGAAGTACAAGAAACAGGAGGTTACAGATGATCTCAAAGAATCTTCCACTGGGCAAAGCAGCATCTACTGTCCTTATCGGCTCTGCACCTGAGGGGCTCCGACAACTATCATGCAGATCTTCTGAGCAGAAAAGACTTTCATCCAGGGGAGTGGAGTCTAAACTCGAAGATATTTCAGATGATTGTTCAAAAGTGGGGATACCCAGATGTGGACCTGTTTGCGAACCAGAAGAACGCAAAAGTAAGAGCCTTTTTCTCTTTGGACCCCGAGGATTCAGCAACAGGGATAGATGCATTCACTCACCCTTGGAAAGTCGGGCTCGCTTATGCTTTTCCCCCCGATTCCGTTAATACCAAGGACTTTACAAAAAATCAGGTCGGATGGGGTCAAGACTATCCTAATAGCTCCAATGTGGCCAAAAAGAGCATGGTTCAGAACATTAAGCAGTCTAAGAATGGAGGATCCATTGATGCTTCCTCGAATCCACGATCTACTGCATCAGGGACCGATTTTCCATCCGGCTCCTCAGAATTTGTCTCTAGCAGCTTGGCTTCTGAGACCGCCCTCTTAAAAGCCAGAGGCTTCTCAGTACAGGTGATCCATACACTACAGAAAAGCATTAAACCGGTCACGAATTCCATCTATGGAAAAATCTGGAAAGCTTTCAAGCTGTGGTATGAGCCTTGTCCATTAGATCCTTTTCGGCCTGACGTGGCCAGAATATTGGATTTCCTACAGGACGGTTTGTCTAAAGGATTAAGACCAAGCACACTGAAGGTCCAAGTCTCGGCTTTAAGTTCCTATTTTGATGCTGATTTGGCCCAAAACAGATGGATTAAGAGGTTCATGATAGCTGCTTCTCGGATTAATCCAACAGGAGCTAAAATAGTTCCACCTTGGGATCTCAACGTAGTTCTTAGAGGCCTAACTATGCATCCTTTCAAGTCAATAGCGGAGGCACACATAGACAAATTGTCTTGGAAAGCGGCATTGCTTATAGCTCTGACTACAGCCAGAAGAGTGAGTGAAATCCAAGCCCTGTTTATCTGAGATCCTTATTGTCGTATTTTGGAGGACAGGATCATCCTCCAGTTGGATCCTTCTTTTCTACCCAAAGCGTCGTCTAATTTTCATATGTCTCAGCCCATAATTCTTCCGTCATTCTGTCAAAATCCATCAAATAGCAAGGAAGAAGTATTCCAGAAGTTGGATATAAGAAAGACTATATTCCGCTATTTGAGGGAGACTGAAACCTGGAGGAAGGATCAGAACCTATTTGTCCAATATGGAGGCCCAAATAAAGGAAAGAAAATTGCAAAAAATACGCTAGCAAATTGGATTAAGAAAGCAATTTGTGAAGCATACGTAGTTCAAGATTTGCCTCCTCCGGAATCCTTGAAAGCTCATTCTACTAGAGCTATGTCGGTCTCCTGGGCGGAAAAAGCTAGTCCATCCATCGAGCAGATTTGCAGGGCAGCTACATGGTCGTCTGTCCATACCTTTGCTAAACATTATAGACTAGATGTAATATCTAATAGAGACTTAGCATTTGGAAGGAAAGTCCTTCAGGCTGTTGTCCCTCCCTAAAATTAATTCTTTGGTATTACTGCAGGTGTGCTGTCATGGAGGGGATTGGAGAAAATAGAATTATACTTACCGGTAATTCGGTTTCTAAGACCCTCCACGACAGCATGGGTAATTCCCGCCCTTTCCTTATTTGATTGGAAAAATCCTTAGTGTTAATAAATATTTAGAGCATTCATACTGTGTGGCCCTTTGAAAACACTGGGGATTGTAGCGGGGAGGGGCTATTTAACCTCTTGTTTTCCTGTCCCTAATTAGGATGGGGAGGCTACCTCCAGGTGTGCTGTCGTGGAGGGTCTTAGAAACTGAATTACCGGTAAGTCTAATTCTATTTTTTCCATTAGGTCTATGACATCATGTGATTAAAAACGGGCTAGCTGAATCCATCTAAGCTCTATCTACAAACAGAAGGTACATTTTCCCTGTATGAGTCAGCAGTCACTGCAAAAGTCCCTGGCAGGAGGAGGAGGGAGCAGCTGGGTCAGAAGATTAAGAGGGGAATGATAAATGCAGGGACAAGAGACTTCCTTTTTCTACATAGAGCAGAGAAAAGAGAAGAATTATCTGGTGTGACAGAGTCACTGGTGTTATATGTGAGGGGAGGTATGTGTCACTCCAGCTGCTAGCCTGTGTGAATTGAAACCTACAAAGTCCAGCATGTTATATGTTGGGGGTTAATTCCCTAAAGGGTGTACTTTTATGTGAATGGCAAAGAGGGTGGGAAGTCATTCACCCTACCTCCCCTCAGGGCGCGGCTGAGCAAGCTTAAATGCTCAGTCACTATTTTTTTTCTGTTGTTGTGTCTGCTGAGACAAGGTCTCCAGACTGGGAGGCCATAGTTCAGGAAGGAGCTGAAGGCTCTGATACAACCAGTGTGGGCGAACCCTACATTCCTATGGACTGTGCTATAGTTTATCTTTTGCTTTGTCGTTTTGCCAGTAAGGCCGTGTTTGTTTTTGCTGGAGCTGCAGAGCTTTATGCCACACAATGAAGCCTGCAGAGAAAACCCGGTTCCAGAGTGTACTTCCCAAAGCGGCCGAGCGAGTCCTCTTACCACACCGGGTAGAAAGGCAAAATGAGTAATTGTAAGTACACAATGCCATATAATATGATGATTGCAATATACTAACAAGATAAAAAAATTGATGGGAGAGCTTTAACAATCAGTCCAGGAGGAGAAAGAAGCTGATTTCTCTAATATATATTTCAAAATTTCTTCTTTTTGTATGTACTATTGATTTATGAAATAAAAATTAAAATGATGGTTACTCTTTAAATATTCTGCATGTACCAGGGGTGATATGAGAAGAGCCTATTCTGAGCACATTCACGGCCCAGTTTAATTGCCAGTGAGACACATTACATTTTGGACACAAGGAGAGCATCCAGTCTTCTTATGGACTTCGCTCTGATCATCATAGCGGTATTATTTTATAAAACAAATGCAGCCACAAATGCTGAGTATTTCCAGCTCTTCCAAGAGATGGCAGCCAATCACCTGCTCTAATCAAATAAGTTATTGCAAGTTTTTGGAAGCATGTGAAGTGGAAACAGACATTTGTAGATTCATTTAGGGCTCCAGTGAAGTGACCGTATACAGTGGCATGTAAAAGTTTGGGCACCCCTCGTCAAAATTGCTGTTATTGTGAACAGTTAAGCAAGTTGAGGATGAAATGATCTCTAAAAGGCCCAGAGTTAAAAATTACACATTTCCTTTGTATTTTCTGGAAAAAAAAAGACAAAAATGAAAATGGGCCGATGCAAAAGTTTGGACACCCAGCATGGTTAGTACCTAGTTGCACCCTCTTTTGAAAGTACCACAGCTTGTAAACACTTTTTGTAGCCAGAAAATGAGTCTTTCAATTCTTGTGTGATTGATTTTCATCCATTCTTCCTTGGAAAATTCTTCCAGTTCTGTGAGATTCCTGGGTCATCTTGTATGCACTGCTATTTTGAGGTTTAGCCACAGATTTTCAGTTTTGTTCAGATCAGGGGACTGTGAGGGTCATTGTAAACCTTCAGCTTGCGCCTTTTGAGGTTGCCTGTTGTGGATTTTGATGTGTCTTTATGATCATTATCCATTTGTAGAAGCCATCCTCTTTTCAACTTCAACTTTTTTACAGATGGTGTTATGTCTGCATCAATAATTTGTTGACATTTCATTGAATCCATTCTTCCCTCCACCCGTGAAATGTTCACTGTGCCATTTGGCTGCAACACAACCCCAAAGCATGATAAATCCACCTCCATGCTTAATGGTTGTCGAGATGTTCTTTTCCTGAAATTCTGTGGCCTTTTTTCTCCACACATACCTTTGATCCTTGTGGCGAAATAGTTCTATTTTAACCTCATCAGTCTACAGCAGCGGTGGGCAATTCATTTTCCAGAGGGGCCACATGAGTGACCGTGACTGTTGTGGAGGGCCAAACCAATAGGCTGAAATTAATTCTGCTCAATATTAATATTAACATTAATTCTAATTATTATATTAATGATTATATTAATATTAATTTTGCTCAAAATGAAGTGATACAATTAAGTATGCTGACATCCCAACTATATACCGTTTGCGCCCCAACAGTGCCCCCTATTGTCCAGCACGAGAACCCCCCCCATTGTGCATCATGAGAGCCCCCCCATTGTCCAGCATGAGAGCCTCCCAATATCCATTCAAGGGCTGTGTGCCCACTATGCGTTTTTTAAGCGTTTCCGCAGCGGCAATTCTGCTGCAGAAACGCTTAAAAAACGCTTGGTAGAAGGTCTGCTATGTTCCCCAATGAAAATCCGCATGTGCTGTGCACATGCTGCGGAAATTTCCGCTGCGGATTATCACTGCGGAAAAATCCGCAGCACTACTGATTTTGCGTAATCGCTGCGTTTTCGCCGCCATTGACTTGCATTGAATCGCTTAATATCCGCATGACTACATGTACACATGCAGATATTAAGTGATTCAATGTGCGGATGGTACCCTCGTCTGGAGAAGAGGAGACTCTCCTCCAGAACCGGGTACCATGGTACCTGTAAAAAATAAAATAAAATAAAAAAAAATATATACATTATACTCACCTTCTGATGGCCCCCGGTCTCCATAGCGATGCGTCCTAGCTTCCCGGCTGCTCGCGATGGTCTAAAAGGACCTGCGGTGACGTCATTTAGTCATGTGACGGGTCACGCGACCGGTGACGTCGGCAGTCGCGTGACCTGTCACATGACTAAATGACGTCATGGAAGGTCCTTTTACACAACCGCGAGACACCGGGAAGACCTGACCCATCGGATAAGGAGACCGGGGGCCATCGGAAGGTGAGTATATGTTTTGTTTTTTATTTTTTTACCATTTTTATTATTTTTTTTTTAACTAACTTGGTCACACTATATAAAATCCATGCCGCTGGCATGGATTTATATAGTGTGACCAAGTTGTCAAGCACTTTCCAAGTGATGCTAAAATCAGCATCATCGTGTCAGCTATTTCTCACGCTGATTGGTGGAAGAGGGGGGCGGCTGCCCCTCCTCCACCAGTGCATTCACCGCGGATGGAGACAGCTGTGACGGCGGGCGGGGAAGGACACAGTGTAGCCTTTGGTTCACTGTTATCAGCCCCCCAGCTGTCTTGGTCTGCGGGCCGGACTAGAACAGCCAGAGGGCTGGATGTGGCCCGCGGGCAGCACTTTGCCCAGGTATGGTCTACAGGACTTGTTACCAAACTACATCAGGCTTGTTTAGATGTTCTTCTGCATACTTCTGACGCTGAATTTTATGGTGAGGACATAGGAGAGGTTTTCTTCTGGTGACTCTTCCATGATGGCCATATTTGTGTAGGTGTCTCTGAACAGTAGAACAATGTACCACAACTCCAGAGTCTGCTAAATCATTCTGAAGGTCTTTTGCAGTCAAGCGGGGGTTCTGATTTGCCTCTCTAGCAACCCTTCGGGCAGCTCTCATTGAAATTTTGTTCAGTCTTCCAGACCTTATCTTGACCTCCTCTGTTCCTGTTAACTGACATTTCTTAATTACATATCGAACTGAGGTAAGTGCAACTTGAAAACGCTTTGCTATCTTCTTATGGCCTTCTTCTGCTTTGTGGGCCTCCACCATTTTCATTTTCAGAGTGCTAAGCAGCTGCTTAGAAGAACCTATGGCTACTGTTTTTTGGCACAAGGTTAGAGGAGGCTGGGTTTTTATAAAGCTGGGAAATTTGCATCACCTGGCCTTTCCTAACGATGATAGTGAACAAGCCATAACCCTAACAGGCTACTTAAGGTCTGAAACCTTGGTCAAAGTTATCTGAGCACACACATCTCCAAGGGTGCCAAAACTTTTGCATTGGCAAATTTTCCTTTTTGTAATTTTTAAAATGTAAAAAATTACAAGAATTTTTTTTTGCCTAAAATACAAAGGAAATGTGTTATCTTTAACTTTAGGTCTTTTACAAATAATTAAATCTTCAACTTGATTAACTGTTGGCACTTGTCACAGGTGCCTCCATATTTACCTCTAATAATACTGATATTAGACAAGCACGTGGCCTGGATTGTTTACAGCTAGAAATAGGCATAACTAGTCCCTGAAAAAAGGCTGACCGTCCAGCCTCCTGTCAGCAGGCCTGGTGTGGAGAGATTACAGGCCATTCTAGGACAGGTATATCAGTTTCTGCCCTAGACTGCAAATAAACGTCACTTGTCTAGCGTAGGTGTTGGCACCACGCTGAAATTTTGAACAAGACTGGTAATTACTGTTTGTTCAGTTAAATGTATTTTTTGTAACTAACTAAACAGACAACATCAGATGTAGAGACTTTCTCTATTTTAAAATCCGACATCCCACATTTGTTTAAACTTATTAGCACCAGAAAAATGAACGTGAGAAGTCATTGGCCAATCAATCTCATCCAGGGTTGCCCAAAACTCACAAAAAAACAAACAAGCAAAACAGAATTAAAAGGATAGAGATGTTCTAGTATATAATGTTAAGATGATGTGTTCACTTTGAGGTTTATTGTGAAGTTATATATAGTTGTTTACACTTCAGCTCTGAAAGTGACTGGAGTATAAGACATGATGCAAAATAGTGACTGCAGCTCTGGAGGTGACTAGGGCAGGGCCGCCATCAGGGCATTACTGCCCTTACTGGCGTATGGGGCCCGGTAAACAGAGAGGGCCCAGTCGGGACCTTGTTATTCTGCTCACCGGGACCCAGTGGCAGCATTCTGCCAGTTTAGTGAACATGCGTCCTCGGACGCAAGTTCACTTTAAATCTATTGCCATGTGGGAAACTTCCCGCATGGCAATAGTTAACAGCCGCCGACCAATCACAGTAATTGGCCAGCGACTGACATCAGCGCACGTGTCGCTGGCGTATGACATCACTGCGATCGTGCTTCCGGCGATGGCAGAGCAGGACACCGCGGGAGCTCCGCAAGGTAAGAAGAGACTTTTTTTAAAAAAAAAAAAGCAGCACCAGGACTGGTGGGCAGAAAACATGGTGGCAAGATGAAAATATGGGGGACATTGGTGGCAGGATGAAAACATGAAGCACATTGGGGGCTGAAAACATGAGGGCAGGATGAAAACATGGGGGACATTGGGGGCAGAAATCATGGGGGCATGATGGGGACATTGGGGGCAGGATGGAAAAATGGGGGCAGAATGGAAACATGGCAGAATTGAAACGGGGCAGGAAGGAGAGACGTGGGGCAGAATGGGAGACATTGGGGGCCGGATGGAGAGACATGGGGGCAGGATGTGGGACATTATTACTGTGGGGGCTAATTATGGAGACAATGGGGGCAGAATGGAGACATGGCAGAATTGAAACTGGGCAGGAAGGAGAGACGTGGGGCAGAATGGGAAATATTGGGGGCAGGATATGGGACATTATTACTGTGAGGGCTTATTATTGAGACAATAGGGGCAGAATGGAGACATGGGGGCAAGATGTGGGACATTATTACTGTAGGGGCTAATTAAAGGATATTATTGCTGCTGTGATTTATTTTATTTCTGAGGATACTGTTTTTAGTGCGGGGGGTCGTGTTATTGTGCAGGGCGACACTGTCACTTTTTTTCTTCATCTGGTATAGTGTAGAAGTTGGGAAAAATTGGGGAATGTGCTCTGTAAGCTGCTCTAGATAACTGTTGTTTTATGCAGAGACACGCTCTGGATGGAAGAAGTGATGGTAGTCTGCGCTGGATAAAGAGGAAAAGCGAAGATGAAAGACTTCAACTAGAGACGTCACCAGTGAGTCAGTGTGTTATCTGTACACTGACACTGTATACTATGTACAGATCTCCTGTGTATAATGGTACTTATGGTAATATTAGTATTCTGTTTTTTTTTATTAATGATCAGTATTGTAGTATTCAGTCACTATGTGGTGGTAACATGTGGTCTGGTCATGATGTGGCAGTATTTGTCCCTTGTATATGGTATTATTCGGTCACTATGTGGTGGTAATATGTGATATGGTCATAGTGTGCTGGTATTTGTCCCCTGTATGTAGTATTATTGGTCATTTTAAAAAATGTACAGTACAGACCAAAAGTTTGGACACACCTCATTTAAAGATTGTTCTGTATTTTCATGACTTCGAAAATTGTACATTCACACTGAAGGCATCAAAACTATGAATTAACACATGTGGATTATATACTTAACAAAAAAGTGTGAAACAACTGAAAATATGTCTTATATTGTAGGTTCTTCAAAGTAGCCACCTTTTGCTTTGATGACTGCTTTGCACACTCTTGGCATTCTCTTGATGAGCTTCAAGAGGTAGTCACCGGAAATGGTCTTCCAACAATCTTGAAGGAGTTCCCAGAGATGCTTAGCACTTGTTGGCCCTTTTGCCTTCACTCTGCGGTCTAGCTCACCCCAAACCATCTCGATTGGGTTCAGGTCTGGTGACTGTGGAGGCCGGGTCATCTGGGATAGCACCCCATCACTCTCCTTCTTGGTCAAATAGCCCTTACACAGCCTGGAGGTGTGTTTGGGGTCATTGTCCTGTTGAAAAATAAATGATGGTCCAACTAAACGCAAACCGGATGGAATAGCATGCCGCTGCAAGATACTGTGGTAGCCATGCTGGTTCTGTATGCCTTCAACTTTGAATAAATCCCCAACAGTATCACCAGCAAAGCACCCCCACACCATCACACCTCCTCCTCCATGCTTCACGGTGGGAACCAGGCATGTAGAGTCCATCCATTCACCTTCTCTGCGTCGCACAAAGACACGGTGGTTGGAACCAAAGATCTCAAATTTGAACTCATCAGACCAAAGCACAGATTTCCACTGGTCTAATGTCCATTCCTTGTGTTATTTAGCCCAAACTTGTCTCTTCTGCTTGTTGCTTGTCCTTAGCAGTGGTTTCCTAGCAGCTATTTTACCATGAAGGCCTGCTGCACAAAGTCTCCTCTTAACAGTTGTTGAAGAGATGTGTCTGCTGCTAGAACTCTGTGTGGCATTGACATGGTCTCTAATCTGAGCTGCTGTTAACCTGCGATTTCTGAGGCTGGTGACTCGGATAAACTTATCCTCAGAAGCAGAGGTGACTCTTGGTCTTCCTTTCCTGGGGCGGTCCTCATGTGAGCCAGTTTCTTTGTAGCGCTTGATGGGTTTTGCAACTGCACTTTGGGACACTTTTTCAAAGTTTGCCCAATTTTTCAGACTGACTGACCTTCATTACTTAGCTGCTTTTTTCTTGCCATAACACAAATTCTAACAGTCTATTCAGTAGGACTATCAGCTGTGTATCCACCTGACTTCTGCACAAGACAACTGATGGTCCCAACCCCATTTATAAGGCAAGAAATCCCACTTATTAAATCTGACAGGGCACACCTGTGAAGTGAAAACCATTTCCGGTGACTACCTCTTGAAGCTCATCAAGAGAATGCCAAGAGTGTGCAAAGCAGTCATCAAAGCAAAAGGTGGCTACTTTGAAGAACCTAGAATATAAGACATATGTTTTCAGTTGTTTCACACTTTTTTGTTAAGTATATAATTCTACATGTGTTAATTCATAGTTTTGATGCCTTCAGTGTGAATGTACAATTTTCATAGTCATGAAAATACAGAAATGTCTTTAAATGAGAAGGTGTGTCCAAACTTTTGGTCTCTACTGTATGTGACACATTCCCATAAATAAAAATATACCTAAAAGAGTATTGGATATTATAAGAAATGTTTAATAGGTTAGAGTAGAGTAGGGTCTGGCCAGAAGAGTCTCCGTGTCGTGGTGGTTGCTTAAAAAATCTTTTGGCCAAAACAAAAGCTGCTGGCTATGTATGTGATCTGGTGTTTGATGGAACTGTTAATTGGTGAAGACGTGGTGCAAAAAGTAGAGTTTTTCCAAGAGTGGGCGGTAGGACTGTGGAACATTCGAGGGGTGGAGGCAGGGCTGGGGTGGAGCCTGGGTGGAGTCTCAAGGGGGCCCGAAAATGTTGCCAGTATGGGGTCCCGAAATTCCTGGTGGCAGCCCTGAACTAGGGTATAAGGAATGATGTAACAGCAGGATTGTGACTGCAGCTCTGGAGATGGCTGGTGTATAAGACACGATGTAACTTGCATACCCTCGCAGAAATCTCAAACACCTTGACCTACACTCACTCTCTGAATTCCTTCTCCTTCTTACAGACATAAGCTCCTTACATGATACAGATGTTCCTGCCGCTTTATATAACACCACAACAGCTGCAGCCCTCAATTCGGTCACCCCGCTCACACCAAAGCTCGCACAATCAACAGGCAACCCTGGCACATCAGCCTGACTAAAGAACTGAGACAGGCCTAATGGGTTGCTGAGCGTAGATGGAAAAAGTCCCACTCCAACAAGCACTTCATCGCACTACTTTCAAGTTCACACTCACCGCAGCAGAACAAACATACTTCTCATCTCTCATATCCTCCCTCTCACACAACCCTAAACAGCTATTGAACACTTTCAATTCTCTCCTCCGTCCCCCATCGCCTGCTCCCTCTCAACTCAGCTGAGGACTTTGCCTCATTCTTCAAGCCAAAGATTGATACCATCAGACAAAGCCTTTGCCTAAAGTCCCCACAGCCCCTTCTCATATCTACTCAGTCCTCCTCCTCCAAAACCATCTTCTCCACCATTACAGAAGATCAACTTTCCTCCTTACTCTCCAAGTCATACCTCACCACCTGTGAACTTGACCCTATCCCGTCCCACCTCATCCCTAACCTTACTACAGTCTTCTTGCCAACTCTAACCCACCTCTTCAATCTGTCACTAACAACTGGTGTCTTCCCCTCATGTTTCAAACATTCCTCAATCACACCCATCCTCAAAAAAACATCCCTTGACCCATCCTCTCTGACTAGCTATCGCCCCATATCACTTCTCCCATATGCCTCAAAACTACTGGAACAACACGTCCATTTTGAACTGTCCTCCAGCCTCTCCTCCTGCTCCCTCTTTGACCGGTTACAATCTGGCTTCTGATCTCATCATTCCACTGAGACTGCCCTGACTAAAGTCACCAACGACTTACTAACTGCCAAATCCAAGCGACACTATTCTGTCCTTCTCCTCCTGGACCTGTCATCTGCCTTCGACACAGTGGACAATTCTCTCTTATTACAGATTCTCTTATCTCTTGGCATCAAAGACTTGGCCCTATGTTAGATCTCCTCATACTCACTTCCCGGGCATGTGCAAAGCGCCGCTCACATAGAGTGCGCTTTGTTTCCTCCCGGCCCCGTCTGTCTGTGTGCTGCACCACAGGGTTGTATTGTACAGGCGCCCAGAAGTCAGAGACTCCCCAGCGCCTGCGCAATAGAACCCTGCGACACAGTGCACAGACAGACGGGCCGGGAGAAAACAAAGCGCGCTCTATATATGCGGCGCTTTGCACATGCCTGGGAAGTGAGGGAGACCAGGGACCTGTGACGTGCAGGGGAGGGGGGGTAATATGGTAAATAAACACATAGGCGGGGATTACTAAGAAGACAGGCGGGGATTTCTTGGCGTCGGGGGGACTCCAAGCCTGTGCAAAACCAAGTTGATAAAAACACATTTCTCTGCAATCAAACTTCTACTATAGGCCATACAGGTATGTATAGATTTACTTTTCTATAACCTGTATGCCAGTAGTAGAGGTCTGATATCTCCCAGGGGGTGACAGATTCCCTTTAACGAACAGGACCTTCAATGTCTCCCTCTCACAGACCACCTCCTCCTCTTCCCCTCCATCTGTTGGTGTCCCCCAAGGTTCAGTCCTAGGACCTCTGCTCTTCTCAATCTACACCCTCAGCCTGGGGACAGCTCATACAGTCTCATGGCCTTTATTATCACCTCTATGCTAATGACACACAGATCTACCTCTCTGGACCTGATATCACCTCCTCACTAACCAGAATCCCACAATGTCTGTCCGCTATTTCATCCTTCTTCTCTGCTAGATTTCTGAAACTTAACATGGCTAAAACAGAATTCATCATCTTTCCACCATCCCATTCACCCCCCCCATCTGACCTATCCATCAAAGTCAATGGCTGTCCACTTTCTCCACTCCTACAAGCTCGCTGCCTCGGGGTAACCTTGGACTCTAACCTCTCCTTCAAACCACATATCCAAGCCCTTTCCATTTCACGCCGACTCCAACTCCTAAACATCTCCCGGATCCACACATTCCTCAACCACGAATCTGCAAAAACACTAGTGCACGCCCTCATCTCCTGCCTCGACTACTGCAACCTCCTGCTCTGTGGCCTCCTCTCTAACACTGTCGCACCCCTCTATCCTAAACTAACTGCCCAACTAATCCACCTATCCCCCTGCTATTTCCCGGCCTCTCCTCTCTATCAATCCCTTCACTGGCTCCCCATTGCCCAGAGACTCCAGTTCAAAACCCTAACCATGGCATACAAAGCCATCCACAACTTGTCTCCTCCATACATCTGTGACCTAGTCTCCCGGTACATACCTAAACGCAACCAGACGATCGCATACAAGATTTCTCCCGTGCATCCCCCCTACATTGGAACTCTCTACCCCAACATATCAGACACTCGCCTACCGTGGAAACCTTCAAAAGGAACGTGAAGACCCACTTCTTCCGACAAGCGCACAACCTGCAGTAACCCTCGCTCCACCATACCGCAGCATGACCAGCTCAGTCCTCACCTACTGTATCCTCACCCATCCCTTGTAGACTGTTAGCCCTAGCGGGAAGGGTCCTATCTCCTCCTGTACCAGTTTGCTGTTGCGTTTTAGATTTCTATTATTGTTTTTGCTATGTATAACCCCTTTTTCACATGTATAGCGCCATGGAATAAATGGCGCTATAATAATAATAATTATGACTGCAGCTCTGGAGATGACTGGTGTATAAGACATGATGTAATAGCAGAGTAGTGACTGTAGCTCTGGAGGTGACTGGCGTATAAGATTGATATAGCAGAATTGTGACTTCAGCTCTGGAGATGACTGGTGTATAAGACATGATGTAATAGCAGAGTAGTGACTGTAGCTCTGGAGGTGACTGGCGTATAAGATTGATATAGCAGAATTGTGACTTCAGCTCTGGAGATGACTGGTGTATAAGACATGATGTAATAGCAGAATAGTGACTGCAGCTCTGGAGGTAACTGGGGTATAAGACGTGATGTATTAGCAGAATAGTGACTGCAGCTCTGGAGGTGACTCAGCTCTACACTATATACTATTATATGTGCCGGTTCACATTGTGGAGCTCTGTATATAATATAGAGGGGAGTCCATACTATATAGTATATACACAGCTCCTTTGTGCATTGCTGAAGGCTAGATTCACACATCTATGTGACACATCTGAGTGCTGTCTGATTTTTTTTTTTATCTCAGACAGCACTCGGAGCCATAGAGCAGAATGGATTTAGTCACAGATCCTTGAGTGATACTTGGAGCAGGTCCTATTCTGACCTGCATTTGTGGATCAGACACGGCCATTCAATTCTCCAGGGATCCGTGAGACAAATGCAGATTGGAAGTCTTCTGATTCGCTTGCATTTTGCATCCGTGTCTCTCGGATCTGTTACTTAGTGATAAACCTTAATAAAAATGTGACCTTCCACGGGGTTTTTTATGGGCTTAGAAGCAAGCACACTTTTTCATTGAAAACAAAAAAAGGAAGCAACTAGGATGACACCTGAGAAAAAAATAAATCATTTCAAAATTCATTTGCAATGGCAGATCGTGGACCTCTGACTAAAAATGTAATCTGCTGGTTGGATTTTTTTAGACGTTTGTCGTGACTTTGTATAACATATTGCCCCTTTTTTATTTCGGTTAGTCATGTTGCTGGTGGGATTGTTTGTACATACAATATTACAGATGATTGACAAAGTGTGTGGCTAGCTTTAGACTTGGCTTTATTAAAGGGGTTTTCCAAGTTTGGGGTTGACGTCTGCAGTCATTTGAGGTGACTGCAGGCTTGTGAATCCTCACAGCGCGCAGTGTGCGCACTGTCAGGATTCTCCAGTACTGAGAGCAGGCGTGTGTATTCATGTAGTCACATGCCGACTAGACGTGCTCAGCCAAACTCAATACAAGATATCGACATTCTTCTATAAGTTCTCCTGAAACGACAGTTACAGTTCTCCATAGAATTTTATAAACACCAACTGTTATCTCCTATCTCAGTAATGGGAAATTATGTATTCACTGAAGACAGATTTTACCAGTGTGTTTACAATTCTGAGAATGAATGCTCAGTCCACCAGGAGGCTGAAGCAAATTTATCCAATAAGATATATTGCAAAGTTTATTATTTTCATAAGTACTATTGATATATGAAAAAAAAAAATGATGGTTAGTCTTTAAGTGTCATTTTGATTTCCTAGAGATAGAGGGGGCCCAAATATACTTTTCTGTGCTGCCGGAGGACAGTGAGGAAATGGGTATGGTGTATCACATGCTGTACACCATGAACAAAGACCATTTTTGACCTTAACTACAAAAGAAAATATACAGTATGTTTGGTCACCTTTATTTTATAAATGTTATTTTATTGGGAAAAAATTTTATTTTATTTTTTTAAATTACCAGAGCTTTATTTAAATGGTATTCCCATATGTGCCTTCATGGACAAGACAGCCATAATTGCTTCTGCTAGAAGTGGAAGGGCTATGAAAACAGCCAAACTCTGTTTGTGTAAATCCCATAGAAATGAATGGGAGTTACAGAAACAGTGTTGCACAATGAGGCGAGCTATGCTATAGATAAAGCGGAGAAAGGTATTTCTGGTAGTGGCTAACTGTGGCACATCTGCTCACAGAACAATCAAACTGCCTAATCCTTTTTTCTAAATCAGAAGGCCCTCATACACATTAGATAGTCCTACAGAAATCAGTAGGTTTAGTCAACTTTAAGTCTGAGCTAGAACAAGGTAGTGGCTTCAACACCATCTACCTAAATACTCAGGTGGCATCCCACTGTCCGAGTCAGTAGAAGAAAGAAATCGGCCAGACGAGAAGTATGATGTAGTGCTTTGCACTGGCATCAGAACATGTGATTAACATTCAGCCTATATTACTGGAAGAGACACTCCCACAATATAATAATTTGAAACTTGGATCAGGCTCCAAACTGCATATCGAGTGTGAAAATGAAGTCATGAATGAAGATTGCAGACTGAAACTTAGTAGCATTTCATTAACTAGAGGTAACCACTGACATGTAAAAATCATTTTTCTCCATTTCAAAGGTGTTTATAGTCTTTAACTTTTTGCCATGTTCCTCTAGGAAACTTCCATTTGAATGTAATGCAACCAAAATTAACTTTTTTTTTTTTTTTTACCAAGATGAGATGGACATAAATGTCTGATAAAAACCCTTTAAGGCTAAGTGCCCACGATGCAGAAATGCGGCAGATTTTTTCCGCATCTCCCTGGCAGGAAAAACGCATGCGGTTTTTACATGCATTTTTCCCGCCAGGCAGAAGTGTTTGTCGAGCGTTTTTGCATGCATTTCCGCATGCGGGTTATCAAGCGCTTTTCCAGGCGATTTTAGCATCACTTGGAAAGTGCTTGACTACTTGGTCACACTATATAAATCCATGTAACCGGCATGGATTTATATAGTGTGACCAAGTAATAGTTAAAAAAAAAGAACAAAAATGGTAAAAAATAAAGATTATACTTACCTTCCGATGGCCCCCGGTCTCCTGTACGATGCGTCCGGTCTCTTGTACGGCTCGCAATGGTCTAAAAGGACCTGCGGTGACGTCATTTAGTCATGTGACAGGTAATGTTTATTTTTTATTTTCAATTTTTTTTTTAACAGGTACTATGGTACCCAGGTCTGGAGGAGAGTCTCCTCTTCTCCAGACCCGGGTACCATCCCCACATTGAATCGCTTAATATCCGCATGTGCACATGAAGTCATGCGGATATTAAGCGATTCAATGCTAGTTAATGGCGGCAATTACGCTGCGTGTCCGCAAAATTAATGGACATGCTGCGTATTTTTCCGCAATGATAATCCGCAGCGGAAATTTCCGCAGCATGTGCACAGCACATGCGGATTATCATTGGGGACCATGGGGCACGTATTACCAAGCGTTTTCGCTGTGGAAATTCCACAGCAAAAATGCTTGAAAAACGCATAGTGGGCACGCAGCCTAACAATAAGTCTTGTGAGAACCTCCGTATTCCCCTGGGTGCCACATCTAACCAATCACATTGCAAGGAATGGCGGCACAAGAGCAAAGGCAACCACCTGCCATCGTTTTAACGCACTTAGATGCTGCAGTAATAATTGATCTAGGGCAGGCCTGCAAAACATGCATTTGGCCCACCAAGCATTGTTGTGCGGCCCCCAGGCTGGTAAGCTCTTCATGGAGGAGCTGAAGAAATGTGCTTTTATTTTACATGAGGGGGGCCGGGGCTGAGGGCACATAAAGGGGCAATGGAGGACATTGTGGGGCAGTTGGCAGACTGGTATATTATGGAGGCGGGCAGTGTGGGGATTTATTATATAGAGCGGCTGTGTGGGGGTTGTAATGCAGCGACTTGCTGGCATTACGGTAATGGTCCAGGATGTGTTTTACCTGACCATGTACCTTCCCCCTCAGGTGACTGGTCACATGACTGTGACATAGCACAGGTCCTGCGCGCACAGAATGTCTGTCTGATCACATGACTGTGACATCAGCAAGGTCCTGTCAGTATGTGTGTGTGTGCACGGGATGCATATATAAACCCTGCTTGATGGGAGACAGGTGTGTTCTGTGAGAGAGGCGTAAGGCCTGTTCCCGTGTGTGTGGGACACCGACCGTGTGAGGCCTAGTGAGGCCGAGTGAAGCCTGGTGCCTGAAAGGTCGAGACTGGATCCTGTGTGGATGCTAGTGGCCTTGGAAGGCTGAGGCTTGAGGAAGAGTCCTGAAAGGCAGAGCCTGAATCCTGTGTGGATGTCAGTGGCCTTTGAGGGAACGACGGCTAGAGAACCCCACCTGGGAAGCCGCAAAGCCACAGTGGTGGCGGATTATGGATTAAGAGTCCTGAAAGGCAGAGCCTGGATCCTGTGTGGATGTCAGTGGCCTTTGAGGGAACGACTGTCACGGGTGTGTTGCCACGAAGATCGTCACGAGTACACAGCCTGACTTCTCGCAGCTGACTTGTTGGTGCTTTGTGTTTTCTCGGCAGTGAAGGAGTTAATTCTCTCTCTCTCTGGGCTAGCTGAGGTCCAGCCTCGCCCAGCTGCAATCAATGCTTCGTTAGTGAGACTCCTTTATATTCCTGCAGGTCTGTTTGTGAGGTGTCGGTGAAAGCTTTTCATTCTGACTTACAGAGCGGATCGTGGTGTTTGGAGTTGCTGAGATAAGTGTATTTGAAAGTGTTATTTCCCTTTCCTCGCTTTATCATTTATCTCCTTTCCCGTTGGTGTTCCCTCTGTTGTAGTTTTGTTGAAGTTGTATGCAAGGTGGTTTTGGTTTTTCCCTTGTACTGTCTCGTTCGTCTAAATACTGTGTGTGGGCATATTATTGCTGGTTCCCTATTGTTGTGATCGGGGTCCTTCTCAGGACTAGATTACTGTGGTGCAGGGATCCTCAGGAGGTAGGGGTTACGCTGGCGGCCTGGACCTCTGTACCTTTAACAGTACCTCCAGGATGAGGGATTAGTCAGGGCCCCAGCTTAGGGTCAGCTTAGGCCCCCTACCTCCAGTATTCTGTGACAGTGTGACATTTTCACCGACCATCTTAGTTTTTCTCCAGCTACCATGGATCCAGTAGCCGGTCTAGCTCAGCAGTTGCAGAGTTTGTCCATGGGGCTGGCGGACGTTAGGTCCAAGGTTTTGCATCCTCTGGAGCAAGCCGGACCAGAACCTAAAGTAGCTCTCCCTGACAGGTTCACTGGGGGGCGGGACAAGTTTTTTGTTTTCCGGGAGGCATGCAAATTGTACTTTCGGCTGCGGCCTCGGTCATCGGGCAGTGAAGAACAAAGGGTGGGAATTGTCATCTCGCTCCTACAAGGGGACCCACAATCTTGGGCGTTCTCTCTTCCCCCTAGCTCCCCAGTTCTCCAGTCAGTGGATAGGTTTTTCGCTGCTTTGGGACTCGTGTATGATGACCCAGATCGGATCTCCCTTGCTGAGTCTAAGTTACGTAGGATTCAGCAGGGAGATCGTCCGGAGGAGGAACGATTTTCCTCATCTCTCGCTTCAGTATGGAGAGGGGTGCTGAAGAATCTGAATACTATGGGGAACCGATACAAACGTATGGCTGATAGGAGGAGAGTGTCTGGTCCGGACCTAAGTGTGAACGATCAGGTATGGTTGTCTACCAGGAATATTAAACTTAAGGTTCCCTCCTGGAAACTGGGTCCCAGGTTCATCGGGCCGTACAGAATCAGTTCTGTTATTAATCCGGTGGCATTCCGTCTTGACCTCCCCCCTACGTTTAAAATTCACAACGTGTTTCACAGATCATTGCTTAAGAGGTATGTGGCGCCGGTGGTACCGTCACCTTTACCTCCCCCTCCTGTGGTTGTCAATGGTAACTTGGAGTTCCAGGTATCGAGGGTCATTGATTCACGCTTTAATCGCCGGTCCCTTCAGTACTTGGTTCATTGGAAGGGGTATGGTCCTGAGGAGAGGATGTGGGTTCCTGCGTCGGATATTAACGCAGACCGATTAGTTCGGGCCTTCCACACGACTCACCCGGATAAACCTGGCCCTGAGGGTCCGGAGGCCCCTCGTAGAAGGGGGGGTACTGTCACGGGTGTGTTGCCACGAAGATCGTCACGAGTACACAGCCTGACTTCTCGCAGCTGACTTGTTGGTGCTTTGTGTTTTCTCGGCAGTGAAGGAGTTAATTCTCTCTCTCTCTGGGCTAGCTGAGGTCCAGCCTCGCCCAGCTGCAATCAATGCTTCGTTAGTGAGACTCCTTTATATTCCTGCAGGTCTGTTTGTGAGGTGTCGGTGAAAGCTTTTCATTCTGACTTACAGAGCGGATCGTGGTGTTTGGAGTTGCTGAGATAAGTGTATTTGAAAGTGTTATTTCCCTTTCCTCGCTTTATCATTTATCTCCTTTCCCGTTGGTGTTCCCTCTGTTGTAGTTTTGTTGAAGTTGTATGCAAGGTGGTTTTGGTTTTTCCCTTGTACTGTCTCGTTCGTCTAAATACTGTGTGTGGGCATATTATTGCTGGTTCCCTATTGTTGTGATCGGGGTCCTTCTCAGGACTAGATTACTGTGGTGCAGGGATCCTCAGGAGGTAGGGGTTACGCTGGCGGCCTGGACCTCTGTACCTTTAACAGTACCTCCAGGATGAGGGATTAGTCAGGGCCCCAGCTTAGGGTCAGCTTAGGCCCCCTACCTCCAGTATTCTGTGACAGTGTGACAACGACAGCTGGAGACCCCTACCTGGGAAGCCGCAAAGCCACAGTGAGGCGGAGTAATGGACTGAGACAGCTAAACCCGGCAAAGGTAATACCCTGTGTTATATGTACATTAATATGGACATTGCTATGTTATTACCTTGCTGAAGGCTGTACCTGGAGCAAGTGGGCCGGTGTGTCACTTGGCTCGTGAATATCATATATATGTGTGCCGGCGTGCCACTGAGTTGGACCCAGTCATATGCGGTTTATGAAGTAATAAACTGCTGAGCATTGTTTAAAAACGGAAAGACATTGCAAGTGTGCATTGATTGTCGCAGCGAAGCGAGTATCCCCCATTATGATGTCTAGCGCTGCCTTACAGGGTATATTAATGAGAGGGGCAGTGTGCCGGTATATTATGGAGAGGGGCAGTGTAGGGGGTTTATTATGGAGAGGGGCAGTGTGCCGGTATATTATGGAGAGGGGCTGTGAGGGGGTATATTATGGAGAGGGGCAGTGTAGGGGGTTTTTATTATGGAGAGGGGCAGTGTAGGGGGTTTTTATTATGGAGAGGGGCAGTGAAGGGGGTTTTTATTATGGAGAGGGGCAGTGTAGGGGTTTTTTATTATGGAGAGGGGCAGTGTAGGGGGTTTTATTATGGAGAGGGGCAGTGTGGCGGTATATTATGGAGAGGGGCAGTGTAGGGAGGTTATTATGGTGAAGGGGCAGTGTGGTGGTAAATTATGGAGAGAGGCAGTGCAGGGAGGTTATTATGGAGAAGGGGCAATGTGGTGGTATATTATGGAGACGGGCTGTGAGAGTGGACATTATTGAGAGGGGCAGTATGGGGGGGTATATTACAGAGGGGCAGTGTGGCGGATATTATAGAGAGGCGTAGTATGGGGGGATATTTTGTGCAGGAATCACAGTGAGGGGTAATTTATTCAGGGACGCAGCATAGGAGATATTTATATTTATGGAGCAGTATAATGATACTTTTATTTTTAAGGCCATCGTGTCGGGAATCTCATCATGGCGTCTGAACAAAATAGAGAAGAAAAGAATTACCGTTACATCATCAGTCAGAACAGATGTCACCTATAAGGTATCTGGATGTAAATATGTGATGCTGCCTGCGTCTCATCAGTACTGTGGTTCTTGTATTATGAGGATTTGGCGAGTTTCAAAAAACTGAGTTTGTTAGTGTGTTCACACTGATTTTTTTTTTTAGCAGAAACTCTCAAAATACTTCGCAAATATTCAAAACTTGATTCTGGGGATGTATTAATGTACTACTGGTTGTTCTGGTGATGTATTCATGTAATTTCTAGTGTTGAGCGAGCATGCTCAACACTGCTCGTTACTCGCCCGAGCATCTCACTACTCGGGATGTTCGGTGAGCACCGAGCATTTCCGGGTTACTCGGGCGGGAGCTCGGGTCTCCGCCCTGCACGTTTGGCGCTCTTTACAGAGCCAATGAACATGCAGGGATTGCCAGCCAGTCACTGTAATGCCGCAGCCATGTTGTTTGTGGGCATTACAGTGATTGGCTGGCCGCACAGCGTCACCTCGAGTATTTAAAACCGGGCGCCGCCATCTTGGACACAGTCGCTCCAGATCAGACAGTGTAGAGAGGGTGCTGCTGAGTTAGGGAGAGATATATAGTGCGAAATAGGTAGTGTAGGGTCTCTAAAGCCTGCCAAATCAAACAGTCCTTCTCAGGACTAATATCCATCCCAGATATCAGGCAGGCAGGCAGGCTGTATAGGAGACGCAGTAGTTATACCAGCAATCGCTGCATTACAGTCCTGTGTGCTTCTTTTGGTCAAATTGCTAGACTTGTCACCCCAAATTTTTTTTTTTTCACATAAATCCTGTTTTTTGGTTTTTTTTTTTTCTCTCAGTCAGACTGTACAAATACGCGTCTTATTAACCTTTTGGTATTTCCCCCTCCCCCCAAAAAAATTGAGTGTGTCTGTGACTGTTCAGACACCAATATATAAGTTTAAAAGAGTCTGGTGTAGGCCAGAAAAATAGAACTGTGGTTTTGCAGTTCCACGGGTCAAATCTCTGTATTATCCTGCTTTTGGCATTTTTTGCCCTAAAAAAAACTGTAATAGTGTCTCCCTGACTGGTCAGACACCAATATAGCTGTTTAAAAGATTCTGGTGTAGGCCAGAGGAATCTAACTGTGGTTTTCCTCTTCCACGGTTCTAATCTCCTTTTTATTACCCTTTTTCCATTGATAGTGCGAGTGTAAGCTATTTTACTTAATTTACAATGGGCTAGGCGCGTGGCAAGGGACGTGGAACTGGACATTCTGGTGATGGTGCGTGTAGAGGACGGGGCCGTGGCCAAGGTGAAAATGAGCCACAACCAACAGCCACATCTTCTCGCTCCCACTTCTTGACCGAATTACTAGGGAAGCACACTACAACACCAGTATTGCGAACTGATCAGTGTGAACAGGTTATTAATTGGATAACAGATAATACTTCCAGTTACCTGGGCACCACCACCTCCGGTGTGTCTTCCACACGGTCAAGTTTTAGTAGCCGTGAGTCTCGACCGCATACTCCTCCTCACCCTGATGCTCCTTCCTCCCAGCATGCCGAGTGTCGTCAGACAGCAACTGATCCCACACTTGGACACTCTGAAGAGCTGCTCACTGGTCCATTTCCATATTTGTGCCCTTCGCCTGCTCTACTTGAAGTGGTGGAAGAGGAGATCCCATGTAGCGATGCCCAAATATTTGAACAGCCACGGCCACAGGAAGTCAAAGCTGGCAATTTGTCACAAGAGGTGGACGATGACGAGACACAATTGCCACGAAGTGAGGAGGAGGATCGTGGTGCGCAAGTGGAAGAGGAGGAGGTGGTGGATGATCTAGTAACTGACCCAACGTGGCAGGAGGACACGCAGAGCGAGGCCAGCAGCACACAGGGGGAGGGAGGCAGAGTACCCCAACAGGCAGGAAGAAGCAGTGCGGTGGCCGTACACAAAAGGCGGGCAACAGTTCCCCGTAACACCAACACGAGGGACGTTGCCAGTACAACCGGTAGGTCTTCCAGAGTCTAGAATTTTTTTAAAGACTCTGCTGATAACCCCAAAAAGGCCATTTGTACCACCTGCCATGCCAGCATCAGCAGGGGTGACAAAACTACCAGCCTGACCACCACCAGTACACATGGCAGCAAAGCACCCGACTTTATGGGGCGAACCCCAGGGTCCACGACCAGTGTCAGCGGGTGTCACCACTGCTTCTTCCACTGTTGTGCGTGTAATAGAACCCCCTGTTCACTTGATGCTGTTTCTTGAGAAACTGCCATAACAACGTCCACGTCCCACCGCAGCATTCAATTGTCCATATCCCAGAGCTTTGAACGAAAGCGCAAATTCGCAGCCAAAGGCCCCACAGGCCACAGTCCTAAATTCGCACATTTCACGACTGCTTGCGTTGGAAATGCTGCCTTTTAGGCTGGTGGAGATGGAATCCTTCCGCAACCTTATGGCGGTGGCCGTCCCTTGGTACTCAGTCCCCAGCCGACACTATTTTGCCCGGTGTGCCATCCCCGCACTACACAAGCACGTGTCCCAAAACATCTGCCGTGCCTTCAACAACGCAGTTACTGGGAGAGTCCACCTGACAACGGACACGTGGACAAGTGCTTGTGGCCAGGGATGGTACATCTCCCTGACGGCACACTGAGTAAACATAGTGGAAGCCGGGACCCAGTCGGACCTTGTGACGGAACACATCCTCCCCACACCGAGGATTGCGGGCCCTATGTCAGTCAGAGTTGCCCCCACAGAGTACAGCTCCTGCGCATCATCCTCCTCCTCATGTTCAGCCTCCATCTCAGATATCACCACATCAGTTACAAGCTGGAAGCACTGTAGTACTGCCTCAGCCAAGCGGCAACAGCCTGTGCTGAAACTCATAAGCTTAGGTGATAAACCTCACACTGCTTTTGAGTTGTGGACAGCTGTGAAAGAGCAGGCAGATATGTGGCTGAGACCGCTGAACCTACATCCAGGCATGGTCGTGTGTGACAATGGCCGTAACCTGGTGGCGGCTCTGAAGCGAGGCGAGATCACACACGTACCATGCCTGGCTCATGTGCTTAAACTTGTGGATCAGCGGTTTCTTAAATCGTACCCCGAGTTGTCAGATCTGCTCGTCAAAGTACGCCGCCTGTCAGCTCATTTTCGGAAGTCGTCTACAGCTTCCGCCGCCCTTGCTGTGTTGCAGCAGCGTTTGCAGCTTCCGGCACACCGACTGGTGTGTGATGTCCCCACATGTTGGAACTCTACCCTCCACATGTTGCAAAGGATTTGTGAGCAGAAGAGAGCAGTTGTGGAGTACCAGCTGCAACAAGGCCGTCGATATTCAGGTCAGACTCCACACATAAGACCTCAGGAGTGGACCTGGATGTCTGACATATGTACCATCCTGACAAACTTAGAGGAGTCCACCAAGATGGTGAGTGGCGGTGACGCCATCATTAGCGTCAGCATCCCACTTGTCTGTCTTTTGCAACGCTCTCTGCAGAGAATTAAAGAGGAGGCATTGCAGCCAGAGTATGATGAGATGGATCAAGAACCCGTAATAGGCGATTACACACAGCCCAGCCTCATCTCATCCCAACGTGCATTGGGGGATAATGAGGGAGAGGAGGAGGAGGAGGAGGAACAGGAGCTGGTATCATGCGCTGTAGACGGTAGTACCTGTACAACTGTCATACAGTCGGTTTAGTGTGGGTGGCCTGAGGACAGGGGGGAGGAGGAGAGCATGGTCAGTCGTCATCTTGGTGAGGACACGGAAGTCTTGCCCGTTACCAGTCTGGCACACATGGCTGACTTTGTTACGCTGCGTTAACCGTGACCCTCGCGTTGTCAAAATGTTGAGTGACAGTCATTACTGGTTGGTGACACTTTTAGACCCCCGCTACAAGGAGAACTTTCACTCTCTTATTCCTGAGGTGGAGAGGTCTACAAAAATGGGGCAGTACCAGAAGGCCCTTGCTGCAGAACTGTTAAAAAAAATTCCCATCTGAACACGCTAGCGGCAGAGGTTACAGTTTGTTGACCAACCAAGGCGTACAGGCGAGAGAGACGCAACTCCAATCCAGCAGAGGCAGGGGAACACTGTCAACATTCTGGGACAGTTTTCTGAGACCCGCCCAGCTTACAAGCCCTGAGGCGCGGGGTACTCTCACAAGGAGTGGAAAGTTTCAAAAGATGGTGAGGGAGTACCTTGCCGACCGTACCAGCGTCCTCCGTGATTCCTCTGTGCCTTTTAATTATTGGGTATCCAAGCTGGACACTTGGAATGAACTCGCTCTGTATGCCTTGGAGGTCCTGGCCTGCCCTGCCGCTATCGTGTTATCGGAGCGTGTTTTTAGTGTCGCTGGGGGAATTATAACTGATAAGCGCACTCGCCTGTCAACAATGCTGACAAGCTGACCCTTATCAAAATGAACAAGGGCTGGATTGGGCCAGATTTATCACCACCAAATGACAGCAGAGTAACATAAAGTCAAATCCACTTTGTTATTTTGGGAGGTGTATTCCCATGCACCACTTCACACCCACACATGGGTATACGCTTCCTCATTTCGGCTGTATTTTGCTCTTCTCCTTAGCCTCAGCCTCCACCACCACTATACCACCAGGGTGACCGTGGTCCGTGTTGCCAGCATTGCAAGTTCCTCCGTCCTAATTTTTGGCAGCTTTTGCTTGGAAGGCATAGGCAAAGACTATGGGAGACCCACTCCCCAATAATGGGAATAATGTTTTTAATATGCTGTACTGCATGTCTCTTGCATTAAAACCGTCTTGTTAAGCTACTGCGACCTCCACGTGTCTTCCAAGGCGCATTAAAACCGTCTTGTTAAGCTACTGCGACCTCCACCACTTTTCCCAGCGGCATTGATATTGTCTTTTTATTCCACTGCGACCTCCACGTCTCTTCTAAGGGGCATTAAAACCGTCTTGTTAAGCTACTGCGACCTCCACCACTTTTTCAAGGGGCATTGATATTGTCTTTTTATTCCACTGTGACCTCCACCACTTTTCCCAGGGGCATTAAAACCGTCTTGTTAAGCTACTGCGACCTCCACCATTCTTCCAAGGGGCATTAAAACCGTCTTGTTAAGCTACTGCGACCTCCACCATTCTTCCAAGGGGCATTAAAACGGTGTTGTTAAGCTACAGCGACATCCACCACTTTTCCCAGGGGCATTGATATTGTCTTTTTATTCCACTGCGAACTCCACCATTCTTCCAACGGGCATTGCATTTCCTCCTAATTTTAGTCAGCTTTTCCTTTTCAATGCATAGGCGAACACTAAGGGAGACCCACTCCACAATAATGGGTAGAAGGTTTTTAGTATGCTGCAATCCCCGTCTGTTTCAAGGGTCATTGCAGTTCCTCATAATTTTTGGAAAGCCTTCCATTCACTGCTTAGGCTAACAGTGCACAGGAGACGCAGTTGCTATAAATGGAAAAAACGGTTTAGTTAAGGCCCTCTGACCTCCATGTCACTTCCAATGGGCATTGGAGTGCCTCGAAATTTTTGGTAGGCATTGCACTCACTGCATGCCCTATAACTGTGTAGCCGAACCGCTCCTTTTGGTACAGAAACATATCCTACAAGACATTTGTGGTTGACTGGCCTGATATTGATGTGAATGGTCCCTGTTCCTCCTACTCTTTCTCCTTTGCCACCACCTCATCCATCATTCATCACCTGAAGCTTTGTTTTAACGGGAGTCATAGAACTGGGATAGTAGCAGGAAAACATCCAGCAATCCTCGGAGGAGGTAGGATATGCGCCAAAACGCTGACCACCTCAGGCCTAGCCGCTACTACATACATGCGCTTGCATTCCAAGAAAACAAAGCAGATGCTAACTTCTATCATCATCATCATGCTCCTTACCTTGGCACTCTCAACTCCCCTGATGGAGAAGCCAGGGCTCACTGGAGTCGTCTGGTTCTCTGGTGGGCTCGTCCAATGCAGCCCTAAAGCAGGCCGGGCTAAGAAACGTGTGGGGGGAAATTCCAAGGAGAAATAGGGGCGGCTGGGGACCGAGTATGGACACCCGGCCGCCCGGGGCGGCTGGGGACCGAGTATGGACACCCGGCCGCCCCTGGCGGCTGGGGACCAAGCGTGGACACCCGGCCGCCGGGCGGCTGGGGACTGAGTATGGATACCAGGCCGCCGACGCAGCCATGACATGGTGGCCGGCGTCTGCCTCCACATGCCTAAAAGGCCCAATTTCAAGTGCAAGCAAGCTAGCAGTATGGTATTGCAGCCTGGGGGTGGATGGGTGGCAGGCTGCATATTTGCGCTTGCATTGCAAGGAATGGGGGAGGTACAATTGAACACTGCCCTTGGACAAGGACTTGCATGGGGATAGTTGCAAGTCTGCATCTTCTGATGCGGAAAGGATCACTTCTGATGGGCACACTTTTAGGCAATGACCTGGGTGTCAGAGATGTTTCCAGGGGTCTTCCCCATGCTGTTCCCATGTCTTTTCAGCGCTGTATGCATGTGTCACACAGCACATGGCCAGATAAGATTGTAAAATGTTAAAATGACATTTCCCGGTGAATGCCTTTGTCACGGTTGAAAGCAATACAAAAGTGCAAAAATGCATAAAAAATGCTACTTGTGAACATAGCCCAAGGTGTGGAGGAGTATTTTTGTTTTTGGTTATTTATTTTACCTTATACACAAGTCTTTACCCTGGAAAGGAAGTTCCATAAGATATTTCACAGGAAAACCGTTTCAGTTTCGTTTTTGAACGTTTTATTGTGAGCCCGTAAAAGTGGCTTAATACCTCTGACCACGTTGTTGACAACAGTGACCTGGGGGTCAGAAATGCTTCCTGGAGCGATGCCCATGCTGTCCCCATGTCTTTTGAACACTGTCACTATCGTTTTGGGCACATTTTAGGCTTTCTACAGACTGCTGGGGGTGCCGCCGCAAAAATGCTCGGGTCTCCCATAGACTAACATTGGGCTCGTTGCTTAGGTCGAGCACCCGAGTATCACGGTGAGCTCGGCCCGAGCTTCGAGCACCCGAACATTGTAGTGCTCGCTCAACACTAGTAATTACCCCTTTAAATCTTTTTGCAGCCCTTGGGATTGGTTCAGTATGACAATGTGGCCTTTGGACCAAAAAATGTTGTGCACCTCTGATCTAAGGGGTGAAAAAGGCTGAAATAAGAGTTATTGCTGTGGGTAGATGGCTGATAATCACAACTCTTCTTGTGCCCTGTCTCCGTCCTGTCTCTGTAATGGTTCATCCCTTTCTGCCTTCATGCAGAGTTAATGACCTCCTGGATGCCCCCCACCACAGCAATAACATGCCCCTTTACACAGTATTAGTGCCCCAAAACGGATACTCACCTAACCCAGTTTCCAAGATGAACAGATCAGATTATGAACGCTGGCTTTTGAGAGTGACGGCAGGCACAGGGAGCATTTTTAAGATGTATTCATGCCCTGAGGATGTTGTACTGTTTGTCCTATGGTTCAAAACAAATCTTTCCTCCAAACCCAATAGGCAGAGAGGAATCTCTTGGCTGAGCTCCGTTTGCAGAAATTGGACACCTCCTTATAAAGAACATAAAAACTAGCACCGAATAAAAAGGCCCAGATCTCTGTAACTGTATGGTGGGATCAGCGGAAATAAAATAACAGCAAAACTACCAATTTTTGCCCAAACTGCCCAAGCTTTTAACATAGAATTCTATCTATAATTTTTTTAAATTATGATAAAAGGCGCACACTGTCGCTTTAGACTTTATTTGCACACTGTAGTTTAAAAATGGATTTTTATGGTCCTTTTAAACAGCACACCTAACCTCTTCTTCATTTGGTGAAATCCACTCTGACCAAATCTAGGCTACTAAAAAAAAAAAAAACACCATGTTTGATATCTTCATACATAAATATCAATTCTGGATTTATGTTTTTAATGGATGAAATTACAAATTTAATAGAAGTCTGTTCATTACATCCACCAGTAATTTCGAAGATGCTGCAGGTGAAAGAAAAGAACGTAGCACCACCTGCAGGGTATTAGGTAGCACTGCAACCTTAAAATGTTCCATAGTAGAATAACTTCAGGCCTTATTCACACTTTTGAGCTGAATCAGTATTTTTCATCAAGGTAAATATAAAAACAGAATTGGATTCAGAACAAAGAAAAATAGAAAAAGAAGAATTTCTCTTTCTAGAATTCACTCCTGAGTTTCATTCAAAGAAATAAAAGTACTGATTAAATACATGGTAATATGCGGATGAGTTCTTGTATATAATGCAGATGTCTAGGCATTTGGCATCTAAGTCAGTTTCTTGCAGTATCTGACTATGCAAGACTTTATTAACACATTGTGGTCCAGTCTCTTTTTTTTTAGATTGTTTGAAATTGGGTCATAATCGCTGCAGTTCTGCAACAATTTATTAAAACAGGAAAAAAAAAATGTGACATGACCATGATATGTGAATAAACCCTAAATATGGTGATGGTTACCAACATAGCTACCTCTGAAGGTGTAGGAAAAAGAATACTGGGATAACCTCAGTCCATTTTAGTAGCTCCCAAGCATTTCCATGACGCCCATTGTGCAAGCAAAGAACACACTGTCGCTGCTATGAAGCAGCGTAATCTTAGTGAATAAGGCTGTGACAAGCAAAAAATAAAATCTTGTCTCCTCAGTATCCATTGCTGCTTTTTTTTACGTAAAGTAAAAGATGGTCAAGTAAAGCAAAATTGCAGCGGCACGTATGTTATATATGGCAATTAAATTTATAGCCCAAAAATGGACAGCAGATCAGGAGCCTATGATATCAGAATTTATTGATAAAGTTAACTGGCTAGTAAATTTGGAAAAAGCATCTCTTTATGCCTATCTCTAAATTTGACAAGATATGGGGTCTACGGATTGATGGCTCTATTTTGACATCTTGGGAACTGAAGAGATTTCCCCTCGGCTTGCTTTGAGTTATGTTTATATGATGCCTCAAATTAAACTTCTTTGAAAATTAATAAAAATGTTATTAGTACTTCCACAAGTTATATGTAATTGGATTGACTACTGTTACTATGTTCAAATATTTGTTCATCTAATTATGCTGGTTTTGCAGAGCCAAGATGTATATATAACTCTTGTTTAATGCTTCTTAAGGGTGGAGAACTATGTTTCTCCAATGTTTGTCTGGCTGTTGTTGTTTTTCTTACCTTTGTGAAAATCTTTATAAAAATTATTAAAAAAACAGTTGTTGTAATAAAATAAAAGTTGGTCTTTTTTTCCTGTTTCGAACTGTCTTTATGACTTGGTAGTGAAAAAAGTTGCCCGTTTTTGCAAAACATTAAAAAAATAAAAATCGACTAGCGTACTCAAAAAAATAATTGAAGGAGCTGGTGTTTTTGCGCCAAATTTTGCAACTTTTTAAAAAGTCTCAATTGATGAATTAGTCAAATATATATGGAATCACTAAACTCTGCCCACGAAGTGGGAAAAAAAAAAGTGAGTGCATTTAAAATAAACATAAAAAGGCGCAAATAGAATAAGGAACTGGGTGCAAACAAAAAAAGGCACAAAACTAGACTAAAAACAGGCGCAAAGGCAATGATGAATCGGGGGCCATAGTGTCTGAACAAAGCGCTTTAGTTCACATTCTTTCTTCTGGACAAATATGGCTGAAATGCAAAAAAAAAAAGTAATTAAATTTATATCTCAGCATATCCATAGTTTAAAATGTGCACAATGCAAGCAAAAAGATTGTCTGTTTTGTTAGGTTTTATGTCGTATCATGTTTTAGGTTTCATAAGATACAAAATAAGTAAATGACAATGTATTCTTGGTCCCCTCAAAAAAACAAATGCAAGATGTATAGGTTTTTTTACTCTTCCATTATTCTCAATGGAAGATGTATTGAAATTTATAGAAATACATCTAAAACGTACATGTTTTCCTGTCTGTACCATTATAAGCTAGATGAGAAGAGAATAATAAAAATAAGATATAGACAGATGGACATGCAGTACATCGAATCTCAAAACAGACACAGGTCAATGCATGGCTTACGTTTGCATACGTTTTTGACATATTGGTCCTACGCAGACATACAAGTGTGAACCTAGGCTTAGTCACATACTACGTAAGTGTTCCATATTTCGCATCAGTGTTGTACATACTATTATAGTACATTTATCTAATGTTCTGATTCAATTTATACTTTTAAAGAGTCTATTATGGGTTGAAAAAAGTTACAGGTGCGTAAAGATCAACCTTTCTCGATCAATTATACATTATCTGACATTAGATTAGCTATAATCCTCAATACCATTTTTTATGTAGCCAGCAATCTATTATAAATATTAGAATCTAATAAAATAAATATGGTAGTCTCTCTCTTAGTTCTTGGATCAGCCAGAAAATACAGGATGTTGAGCGGCGGAATAATGGAAAAAAAAATGCCCTAATCTCAACTTCTCAATTCCTTCTTTGCTGGTTTCCTGTTTGTCCATTTGATATCAGAAGTCCTTCATGGTGTAGGAAAGCTTACATGATTATAATTTTTTTTTTTAATATGATAACTTTTAATGGATCATCAATGTACAAAACAATTCTGTTCTCCCTGGGACTTAGAGTTTAATGTGTGCACATTATTGTCTTTTGAATTATGCAGGATACTTAGTGGAAAACCTGTTTACGAGTTCAGTGAAGGCAAATTAGCACAGAACCCCGAGAGCAAAGGGAATAAACAAAAGTTAATTTGATCCATCCTGCAACGTTCTCTATTTGAAGTAAATATGGATGTTCTTCGCAGAGCAAGTGTAACCACGATCTGTAAGAGACACAGCAGTTCACGGATTACCATACCAATAGGGCACAACATACAGCTTTTGCTATTACGCATAATTTTATATACTGTAAAAAAAAAAAAATTAACATATAGTATTGGTCAAAAGATTGGATACACTAGTTCATGCAAAGGATTTTCTTGTGCATATTGGAATGTGCACGTTGTAGATTCAGACTGAAGGCAGCAAAACCAGGAAGGAACACATAGTCTTTCCAACACCTTGCGCAACAAAGTGCAACACGAAGGGACGAGGAGGAGGAAGCCCAAACACTAGGGGAAGGGGTAGTGGAGACCCCTAGGCAGATCTAATAACACCCTGCCTACCCTATCATCCGTTTATAGGTTCCACAACTGTCGCCGAGCAGGACCCTAAACCCTGTATGTCCCTAGAGCTTGGCCCTAGATAGGGAGGGGGAGGGGTTAGCACTAGTCAGGCCTCACTACAAACTAAAGACAACAAGGTAGACAAACAAAGGGGATAAACTTAGCTTGAGCAGACACCAGAGGAGTAACGCCAGCTGTCCTCAAAGGGCACCAGAGAAGAAGCTAGCCGACTATTAGTGCTCCAAGCATGCACAAAGATACATTGAAGTATCACCGGTGATTGGCAGGAGCAAACTGAGTGTTTTTAACTCCCATGCAAGAATGTGTCAATCAGCAGCAGGAGGGAGGTCGCCGCTGGGTCTTACAGGAAGTATTAAGAAGGTGTCTGCAATGCCAAGCACAGTGACGTTGTACAGCCAGATTCAGAGCAACTATTACACCTGACACAGCCGTGACACACATATGAAAACAAGGATTAAAGAAACACGTGTGGAACCTTACCGATTCCTCAGAACAACTCCCCACTTTAGGGTGCAGTCAGATGACCATATAAATCAGACCATAATCGGAGCACAATGCACGCACTGGCTGGCGGCTTTCCGAACCCGAACATGTTAGCTGCATAAAAATACATGCTTGGGTAAGTAGAGCCGCCATTCAATCCGTGTACTGCGTTCCGATCACGGCCCGATTTATATGGCTGTCTGACTGCACCTTTACTTTGATGACAGTTTTTCACCCTCTTGGCATTCTCTCAAGCATCTTCATCAGATCGTCACCCGAAATGGTTTCCAACAGCTAGGAAAGAGATCCCAGAGGTGCTGAGCACTTGTTGCTGCGCTGCTTTGCCTTCACTCTGTGTCCAACTCACCCCAAATCATCTCAATTGGGTTAAGGTCGGATGATTATGGAGTGTGTCATCTGATGCAGTCTCCATCCCTCTCCTTCTTGGTCACATAGCCGGGAGGTGTTTTGGGCCATTGTCCTGCTACAGTCAGGGTAGAAATTGTTGGCACCCTTGAAATTGTTCCAGAAAATGAAGTATTTCTCCCACAAAATTATTGTACTTACACTTTTTGTTATACAGTCCCCATCATCGTCTGTTAAACTATACTGGGGTTCGCCAGTGTATAAGAGGAAGACGTCACTATGCTGGCGTGTAAACGTGCCTGTGTGTCTGATGTCACTTCTTGTGGATCTAGAGGAGAAGCAGTTTGGATTTAGCTTCCTTCTTAGGTCTAAGGGGTAGCATTTCTCCTTATGGAGAGTGACGCACCAGCTCTAGCACGTCAAGGTAAGGAGGCTTATTCGCCGTGCAATACTCCTCTGGGAAATTTAATATGCACATTGCCTCTTCAGAGAAAAAGAGGACTTGTACTCTATAGCGCCACCTATTGGAAGCAGCAATCCTACAAGTCACAATCAACCCTTTAACGAGTCGTGCAATAAGACTTAGGATAAAAGCCAAATCAGAATCTCAATTTGCAGACACGGTGTATCGGGCTGTTGGCCCTTGCTCCAAAATTTCAGGTGAGAGATGTAAGAAGCTTGTTGATGGTTATAGGAAGCGATTGATTGCTGTTATTTATTCCAAAGGGTGTGCAACCAAATATTAAGTTGAAGGTGCCAACAATTTTGTCCGGCACATTTTTGGGGTTTTGTGTGAAATTATGTCCAATTTGCCTTTTTTCTTTTTTTCTTGTGTTGTTCCAATACACACAAAGGAAATAAACATGTGTATAACAAAACATGGGTAACTGCAATATTTTTTGGGGGAGAAATGCTTCATTTTCTGGAACAATTTCAAGGGTGCCAACACTTACGGCCATGACTGTATGGCTGGAGTCGTGCAGCCAGTGTTTGATACATGCAGCCCGTTGATCAGCATGCATCAGCTGTTAGGTACACTTTAAGAATAGGGTCAAAAAGCACTGTCGTATACTATAGTAATCGAAAAATCTATTGACTACACTTTATATACATTCGGAGATACAGAATTCCGATATATTCCTAGCAAGCAGCCCAGTAAGTGACACTTCGCTAGAATCAGAGTCTCTCTCTGAAAGATTCCCTTTAAGACAGTTTTGATGTAGAATCAGATCCAGCATAAAACAGTGAAGTTTTTGTTAAAACCATTAGAAAAGATTTCCCTACTTTTTCTAATGGGTTCTTCCTGATTTGCTGCTGTAGAGCACAAATTATACGACTCCTGTATGAGAAGGGGTTTTAACTACGGTATGTTTTTCAGTATATTATCACATTTATTTTTTTTACAGAAAACAAAAAATACCTGAATTTTTTTCCATCATGTGAGTTTCACAACAATAATGTTAAATATAAAAAGCTGTGAAGCTAACTCCCTATATCAATGTCTTACAGCTGCCATATTAAAAGCAGTGTTCTACCCCGTAAAGCTTATAGGGAAAGTAATTAGTTTTTCAACCCAATTTTCTGAATTTGAAAACTGCAACTGAAAGCAGGCATCAAATATTAAATATAAAACTAATTACAATATTTAATTATTTAGCAGCCATGACACTTTTTGCTTTCTCAGAATTAATATTTTAAACCAGACTTGGTAACACCTTAAATTCCATTTCCTACTTATTTACAGCAGTGTGAGGCAGCCTTCTCTGTCAGGGGGCAACTTGTAGGGTCCGATGCAACAATGGGCCATATTTGCTGCCTATTTGATATTGTTGCAATAATGGTACAGTGCATTGCAGAGGATGAAATCCAGATTAGTGGCAGAATACGGTAACATGTTGTGGATTTCACATCAGCAGCGTCAGTCAATTTATACTGCGGATTTTCTCCTCAGCCATGTGCAGTAGATTTCTAACACTTGCACACTGCAAAAACTTTGTTGCATTTGAACTTGTGGGTATGTACCTTTAATGTTCCCCCAGAAAAAAAATCCTTTTCAGCATGATGCCAGGCATAATTAAAAGTGGGTGTCCAGTGAAAACAAGTTATGTCCTATCCCATATGGGAATAAAAGTTCCCCGCACTGCCGATCGGTGCAGGTCCCTGCAGTCAGGCCCCCATATAACCTGCAGATTGGTGATAAAGGAGTTCTCCAGTAAAACTAAGTTAATTTCCAAAACTTTAGTTCTGTAGGGCACCATTGACATCTGTGCTAATCATTTATGTTAGTCTGCTGCATCAAAAGATGAGCACCCCACAGACCTCATCAATTAGAATGGGGTCCGTCAAGTTTGCACCTTTTACCCCATGAAATCATGCAACATGCTTCGCTTTTTTGTTGAAAATTTTAGCAGGATCTGTGACGCAAGTTCCAACGCATTTTGAGCTACCTTTGATTATTATTACTTTATGGTTTACATTTAAAATTAATCTACAACCCTCATAGCTGAAATCTTCCGCCATACTTTGCTGGATTGATACGTGCACAGAGCTCGAATTGACTATCTGAATTCTAAGAACTGTTTTCTTTATAACAACCATATCGTGTACTGGAAAACGGGAAAAAATTCCAATTGCGGTGAAATTGCAAAAAAAGTGCAATTCCACAATTGGTAAAAAAAACAAACATGTTCACTAAGTGCTAAAACTGACCTACCATTATTATTCTCCAGGTCATTACAAGTTCGTAGACACCAAATATGTATAGGTTCTTTTTAATTTAAGTGGTGAAAAAAAAATCCAAAATTTGTTTAAAAAAAAAAAAATGGCACCACTTTCCGAGACCCGTAGCATCTCGATTTTTTGGGGATCTGGGGCCGGGTGAGGGTTTATTTTTTGTGCGCTCAGCTGACATTTTTATTGATCCCATTTTGGGGTAGATCCGATGTTTTGATCGCCCATTATTGCAATGTTGCGGCAACCAAAGAAACGTAATTCTGGCGTTTTTATTTTTTTCCCGTTACGACATTTACCGATGAGATTAATTCTTATTTTATATTGATAGATCGGGTGACTCTGAATGCGGCGATACCAAATATGTGTATGTGGGATTTTTTTTAATTGTTTTATTTTGAATGGGGCAGAAAGGGGGGTGATTTAAACTTTTATATTTTAATTTTTTTAATATTTCTAAAGTTTTGTTTTTTTTACTTTTTGCATGCTTCAGTAGTCTCCATGGGAGACTAGAAACTGCGATGAGCAGATCACCTGCGTGTAGCAGAAATGCTCACTTGCTATGAGCGCCGACCCAACGAAGCGAGGGCGAAACGCTTGTAGGGGCGAGGGGACGCACATTCCGTATCTACCCCTTTATGTAAGTATTGCTGTTTGTTACAGAACAAGTTGGTATAAGAGATTCAGGCTGGAAGAGAGCCTGTCTTTTACAATATCCGTGCACGTGTTATACGGTGGGCATTCGATTTTATTATTCCCCCATTTCCCCTTTGAGTGCTCCATGTGGTGATTTAGTAATCAATTATTGTTTACCTAATTTTAGCACATAGAACTTTATTCCAATGCTGGGGGATGACCAACTTCTGGTCCTGTGGTTTTGTTACACTACATATCCTAGCAATTTAGCAATACAGGGTAGGAATTATTTAGGTATGGACTGTGTCTCCTCTCCTAGCAGCATTGTGTTATTTTAATGTTTTTTCTATGAGTGTTCAATAAAGAATTATTGTTTGGTCAATTGAGCTCTGTTTTTTAGGCTCAGCTGGTGCTATATTGTGATCTACATGGAGTTTAAGTCCGAGATTGCTTAAAGGATACCTTGTGAGTATAATGTTACTTACAGTGCCGACAGTCGCCCTGTTTAGTAACACACCCAGTGTGCCAGGGCAAGAGTGGCATTAGTGAACAACTGTGTGCCAGGGCTAGCACCTGGGTGTAATGCATGCAACTACAGCTTATGAATGTACTGTAAAAACAATGACAATTTCAAAGAAAAGTTTAGATATTTATTCATGACTGACAGATGCATTAAATTACGTTCTTGGCGATATTCACCATATCTTGTGGCTTCAACTTCACTACTCCCCGATTGCAAATAGTCTGATGTAAAGAGTATTGCTAGTCAGTAGTGGAAACATTTATGGGAGTAGAGGCTATGAACAAAAAAAAAAAGGCTTCAAAATCATTCACTTAAACCAAATGTTCTTGTCTCCCATATCTTCATTGTATCCTTTTGCATATTTTCTTCCAGGAAGCTGCAAAAGAATAAAAAAAAAAGTGATAGAAACTCTTACATAGCACTAAAAAGACCATTCCCAAAATTAAATACGGTAAATAAAAAAATAACCCAAATATCTTCACATCTGTGCCCTTCTGTTAACGTTCTGAAAAAAATCCATTTACTGTCTATTAGTTGTGTCCGTTCCATGGAAAGCAGGGTGACAGCAAATATGGCGGCTATTGTATCAGGAAGGCCCGAATGGTAAATCTGCTTAGTTATGCTGTGATATGTTAGTGTGGGATGGATCACTGTAGCTAAGGTTGGCCATTCAGAAGTCTTATTTCCGGTCACTAAGCTTTTCCTACAAACAGGGAATAACCAAGGCTGAAAAGCAGTTTGCCGAGTGACTTAAGAGTCATAGTAAATATTGGTTATTTTTTATTTTAGGAAGACATTATCTTTAAAATGTCTATTTCTCGTTATGACATTGGGGGGCAAGGAGGTAAACACTTAGTACGGTGTATCCTGCTCCATTAGCACGGGAAGTGTTGATGTCCCGTTCCTTTGGATGGCCGCAGCGGTAGAGTTATGTGAACAGCGCGTCATCACAGGACCAACTGATAACTCGCCGTTCCAGGCACCTGTCATGGGTGTATCAGGTTTGACAGACAGTCGTTCTGGATCCGGCTGTAGAAGGTCGATGCGCTTGGCTTTGCAGACACCTTCTTGATCCTTTCATCTCCGTAGTGCAGTGGTATCCTTCTCTCGCTAGGACCCTGCAGTGATCTCCACCTTCCGCTGCTAATTGACACACCCTTGCTTGATATATAAAAATCCTCAGTGTCTCCAGAGTCACCCATGATATAACTATTTTCCCCTGCTCAGGCCTGGAGTACTATCAGTCAGATAGTTTCTTCTTGGAGGATTATTGTCGTCTTCTCAAGCTAAGTGTATCCCCTTGACTGTTTTCCTTGTTTGTCTTTAGTTGCAGTGGGGGCTGACTAGTGCTCACCTCATCCCCTCCCTACCTAGGGCCTAGCTCTAGGGCTAGTAAGGGATTAGGTATCCTGCTTCGCGATAGGTGCGGAACCTATTTTATGGACGGTAGGGGAGTCAGGGTGTTGTAAGATCTACCTAGAGGTCTCCACTCTCCCTTTACCTAGCTGTTAGGTTTCCCCCCTTTTCCCATCGTTGTACACTTGGTCCTCGCCTCACCTAGCGTGACAGCACCTTGATGGCTGCAGCCTAGCACGGACCATGGCTTCCTGTCACACCAGTGGAGCAGCCATCGCTGGAGTCACAGGGTATACAGCGAGTAAGCATCATTTTGATATTTTGTATCCATCCCTTACTTCTTCACTCACCCCTCACTTTAATTCAGACAACCATTTTACAAATACTTTTAGGAGTTTTAAAAAGTCATTTTAGCAAGAAGGCGAATTACAAACATCTGTAAAAGAAAAAGAGCGCAGGATTCTTACATCTTTGTACTGATAAAACAGCTTGTCGTAATCTAATCCACCAACTGTGACTTCTGGGACGAAGGTGGGCAGGTTGTAGAGATCAATAATATTGTATTTGTCCTGGACCCTAAAATTAAGTTGGCACAAGATACATAAAAAAGGTAAGACGATACATTTATACATGTTCACACCTTGTAACCATTTATATGGAGTCATAAAGTTACATAAATATGTACATAGAATAACCTAAACAAAAGACAAAAAGTTGCATCAAGTTCATCCTTCCTCAGTACTATGTGAAAAGGTGAAAAGCGCTGCAAATGAGCTCACTGCGGTCAGATTTCCCTAAAAAAATTTAATATAAGGTGCAGTCTCATATGTTCCTGGATCAAAATAACAGCAATCTATTTGTGTCTATAATTGATTTCGCCCTTACTATTGCTCTCTGTACATCATGCCATGTATAACCCGCTCTGTACCAGAAGAGATGACCCCTAGTCCCTAGTAAACAGTTCATGTGTTGTCCCATATCATATATACCCATGTTGTCCATATTTGTCAATAAACCATCGTAAGAAGTATCACTTAAGTGCCTCCAAATCCCACACCCAAGAGGGAGCAGCCCAATCTGAGCAACCTTTTCTTGAAAGAGGGCAATCATTGGATGAGACGAACTCAAACTGGTACAAAGCAGTACATGTGAATGGCAACTAATCAGATTCCATATGTCATTGTTCAAAAATAAATATGACCTGACCCGATACCACAAGCAACTACTTTAACTCTTTTTTATGATTCTCCCATTGTTTTTAATCACGTTTTTATTAATGTTGAACACATTTGAGCTCTGTTTGATCCTCCGTTGGCCTATGTTTAAGGTGTGGCATTTATACAGAATGTAAGCAAACAGAGACACCATCTGACATTTAAAAAAAAGGCCACTCTGAAGAAAATAAAAGAAATACCTTTAAGATGTTGAACGATAAAACTATACAAATATTTAGCCAAAATTGGGAAAGAATGGGCCACTAGCATGCAATACTTTAACATAACAAGCATTACTCACCTATTGAATCACCACCTCTATGCTGCTCCAGCACCACCTCTACGCTGCATCAGGACTACCACCACACCGCTGCTCCAGCACCATCACCACGCTGCACCAGGACCACCACCCTGCTGCTCCAGCACCATCACCTCACCACTGCTCCAAGTGAGTTTTTGCTTACAGGGCTGCAGCAGTGAGGTGCGGTCAGTGTCTACAAGTGACTGCTGCAGCCTTAGCAGTCTACCTCACCATTATTGCTGAGTCTAGTGACTGGCTTTAGCGATCATGTATTGTAGACGGGATGTCACCGCTACAGCCAAGTAAACAAGAGCAAACAAGGGCAACAAAAGAGGCAGCAGTGAAAAATCCTTATCCGAACCTCCACGTTTTTTTTTTTTTGTTTTTTTTCAATCAGACTCCTTTCAAAGAGTTCAAGAACGAATTATCCACCTAACCTTTGCGAAAAACAAGAATATAAAAACACTCACAGTATACGTAAATGATGGTAGGTGACGTCATTCTGATCCGTCCATGGAGCTTTAGTAATTTTTACATTTTCAATGTCTTCTGCAATCTACAAGATAGGAATATCTCAGTATAACCTCAATGACCCAAAGGATAGCGGAAGACAAATTTATATAAAAATTCATTAGAATTTTTGCAAATGGAACAAAAAATTTACTGTGGCAACTTTAACCCTGTATGGGTGCCCATATTATGCCCCCTGACATTTTTTATATTTCCAAAAGCAGCATTAATTTTATTTTTCTGTTGATGTGGACAAATGTGGGCTTTTGTTTTTTTTTTCACCATGAGTGTATTTTTTAATGGTGTTACATTGAGGTACAAATAATTTATATTCATTAATTCTTATTATTTTTTTTTTAAAGATGCAAAAATAACAGCAATTTTACCATTTTTCGTTTATCTATTTTTTTTTTTTTTTTTAAGATTTCAGTTTTACGACATTCACAGCAAGACATAACTGACATGTTAAATTAATTTTGAGAGTAGACACAAAGAAAGAACAGTTTTTCTTCATATTTTATTACTTTAGCACAATAAAAACAACATTTTATAATAAAAAACACACATTTGTTTGTTGTGGCTTCATTTTCTGACAGACATAACTTTTTAATTTTTCTGCGGATGTTGATATGCAAGGGCTTATTTTTTCGCAAGATGAGTCCATGTTTTTAATCAATATAATTTTGGGGCACGTGAATTTTTAAAACACTCTTTATTCCATTCTTTGAGATGGATGAAGAAAAACAACAATTTTGCCATCATTTTTTATTTTAATTTTTTACAGTAAAGTTTAAACAGGGCAAATAATGTATAGCACAGACCATTCAGACATGGTGACATCAATTAGCTGTTATGTTTTCACTTTTTTCTACCTATTTTACCATTTTTTTTTTTAAGTCCCGTTCTGGGACTTGAACTTGTACAAAATTGATCGCTCATATTATACCCAGCAATACTTCAGTATTGCAGTGTATTGAGGCAGTCAGTATAAAACTGACAGGAATTATATTAGGCCCAGCCTCATACAGACTCTAACAGGTGTCATAGGAAGACAGATTTGGGGGTCATTATTAAACCCTCGGCTGCCATAGCTACCCATCTGTACCCCACGATTGCACTTGAGAGAGGGATAGAGGAAGCCCCCCTTTCTCTAGCTACTTAAAATGCCCCCATCACCATCGACAGCAGCATCTAAGGAGTGAAACTGCTTTGTCTGAAATTAGATTTGCTCCTGGCGGTTGCAGGTTGCGCTCCTGCTGCCGATCTCGTGAGTGCTGTAAGTGCGACTGCAAGATCAGCACGAAAAAAATGTGCGGAATTGTGCAGGAACTAAGACGTGACCATGACTTACATTTACTTTTTGGGTCTTTATAAGGATTGTCCACCCTTAAATGCGTGTCTTTTGGACTAAAACTGATTTTTGCAATTGGGTTACATTAAAAATGTACCGTTTGGCTTTTACAAACTCTTTGTTTCCCTGCACAACTTTGATGTGGTCATGATTCAGATGACAGGAGTTCAGGAAAATACAAACTCTTCTGTCAGACTGACAGAACGAGCTCACTGACAGATTCCCATCTGGCTCATTCTGCAGCTAGCAATAGACAGCACAACACAGAAGTTGTAGAAGGCAAACAGTGAAAAATTTTAACTGAAGCCTAATTGCAAAAACGATTTAGCATCTTTAAATACATGCACTGTAGTATGTATAATACACACACACACAATATTATATATATATATATATATATATATATATATATATATATATAGTACAGGCCAAAAGTTTGGACACACCTTCTCATTTAAAGATTTTTCTGTATTTTCATGACTATGAAAATTGTACATTCACACTGAAGGCATCAAAACTATGAATTAACACATGTGGAATTATATACTTAACAAAAAAGTGTGAAACAACTGAAAATATGTCTTATATTCTAGGTTCTTCAAAGTAGCCAGCTTTTGCTTTGATGACTGCTTTGCACACTCTTGGCATTCTCTTGATGAGAAGGCGTGTCCAAACTTTTGGTTGGTACATACATACATATATATATATATATATATATATATATATATATATATATATATATATATATATATATATATATATATATATATATATATATATATATATATATATATATATATATATTTTTTTTTAAACATTCAATGCTGTGAAGTACAGTAGCTGTCGTACGTCAAAATGTGGTGTTGCTGACATGATCCAACTCAAAATTGAGCAGTTTTCCGGATATTTTCTTTTAAAAACATTGCATCCCCACTCAATTATGTTTTTATTTATTGACTTAAGTGAGAACAAATAACCCTAAACTTTTGACCATTTAAGAGTTCAATACAAATTCCTTACCTGCTCCGCATTCTCAGCTTGGGCACTACTATACTGCAATACCTCTGATGTCTCACTAGAGTGGAAACATAAAAAAAGATCAACAATGACTACATCAGCTAAGAAATCAATAAAGGGCACAAAGACTTATACAAAAATGTTAAAATTCTCACCTGATTTGTGGAAGGAAGGATGTTTTGTATACATCCTCAATATTCTGCAGGTAAGATAGCTCAACTTTCTTCTCAATTGTCTAAAAGAACAGAAAAAAAACACATGTAACAGACATTACACCAGTGCCACCTGAAAAAGAAGAAAAAAAAAAAAAAAAAAAAATCAAATCGCAAGTTATATACATTTCCTCTGTCTTGTATTTTCTTGTAGACATCGGCTGCTGGAACGTCCACATATATAACCATGTGTGGAGGCAGGAACTCGTCAATGCTCACTTTCTTGATCTCATTATAATGATTCACGCCTGAGAAAAATAAGAAAAATCTATCATTGATATTAATAAATAGGACTTAAAATTTCAATAGTAAAAAACTACACTTATTTTTTCATAAATAATTAGAACAAGTGACGATAAGAAACTTTGTAATATAGTTGTGCTCAAAAGTTTACATACCCCGTCAGAATTTTTGCTTTCTTGACCTTGTTTCAGAGAATATGGATGATAACAAAAACCTTTTTCTCCACTCATGGTTATTGGTTGGGTGAATCCATTTATTGTCAAACTACTGTGTTTTCTCTTTTTAAATCTTAATGACAACCAAAAACATCCAAATGACCCTGATCAAAAGTTCACATACCCCAGTTCTTAATACCGTGTATTGCCCCCTCTAACTTCAATGACAACTTGAAGTCTTTTGTGGTAGTTGTGGATGAGGTTCTTTATTTTCTCACATGGTAAAGCTTATTATTATTCTTGGCAAAAAGCCTCCAGTTCCTGTAAATTCCTGGGCTGTCTAGCATGAACTGCATGCTTGAGATCTCCCCAGAGTGGCTCAATGATATTGAGGTCAGGAGACTGAGATGGCCACTCCAGAACCTTCACTTTGTTCTGCTGTAGCCAATGATAGGGCGACTTGGCCTTGTATTCTGGATCGTTGTCATGTTGAAACGTCCAAGTACGTCCCATGCGTACAAATTTGCCTCCAGTATTTGCTGACAATGTGCTGCATTCATCTTTCCTTCAACTTTTACCAAGTTTCCTGTGTCTTTGTAGCTCACACATCCCCAAAACATCAGCGATCCACCTCCGTGCTTTACAGTAGGAATGGTGTTCCTTTCATCATAGGCCTTGTTGACCTCTCTCCAAATGTAACGCTTATGGTTGTGGCCAAAAAGTTCAATTTCGGTCTCATCACTCCAAATTACCTTGTTCCAGAAGTTTTGAGGCTTGTCTCTGTGCTGTTTGGCGTATTGTAGGCGAGATACTTTGTGGCATTTGCACAGTAATGGCTTTCTTCTGGCGACTCAACCATGCAGCCCATTTTTCTTCAAGTGCCTTCTTATTGCGCATCTTGAAACAACCACACCGCTCGTTTTCAGAGAGTCCTGAATTTCAGCTGATGTTATTTGTGGGTTTTTCTTTGCATCCCGAACAATTTTCCTGGCAGTTGTGGCTGACATTTTTGTTGGTCTACCTGACCGTAGTTTGGTTTTTACAGAGCCCCTGATTTTCTATTTGTTAATCACAGTTTGAACGCTGCTGACTGGCATTATCAATTCCTTGGATATTTTTTTTGTATCCCTTTCCTGTGTTATATAGTTCAACTACCTATTCCCGTAGATCCGTTGACAATTCTTTTGCTTTCCCCATGACTCACAATCCAGAAACGTCAGTGGCTGGATGAAAGATGCAAGAGTTTGTCTGGATCCCAGAAACTCACTCAGCTTTTATGCACACACACTGACTACAAGCAAACAGGTCACAGGTGAGGATGTTACCTTTAGTAGCCATTCAAACCCATTTGTGTCAAATTCTGTGCATGTTATCAAGCCAAAATCACCAGGGTATGTGAACTTTTGATCAGGGTCATTTGGATGTTTTTGGTTGTCATTAAGATTTAAAAAGAGAAAACACAGTAGTTTGACAATAAATGGCTTCACCCAACCAATAACCATGAGTGGAGAAAAAGTTTTTTTGTTATCATTCATATTCTCCAAAACAAGGCCAAGAAAGGAAAAATTCTGCCGGGGTATGTAAACTTTTGAGCACAACTGTATATCTTATCAGAGAAACAGGCTTCTTTCTTCACTTATCAGTCATTTTATAAGGGGATGTCCGGGACTTTTATATTGATGATTATCCTTAAGGCACAGTCAGACGGCCAAATAAATGGGAGCGAGATTGGAACGCAGGGCACGGACCAGCCGGCGGCTCTCCCGACCCGTGTGTGACAGCTGCATAAAAACACATGAAACTGTGGTGCTCAGGTCAAGAGAGCCACCGGCCGGTCCGTGCCCTGCGTTCCAATCAGGGCTGTGGAGTTGGAGCCCATGTTGGTGTGGAGTCGTAGTCCGTATAAAATGGACCAACTCCGACTCCTAAAATATATAATAAATTGGGTACAGTAGTTCAATGCAGTTTGTGGGGAATATTTTTTCATAAGAATTTGGGCAAGTTAAGAAATGTCCTATAAATGTCTGTCCTATTCCTGATCTAAGGGTCTAGACTTTTAGCTGAGATTAATCTGTGCTACAGTAAATTTATCACTTAAACATGAGCCATGTATGAGGGAGTCGGAATAGGTGTCATGGAAATTGAGGAGTCGGAGTCTGAGTTGGAGGTTTGGCTTAGCGACTCCACAGCCCTGGTTCCAATCTTGCTCCGATTTATAGGGCCATCTGATTGCACCCTTAGGACAAGTCATCAATATCAGATTGGTGGGGGGGTCCGACACCCAGTATCGCCACCTATCAGCTGTTCCCAGTGCCAGCCAGGTTTGATCAGGTGTGGAACGGATCAGCTCGGCTGTCAACTGTATAGTAAGAGCAGCGGATACTGCACATCCACCCATATTCATTTGAATAGGGGCATATGTGTAATACCAGGCCGCAGCCACTATACAGTTGACGAAACTGACGGCAGTGAGCCATTGGAGAGGGGAGTGGGAAGAAACTGAAGAGGGAAAAAAGGCAGAGTACAAAGTGAAAATGCTTAAGCTTCTGATGCAAAATAGGAAAATTGCAAGATCTAAGTCACATAATGGGCAGAAATAGTGTTATTCCTCATGTACACACAACATCTTGTACTGAAAGTCATATGACATTGCCCATAGAAATCCACTGCAGTAAGAACAGCTTCAGTCATTAATCTGGCTCAACTATACCTCTCTGTACTATGAGCTTGTGGAAATTTCTGCACACATTACATAGAATACCTAATCTATCATTGTCCAGTGCTTTAAAGGCAGAAATGCTCTCACTTGCAGTGGTGGGTGAATCGTTGCATTTATCGTCCTCGGCTTCTCTTTGCTTCTTCACGACGGCGCCGCTCCTATTTCTTGATTGACAGTGGAGAGCAGAGGTGTTGTAGTGCAACAGAGTCCTTGTCTCCACTGTCACTTAAGAAGCGGGGGCCTCACACAGCACTACAAGTGCACAGATACGCCCCACCAGGGCAACGATACGCCCCACCAGGGCACTTGAGAGCTTAACTGGCAAATGAATAAAACACAAATTTGGGTGCATCAGATGATGACAGAATAGGTATCCTTGAACATGTGTTACCGTGCTCTATCCTGCAGCTTTCATTGGCACATTCTCACTTACAGATTCCCTCGAAACAAAAGGGGCAATATGTACACGTTTGATAGAAGATAATAGGAATGCCACAGGAGGCGACATTATAAACTTTACATAAGTATTGAGGCAAAAAGAAGCTTCAGCTGGAATCTACTTACATTCTTTGCGGATGTATTTGCTTTTGTACATGGCGTCAAGGAAAACGTAATCACTGAAGGCCGAGCGCTCCAGAACCACCCCCTGACCTAAAGAGGAAAAAGCAAACACTCCAGTTATCTCCACTGCATTCCTCTCTATGCTATACTAGCCCATTCTTAAAAAGTGTGCTAGAACCCTATAAAGACGACGACCCTAATGGAGAACCCCTTCTCAGAGACAGCTGCTCCAGAGATCAGCGGCAGACAGATACTGACCGGTCCCTTGTGTCATTCGTCCTAATGAGGACCTCCTTATACTGGAAACTAAGTATCAGCTATATGGAACTGGACTCTATTATTTTATACATAAAAGCTACATAAAGTATACATTTAAAATATATAATTCAATACCCACAAGTAAAAATACACATTCTGACACGTGGGAACTTATTACATTGATATAAAAAAAATTGAAATCAGACTTTCGTGAAACAGTCTGATGCACGGACTTGTCAGAGGGTCTTCCACCCAAACCCAACAGCCTCATATATGCTTCCAAACACATGATGAATGCCATAGTTTGGAGACCTATCTATTTACAAAAATATTAAGTAAAGCAGCAGCAACAGGGAGAAGGGACGCAATAACCGAAAATAGGAAAGTTATTTATCTGGAGGGGACTGGGCACCCCTATTGTGTGGATTGTGGTGGGACCGATTACCTTCATGGGAAAACCATTTATTCCCTTTCCAATTTTTTATACCTTCATTTTTTCCTCCCCAGCTTCCAAGAGCCGTAACTGGTAAGAGGACTTGTTTTTTTTTTGCTGGTAAAGTTACAGCTTTGATTGACGACATTAATTTTAGCTTTTGATGTACTGATAAAAAAAAATAAAAAAAATTCGTTTATCTTTGTCATTCAAAGCGGTAACTTGACCAGCAAAAAAAAGTTGGGAAAAAAAGAAAGTTGGCTAGTGTGAACATTTTCAGAGATCCGTAACATTTCTGTTTTCCCATTGATGAAGGCTTTTTTTTTTTTTTTTTTTTTTGTGGCGAACTGAAGGACATATGGATACCATTTCTTGGATACATACGACCTTTATAATTGCTTCTTATTGTATTTCTTTTACGGAGGAGTGGAGAACGAAAAAAAAAAAAAGAAGGCATATCAACTTTTTTTTCCCTTCTTTACGGCGTTTACCTTATAGGCTAATTCATTGTATATTTTGATTGATTGAACTCTTACAGACTCGGTAACACTAAATCTTTTTAACTGGAAAAAAAAACGGGTGATTTTAATTTTTTTTTCTGACCTGCAGGAGACAAGAACTCATGATCACCTATTCGATATACAGCAATGCCACCATATTGCAGTATAAACAGCAAATGACATCCTCCTATAGAGCCCAACTACAGGCTGATCTTTACAGGAGGATGAAAGTCACAGCAATGGGGGCTGTCAGCCATGACGATCCATGCAAATCCCATGATCACATAATTTTAATGCCACTGTCAGTGATAGACAGCGGAGTCAGACAGCAGCGATAGGAGCTAGCTCAGGTTGCTGCTGTTGCATGCTGTGTAATGTTATCAGAATTTGTCAGGTATACTGCGGAGTCAGCTACTGAACCCACTCCATACATGGGGACCCGATGTAAGACATACTATTACATCCCATATTGAGAAGGGATTAACATTATATCTTTTATGTACCTGTGCTCAGCAGATGATCCAGGGCATCAGCATACTGCAGCATGCGCATACAGTACATCCAGATTTGCATGCGGTATGAGTTCCCGTCTGAACACTTGGGGTCCTCATAGAACTTCTCCAGGCTGTAGAGGCCACAGAACTTGTTCGGCAGGGTGGTTTTTTCACCACTGGTTTTGTTTGCATACTTCTGATCGGCTTCTGGCATATATTTCATACCTGGGAAACGGAAGAAAAATCAGAAGATGGAGGACATTACTCCATCATCAGCTAGTCAGCAAACCGCAATCAGATGTATCTACACCACAGAGATGGCTCGCTCTCATCTCACCCAGTTTCTCAGCCAGTGCCTCAGCAAGTTTGCCTTTGCCAGAAGCTAAGTTTCCATCAACGGTGATGATTTTGCTGTTCGGCCCAAACCGCTTGGTGGTCCTCTCACCAAGCATGTAGGCCAGGTAGCCATATTTCAGACCATGTCTTGAGCTCACATGGAGCTGGGCCTGTTTCAAACCCAAACAAAAAGAAGCCGAGAATTAAGGGTTGCTCCTAATAGATGTGGCAATTCTAATAATAATAATTATTATTTTTATTTATATAGCACCAACATATTTCGCAGCACTTTACAATTAAGCGGTGACATATACAGACAAATTCAATACAAGGTAAGACAGTTTAAACAGTTACATTAGGAGTGAGGTCCCTGCTCGCAAGCTTACAATCTACAATGAAATGGGGGACACAATAGGTGGAAAGTGCTTGTTATTTCAGGTCTGGCAATTATAATAAATAGGGATTTTCATATAAAGCTGCATGATCCGGTCATCAGCCCGTATGTTAGTGCAATAATCAAGTATCGAGTGCAGTTATCGAGTGAATGGAGGGTGTGGAGACAGATGAATAGTAGGGAGCAGATTCTGAATAATATTTAGAAGGAGGGAAGAGGGGAAAGTTAGGTTAGTGAGTTGAGGTGGTAGGCTTGTTTAAAGAGATGGGTTTTTAAAGCGCGCTTAAAAGACGTGGTGGCTAGGCATCAGTCGGATCGTCTGGGGTAGAGCATTCCAGAGCACAAGAGAAGTCTTGGAGAAGGAGGTGCGAGGTTCGGACAATTTTAAGGAATTGCAGAACATCTAGTCCTTGAGTTGCAAAAAGTGAAATCCATGGTGACATTTGCAGCATAAATTGACGTACTGTCAGTTTCAAATCGGCAGCGCTGGTCCATTTACAGTGCATGACATTTTGTGAAATCTCATCCACAATATTGTTACTGTAATATGCAGTGTATTTTTCACCCAAATATCCACTCCGTGTTCACCCTGTGGGAGCCTAGCCATCAAATTCCTTAGTATTAGTATGGAAAATATTAACAATGAAAATATGGAAAATACAGATCCCTGATAAATATCACAAGATGAAACATTACATAGACATTGGGAGACTCCAAATCACACTGACAGCTATATGTATATACAGTACAGCACCGATCACACTGACGGCTATATGTATATACGGTACAGCACCGATCACACTGACAGCTATACGTATATACAGTACAGCACCGATCACACTGACAGCTATATGTATATACGGTACAGCACCGATCACACTGACAGCTATATGTACATACGGTACAGCACCGATCACATTGACAGCTACATGTACATACGGTACAGCACCGATCACATTGACAGCTACATGTACATACGGTACAGCACCGATCACATTGACAGCTACATGTACATACGGTACAGCACCGATCACATTGACAGCTACATGTATATACAGTACAGCACCGATAACACTGACAGCTATATGCATATACAGTACCGATCACACTGATATATATATATATACACACACACACACACACACACACAGTACAGCACCGATCAAACTGACCTATATGTATATACAGTACCGATCACACTGACAGCTATATATACAGTACAGACCAAAAGTTTGGACACACCTTATCATTTAAAGATTTTTCTGTATTTTCATGACTATGAAAATTGTACATTCACGCTGAAGGCATCAAAACTATGAATTAACACATGTGGAATTATATACTTAACAAAAAAGTGTGAAACAACTGAAAATATGTCTTATATTCTAGGTTCTTCAAAGTAGCCACCTTTTGCTTTGACGACTGCTTTGCACACTCTTGGCATTCTCTTGATGAGCTTCAAGAGGTAGTCACCGGAAATGGTTTTCCCAACAATCTTGAAGGAGTTCCCAGAGATGCTTAGCACTTGTTGGCCCTTTTGCCTTCACTCTGCGGTCCAGCTCACCCCAAACCATCTCGATTGGGTTCAGGTCTGGTGACTGTGGAGGCCAGGTCATCTGGCGTAGCACCCCATCACTCTCCTCCTTGGTCAAATAGCCCTTACACAGCCTGGAGGTGTGTTTGGGGTCATTGTCCTGTTGAAAAATAAATGATGGTCCACTAAACGCAAACCGGATGGAATAGCATGCCGCTGCAAGATGCTGTGGTAGCCATGCTGGTTCAGTATGCCTTCAATTTTGAATAAATCCCCAACAGTGTCACCAGCAAAGCACCCCCACACCATCACACCTCCTCCTCCATGCTTCACGGTGGGAACCAGGCATGTAGAGTCCATCCATTCACCTTTTCTGCGTCGCACAAAGACACGGTGGTTGGAACCAAAGATCTCAAATTTGGACTCATCAGACCAAAGCACAGATTTCCACTGGTCTAATGTCCATTCCTTGTGTTCTTTAGCCCAAACAAGTCTCTTCTGCTTGTTGCCTGTAATGAGCAGTGGTTTCCTAGCAGCTATTTTACCATGAAGGCCTGCTGCACAAAGTCTCCTCTTAACAGTTGTTGAAGAGATGTGTCTGCTGCTAGAACTCTGTGTGGCATTGACCTGGTCTCTAATCTAAGCTGCTGTTAACCTGCGATTTCTGAGGCTGGTGACTCGGATAAACTTATCCTCAGAAGCAGAGGTGACTCTTGGTCTTCCTTTCCTGGGGCGGTCCTCATGTGAGCCAGTTTCTTTGTAGAGCTTGATGGTTTTTGCAACTGCACTTGGGGACACTTTCAAAGTTTGCCCAATTTTTCGGACTGACTGACCTTCATTTCTTAAAGTAATGATGGCCACTCGTTTTTCTTTACTTAGCTGCTTTTTTCTTGCCATAATACAAATTCTAACAGTCTATTCAGTAGGACTATCAGCTGTGTATCCACCTGACTTCTGCACAACACAACTGATGGTCCCAACCCCATTTATAAGGCAAGAAATCCCACTTATAAAACCTGACATGGCACACCTGTGAAGTGGAACCCATTTCCAGTGACTACCTCTTGAAGCTCATCAAGAGAATGCCAAGAGTGTGCAAAGCAGTCATCAAAGCAAAAGGTGGCTACTTTGAAGAACCTAGAATATAAGACATATTTTCAGTTATTTCACACTTTTTTTGTTAAGTATATAATTCCACATGTGTTAATTCATAGTTTTGATGCCTTCAGTGTGAATGTACAATTTTCAAAGTCATGAAAATACAGAAAAATCTTTAAATGAGAAGGTGTGTCCAAACTTTTGGTCTGTACTGTATGTATATACAGTACCGATCACACTGACCGCTATATATATATATATATATATGTACATATAGTACAGTACCGATCACACTGACAGCTACATGTATATACAGCGCCGATCACACTGACAGCTCTTTATATGTATATACAGCGCCGATCACACTGACAGCTCTTTATATGTATATACATGCACACTGACTATATGTATATACAGTACAACACCGATCACACTGAGCTATATGTACAGTACAGACCAAAAGTTTGGACACACCTTCTCATTTAAAGATTTTTCTGTATTTCCATGACTATGAAAATTGTACATTCACACTGAAGGCATCAAAACTATGAATTAACACATGTGGAATTATATACTTAACAAACAGTGTGAAACAACTGAAAATATGTCTTATATTCTAGGTTCTTCAAAGTAGCCACCTTTTGCTTTGATGACTGCTTTACACACTCTTGGCATTCTCTTGATGAGCTTCAAGAGGTAGTCACAGGAAATGGTCTTCCAACAATCTTGAAGGAGTTCCCAGAGATGCTTAGCACTTGTTGGCCCTTTTGCCTTCACTCTGTGGTCCGGAGCTCACCCCAAACCATCTCAATTGGGTTCAGGTCTGGTGACTGTGGAGGCCAGGTCATCTGGCGTAGCACCCCATCACTCTCCTTCTTGGTCAAATAGCCCTTACACAGCCTGGAGGTGTAGAGATGTGTCTGCTGCTAGAACTCTGTGTGGCATTGACCTGGTCTCTAATCTGGGCTGCTGTTAACCTGTGATTTCTGAGGCTGGTGACTCGGATAAACTTATCCTCAGAAGCAGAGGTGACTCTTGGTCTTTCTTTCCTGGGGCGGTCCACACGTGAGCCAGTTTCTTTGTACAGCTTGATGGCTTTTGCAACTGCACTAGGGGACACATTCAAAGTTTTCCCAATTTTTCGCACTGACTAACCTTCATTTCTTAAACTAATGATGGCCACTCATTTTTCTTTACTTAGAATTTGTATTATGGCAAGAAACAGCAGCTAACAGTCTATTCAGTAGGACTATCAGCTGTGTATCCACCTGACTTCTGCACAACACAACTGATGGTCCCAACCCCATTAATAAGGCAAGAAATCCCACTTATTAAACCTGACAGGGCACACCTGTGAAGTGAAGACCATTTCCAGTGACTACCTCTTGAAGCTCATCAAGAGAATGCCAAGAGTGTGCAAAGCAGTCATCAAAGCAAAAGGTGGCTACTTTGAAGAACCTAGAATATAAGACATATTTTCAGTTGTTTCACACTTTTTTGTTAAGTATATAATTCCACATGTGTTAATTCATAGTTTTGATGCCTTCAGTGTGAATGTACAATTTTCATAGTCATGAAAATACAGAAAAATCTTTAAATGAGAAGGTGTTGCCAAACTTTTGGTCTGTAATGTACATACAGCGCCGATCACACTGACAGCTCCCTACACGTACATACAACGCCGATCACACTGACAGCTACATGTATACAAAGCGCCCATCACACTGACAGCTACATGTATATACAGCAGCGATCACACTGAGCTATATGTATATACAGCAGCGGTCACACTGAGCTATATGTATATACAGCAGCGGTCACACTGAGCTATATGTATATACAGCAGCGGTCACACTGAGCTATATGTATATACAGCAGCGGTCACACTGAGCTATATGTATATACAGCAGTGATCACACTGAGCTATATGTATATACAGCAGCGATCACACTGACAGCTCTACGTATATACAGTACCGATCACACTGACAGCTCTACATATATACAGTACCGATCACACTGACAGCTCTACGTATATACAGTACCGATCACACTAACTGCTCTAGCTCTACGTATATACAGTACAGCAGCGATCACACTGACAGCTATATGTATATACAGTACCGATCACACTGACAGCTCTACGTATATACAGCACCGATCACACTGACAGCTATATGTATATACAGCACCGATCACACTGACAGCTATATGTATATACAGTACCGATCACACTAACTGCTCTACGTATATACAGTACAGCAGCGATCACACTGACAGCTCTATGTATATACAGTACCGCACACACTGACAGCTATATATATATATATATATATATATATATACACATACATACAGCAGCGATCACACTGACAGCTCCATGTATATACACCACTGATAGTTATTTGTGTACATTATCACAGTGCGGTTGCAGCTGCCACATATAACTGTGCTGTTGCCTATTAACACACAGCACTGGAGGCTGCAGCACAATCACAGTGCCATCAGTCAGGACGCGGTCTGGGCACCGGGTGCGGACATTGCACCTTTATCTCCATTCCCAGCTATTGTGTGCTGCATCCCGGTCCTCACCACGCACAGGACGCCGGTTCTCCCGGTAACTCTCAGGCCACGGAGCACAGTCCTCCCGAACATGTTTCTGCCCTTCCCGGGACAACCTGCGCCGGGGTCCTTCCAATGAGCGACGCAAGAAAGTGACGTCACGGGCTGTCCTCGCCGCCTGCTCAGTCCACGTAGTCCTGGTTACCAGCGGTGGTGTGAGTTGACAGGTCTGCCGTCGGGGAATGTCGGGCTATGTAGTCATGTCAGCCATGTGTATATACATATATATCTCCCTCTAGTCGCAGCCCCCTCCTCCGCTGTGGATTACATCTACACTTTCTGCTTTTCAGACTTGAAAAATTCACGCTTTTCAAAAGTTTAAGATTTTCTGTGGTAAATGCAGCAATAAACCACGAGCCTCAAACCTGGTGGTCTATAAGAATTTACAAGTGGAGACTGAAACTTCTGCATGTAAAGACCCCTTCAGGGATTATTAAGGGCTTGTTCACACGTTAAGATTTTACTGGGAAAATATGCGTTTTGCAGTAACTGCAGCATGCCAATTCTTTCAGCGGTTTTGCAACGTTTTTCATCTGTTCAAATAAATGGGGAAAAAAACACAAAAACTGATGTATGCAGCATTTTTTTCTGACTAGAAACATGTTTTTGGTGAAGAAATGTCTGCTGCAAAACTTAAAGCACCACTCCAGTGGTTTTTATTTATTTCACTGCCAGAGTGGTGTCACTAATACATGTTACTCACCAGCCGCCGTTTTCATCTTTTATCCGTGCCGCTGCGGTTGGTCTTCTGCAGGTTGTGAGCTGCCGGATCGCTGCAGTGTTTGCTGGATGATCCAGAAGTCACAACTCAGTGTAAGTCTATGAGGCCAGAAGAAGGCCACAGAGGCTCTCCTAGACTAAGGCCGGTTTCACATGTCCGGATATTTCAGGTACTGGAAGAACCAGTACCGGGGGAAATCCATGTCCGTGTGCACCTGTGTGTGGCAACCATGTGCCGCATCAGGAGCACATGTACCGGCACCTGGGAAACAGGTTCCCAAGCGCCGGGTCCTGAACACTGCCCTCATCATTGTCCCCTGACGGCGCTGCGATCAGGGAGAACGACCTACTATAGCGAGTGAGCTCCGGGGCTCGCTGAGTGTAGCTAAGGGGGTTGCTCGCTGGAGCAAGTCGTTCTCCTGGCTCCTCAGCGTGAGCAGTCAGATGGGTTACAGCGGGGGACATCTTCGGACAGGTGAGTGTAAGGATTTTTTTATTTTATTTTTACACCAGGACACATCAAGAGCAGAATACTACTCTCAACATTGTCCCTTGCTCGCTGTGATTGCAACGCCGTCAGGGGACGATGATAGCAGTGTTAAGCACCTGGCGCTTGGGAACAGCTCTAACTGTACGCTGCTTCTCAGGTGCCGGTACGTGTCACACGGATGACACACGGATGTCATCAGTGTGGGACGTTTTGCTGCCAGTGCAGCGCGAAAAAAACAGACATATCAACGTGTTTTGCCCATGGATACACGGTCCATGGAAACACACTGACATGTGCACAGACCCATTCATTTGAATGGGTCTGCGTGTGCATGTGTCTCCGGTACGTGTGGAAACTGTCACCACACGTACCGGACACACTGACGTCTGAAAGAGGCCTTACACTGAGAGCTTGTGACTGTTACCTCTGACTTCTGGTCAGTCAGAAGTTGCTGTCACAAGATGGTGACGCGGGTCCGGAGCAGAGTTGTAAGGAACAGAAGACGGCGGCTGGTAAGTATATTGCTAGGGGCAGGAAATATATTAGTGATACCAGTCCAGCTGTGAAATAAAAAAAAAAACTGGTGCTGTAAGGTGTGCACATACCCTCACACAGGACTTGTCAGATGCAGATTTCTGAAGTTAAAAATTAGCAGTGGTAAACTAAACATCAAATTTAGCAGCTTTTTCTGCAGAAAATTCTGCAAATTTATTGCAGATTTTCATTCTTTTCGATGCAAAAGTTAACTCCACAATGAAAATCAATGCTGCAAATGGCAAATCTACAGTGAGTTTTTACCGCCGATTGTTTTTGGAACTTAAGAATGATGTTTTGTATACCTCATCTACAATGCTGACATTGTACAATTATTATACAGCAGATTTGCTGCTGAAAATTTTGACATCTGTGTTAAAGCGCACCTGTCAGCAGGATTGTGCTTAGTAAACCACATACACTGTCAGGTGGGGGACATTACACTGAGTAAAATGATACCTTTGTTGATTAAATCCGTCCAGTGGTTCTTTTATAATCTTTACTTTCATGTCTGACATAATGATATGCATAATGAGAGCACCAGAGCACATGCATATCATTATGTCAGACATGAAAGTAAAGATTGTAAAAGAACCACTGGACGGATTTCATCAACTAAGTTATCATTTTACTCAGTATGAGGGTGCCCACCTGACAGTGTATGTGGTTTACTAAGCACAATCCTTCTGACAAGTGCGCTTTAAATCTGCAGCATAAAAAATCCATACAATTTGGTATGGACTTTGTCGCTGCTGCCAAACACTGAGCTCAGCTTCTCGTGCCATATCCATAGGCAGAGCCGTTGAGCTTATTGATTGGCTGCAGTGGTGATGTGTGCTGTAGTTGTGATGTCAATGCTGCAGCCTGTAAAGAAAGATCAAAGGAGCAGCAAAGAGGCAGCACTAGAGCTCGGGAGGGTGAGTAAAAGCTCTTTTTATTATTTTAAACTAGCACATGAGTTTTCTAAAATCTCATAGCCTTTGCTGCTATTGTAAAAAGCAATTTATCTTTTTCCACATAAAAATATTTTAGTTTATTTTTCAATTGACTTGTACAGATTATGGGTGACACTAAGGTTGTGTGCACACAATGAGTTTTTGGAGAATTTTTGATGCTGCGGAATTTCACTGTGTCAAAAACGCAGCATCTTACAGTTCCAGCAAAGTGGATGGGATTTATAGAAATCTCATGCTCACTGTGCTTTTTTTTTTTTACTCAGCGTAAATTGACCTGCCGTGCGTGTTTCAAATCCGCAACATGCGAATTTCTGTTGCAGATACGCTGAGTTTTATGTGCAGATTTTTCCCATAAACTTGCATTAGATGTGAGAAATCTGCAGGTAAAAAAAAACACATGCATTTTTAGTGTGTTTCTGCGGCATGACTTTATCAATAAAGTTTTTATGAAAGCCAAATATCAGGAAGTATCAAAAACAAAGCAGCTTTATGTAACCCCTTTCTGACATAGTAATAATACGTCTCTGTGCCCTGGTACTTATGGACCAGGTACGTACTATTACGACTTGGCGATTGTACCCGCACACAGGCTGTGCGGGTGCGATCACCGCCGGCTGTCAGATGATTCTGACAACTGACACCCGGCACTCAGTACCAGGAGCAGTGTCCGCACCGCGCCCGGCACGTTAACCCCCTAAATGCTGCGATCCATGCGATCGCAGTATTTAGCGAGCGAGCAGAGGGACAGAAGTTCGGGTCACAAGACACCGGCAAGTTACTTCGATCACGCGCAGTGCATGATCAAAGTAACTTGTGTATGCAGGTCTGACAGTTTATAATGTATAGCAGTGATCCTGCACTGCTATACATTATAACTGCGATCAGACTGCAGAAAGTGAAAGTCCCAAAGTGGGACTAAGTAAAAAAGTGAAAAAAAAAAAAGTTGTAAAAATATTTCCGAAAATAATATATATATATATTGTACCCATAAATAAATATTATTATGAAAAAAATAAACAATAAAAGTACACATATTTGGTATAGCTGCGTCCAGAGCGACATGACCTATCAAACTGTCCCACTTTTTAACCCCTTTAGTGAACATGGTAAAATAAGAAGCAAAAAACGGTGCTTTATCATCATACCGCCAAACAAAAAGTGGAATAAAACACGATCAAAAAGACAAATGTAAATAAAAATGGTACCGCTGAAAACATCATCTTGTCACACAAAAAAACAAGCCATGATACAGCTCCATCAGCCAAAAAATAAAAAAGTTATAGCTCTCAGAATAAAGCGATGCAAAAAAATATTTTTTTTCTATTAAGTAGTTTTTATTATGTAAAAGAGCCAAAACATAAAAAAAAACTATATAAATGTGGTACCACTGTAAACGTACTGACCCGAAGAATAAAGCTACCTTAACAATTTTACCACACGTGGAACGGCATAAAAAAAAACAATTCCTGAATTGTTGGTTTTTGTTTATTCTGCCTCCCAAAAATCGGAATAGAAAGCTATCAAAAAATGTCACATGCCCGAAAATTGTACAAAGAAAAACATCAACTTGTCCTGCAAAAAACAAGCCCTTATATGACTCTGTCGGCCGAAATATGGAAAAATTATTGCTCTCAAAATATGGCGATGCAAAAACTAGTCTTTGCAACAAAAAAGCGTCTTTTAGTGTGTGACAGCTGCCAAACATAAAAACCAGATATAAATCTGGTATCGCTGTAATCGCACCGACCAGAAGAATAAAGTCGTCTAATCACTTACACTGCATGAGGAACAGCGTAAAAGATAAATAAAACCAGTTCTTCACCTGCTGCTGATTTGTTCACTCTGCCTCCCAAAGATCGCAGTATGGCTAGGCTCACATTTATCTTGCGCTCTGTGCTGAGCACTTGCACCATGGTTTCCATGTAAATCTCTGAAATACGTGATTCAGACGGAACCCCTGGCGGAAGATTCCCTGTAATGAGGCAGATGGAGGCATGGTGGACTCCGTCTGGCCTGTGATCCCACGATGTCCGTCTTTTTATTAGGTGTGCATAGAAGTGCCGTCTGCCACAGTTTTGTGAACCTCTGAAACAAAAGGACACATCTGAACAGAGGCCTGACAGAGTCCAGAGTATCTCTGCTGCCTCACTATAGTGAATGGATCCCTTGGGATAGGGTTAGGGTTAGGATTAGGGTTGTGTTAGGGTTAGGGTTGTATTAGGGTTAGGATAAGGGTTGCGTTAGGGTTAGGGTTGGGGTTGGGATTTTTTCAAAAGTAAAGAAAAAAAATGATGACGATATGGCGACTAGTGTTGAGCGCAAGTGCTCGCTACTTGAGTTTGCATCGGGTATGCACCGAGTATCGCAGGTGCTCGAGTGACATGCTCGAGTCTCCGCCCCATATGTTTTGCGGCTGTTATACAGACAAAAAAAACACGCTGGGATTGCCTGCCATACACGAGCAATACCCACATATTTTTCTTTGGGTGTCCAACAACTGTGAAACATGCGGGATGGGGACTCGAGCACACGCGATACATGGTGCATACCCAAGTACTCAATGCAAACTCAAGTAGCGAGCACTTGCGCTCAAGACAAATGACAACTTATTCAATATGATGACCTAACATTATCAAATTCTGTCATACCTCTGGGTTCAAAATGTTCACTATACCCCTTGATAAAATCCTTGAGGGGTATAGTATCCAAAATGGGGTCACTTATGGGGGGGGTTTCCACTGTTTAGGAGCATCAGGGGCTCTGTAAACGCAACATTGCGTTCGCTCTCAATTCCAGCCAATTTTGCCTTCAGAAAGTCACACAGTGCTCTTTCCCTTCTGAACCCTGCCGTGTATACAAACAGTGTTTTTTCCCCACATATGGGGTATCAGCTTACTCAGGAGAAATTGCACAACAAATGGTATGGTGCAATTTCTCCTGTTACCCTTATAAAAATGCAAAATTGGGGGCTGAAAAACATTTCTGTGGGAAAAATGTGATAAATTTTATTTTTACGGCTCAATGTTATAAACTTCTGTGAAGCACCTGGGGGTGCAAGGTGCTCACCACACATCTAGGTAAGTTCCCTGTGGGGGTCTGGTTTCCAAAATGGTGTCACTTGTTGGGGGTTTCCACTGTTTAGGCACATCAGGGGCTCCTCAAATGTGACATGGCGCCCGCTAATTATTCAATCAAATTTTACATTACAAAAGTCAAATGACGCTCCTTCCTTTCCGAGCCCTGCCGTGTGCCCAAACAGTGGTTTTCCCCCACATATGGGGTATCTGTGTGCACAACAAATTTTGTGGTCCATTTTTTCCTGTTACCCCTGCGAAAAAAATATAAATTTGGGTCTAAAGTAACATTTTTGTGAAAAAAAGTTAAATGTTCATTGTTTTCTTCCACATTCCAAAAATTCCTGTGAAGCACCTGAAGGGTTAATAAACTTCTTGAATGTGGTTTTGATGACCTTGAGGGGTGCAGTTTTTAGAATGGTGTCACTTTTGGGTATTTTCTGTCATAAAGGCCTGTCAAAGTCATTTCAAATGTGATGTGGTCCCTAAAAAAATGGTTTTGTAAATTATGTTGGAAAAATGAGAAATCGCTGGTCAACTTTTAACCCCTTTACAACCCAAGGTGGTTTGCACGTTAATGACCAGGCCAATTTTTACAATTCTGACCACTGTCACTTTATGAGGTAATTACTCTGGAACGCTTCAACGGATCTCCCTGATTCTGAGATTGTTTTTTCGTGACATATTGTACTTCATGATTGTCATAAAATTTCTTCGATATCACTTGCGTTTATTTGTGAAAAAAGCGGAAATTTGGCAAAAATTTTGAAAATTTTGCAATTTTTCTGCCCTTAAATCAGAGAGATATGTCACACAAAAAAGTTAATAAATAACATTTCCCACATGTCTAATTCACATCTGTACAATTTTGGAACCAATTTTTTTTTTTATTAGGGAGCTATAAGGGTTAAAAGTTGACCAGCGATTTCTCAATTTTCCAACAAAATTTACAAAACCATTTTTTTAGGGGCCACATCACATTTGAAGTCACTTTGAGGGGTCTTTATGACAGAAAATACCCCAAAGTGACACCAATCTAAAAACTGCACCCCTCAAGGTGCTCAAAACCACATTCAAGAACTTTATTAACCCTTCAGGTGCTTCACAGGAATTTTTGGAATGTGGAAGAAAAAAATTAACATTTAACTTTTTTCACAAAAATGTTACTTTAGACCCAATTTTTTTTATTTTCGCAGAGGTAACAGGAAAAAATGGACCCCAAAATTTGTTGTGCAATTTCCCCTGAGCACGCAGATACCCCATATGTGGGGAAAAAACACTGGGCGCTCGGAAGGGAAGGAGCGCCATTTTGACTTTTTGAATGTAAAATTTGCTTGAATAATTAGCGGATGCCATGTTGCGTTTGGCGAGCCCCTGATGTGCCTAAACAGTGGAAACCCCCCACAAGTGACACCATTTTGGAAACTAGCCCCCTCAGGGAACTTACCTATATGTGTGGTGAGCACCTTGAACCCCCAGGTGCTTCAAAGAAGTTTATAACATTGAGCCGTAAAAATAAAATTTTCACATTTTTCCAACAAAAATGTTTTTCAGCCCCAATTTTGCATTTTCATAAGGGTAACGTGAGAAATTGCACCATGTAGTTTGTTGTGCAATTTCTCCTGAGCACGCCAATACCCCATATGTGGAGGAAAACCATTGTTTGGGCGCCCGGCAGGGTTCGGAAGGGAAGGAGCGCCATTTGACTTTTTGATTGTAAAATTTGCTTGAATAATTAGCGGATGCCATGTTGTGTTTGGTGAGCCCCTGATGTGGCTAAACAGTAGAAACCCCCCCCCCACAAGTGACACCATTTTGGAAACTAGACCCCTCAGGGAACTTATCTAGATGTGTGGTGAGCACCTAGAACCCCCAGGTGCTTCACAGAAGTTTATAACATTGAGCCGTAAAAATAAAAAAATCAAACTTTTTCCACAAAAATTATGTTTTAGCCCCAATTTTTTTATTTTCACAAGGGTAAGAGGAGAAAATGGACCCCAAAAACTTTTGTGCAATTTCTCCTGAGTACGCCAATACCCCATATGTGGAGAAAATACAGTGTTTGGGCTCACGGCAGAGTTCAGAAGGGAAGGAGCACAGTGTGACTTTTTGAACGCAAAATTGGCTGGAATTGAGAGCGGACGCCATGTCGCATTTGGAGAGCCCCTGATGTGCCTAAATAGTTAAACCCCCCACAAGTGACCCCATTTTGGAAACTACACCCCTCAAGGATTTTATCAAGGGGTATAGTGAACATTTTGAACCCAGAGGTACGACACAGAATTTGATAACATTAGGTCATCATATTGAATAAGTTGTCATTAGTCTTGAGCGCAAGTGCTCGCTACTTGAGTTTACATCGGGTACGCAGGTATGCACCATGTATCGTGTGTGCTCGAGTGACATGCTCGAGTCCCTGCCCGCATGTTTCACGGTTATTAGACACCCAGAAAAAACATGCGGGGATCACTCGTGCATGGCAGGCAATCCCCGCAAGGTTTTTTTGGCCACGAAGCATATGGGGCGGAGACTCAAGCATGTCACTCGAGCACCTGCGATACTCAGTGCATACTCGAGCACCCAATGCAAACTCAAGTAGCGAGCACTTGCACTCAACACTAGTCGCCATATCGTCATCTTTTTTTTTTTTTACTTTTGAAAAAAATCCCAACCCTAACCCTAGCCCAACCCTAACCCCAACCCTAGCCTAACCCTAACCCCAACCGTAGCCCAATCCTAACCCCAAACCTAACCCTAGCCCAACCCTAACCCTAGCCCATCCCTAACTCTAACCTTAGCCCAACCCCAACTCTAACCCTAGCCCAACCCTAACCCCAACCCTAACCCTAGTACAACCCTAACCCTAGAGTTTATTTTTTACGCCGTTCCTCATGCGGTGTAAGTGATTAGACAACTTTATTCTTCGGGTCGGTGCGATTACAGAGATACCAGAATCATATCGGGTTTTTATGATTCACAGCTTGTCACACACTAAAAGACGCATTTTTTTGGAAAATCTAGTTTTTGCATCGCCATATTTTGAGAGCTATAATTTTTCCATATTTTGTCCGACAGAGTCATGTAACGGCTTGTTTTTTGCGGGATGACTTGACGTTTTTATTGGTGCCATTTTCAGGCACGTGACTTTTTTGATCGCTTTCTATTCCGATTTTTGGGAGGCAGAATAAACAAAAACCAACAATTCAGGAATTGTTTTTTTTTTTAAATTTTTTATGCTGTTCCACATGTGGTAAAATTGATAAGGTAGCTTTATTCTTCGGGTCAGTACGTTTACAGCGGTACCACATTTATATCGTTTTTCTATGTTTTGGCGCTTTTACACTATAAAAACTAATTAATAGAAAAAATCATTTTTTGCATCGCTTTATTCTGAGAGCTATAACTTTTTTATTTTTCAGCTTATGGAGCTGTATGGCAGCTTGTTTTTACGGGACAAGATGACGTTTTCAGCGGTACCATTTTTATTTATATTCGTCTTTTTGATCGCGTGTTATTCCATTTTTTGTTTGGCGGTATGATGATAAAGCATTGTTTTTTTCTTCGTTTTTTTTTTTTTTTTTTTTTTTTTTTTAACCGTGTTCACTAAAGGGGTTAACTAGTGGGACAGTTTTATAGGTCAGGTCATTCTGGACGCGGCAATACCAAATATGTGTACTTTTATTGTTTTGTTTTTTTTCATAATAATATTTATTGATGGGTACATTATACTCGTATTTTTATTTTTGGTGGATTATTTTTTCATTTTTTTTTAATATTTGTACAATTTTTATTTTATTTTTTTTTCACTTTCTGACACTTTTTTTATTTTTATACTTTGTCCCACTATGGGACTTTCACTTTTTTTATTCTGATCGCCTGTATAGCACAGGAATGCAGCACCATTCCTGTGCTATACAGGTGGTCAGCGCTGCACAGGGAGAAGATAGTTTGGTCATGCACTGCGCATGACCAAAACATCTTCCTGCTGTCTGGTGACCCGGATGTTGTCATGATGACATCGGGTCGTCATGGCAACATCCGTGAAGCCGCGGCAGACAGCGCTGGTGGCCGGAAGAGGAGGTGAGTATTGCGATCACCTCCCCTTGCCACGGCAATGCTGCGATCGACTTCGATCGCAGCATTGCGGGGGTTAATGTGCCTGGAGCGGTGCGGGACCCCTCCCTGCACATAGCACCGGGTGTCAGCTGTGACAATCAGCTGACACCCGGCGGCAATCGCGCCCGCACAGCCTGTGTGCGCGCGCGATCGCAATGACGTATTAATATGGGTCAGGCTCTTAAAGCCCAGGGCGCAGACGCGTATTAGGACGTCTTGGGCTTTAAAGGGGTTAAACTTTATAACTTCCTAACAAAAAAAAATGTGGTTCCAAAATTGTGCTGATGTAAAGTAGACATGTGGGAAATGTTATTTATTAACTATTTTGTGTAACATATCTCTCTGATTTAAGGGCATGAAAATTCAAAGTTTGGAAATTGCTAAAATGTTCAAAATTTTTGCAAAAACACAAGTCATATCGAAGAAGTGTTACCACTATCATGAAGTACAATATGTCACGAAAAAAACAGAACTAGTGGGATCCATTCAAACGTTCCAGAGTAATTACCTCATAAAGTGACAGTGGTCAGAATTGTAAAAATTGGCCTGGTCATTAACGTGCAAACCACCTTGGGTTGTAAAGGGGTTAAAACATGATACACCAAAAAGAGCCAAAAAACGCAGAGTCAAAAGCACGACAAAAATGCAATTAAAAAAACGCCTTCAATACACAATGAAAAAACGCAAGCAACGTACGGTAATTTACTTACTAGGTGCAGAAGATCGCAACATCAAAAACTCACCAAAAGCTCCTCGTGTAGTGCTTGATGGTTTTTGCAACTGCACTTGGGGACACTTTCAAAGTTTTCCCAATTTTTTGCGCTGACTGACCTTCATTTCTTAAAGTAATGATGGCCACTCGTTTTTCTTTACTTAGCTGCTTTTTTCTTGCCATAATACAAATTCTAACAGTCTATTCAGTAGGACTATCAGCTGTGTATCCACCAGACTTCTGCACAGCACAACTGATGGTCCCAACCCCATTTATAAGGCAAGAAATCCCACTTATTAAACCTGACAGGGCACACCTGTGAAGTGAAAACCATTTCCGGTGACTACCTCTTGAAGCTCATCAAGAGAATGCCAAGAGTGTGCAAAGCAGTCGTCAAAGCAAAAGGTGGCTACTTTGAAGAACCTAGAATATAAGACATATTTTCAGTTGTTTCACACTTTTTTGTTAAGTATATAATTCCACATGTGTTAATTCATAGTTTTGATGCCTTCAGTGTGAATGTACAATTTTCATAGTCATGAAAATACAGAAAAAAATCTTTAAATGAGAAGGTGTGTCCAAACTTTTGGTCTGTACGGTATATACCACACTAGTGAGTCTTAGTGAAGCCTATTCAGTCTTCTTCATTCAAAGTTTTACATTATCCTTCAACGCTTCTGTTTTCTTCTAAGGACGAACACAAGACTCATGACAACACAATGTTTTAAAATAAAGCACATTTTTATTCAGACCCCACTTCAAATCAAACACATCCCTCATTCTTGATATAAAGTGTCATAAGGTGATCCTTTTTACATTCTTTTAATCATTATTTTGAATGATCGATGTTTTCGTGCTTTGCTTTTTAATACTTAACATTGACAGTAGATCTTCCGAGACAAATAGGTTTTGTATCCTTTGTTTCATATGAATGGAAAATATGTGTTGGTGGCAGTTACACTACATGCAGTTTTGTAACCTGAAGATAGAGTCCTGGGACTGAGGCATCACTTCAGGTTCCTAAATAATTCATTAAAGGTGTCAGTTGCTGTCAAAGTTATCTCTCATAAGCAATAGACAACCTATTAGACTGATTGTAGCTTGTATCACTGCAGAAAATGACTTTTTCTAGTATTAGTGGTTTATGAACACAACATTTAAAGAGACCACAAATGTTTGGTTTACATTAGGAATCAAAATAATACATATATGACTGTCCCCACAAACAGACTATTGCAAGTCAAGAGGGCTGTACCATGGGAAGATAAGCGGATTCCAGATGATCTGACAGTGGCTGTCTCATAGACAACATAGGAATGCTCGGCTGAATAGTCAAGTGAAACAGCAGTCAGCTGAGCAGTAGTTTGGCCGACAGCTATCTAATGTGTGGTTTATTGGTTATTTATGCCATCAATATTAAACCATAGTGACAAGTTATTAGTTTCAAATTCAGCCTTAAAGGGGTTGTCTGGTCAAAAGATATTACTGACCTATCCTTAGGAGCTCAGTGGTGGTCTGACACCCTGCACCGACACTGATCAGCTGTAATAAGCTCCAGCAGTGGCTTCATTCAATGTGTAGCAGTTACAGCTGGGTAGTGCACATCAGATCCTGTTCGAGAGCCCGCTACATATTAAGTGGACCCCCATCGATTTAAAATGGTTACCTATCCTGTGAATAGGTCATCAAAATCGTATGCGCATAAACCCTTTTAAAAGGAGACATCTTCTCATGGACCTTTGGGGTCCATTATTATGAAATGTTTCTGTCCATTCTAGTTAGAGGGGTATTCCACTACTGTTTGCCCCCTTTTCATATGTAGTAACTCCTAATAATAGAAGTTTTCCTAATATACTTTCATTACAGATGCTTATTCATTTTGCAACGATTCACGTGATGATTTGTAGTTCCTCCTTCCTGCTCTCTTTTGTCTGATCTGCCCCTTTTTATCGCAACAGAATTCAGAAGGAACGAGAGCAACACATCACTCTGCTCCCAATAGGGCACTCTTGAATTGATTGATCGATTGTCTGATCATGCACAAAGCAGATGCGATGATTGATTAGGAAGGGGTTTACATGGAGTTTGGAAGGGGCCTAATAAGTGCTGGCTTAGAGCCGAGTGCAAAACATGATGAGAAATGTAGTAAGAGAGGACTGGAGTGAAAAGGACCGATGTAAAGCTCAGAACTGGAGGTTGGGAACCGGAAGTGTAGTATAGGGTATCAAAAACATTATAAATAGACAAAATGAGAGGATGTGGAGATGTAGAGGCATAAAACAGATAGATTGATGGCAAACAGAAAATTTGTTTGAATAGTGGAGAACCTTAAGGCTCTGGAGACTTTTGACATGGAAAAAAATAATCGTTAGTGGTTACCTTATCTGTCCTCCTTTTATATAGACTGTTTTCTCTGCTTTCCGTAAGACTGTAGATAATTCTCCAATCTCCACTCTTCACAGTGTGGAGATCTGTGTACAACCCCCTTTTCCCTCCCTTCTGCTATCTCTAACATTGAGAGGAGAGAGAGCTGTCAGAAGCTCCAATGGATTGGTAACCTTTTTTGCAAACAAATCAGCCAGATAAAAGACTTACAAACACTCTGCTATTGCAAAATGGTAGAAAGACTGCTTAGAAAGTTGCTTAAACTTTGCATTTTAGAAGCAAAGCAGCAATAATAACATCTGAGAGAAGTTGTACATAGCTTTCAAGCTTTTTTGGGACTGCTAACTTCTTTGTTTTTAAAAGGCATCTCATAGTCCAGTCCGTCTGGTGAAAGATATCCTTTAAACGTCACTTGAGATACCTATTTAGTATTAAGGCCATTTATGTGAACTGAGAAATTAATACCATTGATAGCAAATAGACTGACAGAATAGCAGTGAAGGGTGCAAACATTGCAGTATTGAGTGACACCACAATTGACAATGTTTCTGAAGCGTATAACTCCTCTGGGTGAATTTCACAAGCTCTCTGTGTCCCGTTCTTGTCTTACACACATATCAGCACCTCTCTGGGGGAACAAAAGCTGTGACCGCCTGACCTGCTTTATCCAAGCTCAGTCCCCTAGATACACAGAGACATTCACAATCCATCCAGATGAAGGTAAGCTCTCTTTCTTTTTTTCAAAAATCCATTTACAACACATCACCTAAACATTAATGCAAAATAACCATTTGCAGGTCTAAGTTAAAATATTAATAACTTAATAGTTTAGCAGACAGGTAACGTAGTTGGAAAAACAGTCGAAAAAGTTCCTGTGTTATACCTGATGAAGGTTGGATAGCCGAAACGCGTTGTATTTTTATATTCCAATTTTTATTTAACATCCAAAAACTCTTATCTTGCTCGATAGAGTTATTTTTATTAATAAAATATTTTTATCAAACATCTATTTTTTTTTTGGAACCTCGGTATGATAGAGTGGGAGAGCCCATATCTTGGTTTTTTACTTTGTCTGTGTTCTGAGAGAGGATACGATTGTTTGGTAGAAGACATGACCTGGTGTTACGTCATCAATTGTCTTAATTTTGGGGGGGTAATGAACCATAATGAGTGCTTTGTAATCTAGCAGTATAACCTTGATGTATATTCTGTATGTTCATGTTGTTGCAGAGATACAATGCGCCTCCCTTTCCAGATGTGGCCGTTATCCCCAGTGCAATGGCTTCAGCTGCTGATAGTTTTGCCCACATCTGTTATCTGCACTCACTCGCTTTGCTCTTCTCTATGCCTTTGTGACTCCAGGTCACTGTTTGTAAACTGCTCGGGGACAAATCTATCGTCCATCCTTATCCTTCCTCCATTGGCAACAGAATTTCTGGACCTTTCCAGCTGCTCCCTACACACTTTACCTCCTTTTCATAACTTGTGGAGGCTCCGTACAATTCTTCTGGGCCAAAATGCAATCTTCCGTGTGGGAAATGGCTCCTGGAAGGGTTTACAGAGTCTACAAATCCTGGATCTAAATGGAAATAAGATAGAAAATCTGAGTGTGAGTTTCTCCTTGGGACTTGATTCCCTTACACATCTGTTTCTTGCACAGAATCTATTGCATCGTATTTCTAAGTACAGCTTTCACCACTTGCATAATTTGGAGCTATTGGATCTGCAAGGAAATCTCATTTTAAGTCTGGATTCTGGAGCTTTTAGGTCTCTTACTAAGCTCCGTCATCTTCAACTCCAGAACAATCAGCTGCAAAGCCTAAGAAATGATGACTTTTCAGTTCTGCAAAGACTTGAATTCCTTGATTTGTCAGGAAATCAGATCAATAATCTGCCTCCTGGAGTCTTCACACCTCTCCATTCTCTCGCATATCTTAATCTTCAAAATAACAAATTACGCCACCTACGCTTCCAAACTCTGGGTAGTTTACCCTCATCTGGGACTTTACTTCTGCTGTCATCAAATCCTTGGGAATGTGATTGCGATTTGCAGCGTATGTTTGGCAAGTTGAGAAGTTTGCAAAGAATAAGTCTGCAAGATGGAGAAGAATTAAATTGTGCAGATCCCCCAGCCTTGAAGGGGAGAGCTCTCCGCTCATTGGATACTCAACTTTGCGTAGCAGAAACTGTAACTGTGCTGATGATCACATTAACTGTGGCAGTCACTGTGGTCGGTGCTGTAGTAACTGCAGAAAGAAGCCGCAAAAGGAGCCCTAAGAATCAAAGGAATGAAATGTCTGGGCAAGAATAACGAGGCAATGCATTAGGGATACTACGTACCACTTTTTTTGTCCGTTGGACTAAATAGAAAAATTATTTTTTAAGTGTAGAAATATTTAAAAATTCCTTTAAACATTTTTCAGTTATACAGGATTACCATATACATTGTGTTTACTACTTACATACTGTATAGCCATTAATACACTAGTTAAGGAACCAGTCTAGCATTTTTTATCATCTCTCCACCTGCCTCCTGACTGTTTCTCACACTTTTTTTAATATATAGTATACTTACTACCAGCCACACATGTAAAATCCACTGATGTATGCAGTCCCCAATCCACAAAGTGAAAAGCAATCCAAAAAAAGCAGGAATAACCTGTAAATAATTTTGTCTTTATTTACTGTATGCAAAACCAGCTAGGTTTAAAACACGTCAACCAGTAACGCTTCTCCTGGGATTTCCATGGGACAGAATATGCACAAAATATATGTGTTTGACCTGTCTTTTTTGGATTGTGACTTACTTCCAGGAAGATCGACTTTCCCTTTGCATCTGTTCAGCCCTCAGATTCTCAGATTTCACTCTGCGTTTTTTTCCCTCTATGCTCTGCTATCAATCCCCTGATGCACAGCATCACACAGGCAGCTAGAGCCAGTACTATTACTGCATGCTGTGGTAAAAGTGTGATTAGCTACTCTACAATATTCTACTAAACAAGCTGATATATTCTAAGTATACAGTTAGGGAGGCTAAATTGTCATCTTCTACATTATAACTGTTTGACAGGAGCTGACAAGTCATCATCAGTAACTGTGATAGGAGTTTTTCCCTCCACTGTAGAGAACTTCACTGGTACAGTCCATGCAATTTTATTATACAAGATCGAACACATGAGATGGTGAACTCCTTCAGAGAACATAAAGCCATGTAATTCCCAGGGGGTTTACCATGAGTTCACATGGCCTAACTGGAGAGAAGTATTCCATGAATTTTCAGATAGAAAGGAACAACTAAATAAGCTAATTCTAGCTGAATGATATGTTTTGGAGGAAAAGTGACAGAATTAATAAAAAAAAAAAATCACTCAACTGCTACTTTAAGCACTATGCTACATGATTTATTCAGGAGGGTCGCATAACTCAAGTTAAAAAGGTTGGGCATCTTTTGGGGACAATTTTTTTTTACATGCTTTATTTTGGGCTAAAAATATTTTTTTGCAATTGGGTTTCATTACGAATTTTGCACTTTTTGGCCAGGAATTCTGTCTATATTTTGGCTGTTGGTGAAGGAGCACGTGACCATACCAGATCATCAGTCTCCTCCAATAGAAAAGCAGCTTTCCTATGTGAGTTGTTTTACAATTGGAGGAGGCTGATAGACAGGTTTGGTCACATTCTCCTCCACCAGGAACCTTTGTATGGATGAAAGTTCTGGTCAGTGTGTGATGAAACCTGCACTAAGAGAAAGTGACCGGCCTCTGAGATTCCATCAGTGAGCTTGTTTTGACAGTCTAACATGAACACTTGCAACTCTTCTTTATCTGACTTTTTCAGTGCTCCTCTTAGCTGATCTATGGCCACAGACTAATGTACAGGGAAACAAAGAGCCTGCAAAAGCAAAACAGTGCAACATTTGTAATTAAACTCCACTGCAAAAGTGTTTTTTTAGCCCAAAATACAAGCATTCAAGTAAAAAAAAAAAAAATGTTCCCAAAGGTGGACAACCCCTTTAAAAAAAGATGAGCTTCACAATTTTTTTTTCCTACACTAACTTTCACAGAGTTTTATCTAGCATTAGGTTTAATGCATTTTTATACAGAACATTACACTTTAATGCAAAATTATTTGCTGGTAACATAACAATATAATGTGAGCGGCAGCAGCAGATGCATGGTCAATATTGCTGGAATGATACCAGACTGGGATGTGATTAGTGTTGTTTTTCTTTTACATGGGGCACCGTGTTACCAAAGGCGTTTTACAGTACCAAGAGCCGTAAAGTTATGGTACTTGATCATTATGAGGTCATAAAGATCATTTAGACTTGATGAGGTTGGTATACTTAGTATAAAAATCTATGTCAAAATGGTAGAAAAAATATTTTTGAACATTTACCTGCCTATAAAGTTTTCATAATAATATTAGGGTTATACCATCTTTTGTGACATGGATTTTCAAAATAACTAAACCAGCCTTATATGGTCTAAGGCTATGTTAGACTTAGTTTTTCAATGGGAAGCCACTTAAGGAAATTCTCCTTTTTTGTGGATTTTTTTTAAGTAATGTTTATTTTCCAGAAGAGCATTTTTAATCAGTTTTTCCTGAAACCTTTTTTTTGCAACCTTTTGACATGATGTGTCAAATTTGGAGCAGATTCCTGGAATCTGCCACATAAGAAATTACACGCATCTTCTTTTTTTCTACCAGGTGTCAATCACCTGGAGAAGCACTGGAAAAAGGCGGCTGGGGGAGATGCTGGACTTGTCTCATCTCTCTCTATGGTCCCCGGAAATATCATCTGACTGACTACATTCTCTCTGAAACACTGGAGTGTTTTTAGAGCAATTTTCTCAGGCAGTTTTTAGAGCAGATCCACTAAAAAACCCTCTGTCTGAATATAGTCAAAGTGATGTATTTCATAATCTATGCAGTTTGTATTGTGAAATTTGGACACAAATCCCCCTTAAGGGATCAGCAGTAGTGATGAGCGAGCATGCTCGCTACTGCGCGGTACTCGCCCAAGCATCTCACTGCTCAAGATGCGCGGCGCTCGCCTAGTATTTCCGGGGTTGCTGGGCGGGAGCTCGGGTCCCCACCCTGCATGTTTGGCGCTCTTTAGAGCGCTAATGAACATGCAGGGATTATCTGCCACTCACTGTAATGCCACAGCCATGTTGGTTGTGGCATTACAGTGATTGGCTGGCCGCACAGCGTCATCAGGTCTATATCAGACCTGGCGCCGCCATGCTCGTCACAGTCACTCCGGAATCAGGCAGTGTAGGGAGAGCTGCTGCTGAGCTAGGGAGAGATTCTGTTGTTTCTTAGTTAGTGTAGGTATTCCACAACATATTCTACACATATCCATCTCAACCAACAGTCCTTCTGAGGACTAATCCAGCTGCAGAGATATCAGTGCTAGGCAGGCAGGCAGTGTATGTGCCAGACTGCAGTGCACATAGCAAGAGGGTCCATTCTAGTTCTGTCTGATGGTGCTTTTACAGATATTTGTAGAAATAGCCCCAGGTATCAGGGGCCAGAAATAATTTTTTTTGGATCTTAATCCTGATTATTTGCTTAAAAAGCAATCCAGAGAACACCGTTTTTCTGCTCCATTTGCTTGTTGGCACTGCAGAATACAGCCATGTCCTTTCCATATTACAGCGCTAAAAATCCATCTATGTAAAACTGTGGTTTGTCCATCACACGGATCATATAATTGCGCTGAAAATTCTGCCATTTCTGGCCTCCATTGAAATTTTGTTGCAGTGTGTCAGCGAAGTTATTGACACGAGGTCGCTGTTAAAAATAGTTACCTACAGGCCAGCTATTTAAAACTGTGGTTTGTCCGTCAAACGGATCACATATCACTGCGATTCAAATCCAGCCATTTGTACTGAACAAGGAAAATATTGTCCTCCATTTAAAAAGGGTAAGGCGGTGGCAAGGGACAGGGAAATGGACATGATGGTGCATGCAGAGGACGAGGCCGAGGCCAGGAGCTAGCTGAAATTGTGCCACAACAAACACCCACATCTTCTCGCTTGACCATCCTGTCCCAATTAATAGGGACCGCAGAACACCACTCTTGAACAAAGAGCAGTGGGAAAAGGTTATTTGTTGGATAGCAGATAATGCTTCCAGTCACTGTCTTCCACACAGAAGATAATGCTTCCACCCTGTCTTCCACATGGTCAAGTCTCAGTAGCCATGAGTCTGGACCGCATATTCCTCACCCTGATCCTCCTTCCTCCCACCATGCCGAGTGCCCGGAGACAACTGATCCCACACTTGGACACTCCGAATAGCTGTTCACTTTTCCATTTATAGATTTGGGCCTCTCGCCCGGTCCACTTGAAGCGGGGCAAGAGGAGATCGTATGTAGCGATGTCCAAATATTTGAGCAGCCACAGTCACATGAAGGCGATGGTGGGAAACTGTCACAAGAGGTGGACGATGATGAGACACAATTGCAAGAAAGTCAGGAGGAGGACCAGGGTGCGGAAGTGGAAGACGAGGTGGTGGATGATATAGTAATTGACCCAACCTTGCAAGGGGACATACAGAGCGAGGACAGCAGCACACGGGGAGGGAGGCGTAGCACCCCAACAGGCAGGAAGAAGCAGTGTGGTGGCCGCAGACAGAAGGCGGGCAACCGTTCCCCGTAACATCAACACAATGGAAGTTGCCAGTACAACTGTTAGGTCTTCCAGAGTCTGGTTGTTTTTAAAGACTCTGCCGATAACCCCAAAAAGGCCATTTCCACCATGCAAGCCAATCCTCTGTCCATGGCGCATGCGTAGATGCCTCCTGCCCTGCACCTGTCGTTGCACAGTCTCAAGTAGCACCATCAACAAGCACGTCCACGTCCTTGTCCCAGTGCAGCGTTCAGTTGTCCCTACCCCATTCCTTGGAACGCAAGCGCAAATATGCAGCCAACGCCCCACAGGACTCACTACTAAATTCACACATTTCGCGACTGCTTGCGCTCAAAATGTTGCCTTTTAGTCTCGTGGAAATGGAAGCTTTCCGCAACCTGATGGCAGCAGCCGTCCCACGGTACTCAGTCCCCAGCCGCCACTATTTCTCCCGATGTGCCGTCCCCGCATTACCCGAGCACGTGTCCAACAATATTAGCCGTGCCCTCAACAACTGCGTTGGGAAAGTCCACCTAACCAAGGACATGTGGACAAGTGTTTGTGGGCAGGGACGGTACATGTCGCTGACGGCACACAGGGTTAACATAATGGAAGCTGGGACCCAGACAGACCTTGGGACGGAACACGTCCTCCTGACGCCGAGGATTGTGGGCCCTGAGTCAATCAGGGTTGCCCCCACATTCTACAGCTCCTGTATCTCCTCCTCCTCTTCAGCATCCATCTCCGAAATGACCACATCAGTCGCAAGCTGGAAGCACTGCCTCGGCCAAGCGGCAACAGGCTGTGCTGAAGCTAATATGCTTAGGTGACAAACCACGCAATGCTGAAGAGTTGTGGACAGCTCTGAAAGAGCAGGCAGATCTGTGGCTAACACTGCTGAACCTACAGCCTGGCATGGTCGTGTGTGACAATGGCCGGAACCTGGTGGCGGCTCTGAGGTGAGCTCACACATGTACCATGCCTGGCCCATGTGCTTAACCTCGTGGTTCAGCGGTTTCTCAAAACCGACCCGGAGCTGCCGGATCTGCTTGTCAAAGTACGCCGCCTGTGTGCCCATTTTAGAAAGTCACCTACAGCTTCCGCTGCCCTTGCCGTGTTTCAGCAGCGTTTGCAGCTTCCGGCTCACCGACTGGTGTGTGATGTCCCCACGCGTTGAAACTCTACATTGCAAATGTTGGGAAGGATTTGTGAGCAGAAGAGGGCAATTATTAACTACCAGCATCAACAAGGCCGTCGGTATTCAGGTCAGACTCCACACATAAAACCTCAGGAGTGGACATGGATGTCAGACATATGTACAATCCTCCAAAACTTTGAGGATTCCACCAAGATGGTGAGTGGCGATGACGCCATAATTAGCGTCACCATCGGCTTCTCTGTCTTCTGAAACGCTCTCTGCTCACAATCAAAGAGGATGCATTGCAGGCGATTAAACACAGCCCAGCCTCATCTCATCCCAACATGGATTGGGTGACAATGAGGAAGAGGAGGAGGAGGAGCTAGTTTCATGCGTTATACTACCTGCACAACTGTTATACCGTCTGTTCAGCGTGGATGGCCTGAGGACAGAGAGGAGGATGAGGAGGAGAGCATGGTCAGTCGTTCTCTTGGTGAGGACACAGAAGTCTTGCCTTTTAGCAGTCTGGCACGCATAACTGAGTTTATGTTACACTGCCTTTCCCGTGACCATCGCGTTCTCCAAATTTTGGGTGACAGTCATTACTGGTTGGTGACACTTCTAGACCCATGCTACAAGGAGAACTTTTTATCTCTTATTCCTGAGGCAGACAGGTCTACTAAAATGGGGCAGTACCAGAAGGCCCTTTTTGCGGAATTATTAAAAAAATTCCCATCTGAAAACGCTGGCGGCAGAGGACATAGTTCGTTGGACAACCAAGGAGTACAGGCGAGAGAGACGCAACTCCAATCCAGCAGAGGCAGGGGAACACTGTCAAAGATCTGGGACAGTTTTCTCAGACCCTGTTAAATATTAATTACGGATATTCATTTTATTCTGAATTCTGTACCATACATTGCATAAGACTGCATCAGCCATCGTGCTAGGGTTTCTAGATGACATGCGCTATTTGTGTATTTTTAGTTCAGTACCATATACAGAATAACAGGTGCTATATAAGCCCATGTTAGAGACAGGGGCGCTCTTGCCATTCCACGGGACACAGGATGAGGATCTGTGTGTAAACCAGCTGCTGATGTAGACCCAAGGAGACGTCCTTTACCCGGACACATGGTGTCATCCTGACACACGTGCTGGACACACGTGCTGGACACAGACAGACACAATCTACCATCCAGGATCCCAGGAAAAGATGGGTGAATCTCAACAATTAAGCTAATTATGGACAAATGGACAATCACTTTGTAACTATTTTATGTAACTATTTCAATTATTCTTTTTAATGGACAATCCGAGAATAAATCAACACATTTTTTTCATAAGAATATCGTGATACTGTGATCAGTCGCATCTGATAAGAAGTCCTTGATAGAAAATTATACAGAAAGAAGTATTTTTTTACAGACCCTCCCATCTTACAGGCCCTGATGCGCGGGGTACTCTCACAAGGAGTACAAAGTTTGGGAAGATGGTGAGGGAGTACCTTGCCGACCGTACCAATGTCCTCAGTGATTCCTCTGTGCCTTATAATTACTGGGTATCCAAGCTGGACACGTGGAATGAACTGGCTCTCTACGCCTTGGAGGTCTTGGCCTGCCCTGCCACTAGCGTTTTATCAGAGCGGGTTTTTAGTGCCGCCGGTGGAATTATAACTGATAAGCGCATCCGCCTGACAACTGAAAATGCTGACAGGCTGACTCTTATAAAAATGAACAAGGGCTGGATTGGGCCAGACTTCTCAACACCACCGAATGATAGCAGTGTAACATAAACTTAAATCCAGTGTCTTTTTTTGGGAGGTCTATTCCCATGCACCTCTTCACACCTACACATGGGTATACGCTTCCTGACTTTGTCTATTTGCTCTGGTCCTCCTCCTTCTCCTCATCCTCCATCACCATATCATTCACCACCATATCTACCATATCACCTCCTCTACGTATCTTGCAAGGGGCATTGGAGTTCCTCCAAATTTTTGGCAGCTTTTGCATTCACTGCATAGGCAAACACTATGGGAGACCCACTTCCTAATAATGGGAACATTGTTTTTAGGAGGCTCTCCGACCTCTACGTCTCTTCCAAAGTGCATTGGAGTGCGTCCAAATTTTTGGCAGCTTTTGCATTCACTGCATAGGCAAACACTATGGGAGGCCCACTTCCTAATAGTGGGAACATTGTTTTTAGGCGGCTCTCTGACCTCTGTCTCTTCCAAGGGGCACTGGAGTTCCTCCAAATTTTTGGCAGCTTTTGCTTTCACTGCATAAACAAACACTATGGGAGACCCACTTCCTAATAATGGTAACATTGGTTTTAGGAGGCTCTACGACCTCTACGTCTCTTGTAAGGGGCACTGGAGTTCCTCCAAATTTTTGGCAGCGGTTGCTTCACTGCATAGGCAAACACTATGGGAGACCCACTTCCTAATAATGGGAACATTGTTTTAGGAGGCTCTCAGACCACTACGTCTCTTGCAAAGGGCATTGGAGTTCCTCCAAATTTTTGGCAGCCCTTGCAGTCACTGCATACACAATAAGACTATAGGAGACCCACTTGTTAATAATGGGAACAACAAAGCATAGCCGGCTAATGTCTCTCTAACAATAGCAAGGGCCGACTGCTAGCCCTGTAAGAATAGTAAGGGCCGTCTGATGGCCCTTTAAAAATAGGCTTTGCGACTTTCAGAGTCCCTCCATCATAAATGAAACAGGATGTGTCTGATGATGTGTCACATACCACATGGCCAGATAAGGTTGTAAAATGTTAAAATGATGTTTACCAGTGAATGCATTTGTCTTGGTTGAAAGCAATGCAAAAGGGTAAAAATGCATCAAAAATGCTATGTGAGAACATAGCCCAAGGTGTGGAGGAGCATTTTTGTTTTTGGTTATTTATTTTGCCTTATATACAAGTCATTACCCTGGAAAGGATGTTCCTTAACATATTTCCCAGGAAAATCCATTTTGGTTTAGTTTTTGTATGTTTTATTGTGAGTCCGTAAAAGTGGCGTAATACCTCTGACAACGTTGTTGACCGCAGTGACCTGGGAGTCAGATATGCTTCCAGGGGTCTTCCCATGCTGTTCCCATGTCATTTGAGCACTGTTCCCATCTATTTGGGCAATTTTTAGGCCCTCTGCAGACAGCCAAGGGGAGCCGCCTGAAAAATGCTTGAGTTTCCCATAGACTTACATTGGGCTCGTTGCTCGGGTCGAGGACCCGAGCATTCCAATTTGCTCGACCCGAGCAACGAGTACCCGAGCATTTTAGTGCTCGCCCATCACTAATCAGCAGCACTACAGAATATGTCATAAATGTGTGATAGATGCAAGTTCTAAGACCGGGACCCACTTCTGTCTAGAGCAGGACCCTGCAGAGCACTATTGTCAGTGTAGAGGTGGCTGCGCTTACACAGCTCTCAACTTACTCAGCAATTATCTGAACTTCTCTACAAATGAAAGAATGTGTTTCTGCCTATCCACTGACTGCGCTGCCTCCTCTTTGCTGACTGTGTTGCCTCCTCTCCACTGACAGTGCTGCTTCCTCTCCACTGACAGTGCTGCTTCCACTCCACTGACAGTGCTGCTTCCTCTCCACTGACAGCGCTGCCTCCTCTCCGCTGACAGTGCTGCCTTCTCTCCATTGACAGTGCTGCCTTCTCTCCGCTGACAGTGCTGCCTTCTCTCCGCTGACAGTGCTGCCTTCTCTTCACTGACAGCGCTGAATTCTCTTCACTGACTGCGTTGCCTCTTCACTGACAGCGCTGCCTCCTCTTCACTGACAGCGCTGCTTCCTCCCACTGACAGCGCTGCCTCTTCTCCACTGACAGCGCTGCTTCTTCTCCACTGACAGCGCTGCCTCCTCTTTGCTGACAGTGTTGACTCCTCTTCACTGACAGCGCTGCCTCCTCTTTGCCTACAGTGTTGCATCCTCTCCACTGACAGTCCTGCCTCCTCTCCATTGACAGACCGGCCTCCTCTCTGCTGCTTCCTCTCCACTGACAGCGCTGCTTCCTCTCCACTGACAGCGCTGCCTCCTCTCCACTGACAGCGCTGCCTCCTCTCCACTGACAGCGCTGCTTCCTCTCCACTGACAGCGCTGCCTCCTCTTTGCTGACAGTGTTGCCTCCTCTTCACTGACAGCGCTGCCTCCTCTTTGCCTACAGTGTTGCATCCTCTCCACTGACAGCACTGTCTCCTCTCCATTGAAAAGAAGAGAACCACCGAATGATAGGTCCAATCAGGCAAAGGATTATCTAAATCACTTTTATTATGTAAAGGTAACAAGTGGCACTACATGCAAAAGGAAAGCCGCATTGCAGAGTCCAAACACAAACAAAAATCACAGAGTAAAATTTACATGATAAGCTGCATAATACAAAACATGATAGTAATGCAGCAGGTACAAATATTAGACCGTATTTGCTGGGAATCTAGTTAACGTATAGTGAGAATCCCCTGAGAATCCAGGATAGAAAGCAGGTATATGGTCAACCAGTATATGTGAAAGTACTATGTACACTATAATTATGGCCATATCTATGTCAGATATATCTATACAGGCAGTACCAAAGGGGCAGCATACAGTCAATCAGAAAATGAATAGTGTACCTGTGTCTACAGCAGCTTGTGTGAGTGGCACCCCGCGGCAAACCCCGACGCGCGTTTCGGACAACACGTCCTTCGTCAGGGGGTACCGTCCATATGAACCACCGTGTATATAAAGGGTAATGTGACCAATGCAAGCCATGACATACCTAATTAGTGTGACCCATAATCGGAATCACATAGGGACACGTGCGCCCAGCTGTATGCTGGTAGATGTGGGCAGGAGGCGTTAGTAGTGCGCGCATGCGCCGTCCGGAGGAACCGGAAGCCGCGGGCGCCGCGTCATGCATCAGCTGACATCGGGTCAAAGGACCCGAGTCACCTGACACATAGACGCACGCATCACAGCTCCCCGGAACACAGACAGGGCATGCGCGCAACGCCAGCCAGGTCCCCATGGCAACTGACACGCTTCGAGAGGGAGCTGCCGTGTTGTATACACAGCACCTAGAGACAAACCAGAACAACATAGGGAACATGAAACCACCCAGATCACAGCGATATAATACAGAAGATCCACCAGGAAAAGAAGAAGAAAATGTAAAGAATAAATAGAAATGGCAGATACATTGTGAATCAGACAATTTTGCAAAAAGAATAATAAAAATAAAGGAAGATATAGACAGGATATATAGAACAAATATATGAAGAAAATAATAGGAAAAGTGTGAGATGCATATGTCACAATGTAAATTAGATGCTCGTAAGCAAACATAGAGGATAGTAGAAAGTCTCAATAAAATGATATACATATGCAGGTATAGAGATGGACGTAAAAGGTGAAGGAAGTAGTCAAATGGTGTGAATAAGTAAATAAAGGTGTGTCGTTGACCAAGTAATAGAATTATATCAAGGTGTTAGAAAAAGGGGGGGTGGAAAGAGGTAGATGAATGGTGAAGAAATAGAACAGTGCAATACTAATAAAAATGAGTAGCGGTACATGTGTATGTGCACCAATGATAACTCGTGATGGTGTAGGAAGAAAGGAATGAGGGGAGGAGGGAGGAGGGGGGGGAGAGAGAAGGGAAGAAGGGGAGGAAGGAAAGGGAAAAGTATAAATGGCAAAACAGGTAAAAAGAAGAAGGTGTGAGAGTGGACAAAGAAAGAGAGGGAAAGATGGGGGAGAGGGGGAAGAAAACTAGGAAAAGGGAAAAAAACAAACAAAATAAATAGACAAATCACAACTATGCCTAATACACCTAAACCTGCAGCATCGTAACCTGCTATTGCAGGAGAAAAGTATATGGATAAACAACTAATGTCTGCAAGAATAAATAATGGTATAAATAGTCAACATCATACACGTCTATATTAGGTGTGTAAATCTGAATAAAACAAAGGACCACTCGAAAAAGTGGAATCATACGTGACAAGTGCAACGTGAAGATGAAATGTAAGCCGCAGGAATAAATATATAGATATAATATATCAATATAATAATAAATAAATGCATATCATATTTTAGGATCATAAAAGATTAAGATATGTTGCACATTTTTGCACTATGACAATATGTCATGTTTTGTAAAAACAATCCATATAAAAAATGACAGAAAGATAACATTGTCATGAATAAAGACAGGAAGGGAGGGGAAAGGAAAAAAAGGGGGGGGGGGGAAGGGGACAAGATACCGGGAGAAAATGGAGAACAATGAAGGGGAAAGAAAACAGAAAGGAAAAACAATTAGAACGCAGTGGCAATATATAGTCTTCAGTTCCAGGTCCACCACGAGACGCGAAGCCCCAGTCTGGCGATGACAACAAGGATCACATCACTAGTAACTGTAAAGAAATATAGGAAGAAAATTAAAACCAATTAAAATCAATAAAAACATGAACACGACATTGGTTCAAGGACTATGTGGATCACAGGAATGGGACATAACTGATGTTTTCGTTTAACCCGTACGGACACACTGTTTTTAGTGTCCAGATCCAGCGTGTTTCAAGCTGGGCCAACGACTTACTAATTTTTCCCCCTCTAATATTTGGTGCGATCATATCAATACCGATGACTTTAAGCAGTGAAGCATCACATCCATGGAACTGCTTAAAATGTCTTGGTAGTGTCTTCAAGAGGGACAGATCATTAATTTCCCTTGCTGCCACAATGCCCAGAACATGTTCACGTACCCTTACCTTTAATTGGCGGGTTGTTAACCCCACATAGATCAGTGAACATGGGCATGTGGCATAATATATTACAGCCGTGGAGGTACATGTAATATGCTGTTGAATATTATACTCTGTAAGTCCATCTGAGCTGTGAAATCTATCAGATCTCCCCACGTTAGGACAGGCTACGCACTTCCCACAGGGACGACAGCCATTGTGTACTTTTGCTCTAGATAGAAATGATGTAGATGCATTTATATAATGACTTTTTACTAAGTCGTCACGTAAATTACGTGATCTGCGGAAAGTAATGTTAGGTTTTGGACTTAGGTATTTAGAGAGGACTGGATCCGATAGTAGAATGGGCCATGATTTATCCAAGAAATGGCGCATCAGGTTGATCTGTCCATGATGCTGAGTGATAAATCTGACGGTTTTATCTGACGCATTCATTTTCTTAGAATACAAGGCCAAATGCCTAGAAGTGTGTCTGGCCCTGTTAAATGCCCTTTTAATAGAACGACGACTGTACCCTCTTTCCAGGAATCTCATTTTCAATATATCAGCTTGTTGTAGAAAATCAGCATCATTAGAGCAAATTCTCCTTAGTCTAAGGAATTGGCCCACCGGTATCGACCGGATCATTGGAGGGGGATGTGATGAGGATGCCAACAGTAAAGAATTCACTGCTGTGTCCTTACGAAACAGGGAGGATTGCAGGCAGTTCTGGGAGTCCTTATAGATTCTGACGTCCAGGAATTCAATAGAACTCCTATCACTCTGGTATGTTAGATGGATATTCAAATGATTTTGATTCAGACAATTTATAAATCCATGTAATTCTTCATTAGTACCCTGCCAGATCAAGAAAATATCATCGATGTACCGCGTCCAAAAAAGGATGCGGTCCATCGAGGGATGCTGATCTGACCTGAACAGATCCCTCTCCCACAGCCCCAGGAACAGATTGGCATACGCCGGAGCAAACGATGCACCCATGGCGGTGCCCTGGAGCTGGAGGTAGAAGGATTCCTTGAATAGAAAAAAAATATGTGATAGGGTGAACTCCAGCAGTTGGCTGATAAAGTTCACCATACCCGATGTCCTAGATGAGGACTGGAGAAAGAATTGGGTAGCCTGAATACCATCGACATGACGAATATTAGTATACAACGACTCCACATCGCATGTCACCAAGATGGTGTCTGTGTCTATGTGGAGCCCATCAATTTTCTTTAAAAATTCGGAGGTATCCTTCGTAAATGAAGGTAATAGCTCCACCAGAGGCTGGAGTTCAGCATCTATGAAACGATTAACATTTTCCAGGTAATTCCCCCTCCCTGACACTATTGGCCTTCCTGGTGGTATCTGACAGTTTTTATGTATCTTAGGTAAAAGATACAGGGTGGGAATGACAGGTTCACTGACCTGGAGTGCTAAATGTAATTCCTTGGAGATAACACCAGTATCTCTAGCCAATTGTAGGATGGAACCTAATTCTTTTTGGTATTTCCCCGAGGGATTAAAGGTCAACTTTTTATAGCATTCTGGATTTTTTAGTTGACGGAACGCTTCTTCCTCATGCATTGGTTTAGGCCAGATCACCACATTCCCACCCTTATCCGCTGGTTTAAATAAAATATCAGAATGTTTCCGTAATTTCTGGAGACATTGTCTCTCATCTCTAGTTAAGTTGTCCCGTGTTGGATATCGGGGAATGTTTTCAAAGTCCTTGCTCACCATTTTGACAAATACCTCAATGGTTGAGCAGGTGGACAAGGGAGGAAATTTCTGAGAACGTGGTTGAATAGACAGAGGGATCTTACCCTCTATTTGACTGTTATGTTCTTCCGCCAATGCTTCAAGGTCAGCTAACGCCTCCTGTTCCGTCTCTGTGGGAAATAAACGAGATGTAGTCTCATCATGGAAATGTCGTTTAAATAACAATTTCCTTGCAAAGAGGTGCAGGTCCTTGATGGCTGAGAATCTATCAAATTGAGCCGTAGGGCAAAACATTAAACCTTTCTTTAATATTGACATCTCCATTTCAGAAAAGGAATGAAAGCTCAGATTGATTACCTTTAAACTGTCCCTTGTTTCTGGTGCGTAAGTATAATTGCGCTTGTTGGGAGGAAAACGTAGTTCTCGTTTCCGTTTTGGAGTAGACACCACCGAACCAGAGACGGAAGAGGAGGCGTCAGAAGCCTCACTAGTCTGCGGGTTAGATGATAGTGAGGGGGTGCGAGCTCTATTGATGCCTGGAGGTGCAGACTTTTTCCACATGTAAATTCTCCCTGAGGCAAGATCCCTCTGGTCTCTCATCAATTAAAGTTGACCTTTAATCCCTCGGGGAAATACCAAAAGGAATTAGGTTCCATCCTACAATTGGCTAGAGATACTGGTGTTATCTCCAAGGAATTACATTTAGCACTCCAGGTCAGTGAACCTGTCATTCCCACCCTGTATCTTTTACCTAAGATACATAAAAACTGTCAGATACCACCAGGAAGGCCAATAGTGTCAGGGAGGGGGAATTACCTGGAAAATGTTAATCGTTTCATAGATGCTGAACTCCAGCCTCTGGTGGAGCTATTACCTTCATTTACGAAGGATACCTCCGAATTTTTAAAGAAAATTGATGGGCTCCACATAGACACAGACACCATCTTGGTGACATGCGATGTGGAGTCGTTGTATACTAATATTCGTCATGTCGATGGTATTCAGGCTACCCAATTCTTTCTCCAGTCCTCATCTAGGACATCGGGTATGGTGAACTTTATCAGCCAACTGCTGGAATTCACCCTATCACATAATTTTTTTCTATTCAAGGAATCTTTCTACCTCCAGCTCCAGGGCACCGCCATGGGTGCATCGTTTGCTCCGGCGTATGCCAATCTGTTCCTGGGGCTGTGGGAGAGGGATCTGTTCATGTCAGATCAGCATCCCTCGATGGACCGCGTCCTTTTTTGGACGCGGTACATCGATGATATTTTCTTGATCTGGCAGGGTACTAATGAAGAATTACATGGATTTATAAATTGTCTGAATCAAAATCATTTGAATATCCATCTAACATACCAGAGTGATAGGAGTTCTATCGAATTCCTGGACGTCAGAATCTATAAGGACTCCCAGAACTGCCTGCAATCCTCCCTGTTTCGTAAGGACACAGCAGTGAATTCTTTACTGTTGGCATCCTCATCACATCCCCCTCCAATGATCCGGTCGATACCGGTGGGCCAATTCCTTAGACTAAGGAGAATTTGCTCTAATGATGCTGATTTTCTACAACAGGCTGATATATTGAAAATGAGATTCCTGGAAAGAGGGTACAGTCGTCGTTCTATTAAAAGGGCATTTAACAGGGCCAGACACACTTCTAGGCATTTGGCCTTGTATTCTAAGAAAATGAATGCGTCAGATAAAACCGTCAGATTTATCACTCAGCATCATGGACAGATCAACCTGATGCGCCATTTCTTGGATAAATCATGGCCCATTCTACTATCGGATCCAGTCCTCTCTAAATACCTAAGTCCAAAACCTAACATTACTTTCCGCAGATCACGTAATTTACGTGACGACTTAGTAAAAAGTCATTATATAAATGCATCTACATCATTTCTATCTAGAGCAAAAGTACACAATGGTTGTCGTCCCTGTGGGAAGTGCGTAGCCTGTCCTAACGTGGGGAGATCTGATAGATTTCACAGCTCAGATGGACTTACAGAGTATAATATTCAACAGCATATTACATGTACCTCCACGGCTGTAATATATTATGCCACATGCCCATGTTCACTGATCTATGTGGGGTTAGCAACCCGCCAATTAAAGGTAAGGGTACGTGAACATGTTCTGGGCATTGTGGCAGCAAGGGAAATTAATGATCTGTCCCTCTTGAAGACACTACCAAGACATTTTAAGCAGTTCCATGGATGTGATGCTTCACTGCTTAAAGTCATCGGTATTGATATGATCGCACCAAATATTAGAGGGGGAAAAATTAGTAAGTCGTTGGCCCAGCTTGAAACACGCTGGATCTGGACACTAAAAACAGTGTGTCCGTACGGGTTAAACGAAAACATCAGTTATGTCCCATTCCTGTGATCCACATAGTCCTTGAACCAATGTCGTGTTCATGTTTTTATTGATTTTAATTGGTTTTAATTTTCTTCCTATATTTCTTTACAGTTACTAGTGATGTGATCCTTGTTGTCATCGCCAGACTGGGGCTTCGCGTCTCGTGGTGGACCTGGAACTGAAGACTATATATTGCCACTGCGTTCTAATTGTTTTTCCTTTCTGTTTTCTTTCCCCTTCATTGTTCTCCATTTTCTCCCGCTATCTTGTCCCCTCCCCCCCCCCCCTTTTTTTCCTTTCCCCTCCCTTCCTATCTTTATTCATGACAATGTTATCTTTCTGTCATTTTTTATATGGATTGTTTTTACAAAACATGACATATTGTCATAGTGCAAAAATGTGCAACATATCTTAATCTTTTATGATCCTAACATATGATATGCATTTATTTATTATTATATTGATATATTATATCTATATATTTATTCCTGCGGCTTACATTTCATCTTCACGTTGCACTTGTCACGTATGATTCCACTTTTTCGAGTGGTCCTTTGTTTTATTCAGATTTACACACCTAATATAGACGTGTATGATGTTGACTATTTATACCATTATTTATTCTTGCAGACATTAGTTGTTTATCCGTATACTTTTCTCCTGCAATAGCAGGTTACGATGCTGCAGGTCTAGGTGTATTAGGCATAGTTGTGATTTGTCTATTTATTTTGTTTGTTTTTTTCCCTTTTCCTAGTTTTCTTCCCCCTCTCCCCCATCTTTCCCTCTCTTTCTTTGTCCACTCTCACACCTTCTTCTTTTTACCTGTTTTGCCATTTATACTTTTCCCTTTCCTTCCTCCCCTTCTTCCCTTCTCTCTCCCCCCCCTCCTCCCTCCTCCCCTCATTCCTTTTTTCCTACACCATCACGAGTTATCATTGGTGCACACACACATGTACCGCTACTCATTTTTATTAGTATTGCACTGTTCTATTTCTTCACCATTCATCTACCTCTTTCCACCCCCCCTTTTTCTAACACCTTGATATAATTCTATTACTTGGTCAACGACACACCTTTATTTACTTATTCACACCATTTGACTATTTCCTTCACCTTTTACGTCCATCTCTATACCTGCATATGTATATCATTTTATTGAGACTTCCTACTATCCTCTATGTTTGCTTACGAGCATCTAATTTACATTGTGACATATGCATCTCACACTTTTCCTATTATTTTCTTCATATATTTGTTCTATATATCCTGTCTATATCTTCCTTTATTTTTATTATTCTTTTTGCAAAATTGTCTGATTCACAATGTATCTGCCATTTCTATTTATTCTTTACCTTTTCTTCTTCTTTTCCTGGTGGATCTTCTGTATTATATCGCTGTGATCTGGGTGGTTTCATGTTCCCTATGTTGTTCTGGTTTGTCTCTAGGTGCTGTGTATACAACACGGCAGCTCCCTCTCGAAGCGTGTCAGTTGCCATGGGGACCTGGCTGGCGTTGCGCGCATGCCCTGTCTGTGTTCCGGGGAGCTGTGATGCATGCGTCTCTATGTGTCAGGTGACTTGGGTCCTTTGACCCGATGTCAGCTGATGCATGACGCGGCGCCCGCGGCTCCCGGTTCCTCCGGACGGCGCATGCGCGCACTACTAACGCCTCCTGCCCATATCTACCAGCATACAGCTGGGCGCACGTGTCCCTATGTGATTCCGATTATGGGTCACACTAATTAGGTATGTCATGGCTTGCATTGGTCACATTACCCTTTATATACACGGTGGTTCATATGGACGGTACCCCCTGACGAAGGACGTGTTGTCCGAAACGCGCGTCGGGGTTTGCCGCGGGGTGCCACTCACACAAGCTGCTGTAGACACAGGTACGCTATTCATTTTCTGATTGACTGTATGCTGCCCCTTTGGTACTGCCTGTATAGATATATCTGACATAGATATGGCCATAATTATAGTGCACATAATACTTTCACATATACTGGTTGACCATATACCTGCTTTCTATCCTGCATTCTCAGGGGATTCTCACTATACGTTAACTAGATTCCCAGCAAATACGGTCTAATATTTGTACCTGCTGCATTACTATCATGTTTTGTATTATGCAGCTTATCATGTAAATTTTACTCTGTGATTTTTGTTTGTGTTTGGACTCTGCAATGCGGCTTTCCTTTTGCATGTAGTGCCACTTGTTACCTTTACATAATAAAAGTGATTTAGATAATCCTTTGCCTGATTGGACCTATCATTCGGTGGTTCTCTTCTTTTCATGTGTGTTACCGAATGGTCTGCCATTCCTCATTGGTCCATATACTAAAGCACTTGGTATAAGTTTGACCGGGCCAGCCTACAGGTGATAGTATGGTCTGTGTCCTGTGCTTCAAGATTCAGTGTTTTTTGTCTCTCCTCTCCATTGACAGACCGGCCTCCTCTCCATTGACAGACCGGCCTCCTCTCTGCTGACAGCGCTGCTTCCTCTCCACTGACAGCGCTGCTTCCTCTCCACTGACAGCGCTGCTTCCTCTCCACTGACAATGCTGCTTCCATTCCACTGACAGCGCTGCCTCCTCTCCACTGACAGTGCTGCCTCTTCTCCGCTGACAGCGCTGCCTCCTCTTTGCTGACAGCGTTGCCTCCTCTTCACTGACAGCGCTGCCTCCTCTTTGCTGACAGTGTTGCCTCCTCTTCACTGACAGCGCTGCCTCCTCTTTGCTGACAGTGCTGCCTCCTCTCTGCTGACAGTGTTGCCTCCTCTCCACTGACAATGCTGCCTCCTCTCCGCTGACAATGCTGCCTCCTCTCCACTGACAGCGCTGCCTCCTCTCCACTGACAGCGCTCCCTCCTCTCCACTGACAGCGCTGCATCCTCTCCACTGACAGCGCTGCCTCCTCTCCACTGACAGCGCTGCCTCCTCTCCACTGACAGCACTGCCTCCTCTCCACTGACAGCGCTGCTTCCTCTCCACTGACAGTGCTGCTTCCTCTCCACTGACAGTGCTGCTTCCTCTTCACATGACTCTGTCGGCCAAAATATGGAAAACTTATAGCTCTCAAAATATGGCGATGCAAAAACTAGATTTTACAAAAAAATGCGTCTTTTAGTGTGTGACTGCTGTCAATCATAAAAACCCGATATGATTCTGGTATCGCTGTAATCGCACCAACCCGAAGAATAAAGTCACTTATATCGCACGAGGAACGGCGTAACAAATAAACTCTAGGGTTAGGGTTGGGCTACGGTTGTGCTATGGTTAGGGTTGGGGTTAGGGTTTGGCTAGGGTTGGGCTAGGGTTAGGTTTTTTTTCAAAAGTAAAAAAAAAAAAAAAGATGACGATATGGCGACTAGTTTTGAGCGCAAGTGCTCGCTACTTGAGTTTGCATCGGGTGCTCGTGTATGCATTGAGTATCGCGGGTGCTCGAGTGACATGCTCAAGTCTCCGCCCCATATGCTTTGCGGCCTAAAAAACCTTGCGGGGATTGCCTGCCATGTACAAGTGATCCCCGCATGTTTTTTTTGGGTGTCTAAGAACCGTGAAACATGCGGGCCGGGACTCGAGCACGCGTGATACATAGTGCATACCTGAGTACCTGATGCAAACCCAAATAGCGAGCACTTGCGCTCAAGACTAATGACAACTTATTCAATATGATGACCTAATGTTATCAAATTCTGTGTCGTACCTCTGGGTTCAAAATGTTCACTATACCCCTTGATAAAATCCTTGAGGGGTGTAGTTTCCAAAATGGGGTCACTTGTGGGGGGTTTCCACTATTTAGGCACATCAGGGGCTCTCCAAACGCGACATGGCGTCCGCTCTCGATTCCAGTCAATTTTGCGTTCAAAAAGGTCACACAGTGCTCCTTCCCTTCTGAACTCTGCTGTGCGCCCAAACACTGTATTTTCCCCACATATGGGGTATTGGCGTACTCAGGAGAAATTGCACAAAAGGTTTTGGGGTCCATTTTCTCCTCTTACCCTTGTGAAAATAAAAAATTGGGGCTAAAACATAATTTTTGTGGAAAAAGTTTGATTTTTTTATTTTCACGGCTCCATGTTATAAACTTCTGTAAAGCACCTGGGGGTCTAGTTTACAAGATGGTGTCACTTGTGGGGGGTTTCCACTGTTTAGGCACATCAAGGACTCCCCAAACGCAACATGGCGTCCGCTAATTTTTCAAGCAAATTTTACATTAAAAAAGTCAAATGGTGCTCCTTCCCTTCAGAACCCTGCCATGCGCCCAAACAGTGTTTTTTCCCCACATATGGGGTATCTGCGTGCTCAGGGGAAATTGTACAACAAATTTTGGAGTCCATTTTGTCTGATTACCCCTGTGAAAAAAAAATAAAAATTGGGTCTAAAGTAACATTTTTGTGAAAAAAGTTAAATGTTAATTTTTTTCTTCCACATTCCAAAAATTCCTGTGAAGCACCTGAAGGGTTAATTTGGTTTTGAAGTTCTTGAATGTGGTTTTGAGCACCTTGAGGGGTGCAGTTTTTAGAATGGTGTCACTTTTGGGTATTTTCTGTCATAAAGACCCCTCAAAGTGACTTCAAATATGATGTGGTCCCTAAAAAAAATGGTTTTGTAAATTTTGTTGGAAAAATGAGAAATCGCTGGTCAATTTTTAACCCTTATAGCTCCCTAATAAAAAAAATTTTTGGTTACAAAATTGTGCTGATGTAAAGTAGACATGTGGGAAATGTTATTTATTAACTATGTTGTGTGACATATCTCTCTGATTTAAGGGCATAAAAATGTAAATTTTGAAAATTGCTAAATTTTCACCAAATTTCCGTTTTTTTTCACAATGTAACACAAGTCATATCGAAGAAATTTTACTACAATCATGAAGTACAATATGTCACGAAAAAAGAATCAGAATCAGGGGGATCCGTTGAAGCGTTCCAGAGTAATTACCTCATAAAGTGACAGTGGTCAGAATTGTAAAAATTGGCCTGGTCATTAACGTGCAAACCACCCGCGGGGGGTAAAGGGGTTAAAAAAAAACATAGATGCTTTAATTTTACTTTACAAACAGTGCGAAAAATTGCCCTATTTTTACGGAGCGTCCTGGAATCTCTGGACGGTTGGTGACCCTGCAGCGGAGCGCCGCATGGCCCTGTATATAGGCTCAGCATCTGACCTACGTTTATTGCACATTAATCTTACAGCTGCTAATAACCACCTGGTATTTATTCCTAGTTATGACCGGTTGTCTAATATGGGCTATAATTAGCACGCCGTGTCAGTCTGACCGCTGTGTAACCTGCCACACTCAGAACTTGCACTAAGTGCTAGTAAAGCAGCGCCAGTCTTCTGCACATGCGCAGTTCATTGAGCTATCTGAACTACATTTCCCATGATGCATCACTGCTGAGTAATTCACCTGCGACTTCAAAGAACTAGACGCGGGTGACTACTCCTCAGTCTTCCGCGCTGGGCTGAGACAAGGTGAAATATCGTAGCAGCCCTCCCGCCCGTCTCCTCAGCATTGGTGTGCGGGAAGCAGTGCAGTGTGTGCCGTCAGGGGGCGACACTGCTTGTACTTATTTTTGGCGTGTAGAGGGCGGCTGTTGGAGTGCACTGTAGTGTAGCATTAGTTGGTGCAGAGCTGTATGCACCTAGGGAGCCCAGTGGTGCAGTGTATAGTGAGGTGGCTGCCATCTGCATGCTGTAGGGATGTGACTGCTAGTAAGTGTGGTGGGTCCACATGTAGGGGTTGTACCTTGGGGTCATGGTGAGGTTCTGCAGCGCAGGAGGATGCCCATGTGATGAGCGCCAGCACCGCGGACCGTCCATGGGGTTTGGGATAGAACAGAGAACCTCAAATAATTTGTAATGGAGGAAGAGAAGATCTGGGAGGCTCCGGGGGAGAGCAGAGAGGAGGATAAGGACGCTGCTCCTCCTGGAGAAGATGTGAGGAGGGGCGGAAGGGTACAAGATAAGTGCAGCCATGAAAATATGACACGAGAGTCCAGTCCCCATAATATTGACGAGCTGGACATGGAGCCCCTAATGCTTGTGCTGGGAGATGTGGAAAGTGAACTTTCTATAGCAAAACCGCAGCACTGTGAGCCCAGAGGTGGCGGAAACTCAGCTGGAGGTAGAGCGGAGGAGACACAACCAGGTACAGGTGGTCGCGTGCACACTGAGAGGAAGCGTGAACGTCCCAATCAGGACGCGGAGCAAAGGCCATTAGTTACTAGTGAAACCATTGGTATTGAGCTGGAGATGGGTGATTATGTTGGTGTTACTGAAAAGGTTATCAGGGGTCCATTTGTCTCTAACTGTAGCAAGGACTTGGGATGTGAAGAAAGCTTTCTCCAAAGAGACTCAAGGACAGGTTTTGATGAAGGTAATCTCCAAAGAGACCTAAGGACAAGGCAGTTTGATTACAGTAAGTTAAAAGGAGACGTGGGTGATATTGAGAAAGAAGACCTGGCAGGAGAAGGTGGCGTGGAACCGACTGAAGGTTTAGTTGGAGACTGTCGACCAAAAGAGTACAAAGCTGGGACGTCTTGTGAGAAGTCTCCCGACACTTCCTTCTTGGCGGCGTCCTGTAATATTGCGGATTATCCATACGTGGACTTCAGCACAAGTGAATTCATTGTGATGTGCGACTTTGCTACTGCTGAGGACACTCAGGTATGGACTTATATCTATTCTTTTTTTTTTTTTTTTTTTTTTTTACTCCCTATGTGATTACTTTTCCAATTTTTTTAGGTGTATAATATTAAATGGAATTCACAGTTGATTAGTGTAAAGGCTTGAACTGCATGAATATAACAAATTCAGTATTGCTTACCTACCATGTTCTAGCGCTGACTCTTCACTGTACTTAGTGGGCGGTGTGATGTCACTGCTGCAGCCATGTGACCAGCAGAGAGGCGATGCTGGACCAGCAGTGGGTAAGCAATGTTGGATGTTGTCTTTAAGCAATTCAGGCCTGTAGTCAAGCACTTTAAGGCGAAGTTCATATTTTGTGAATAAATTAGGTTTGCTGTGGATATTTCTATAAGAAATCCAACCTAGAAATGTCAGGGAAATGCGTCAGATTTTGATGTAGATTTTCCACAGTGACGTCCAACAGCTATTCTAATAAGAAAAAATATATACATAACTCACCTCTGCTGTATTTATGCACAGTAGCTGTAGAGTTATGTATCATTACAAATACTTCCAGATCTCATCTCACAGTGCTGTCATCTCGCACTGACAACTGTGAGATGAGATCTGAAAGTGTTTATAATGATAAATAACTCAGCTCTGCTGTATCTCTACACAATAGCTGCAGAGATCAGTGGAGACAGTAGGGCGTGCTCCTTTCTCCCCTACATGATGCTGCCTGCTTTTGATTGGTCAACCTGATGCAGGTTAAGAAGTACACGCCCCAGAGACAATATCTAGTAATGTCCAGCTGAACTATAACATAAATTATAGCTTCAATTTTACAAGTTAATATCTCCACAATGGAGAGTACGTTTTTATCTTGTAATTCCATGTTTTACTCAGCCCTGCAGCCACTGTTCCATGGAGTGGTCAGTTTAACATGCTCAAAATGGTGAAAGGTCTTCTGTAACTTTTTCTGGGCCACCCATATACTTGAATCATCCGTTCGGGCCACGTTTTACTCCGTTCTAAAACATCACTGCACAATAGAGTAGCTGCGGGAGTGGAAAGCTGGATGCCAGACACAGCCAGACTCCACATAGACTGGAATAAAAAAAAAGGTATCAGCAATAGTATCAGAAAAATAGTAAGGGGCTTACCCACCCCTGATGAAGCGTTTGTGATGCACACATTCGGTATTTGGTTGGTGGGTGAGCCTCTTACTATTTTTCTGCTACTATTCCTTGTACCTTTTTTTTTTTTTTTTTTTTTTTTTTTTTTTTCTCCTCTTTTCAGGGAATCATTCTTTTTGAACCCCAATTTATATCAGCTCATGTGTTATGTTTGCTTGATTTTACACATTTGTACTAACCACCATTAAACTTATTTACTGTCTTTGTGTCTGTTGTGTTGGATACATTTCTGCTTTTTATTTTAACTATTTGCAGTTGCTTTGATCCCTGCACATGTTATGTTTCGTTGGTTCTTGCTTCATGGTTGTGCTTTACGACTCCCCTCTTTGCCTAGGGTTACAATTTCTGTCTTTAAAAAATAAGTTTAAAAAAGCCACTGCCAATCCAAATCATTACTAGCCCCACCTCCATCAAAAATTAGTTTTACAAAAAGGGAAACAAATTTTCAAATGTACTTTAGTGGTCATTTGTGGCTATAAAAATTAAAGAAAAATGTGAACAACAGACTTTATTTTCCAAACAATGTCTCTCAATGTAGGCCAAAAAAAAAAGTATAAAAATAACAAAACTTTTAAGTTTTGTGTATCACGAAAAAAATATGCAAAAATTTAAATATCGAAATGAGAAAACAATTTACAGCTCTCTAAACTGCATTTATGAAAACTCCCGAAAATGTGCCTGGTCAGGAACAGGGGTAAATGGTCAGGTCCTGAACTGGGAAAATCTGAGAAAACCAAACAAGTGTAAGCCATCTTTACATTAAAGTGTATGGGAACCTGCACCTATCAGGTATTTATGGCAAACCTTGTGGAATCAGTAAACTACATTTCCGATTCCTTAATAAATGTCTCTTATTCGATAATTAGTAAAACCATATTTACTGTAGTTATTTCATAAATAGAGGCCTTTAGATTGATAGAAAATCACTTGAAGACTTGAAGGGGACCTGTAATTATAAAAAGACGTTATTTACCTGCAGCTATGGGGTTAAAAGCCGTGCGGCCGCCGCACTGAAAGCCCCAAGGCCAAGAGGAAATTAACTTTATTTCTCCTGGCAGCCTCTGGCTTTCAGATATAGAGGCATGGCCGGCACGACTTCAGTCACCACTCAACACATAGTGAGAGGCGGCTGTAAACACTCACCAGCACTGACTGACAGCCGCCTCAGCAGTGCATCAGTACAGAGCCGGCTGTCAGTCAGTGCTGGGAAGTTGTTACAGCCGCCGCTCACTATGCACTGGGCGGTGACTGAAGCAGTGTCGGCCGCACATCTATGATTAAAAGCCCGAGGCTGCAAGGAGGAATAAAGTTAATTTCCTCTTGGCAGTGGGGCTTTCAGTGCATTGGATACACAGTTTTAGAACCTGCTGGTTAATATAGTTTTTTTACATGACAGGTTGCCTTTAAATTCTTGAAGCTGTTGGAGTCAGGCACTGAAGCGCATTGGTAATAAAAAAACAAAAACCCCTTGTTTATACTCTCCGGATCTCATCCTTTCTGTGAGCGCAGCCCACACATCGTGATAATCTCCGCTTTGCCAGTACAGATCTTTTGACGCTTGTGGATATGCCATAAGTACTGAAGGTGGAAAACTACTTCTTAAGTTTTTCTATGTGTTGGTCTGTTACTTTTTCTTGTATTTGCAGCTGAGTCTTTCTCAGGGAGATAAGGTCTCTCTACTCAATGCAGTGACAGCAGAGTGGTGGTGGGTTGAGCACAATGGTCGCTGTGGCTATGTACCGGCTACTCATTTGCGTGCAGTGCTAGATGAAGAGGATTCTGACGTAGATGACCCCTGGCAGGACGAAGAATACTATGGAAGTTACAAGACTCTGGTGAGGGCTCTTCACATTCTTTATATACGTCTTTGCACACTGAACATGTTTATTACTGTCTATGTTCAATCCCTAGAAACTGCACTTGGAAATGTTGTCAGATCAGCCTCGTACTGAAACCTATAGAAATGTCATCCTACAAAACAGCAAGGCCCTGAAAGGCAAACGGATCCTTGACCTGGGATGTGGGACTGGGATCATAAGCTTCTTCTGTGCGCAGCTGGCAGAGCCCGAGATTGTGAGTAGTTTTTCTCTACGTATGATCTGTCTGGGTATAAAACAGTTTTTCCATCTTGTAAAGTTATGACGAGTCGCTAGGATATGCCATCACTTCTGAACAGTGGCGTTCTAATTGCTCAAACCCTTTGATCCTGAGACTAAAGGCCCCGTCTCACATAGCGATATCGCTAGCGAGATCGCTGCTGTGTCACGGTTTTGGTGACTCACCAGCGACCTCACCAGCGATGTCGCTGTGTGTGACACTTTGCAGCGATCAGGCCCCTGCTGTCAGGTCGCTGATCGTTGCAAAGTGTCCTGGACCATTTTTTGGTCATTGGCCTCCCGCTGGCCAGCACACATCGCTGTGTGTGACCAGCGGGACCAACGATCTAGCTGGTAACTATGGTAAACATCGGGTTACTAGGGGCACGCGCGCACTTAGTAACCCGCTGTTTACCATGGATACCACTCTGCTACGGTGCGCGGAGGCTCCCGCGCACCGTAGCAGAGTGGTATCCATGGTAAACAGCGGGTTACTAGGGGCACACGCGCACTTAGTAACCCGATGTTTACCATAGTTACCAGCCTGCTCCTGCTTGCAGCAGGCTGGTAACGGGAGCAGGACATCATGGAACGATTCTTTCCACGATATCGCTGCTCCCCTGATCGCTGGTGAGCCTGCCTGTTTGACAGCTCACCAGCGATGTATTAGCGATGCAGCAACGATCCCTGACAGGTCGTATCGTTGTCGGGATCGCTGCTGCATCGCTTAGTGTGACGGGGCCCTAAGGCTGCGGGGCAGCATATTTCTGGTGATAATCCTCTGTAAGATATGATCCTGGCAGGCAAAGGTATCTCTCTTGTAATGTGGCCCTTCTTGTGCTGTCGGTGAGAGTGACCACAGCCGTCTGTTGCTCACAGGTGTATGCAGTAGAAGCATGTGAGATTGCTGAGCAGACACGCAAATTGGTAGATGAAAATGGGTACTCGAGTATCATCCAGGTTCAGTGTCACAGGGCCGAAGAATTGCAATTACCTACCAAAGTTGACATCCTTGTCTCTGAATGGATGGGAACTTGTCTGCTGGTATGGTTTAAACCTTATTCTTTTTCACATTTTAAATCTTTGCTCACGTTCTTTTTTTTATCTTACATTTCTAATACATTGGCATGCTTGTCCAAGAAGTTTTGTACAAATATTGCAACCTCTTGGCAAGTCAGGTCTGAAAAATTAGGAAACTAAAGCCCCCGTCTCACATAGCGAGATCGCTGCTGTGTCACGGTTTTGGTGACGCAACAGCGACCTCACCAGCGATGTCGCTATGTGTGACACTTTGCAGCGATCAGGCCCCTGCTGTGAGGTCGCTGCAAAGTGTCCTGGACCATTTTTTGGTCGTTGCCCTCCCGCTGGTCAGCACACATCGCTGTGTGTGACCAGCGGGAGCAGCGATCAGGCTGGTAACCATGATAAACATCGGGTTACTAGGGGCACGCGCGCACTTAGTAACCCGCTGTTTATCATGGTTACGAACCTGCTAAAGTGAGCGGTAACCTCCCGCTCACCGTAGCAGAGTGGTAACCATGATAAACAGCGGGTTACTAGGTGCGCGTGTGCCCCTAGTAACCTGATGTTTATCATGGTTACCAGCCTGCTCCTGCTTCAGCAGGCTCATAACCAGGAGCAGGACATCGTGGAAAGATTCTTTCCACGATGTTGCTGCTCCCCTGATCGTTGGTGAGCCTGCCTGTTTGACAGCTCACCAGCGACCACATAGCGACGCAGCAACGATCCTTGACAGGTCGTATCGTTGTCGGGATCGTTGCAGTGTCGCTAAGTGTGACGGGGCCTTTAAATATAGGTTCCAAAATGGACATAATGCTGTCTGCAGTGGTCACATAAGAAAGTGCTGTGGGGGTTCTGCAATAGTTCTCATTCTCTTACCTGACGACCTAATTCAAAGTTTTCCATCTGCAGTTTGAATTCATGTTGGAATCGGTTCTCTTAGCTCGTGATCTGTATCTTGAGGAGGATGGAGTGATGTGGCCTAGCACTGCTCGGGTCCACCTAGTGCCGTGCAGTGCCAACAAAGAATATGAAGCAAGAGTCCTTTTTTGGGATTCTCCTTATGGCCTGGACTTTAGTGTCTTGAAGTAAGTGTCATGGTAGTATCTACATTGAAGATCTTTGTGCCAGGAAGAATGAATTACAATGAAGGTACAAGATGCAAAAAATCACAATATTCATACAGCTTAGAAACTGTTAGTGTAAGATCTGGCACTAAAGAATATTTCTGAAGTTGAGCAATGTACGGTAAATCTGCAGAGTTAAAACTCCTTAACTACTTCCGGAATCTCCCATAGAATATAAACATTGGAACGTTCCGCATTATATTCTGCAGTGGAGTTCACTACATAGAATGGCTGCTGATAAAAGATCGTGCAGCTGCGGGGAGCCGGACGTCAGGCACAGCCAGACTCCACATACAGAAGGCAGATATGGTTTATTACAGTGCCTGCCTTCCTGATCCCTGTGTATACAGTACAGCTAGCGCTGACACAGCGCTTTCTCCTCATGACACAGTGATCAGTGGGTTTAGGGAAGAGGACCAGTTAACTCTAAGCAGCTAGGAGGCTGAATTTGCCCTGCAACTAGGGCTAATATTCTCGCCCCAGTTGCAGGAGAAATCGGATAAATAAATATAAATGTTGAAATGCACACCCCAATAGTCTTTTATGGGGCAGGCACAATGGGTAAAAATTAAAGCCGCTGCCAATTCAAAGCGTCAGAACAAAAAGTGTCAGGAAAAGGGAACAAATGTAAAAAAAAACTTTGTGGTCAGAAGAAAAAAAAATCATAAACCTTCAAATGTGAAAAACAGATAGGTATTTCCATCATTTTCCTACTGATATTGGCAACAATTTATGAAATAACCTAAAAATTAAACCCTATGTATCACATAAAATGATGCCAAGATTATTTTAATATTTGAACAAGAAAAACTTTTACAGCTCTTTAAATCGCATGTACCTTTAAAACCTGAAAATGTGCCTGATCAGGAACTGGAGGTAAGTGGCCTGGTCTTGAATGGGTTAAAGGGTTATTCCCATCTTCTCATATAGATATTGTTGATGGTGCGTGTAAAAACAAGCACTTCTGCAATTTACTGCTTATAAATATTTGCAGCCTTTCTTGCAATGATAACACTTTTATTTATTTAAATTTCATTGCCTAGGAGACCGACCACCGCTGCTCTCTACCTTGTGAGCACTACACTGAAGCTGGCCAGGATTAAGAGGTAATGATGCTCTCCGGGAATTCTGGCCCGTTTCAAAACTTGCTTAGCGTAAATAGAAAAGAGCTTGTAAGCACTGTTCATGTTCTGCTGTCTAGCAGCGGTGGTCGGTCTCCAAGGCAACGAGATGTAATTAAAAGTATTACGATCACAAGCACTGTCCAACAATACCTATTTATGAAGATGGGGAAAAAACCTTTTAAAGAAAATGTCACTAGGTATTGGCTGCTCTTGATTCTAACGCTGGGTTACTTACTGGGTTTCTTGCGGTAGTTTTGATAACTGTTTTATATGCTGCAGCTCTGCTAGTCCTCTGTCATTAGTTTCTACTGTATAGTCCTTGATAATCATGAGCTCTGGCTACCCCTGCTCCTCACCATTGTTTGTCCTATTTCTGCCTATGCACAGTGTAGGCAGAAAGCTGTCAAGAGTTTTTCACTGAGAGGACTAGCAGAGAAAACTGATATAATTTTTTTTTTTATCAAAGCAACAGCAAGGAGCTGGTAACTGATACGCCGCTGGAATCAGGGTCTCTGTCCCGATTTTAATGCTGCTTTCAGATTGGAAACATTAATCTGGTGACAGATTCCTTCTAAAACTAATGTATTGACAGAATATTACCAATCCTTTATATGATAATGAAATTTTTTTTAAGGCTTAGCCAGATGTAGGCCAATATATTTTCAGGGTAATGTACGTAGACATGGCATCTTTTTCAGGTGAAAAACTGCTGGAAAAAGTGCTTTCAAGAAATTGCTAAAAAGAATGAACATATGAACTGCAATGTCACAACGACTTGCTGTTCATATGTTCATTCTTATTGAGCTTCCTTTAATTGCTTAAGGCTTCAAAAGCCGCAACATTATTAAATGTGACCTGACCATTCTTGAGGTGGCTTCCAACTGGCATCACCATTGCATTTTCCTTCATTGTCTTCCTTTTGCAAAACTAGGCTGGTTCGCAGGCGTCTAAATGACAGCAAGTGCACATAACCTAAAACCATCTTGACCTCTGTTTTGCAACAAAAAAAACAAACAGGCCTTCGCTGTAGATTTTTGCATACTGCGGGATGTCTATTTTGTTTACCTGTAGAAAGCCCGGATTTTATATTATAAAGTGTATAGGGGGGAAAACTACATAATTCCAAATATAAAACATTACAGAGAAGACCAAATGGCCGCTTGGGGGGCCATTCAGTAGAGAAATGTTCCCCTATTAGTAGCTCAGGAGCTGCCAGGTTTTGGCAATTTCAGATACTGTTTAACTAGTAGCACCTTAGATTACAACAATACTAGAACTTGAAAAGTCGGGCACTAACCACTGTGCTTCATAGGACTCATTCCTATAGGAGTAGTACAGATCCAGGTTATTAGTAGTGTGTTTTTATTGAAAAATGTTGGAAATTTTTTATGTGTGCGTTCAAAAAAACAAAAACATTTTGCTTATAAGCATGTAGCCAGATCCAACGCCAATAAGTTATTTTCTTATAACTCATTCATTTTAGCTGATAGAAGCCAATAGATGGACTGAAAACACATGGTTCAGTTTTACATAGTTCAAATGTGTATGGTATTCATCTTCTGTACTTTGGCATTACAAAATGCCAAATAATAGTTAATCCATTCACAAAGAATTTGAATAAAAACAACTCAGAACAATATATGGAACTAATACAGTGCATAAATTAAAGTTTTAAAAATTAATCTGTATTGTGCTATTTATTCCATATTTTTTTTATAGTTTGAGCTCTTAACACTTACTAATCCAACCTTTAGCTGAAGACTTAAAAGGGGATGTTAGCAGGGTTTTGCTACCCAAACGATGTATATGCGCATGTAGTTTTTTTTTTTTCAAAGACAATTCCAGCCATAACTTTATATAGCCAGTCCGTTCCTCCGTTACTGAGAAATCAGCATTTAAATATATATGTAAATGAGGCTAAAGTGCTTTCGGTGTATTGAAGCTCTTCCCAAGCCTCTGTGACTTCAGCACCAACTTCTTCTGACTGACCGCTTCTTTGCTTGAAACCACACATCAAAGCATGTGTCAGACAAGCAGATGACCGCGCAGAGTGACGGAGGCTTTGGAAGAGCTTCAGGTGCCGAAAGCACTTCAGCCTCATTTACATATTTATTTATGGTGATAGAGGAACGGACTGGACATGTAAAGGTATTGCTGGATTGGTCTTTAAAAGAGCTACATGTGCATATAAATAGTTTGAGTGGGGGGTGAAATCCTGCTGACAGATTCTCTTTAAAGGGAATGAATGCTCAGAAAATGACCTATTTTTAAATAATTTTTATGTTGAATATATTTTTCTTATTTTAGGTTTGGAATTTTTTTTTTTTTTTTTCAAATTAGGTATATATATAAAAAGAATGTGAAATTTTGCAGCTTTCACACTGGCCACTAGGCAATATATTAAACTAACATCCTGATCGGTACAGAAGACTTTTCCCCCTCACCCATGACAGCACACCTTGAGAGAGGGATCCACCCCACCAAGAACAGGAAACCGTTTGAAATAAAAGGGCGGTACCTCTCCCTCGCTTCAGTTGGTTTCCTGTCCTTGATGGGAACCTGTCTGAAAGAAGATATTCATACTTACCTGGTCCTGTTCCGGTGTGGAAGAGCGGGCACCAGCCTGTGCACCGGGTTCCAGAAGCACTGTCAGCGGTTTCCTGATGTGACGCGCCTGACGTCACGGCGCGGTGCACGTTGGAGAGGCGTGCCCGATGACGTTGGTGGGGCGGCACACAGATCCATCATGGCGGCGCCCTGTAAGCGCTTGCCGGCCGGCTTTTGAAACCTCGGCCGGCGGGGGTCAGGAGGGGGAAGGACACCGGAATTGAAGGAGGTTCCGGATGTGCCCTATTTTAAGTGGGGGGGTTGTCCTGGTAAAACGCTGCCTATACTCGTGCTTGTGGTATAGGAGCTATGGCAGATGAGGACAGCCAGGAGCAGCAGCAGCTGACCCCCCTCCACCTCAGCAACGCCAGCGGAAGAAGCAGTCGGACACCTCTCACACTGACAGCCGCTCCAGCAACCGGTAGCGGCAGCAGGAGAAGTAAGGTGTCGGACTCTTCAGGGCCATCCAGAAGGGATTCATCTTATGTCCCACCACAGCCTCCAAATCCGGTACCCTTTTGTGACTTCAGGGATGAGGGATCTTCTTGAATGTCACTTAATAGTAATGGAAAGTTATTATGTGCTTCATTCCTTAGGAACCTAAGAAGAAGAGTAGCGCCAAACAGAAGCACAGGGTTTGCGTCTTATGCCAAGTCCCCCTTTCCATAGATTGGCAGAAACATCTTTGTGCTAGCTGTATTAACCAAACCATAGCGGAGAGCACCCCAGATTTTGCTTCTAATTTGAGATACGTAATCCGTACAGAGGTTCAAGATTCCCTAAAAGGCTTACTTAAGGGGAAAAAGAGATCCCATAAGGATATCTCCTCCGACTATGATTCATCCTCCCAGTCGGAGGATCCATCCCTCAGTGATTCCTCATCCTCCTCTTCATCAGACAGTGGGAGGCCCTGTTTCTCTATTGAGGGTACGGACAAATTGGTCAGATCTGTCAGATCAACCATGGGGTTGAGGGAGGAGAAGGCAGCCAGGTCCCTGGAAGACATTATGTTCGCAGGCCAGGAGGAAAAAAAAAAAAAAAAAAAAAAAACGTTCCTTTCCAGTGAATCCTAAAATTCAGACCCTTATAGACTGGGAATGGAGGAAGCCTGAGAAATCGGGAGTGTTGCCCTCATCCTCCAAAAGAAGGTACCCCTTCGAGGATAGTGTCTCTGGGTCCTGGGATAAAATTCCTAAAGTTGACGGGTCTGTCGCCCGATCATCCAAAAAATCGTCCCTACCCCTGGAAGATTTGGGCAGTCTAAAGGATGCTCTAGATAAGAAGGCAGACTCCTTCCTGTGTCACACCTGGGAAGTGGCGGCAGGGGGCCTCAAACCAGCGGTCGCTAGGTCACTCATGGTGTGGCTTCAACAATTAGAAGACCAGCTCAAGGATAAAGAGATATCCAGAGATAAAATCCTCTCCAATCTACCTTTACTACAAGCAGTGTCCGCTTTCCTTGCCGACTCCTCTGCGGATTCGGTTAAACTCGCTGCTAGGTCTGCTAACTTATCTAACGCTGCCAGACGAGCCCTGTGGCCCAAGGGTTGCCCAGGAGACCTGCAGTCTAAACATAAACTATGTTCCCTTCCTTGAGATGGTAAACTCTTGTTTGGCCAAAAACTGAATGAGCTTTTGGAGAATGCTGACGACAGGAAGAGAGGTTTCCCAGGGTTCAAGGGGGACACAAAAAGGTCCTACTTTCGGAGGAAAAGATTTAACTGGGGACGCTCTCTGGGAGAAAGGAAAAGATGGGAGCCCAGATCTAAAAAAGACTGTGGTTACATGTTTGGGAGGCCATCCTCCAGTACCAAAAAGTCTTCCCAATGACGCAGGGCTAGAGGTCGGGGGAAGGCTTTCCCATTTTATCCCAGCTTGGGAAGCCATTACTTCAAATCCCTGGGTATTGAGTATCATAAAGAATGGCCTAAAGATACGCTTCAGTCAAATTCCTCACTGAACCTTCATGATCACCCCCAGGAGGAAGTCCAGGGAGGAGCAGATAGCCCTAGAGTCGGAAGTGCTAGATTTGGTCAACAAGCAGGTCCTTCACGAAGTTCTGGATTCACAAAGGGGAAGGGGATTTTATTCCCCCCTATTTGTAATTTAAAAAAAACAAATGGGTCCTTAAAGACCATTATCAACCTCAAAAGTCTAAATCAACTGATAGAGAACCAGACTTTCAAGATGGAATCAGTGAACTCGGCAGTAAAACTCCTACACTACAATTGTTTCATGGCAGTTATCGACCTAAAAGATGCCTATTATCACGTCCCAATCCATCCAGATTACTAGAAGTACCTAAGGGTAGCCCTATTCATCCAAGGGGAATTGAGGCATTTCCAATTTACTGCCCTACCCTTTGGACTCTCGATAGCACCGAGAGTGTTTACAAAGGTTATAGCGGAGGTGACAGCTTTTCTCCGAATCAAAAACATGGTGATTGTTCCCTACTTAGACGACTTTCTGGTAATAGGGAAATCAGAAGACCACTGTTACTCTCGACGTTTAGAGGTCAGGACAGCCTTACATCAGCTAGGATGATAAATATTCAAAAATCAAAACTATCCCCCTCAAGGACTCAGAACTTTTTGGGCTTGACCCTAAATTCCCAACTCCAATCCTGCTTCCTCCCGGAGGACAAGGTTTGCAAAATAATCAGCTTGGTCTCAAGGGCCATAGAGTCTCCAGTGATGTCCCTGAGAGGAGCAATGTCCCTACAGGGCTCCATGACGTCCTGTCTCCCAGTGGTCAAATGGGCCCAAGATCATATGAGGCTTCTTCAGTGGGAGGTCCTGTCAGCGCAAAAATCCTTCAACGGACATTTAGAAAAAAGACTGTCTCTTTCCTTAGAGACGGTAGACTCCACCATGAGAGGGACAAACAGGGAGAATCTGACCTCAGGCTTGCAGTGGTCCAGACCAGTCGACCATACAATTACAACAGATGCAAGTGGCTCCGGCTGGGGGGGGGTCATCTAGCAGATCTCTTGGTTCAGGGGCTCTAGCTACGTCACAAAATTCATCGAACCTAAAAGAGCTTTTGGCAGTGGAGAAATCCCTGATAAGCTTCCTTCCCCACATCCTTCCCCACATACAGGGTCGCCATGTCCAGATCAGGTCCGACAATCGGACGACAGTAGCTTATATAAATCACCAGGGAGGAACAAGATCACGCTCCCTTATGGTAGTGGCAAACAGAATCCTGCAACTAGCAGAACAGCATCTCCCATCCCTCAGTGCTCTTTGCATCCAGGGGGTGGAAAACTCAAAGGCAGATTTCCTCAGTCGCCACACTTTAAGACAGGGAGAGTGGGCTCTAAACCCGATAGTCTTCCAGCAGATTATCCAATTATGGGGGTCACCGGACATAGATTTGTTTGCCACCAGGGCGAACAGGAAGGTGGAGAGATTCTGTTCACTAGATCCGACAGAAAATCCCTATGCTGTAGACGCTCTCCAGATACCCTGGAAGTTCAGGAGGGCCTATGCTTTTCCACCGATAGTAATGATCCCGGCAGTTGTGAGGAAAATTCGGGAGGAGGGGGCAAGGATAATTCTGATAGCCCCCTTTTGGCCAAAAAGACCCTGGTTCTCCCTGCTTCGCCTAATGTCAGTCTCTGATCCCTGGGTTCTGCCGGACAGGCCGGACCTTCTTATCCAGGGGCCGATGTTCCATGCACAAGCCAAAGGTTTCCATCTGGCAGCTTGGAATTTGAGAGGTTGTTACTGAGGAATAGGGGGTTTTCACTGGGCCTAGTTTCCACCCTATTGGGTAGTAGGAAGCCCATAACAACTAAGACTTATAACAGAATCTGGGGAAAATTCCTGTATTTTATAGACTCCCCGTTGTCGGATAAACCTCTAATTAAAGATGTCCTAGAGTTTTTACAGAAGGGATGTGACCGGGGGTTAGCTACGGGAACACTTAAAGTTCAGCTGTCTGCCCTAGGGGCGCTCTATAATTGCAACCTGGCAGGGACCGGGTGGATCTCTAGATTAAATAAATCCTGTTCCAGAGCTAAGCCAGTTCGGGCTCTGAGTTCCTCCCTGGGATCTGAATTTGGTTTTAAACGCACTCTCTGACGACCCATTTGAACCCCTGCAGGTTATCTCTCCAAAGTTCCTCACCCTCAAAACCATTCTCCTAGTGGCCCTAACATCGGCCCGTAGGGTGAGTGACCTGCAGGCCCTTTCTGTCGATCCCCCATACACTCAAATTCATGATGACCGGGACGTCCTACGCCCAGATCCAGCACACCTTCCGAAAGTAGTTTCCAGATTCCACTGTAATCAAGAGACTGTGCTTCCCTCATTCTGCAGTAACCCAAAAAATCCCAGGGAGGTGAGATTCCACAATCTAGATGTTAGGGCTTTACTACAGTACATAGACATGACTAGTCAGTGGAGGAGCACTCCTTGTTTCTGGCCTTTCAGGGGAGCAGGAAAGGTCACAGGGTGTCAAAGGGAACTATTTCAAGGTGGCTTAGGGAGGCCATTTGTCTAGCTTACATATCTACAGGTGTTCCCGCACCGGACGGTATTAAAGCTCATTCCACCAGAGCTGTAGCGACCTCCTGGGCAGGGAGAGCAGACGGCTCAATTGAGCAGATATGTAAAGCTGCTACTTGGTCTGCACCATCCACCTTCTACAAGCACTATCGGTTGGATCTATCCTCCTCTGACCTCACCTTTAGGAGAAGGGTACTTCAGGCGGTGGTCCCTCCCTAGGGTGCTCATATTCTCAAATTCTCCCAAGGTGTGCTGTCATGGGTGAGGGGAAAACACCAAGGTTACTTACCGGTAGCCGGTTTTTCTTGAACCCATGACTGCACCCGTAGTCCCCCCCCCCCCCCCTCTCTTTCTCACACTCTAGTGAGCGCTTTACGTTTTGGGTGATTAAAGTGAGGGAGAGGTACTTCCCTTTTATTTCAGGCGGTTTCCTGTCCTTGCTGGGGCAGATCCCTCTCTCAAGGTGTGCTGTCATGGGTTCAGGAAAACCAGCTACCGGTAAGTAACCTTGGTGTTTCGTTAGTCTCCTTATCACCACAAAACAAGGTTATAATGCATATGTAGTGGGTAACACAAGAACTATTCAAAACCGGTGATGTCACAGCTCACTTTCCCCCACTTTCTTCACAGTGACCGTTGCCCAGATGAGAGCATGTATACTTCAATACAATTTAGTAAGATCTGACTATAAGATGAAGGCTGGGGTCCCTCTAGCGTATGGTGTCCGATGTGATATGCTAATGACACTTGGCTCCTGCTTTGCTGCGAGCCGAGTGTCAGTGCTCCGATCCTCTCACACAGAGGATAGCAACACACCTGCGGAGGGGATGGAGAAAGTAATTTCTCCATCTCCTCTGTTGCTGTCGTCTGCAGGAAACGGACTGGATTCAGGTGATATCAGAGTGCAGTGAGATGTTTTACTCACACTCATAGACTTATATAGGTGCGTGTGATCTTAATTCAGCATGCTGCAATTTTTTTTTTTTCAGTCTGATCGGAGCTGGAAAAAAAAAAAAAACCGCCACTGAGCACACCATCATAGGATTAAATTGGTACTAATGCAATCCCATTTTTTATCTGATTGCATTCGTGCAATTTAATCGCAAGTGAGAGCGAGCCCGAATTAAGAGTCCAGTATTTGGGCTAGTGGCTAATGTGAAACTTGCATTTTTTTTCCCATATCACTATAGTTATAAAAAAAACATTTCACATAAAAGCCTGCTTTAAACAATAGGTCATTTTCGGATGATAATTTCCTTTTTAACTAAGCCAGACTGGTTGCTGATGATCTGACTTCCCACCTTACACAACTGTCAAGCGTCATTGATCTTCACATCTTTCTTCCACTACAGGCCTATGGCCATTCAAGAGTTTTTTTCCAGACCAAAACCTGATTATGTATTAAAACCAGAGGACAGTCTGTCTCAGCCTTGCACCTTGCTAGATGTCAATATGAAGACACTAAATGTAGAAGATCTTGAGGTGAAGGTCGTTTTTCATTTGGCTCTTTGTTTGGATGTTACAATGAGTTAAGAACCTTTTGTTTGTTCTTCAGATTATGAGCAGCAAGTTTCATTTTCATGTGGATCGCGACGGCACTTTTCATGCCTTCACTGCTTGGTTCAGTGTCCAGTTCCAGAATATTGATAACCAGGAGCAGGTGGAATTGGATACTGGGCCTTTCAACCGGTACGTAAGATATTAAAGTTGTATAAAAGAAAAAAAAAAGTCCTAAACTGCAAACATGTCATAGATTGGCAATTCGGAAGCAGGTTAGACTGGTCAAATAAAGACCCGGCGGATGGGCCAAGTCATAATATAACATGCTAAAAGCCACTGCAGAACATTGGTACCCCGTTTTTCAGACTATAGGATTCATCCAGGTTTAGGCCACTTCCCTGCTCATCTGAAGAAATGACGCGGTTAACGTCGCTAACTTTGGTCTTGAGCAGTGCCACCTTTCTTGGTGGCATCTGTCTTTTGGCATTCTGGGGTGCTCCATCACTACAGCTTCTTGTGATCTGGCTGCACAAAGCATCATATCAAATGCAATTTCAAGAAGATTACTTTTACAATGATGACGATTAGTGAAATCCGTACCCTGAAACTAGTCATACACAAGACTATGTTCACATCGCAGTAGAAGGCTGAGAAACATTGCTGGTGTATACACCTTTTTGATATAAGCTCTTATCTTGTTCTAAGCAAAGACTAAAAAGGTTGCCTGAAACCTCAATTGGTCGATACCAATCTCCAAACCCCCATAAGCATGTATGCTCAATTTGGCAGTGTGTGCATTTTTATTTGAACAACCCAATGCCAGACACGTCTTGAAATCCAATATACCAATTTTTTCAGACATTTACTGGTGGTGGAGGAATGAAGGCCAATTACGAATTGGGTTGCCAGTGGCTGCCCAATTAAAAAAAAAAAAAAAAAAAAAAAAAAATTGCCAATCCCCAGAAACTGTTACTTCTGTCCATTGGCTCTGTCTGGTATTTCTTATCCTTATTGAATAGAAGTGAACTGTAATACCAGATACAGTCAAAGCATCCCTTTACAGCAGAAAATCTGTCATGTCCCCAAACAATATTATCCTTCAGATATAGGGTTAACAGCGTTCCAATACGGTCTTGTCTCCTTAGGGGACAGGACGGCTCCTGGGAAAATATGAACTTTATTCCTCCCTGGAATCCCCGGCTTTCAGTCATAGGGATGTGGTAGGGAGCGGCCGCAGCCATCACTCAGTACATAGTAAGTGGCAGCAGTTAGCACGCCCCAGCAACTTGACTGAAAGCTTACTCTGCAGCACATCTGTGCAGAGCGAGCTGTCAAAGTGCTGCTTCTTGCATGCCTCTGACTGAAAGCTGGTGGCTCCTGGGAGGAAAAACGTTAATTTTTCTCCTGATAGTAGCGCTTTTAATATAAGTGGCCGGACAGCATTGTAATGCTATAAATCTGCAGGAGTTGGGTAGAGATGGGGAATCAAATTTTTGACAAGTGGTGACAAGCCTCACTCTACCCGCTCCCTCATCAAGACTGGCATGAAATACGCCTGTGTGCAGACAAGTCCTAATGAACAGAACACCAATGCGATGCCTGCCGATTATCCCCAGATCTAGGCAGGGGTGTATTAAGTGTTATCGGCACTAGTGATGAGCGAGTAAGCCTTTTAATGGGTTAATGAGGCAATCTCTGCATGTCACAGTTGTCTAAAATCCGTGACACTTGCAGGCGAGGCGACAATGAATGAAACTCAGAGCGTACCAACATACTCGGTGAGCACCTGAGCGTGCTCGCTGAAAGGGTTAATGAGGCATTCTTGCTCATCACTAATCGCACCACTCACCTCAGATGCAGAAGTGAGGGGCCACGTTACCTCTTTAAGCAAAGCTGAACTCCATTTAATTTTTTTTTACAGATTATTATATAATAAACATTTCTACCTGACGGTTTAACATGTCTGAAAAGTTGTCTGTCAATCTACATTACCGAACTGGTTAACACCCAACAATAGTTTGTTTAGCTTTTTTTTTTTTACAGTTTATCAAATTATTAGATTTTTGGGGGACAATGAACTTTTGAACCAATCATAGAGAACACAGGAGCGCTCCGGTGTATGGGAGATATGGCTGAGACAGCTGTCGGATGAACTATCGGCTGAAGCATTGTTTGTTCCACAGCCATCTAATGTGTATAGAGGGTCGTAACCATATGATTGAATCTTAAATTAGAGAAATACTGATTTATATGATGTGGATTATCTAGTGTTGTGAAGACCAGCACCGGCCTTTCTCCCTTTTCCCTAAGGCTTACTCACTGGAAGCACACACTCTTCATGCTGGACGAGCCGATGCAAGTATACAGGGGTGACCGGATCGCTGGCTCCGCCGTATTCAAGAGAAATCCTATATGGAGACGTCATTTATCTGTCACTATAACCTGGACCATCACCAGTTCATCACTGACCGTGCAGGTGAGTGTGGCCCTACAAGCTGCTAGGGTCAGATGTTGGATTATTAATTATTGACCTTGCTTCTTTTTGGACAGGGCGGCTGCAAAGTGTTTCCTATCTGGAGGTGATTCTGGAAGAAGAGATCATATTCACATCACATGAAATTCTAGTTGTAAACACAAACATGTAAAACTTGCAATAATGGGTGAATATTCAGGCATGGCCATCACCTTATACTAGGTCACTGCTCTGGCTTAGCAGCTGTAGTGCACCCTGTGAATTGTAGATGAGAAACCGCAGGTTGCCCGGATCGGAGCTTGATGCAAAATAAAACCTAACTGATAACGAGACATAAAGCTGACGGCTGGCAGTGCCCACTGACACACTACTACGGACATTTTTTTTTAAAATGTTTAATGTGCTTTTTATCTTTTTTTTTTGTAATGTCACAGGTAACTCGTCAGAATCTGTAGTGCTTAATGGAGTTATTTTTAATGTTTTTTTTTTTTTTTTTACTATAAAAACTACAGTGATAAAATTGAAGTGGTCCTGTCCCTTTTGTTCAGAACCAGTTGGGATATCCTTTAGGTTGATGCACATAATAAATTATATAGTCTCTGTACATAATTACATTCAGTTCAGTGATGAGAAGTGAAGCAGCAGCTCACAAATGGCTGGTGAACGTTCACACTTTGGAAAAGTCCATCTTGGCTCGGGAGGCATAGGTGCCCCCATATTCTAGGTAAAAGAAGGGAAACAAAAATATCTATGTGCTCAGATTTAGGCGATCCGGAGATTCACATTATTGCATGGATTTGGGCTCTGTAAGGCGACACAACACAAGAGGCAGGATGGACGCTGCACAGAAAACAGCATTTGAAGTGAGGGTTTAGGAAGCTACATCCAGTGCCACGGTAAGAGGTAAATGTTCGTTAGTTACATTCTGTTCTGAACATTCTTGGCATCAAGAGGGGTTCCTTCCACCTGTGACTAGAAGCACAACTGGGTGGTGGGAAGACAGCAGCAATCCAGCACCTCGATGAATGGAAGTAGTACGTAGTCTTCTCCCCTCGGCTTTGTTTCGTACCCAGCACATGGTTGAATAAGGCAGGAAGCCGCTTTTCCTTGATTCACATGTTGTACGCCACATATATTGGATCAAGCTGGTCGGCCAGGAATCCGTCACGTAAGTGCATACGCTGCTTTTCTCCTCTTGAGTTGATAGGAATAACGCCTGGGTCCACAATGACCACAACTCCAACAATTAGATAATGTTCCTCCAAAACTACATTGGTCACCAGAGCCACTAGATCAAGGGCCTCTTGCTCTGGCCCATCTAATTCAAGGACCACTACAAGAAGGTTTGTCCATGTGAAAACGGCACTGTTAAGGCAACAAAAAAAAAGAAAGGGATTTAAAAGCATGTTTTATAAACTGCTGAGACAAATTACAGGGGGTCTACGGGGTAAAGTTTCTTCTTGTGGAGAGTGCAAAATTGGTGGAGGGAGACTTCTAGGTCATGTAATGCTCTGCTGCAAATTTAAAATATGCCAAAAAAAAAAAAGTCTTCAGAGAGGAAGAGGACAAACTCTAGTGCTACCTATTGGGAGTAGCAATTCTTAAAGTCAATAGCCCACAAGGCTTAAGATAAGAACCAGTTCTGTTTTGCACTGATGAGAGGCAAACATCCTGAAACAGGACTGCAAATAGGACTAGAAGCCAAACCAGAAACTCTAACTTTTAGGATAGCTACTTCCAATAGAGTTTCTATCCTGTGAAGAGGCTATTTGCATAAGACAAATTACAAGAATTCATCTCAAACTCACCATTCAGCAATGTTCTTGTGAGATCGAATCACAGATGTCTCTATATCAATTGGATGATATCTCATGCCTCGTAATTCCAACGTTTCATCAAGGGAGCCAACCACGTATAGAGCATCATGTCTCTCTGTGTAAAACAATCAGCATTGGTTATTAGTACTTTAGAGACTTTATCTTCTAAGCATTCTCTTTTCTGACTTCTTGTTCTTACCTCCACTGGCATCAGTTAGTTCAGTTCTGCGGAGAAAACCAAGGTATCCAGTCCGTGCCCAAACCGTCTGCGTGTCCCCAAAACTGAGCCTTGCATTAAAGTGATCAGCATGCAGGACCTCTTCTCCATACACTGTATAATAACCATTCGCATTGTGGGGGCTGCTTACCCAAACCTGATAAGATATTTTCAAGAGAAAAAAAACATTGCCTATTTTGTTTGGAAAATGTGACAATTAAACCCAATTTTACTGCATACCTACCTCTCCTAAATGAGAGTCTCCAAGGGGTCCTTTGGTTTCTGTGTGTGCAATAATCACTTTCACACCAGGAAGAATCTGTAAGATAAATTCAATGATAAACATGGCTGTCCATTAGCATTTCATACTGTCTCTAGTTAGGGCTGCAAGTTCCCTCTAAAGGGAATGTAGAATAAGAAAATTACCAATAGTTTAAATCAGTTTTCGTGCTAATTGTATTTTTAACTTTCAGAAATGTTTTTTTTTCCATATCACAATCTGTATTTAAAAAAAAAAACAAAAAACTTGCAGTTTTTACACAGGCTAGTGGGGTTATTGTAGACTCACACTTCCTTTTGAATACAGAAGTATTTTCAGAAGTCTCATTATCTTCATAGGCAGAATAATACTGATTTGTGCATCCTGTGTTATCAGTTGTGTATAGAGGGGACACCTATCACAATAGACATTGTCGCAGCTGACACTGCTCTCCCTTCCTTTCATAATGATCTTTGCACATGCTCATTAGATGCTTCAATATAAAAAGCTAATATAAATGTGGATTTTCTGATTGAACAGGAAGTATAGATTACCCCCATTTACTCTGTCGCCTCATTGGGGGACACAGGACCTTGGGTGTTATGCTGCTGTCCACTAGGAGGCGACACTATGCATAATCTGAAAAAGATTAACTGTGGCTCCTCCCCTGCAGTATACACCCCCGGACAGCATCAGCCTACTCCAGTTTTTGCTTAGTGTCACAAGGAGGCACACCTCAGACCTTCACTCGTCCCTCGCTTCAGCACGGGATTACAGATGAAGAAAAGAGGGTCTCTTAAGAGACCCCCGGCATGGCTCCTTCCTCTGTCCCCTACTACGGGGTGCACAGTTGAAGTTGAGATGGCGTAGCCACCATGCTGCTCCTTCTCCGGCCCCTCGGGTCAGGCTCGAAGTTGAGAACCCCCCTCCTTCCCCAATTCCCTCGGTCTTGGTCCGAAGTTGAGGCGAGGACAAAGCCCCCTGACAGGTGACAGCGGCACCCTCCCTAATGCCCCCTGGGGGTATTAGGTTGAGACACCATCAGGTAGGGCCTGGACGGCAGCATCTGCAGCGCTCACCAGCCAGCACACCGCAGCCGAGGTCCAGCAGCAATACAGGAGCCCCAGTCTGTCTGTGGGACCCTGTAGGAGCCGTGGGGAGTGCAGGCAGCCATGGCACACACAGACACAGGCCTTCACAGGCCCTGCACCTGCGGCAGCTTTTCATCTTAAGCGCCTAAGGGGGACTCTTTTCAGAGACCCCCTTCCACTTGTGTCCCCACCGCCATTCTGCCATTCAATCCGGGGGGGTCCGGTTCTGATCTGACCCCCCCCCCCCCCGGACTACCGCGCTGGCCTGGAGCCCTTTTGGGCATAGAAAATAAATTTACACCGCGGCTTTGGCCTAGCCGAAGCTGCCGCCCATTTTCCGCCCCCCTCCCCGCCCCCCGGATGACGATTTTTACTCACTGCGGTGTCACACAGGGGGCGGATCTAGGCTGCAGGGCGCGCATCTCCATAGCAACTGCTGCCCTTGCAGCGTTCCGCCCCCCTTCTCCTTCATCTCTGCAAGCAGGAGAAGAGCTACGGCGGCCATCATAAGCTGCAGGACGCATACAGGCCAGCCAAGTCTCCGGGGAGGCACAGGACCAGGCTCTTTCAGCGCTGTTCACAGGGGCACATTGGTGGGGTAAGTTCACAGTCTGAGTTACCTCAGCTGTGAATTTTATTACTCTGTATCCTCCTCTGCACAGTTAGCCCCCTTGCATAGCCACTCCAGGTGCACTATGCCGGGCTCAAAGTCTAAGAAAACCAGGCAGGACTGCTTTTACGCTTTCTGTACAGACTGCAGTAATGCTCTTCCCAGCGGCAGCACATATCCGCATTGCAAGGATTGTACTCAGACTACTGTGCCAGAGTCCTAAGTAGCCCCTACCAACCCTTCAGTGTCTAATCCTACGCCGGAATGTCACAATCTATGACACAGTCCATAGATAACATGACCTCCAAATTGCTTCAGGCTCTGCAAAGCCATACCTCGACTATGAATGCTACCCAACAAAGGGAAAGCCGGACTCAGTCACATACTGACCCAGGCACATCCATGTCAAGGTCAGGACGCAAGCGCACCCATAGGTCACGCTCATCTGCGTCATCCCATAGCACACGGTCATCCCTGTCTAGGGAGAGATACCGTAGTCACAGGTCATCTACACAGTCCCCTACCAGGGACAGACATGATATTTCTCCGCACCAATCTCCGTCCAGAGAAATCCCTCATTCTGGGTCACCTAGGACACACCTTAGTGATACACAGGAGTCAGAAGGCGTCTGCGATTCTGACTCAGACAAGGAAACTGATGGATCCCTAACTCCAATCCCACCTAGCAATGCAGCGCTAGTTGAGGACATAATCTCGTCCATACATCGGGTGCTGGACATCTCTGATCCGATCCTGGATGCACCACAAAATAAGATTTCATTTGAAGGAGCTCTGAAACCACCTAAGGTTTTCTTGGATCATCCAGAATTTAAATCTATCCTCACAAAACAATTCTCACAGCCTCACAAGAAGCTTAACAATCGCAAGTTTCTGGAGGCCTGTTACCCCTTTCCAAAGGAAACCACCAAAGAATGGGCAGACCCACCAGCAGTGGACCCCCCAGTCTCCAGACTGGCAGCACAGACACTTCTTTCACTGCCAGATAGGGATGCAGCAGACAGGCAGGTAGAAAGTATGGCTCGCTCAATTTGCGAAACCACAGGGGCCTCCCTAGCCCCCGCTTGAGTCTGGGCAGCCAAGGCCATACTGGCTTGGGCAAAAAATCTACAAACTGACCTCCAAGCTTCTGCCCCTGAACTGTCGGACCAAGCAGTTCAGATAGCAGTTGTGGCAGATTACATGCTTCATGCAGCTCTGGATTCTGCAAGAGGTGCAGCGGGCGCAATATCACACGCCATCACAATTCGGCGTATCCTTTGGCTGCGTGAATGGAAAGCGGACGCAGCCTCAAAGAAGTCCCTCACGCACCTTCCATACCTCAGCGGTCGACTTTTCGGTGAAAGCTTGGACACGATGATATCCAATGCCACAGGGGGTAAGAGTACCTCTCTTCCCCAACTGAAACCCAAGCGCAATTATAACAAGAGTAACCAAGCTCGATTCCGATCCTTTCGGAACTCTTCCGGCTGGTCCGTTTCACGGCCACCACAAAATAACAGCCGCTTCACACGCAGGGAAGACTCGAGGCCGACACAAAGGTCGGACAAATCCTGGCAGTCAAAGGCAGGCCACTCAAAATCAAAAGGAGGAAAATCTAAGAATTTCTCCTCATCATGACTCACGGACTCAGGAAGACACTCCACCTGTAGGAGGCCGACTTTTACTCTTTCATCAAGTCTGGCTACCTATTACAGAAGACAAGTGGGTCCGCGAACTAGTATCTTCAGGATACAAAATAGAGTTCACTTCCAACCCACCAAACAGACTCCTTATATCTGTTCCCCCAAAATCGCCAGTAAAACACCAAGCGGTCTCATCGCTTCTTCAAGCACGAGTCATAATACCTGTTCCCGCAGCCGAGCGCTTCCAGGGGTTCTACTCCAATCTTTTCGTAGTCCCCAAGAAAGGAGGAGGAGTACGCCCCATACTAGACCTAAAACAACTCAACAAATATGTACGAGTACGTCACTTCCATATGGAGTCCTTCCGGTCAATCATTGCATCCATGGAAAAAGGAGAATATCTCGCCTCCATAGACATACAAGATGCATACCTGCATATACCGATTGCACCTGCCCATCAGAGATTTCTCAGGTTCGCAATCGACCAGGACCACTACCAGTTCGTGGCTCTCCCGTTCGGACTCGCCACGGCTCCCAGAGTGTTTACCAAAGTCATGGCAGCCACCATGCACGTTCTACACTCCAGAGGCATAGTAGTCTTTCCATACCTGGACGATCTTCTCGTCAAGGCTTCTACCTTCAAGGACTGCGAGCTCAGTGTCTCAATCACAATCGACACCCTGAGTCGCCTGGGTTGGTTAGTCAACCTACAAAAGTCATCACCAACCCCAAACCAGTCTCTGACATTCCTGGGAATGCTATTCAATACCTCCAAGGGCCTAGTGCTTCTCCCCAAAGACAAGGCACTGCCTCTCCGTCTAGGAGTTCGCACCCTTCTCAGCAAACCCCCTGGATCTCTCCGGTTTGAAATGAGAGTCCTTGGCAGGATGGTGGCGGCAATAGAAGCGGTTCCATTTGCCCAGCTTCACCTCCGACCTCTCCAACTAGACATTCTCAAGTCATGGGACAGGAACCTTTCTTCTCTCGACAGGAAGTTCCAGCTGACGTCATCAACCAGGAAGTCCCTTCACTGGTGGCTCAACCGGACCTCTCTAACAAAAGGGAAATCTTTTCTCCCAGGTCAATGGAAGGTCCTGACCACCGACGCAAGCCTGACAGGTTGGGGTGCAGTACACCTACACCACAGAGCACAGGGCAAGTGGTCCCCAGCGGAAGCAACCTTGCCCATCAACATCCTGGAGATTCGTGCCATCCTCCTGGCGTTGAGAGCCTTCCATCACTTACTTGCAGCCTCTTACATCAGAGTACAATCGGACAATGCCACAGCCGTGGCATATGTCAATCACCAAGGGGGAACCCGCAGTGCCAGAGCGATGCGAGAGGTGACACGCATCCTTCACTGGGCGGAGAAAACGAGCTCCATTATCTCTGCGGTCCACATTCCGGGTGTAGACAACTGGGAAGCAGACTTTCTCAGCCATCAAGGAATAGACTCGGGAGAGTGGGCTCTCCATCCCGAAATCTTCCAAGAGATCTGCCATCGTTGGGGCACTCCGGACGTGGACCTAATGGCGTCTCACCTCAATGCCAAAGTCTGCAACTTCATGGCCAGAACACGCGACCCGAGAGCTCTAGCGGCGGAGCCCTGGTTCAGGACTGGACCCAGTTCCAGCTCCTGTACATTTTTCCACCTCTCCCCCTGATTTCCAGAGTGGTGAGAAAGATCAAACAGGAGGGAGTTCCAACCATCCTAATCGCACCGGACTGGCCCAGGCGTACATGGTACGCCGACATCGTACGACTCACAGCAGACGTTCCCTGGCGTCTTCCCGACCGCCCGGATCTTCCGTCACAAGGCCCGTTCTACCACCAGAACTTAGAGGCCCTCAATTTGACGGCTTGGCCATTGAGACCTGGGTTCTAACCCAGGCAGGTTTTTCTCCAGACATCATTAAAACCATGATCAGAGCACGAAAAACAACCTCTGCCAAGATTTACTACCGTACCTGGAAAACTTTCTTTACCTGGTGCGAATCTCGTAACCAGACCCCACTCCCTTATTCCCTACCCAGGGTACTCGGTTTTCTCCAATCAGGTCTGGAAGCCAGACTATCCCTGGCCTCCCTTAAGAGCCAGGTGTCGGCTCTTTCAGTGCTTTTTCAAAAATGCATTGCTCATAAACCGCAAGTAAGAACATTTCTCCAGGGGGTTTCCCGATTGGTTCCCCCCTACAGACGACCTCTAGAAGCGTGGGACCTCAACCTGGTGCTGACAGCATTACAGGAAACACCCTTTGAACCCCTTGGGGAAGTCCCACTCAGTCTTCTATCCCAGAAAGTGGTTTTCCTCGTGGCAATCACCTCGCTACGCAGGGTGTCTGAACTCACGGCACTCTCCTGCAGACAGCCTTTCCTGATTTTTTTCCAGGACAAGGTAGTCCTTCGTACGGTTCCATTCTTCCTTCCGAAGGTTGTATCCAGCTTTCATCTCAATGAAGAAATTTCACTACCCTCCCTCTGTCCGGTTCCGGTTCATAGAGTGGAAAAGGCTTTGCATACGCTTGACCTTGTCAGGGCACTGCGTATCTATGTGTCTAGGACTACGCCCTTCCGGAAGTCTGATTCTCTTTTCCTTCTTCTGGAAGGCGGCCGCAAGGGTCTATCAGCTTCCAAAGCTACCCTTGCCAGGTGGATCAAATCCACCATACAAGAGGCCTACCGCCTCAAAAAATCGCCTATTCCAGCAGATATTACGGCACTTTCTACACGTGCGGTAGGGGCCTCCTGGGTCCTTCGGCACCAGGCTTCGGCACAAGTGTGTAAGGAAGCCACTTGGACTAGCCTACACACGTTTACAAAACACTACAACGTTCATACCCAGTCCTCAGCAGATGCGAGCCTGGCTAGACGTGTTCTGCAGGCGGCGGTGCCCCAATTGTAGGGACCCGTCTACACAATATTCGTCCATTGCTTCCCACCCAGGGACGTCCCAAGGTCCTGTGTCCCCCAATGAGGCGACAGAGTAAAGGAGATTTTTGTGTACTCACCGTAAAATCTCTTTCTCTTAGCCTCTAATTGGGGGACACAGCACCCGCCCTTTGCCCGTTCTGGGCTGTTAAGTTGAGTTCTCACATAGTTGCCTTCTTATAGGCATGGTTATGTTATCTATGTCAAGTTCCTCCTACTGCTTTTGCACAAAACTGGAGTAGGCTGATGCCGTCCGGGGGTGTATACTGCAGAGGAGGAGCCACGCGTAATCTTTTTTAGATTATGCACAGTGTCGCCTCCTAGTGGACAGCGGCATATCACCCATGGTCCTGTGTCCCCCAATTAGAGGCTAAGAGAAAGAGATTTTACGGTGAGTACACAAAAATCTCCTTTTTTTTACAGAGATATGAACAAAAAAAAAAAACTAACAAAGTTGTAAAAAAAAATTATAAATTTTCCATGTTTTGTTAAATTATTTAAAATAATGTAATTTTCTGAAGACACATTCCCTTTAAAGAGGTTGTCCACTACCCAGACAACCACTTCTTAATCAGCATGTTTCCCACCAGTAAAATAACACTTAGGGTATGTGCCCACGATGCAGAAATGAAGCAGAAAATTTCTGCATGTTCTTGGCAGTCAAAAACGCTTGCGGATTTTACACGCGTTTTTACATGCGGATTTGACTTGCGTTTTTCAAGTGCATTGGGACCTCAAATCCGCATGCAGAAACGCACAAATAATGGACATGCTGCGGATTTTTCCGCAAGGAAAATTCCGCAGCATGGGCACAGACCATGCAGATTTTCAATGGGGATCATGGGACACGGATTACCAAGCGTTTTGCAAGCGTTTACGCTGCGGAAATTCTGCATCAAAAACGCTTGAAAAACGCATAGTGGGCACACAGCCTTATACTCCCCTCCGGTGTTAGCACTGGCTCACCCGAGGATTGCGTGACATCCCCGCAGCCAATTAGTGCTGGCTTCACTTTACTTCGGACGAATCAGACATCAAGACAAAATGAAAGCTGCAGCTGGCCGCTCAGTTCCTCGTGATGTCTGATTCGCCCGCTGATTGGCCCCGAAAAAGCGAGTGCCGCCACCAATGGAATTGGGCCGGCACTTGAGGTGAGTATATGTGTTGTTATTTTTACGGAGGGCAAATTTACAGATTGATACGGGGTTGTTAGAGTAGTGGCCAACCCCTTTAAAGTTATTCCAAATCAAATCTTACCTTTCCAGATTCCATTAGGGGCAGACTATGCGGTGAACCTCTCTCAACCAGTCGCACTCTTAAAACGAGAGAGAATAGTTAGGGAGGAAATTGTATGAAACATGTAAAGTTGGTTGATGTGGATTGTCCGTACCTGTCATGGCGCAGAGCTCGCATGTCTACATAGACCGTGGTTGGGTCTGGCCCAGCAGTTCCCTATAATAGAGCAATGATTTTTTTTTTTTCTCCAATCGCTAAACAATAGTGAGACGTTATTTGCAGCAGGGACTGCCATGCGGGTGAGAAGCAGTACAAACACATTCTAATAAGCGCACGATGTACAGTCCTGATCTACAGCCAGTTCTACCTTGCATACTCCTATCTAAGCACTACTTCTCATAATCCTCTGCAAAACAACAAACAGTCCTGCCTAAAAGTGAACCCTTCTGCCATTCCTGTGCTGACACACACTTCGTTGCACTGCCCAGCGGAGCCCAGAGCAAAGCACACTTCAGTTAGCATGTCAGCACACACATGCAGACCCCATACCTGATCCGCAAGCTTGCCCAGTCTGTTGGGCTGGAAGAGGAACCACAAAGAGAAGTGAGAGACGAAAAAGGTAGGAGAGCGATAGAGGGAACAGGTTGAGAAACTTATCAGAAGACACCATGTCAATATGACCAGCTACACATTGCCTCGTTACATACAGAAATGCGCTAAGGACCTTACAGATGTCAATAAGAGAAAGAACCCCACAAACTGACCTGTAAACAAATGGCCACGTTGACCCGACAGCCGAATGTGGTGCTTACTGCTCGCGTGGAGAGTCCCAGGTCTTTGAACAGCTTAGAGAAGGACTGTGTGAGCGAGATTCGGGGCCGTTCTTCTGCTACCACCATGCATGTGCGCACACAGGACAGGTTCACACCCCGGGACTGGGCAAGGGAATGAACACATCAGGGAAAGGATTTAAGGAAAGGAGCAACACATTGAAAGAGAAGGAAAAAATAAATAATGGTTGTAACAAGAGGGTGAGCTGGGGAGGTAAGCAAAAAAGACTGGTTTAGGACAAAATGAGGGAAGAAAGCTAGAAGTGGTGAAAAGACAAGCAAGAATAAATCCTTACTTTGAGGGTGCCCGTCTGTGTGCCCAAGCCTCGGGTACACATCTCCATTACAGAATAGGAGCAGAAAGTGACGCGTACTTTGTACTGACTAACTGCGCTGAGCCATAGGGATGCATTGGTCTCCAGCTCCAGAGGGGGCACTAAGATAGACTGGTGCCCAGAGTATACACTGAATAGACAAGAAGGGAGATACTGGTAAAAGTAATACATTCAGTGCCCCCTGCAACTGATGATAACCCTCCGATAACTGTAGAGACATCATTAGCATGAAATATATGTATCGGGAAACTTTACAATGTGAAAGCAGAGTGGAAATGAGGTTTTACCTGCACAAGCACCACAGGGCAAAACCTAAGCCACAGTACGGGTCTAGACAGATAGCAATCTGCCGAGATGGATACAACTCGCATTGCAGTTTTATGGACCGACATAAGGCACTGCAGGCTGAATGAGACATCTGCAGATGAAACAATTAAGACCAACTTAACTTACAAGGACACAATTAAGTGGGAAATGCTCGGTGTACGTACTTGTTGCAGAAGAGGAGTGTCGCTTCATAACAACACATCACACTAATGTCTTACCTTCACTCCAGCTAAGATTCCCGTGGTAGATACACTAAAATCCAAATAAGCCAGGGTGTCGGGGGACGCTGGCCTGAAAACACGAACCAATTTCTTTTTGGGCATGTCTTCTGTGAAAACATGAAAATAAAGTAATGTGGCTCATTAGTACCGCCAACACTGATACTGAAGACCACATATTATTACACATGTATGTTACATCTCTACACTAGCACCAGGGATTAAAATTCCCATTCCAATGGCCACGATAGTTGTCTGTAGCCGCAGCATGGGAACGAAATCCCACTTTTTACATGCTGGCCTCTGCAGCTTTTCTTTTGATTACCCGGCCTGGTGGAACGTCATCATTGTGGCGTGACACACGTAATAAAAAGAATGGCCACGGAAGCCGTCAGTTAACAGGCGGTAATATCACTCCTACACCACAGCGGCCATAAATCACTTTTGTGGACCATGGAATGGGACGTACAAATGCATTTGTACTAACTATCCATGCATGCTCTATGTTCGGACTCTTACCGGTGTCCATAATGGTTGGCCAGGTTTTGATGTCTACAGCAACAGCAGCTTCTTTTGATTTAAGCAAACGCATTATTGCTTGCGTCGTGAGGATACAAGCAGATTTGCTAACCTATAAACAGCAAACAGCTCATCATAATAATGTCTAGTCAGTATTATTATTATAGCGCCATTTATTCCATGGCACTTTACATGTGAAGAAGGGATATACATACAAGAACAATTACAATAATCTTGAACACAATGTAACAGCGACTGGTACAGGAGGAGCGAGGACCCTGCCCGCGAGGGCTCACAGTCTACAAGGGATGGGTGAGGATACAGTAGGTGAGGGTAGAGCTGGTCGTGCAGCGGTATTGGCGGCGTGGTGGTTACTGCAGGTTGTAGGCTTGTTGGAAGAGGTGGGTCTTCAGGCTCTTTTTGAAGGTTTCCACGGTCGACGAGAGCCTGATATGTTGGAGTAGAGAGTTCCAGAGTAGGGGGGATGCACGGGAGAAATCTTGTATGCGATTGTGGGAGGAGGAGATAAGAGGGGAGTAGAGAAGGAGATCTTGTGAGGATCGGAGGTTGCGTGCGGGTATGTAGCGGGAGACTAGGTCAGAGATATATAGAGGAGACAGGTTGTTAATGGCTTTGTATGTCATGGTTAGGGTTTTGAACTGAAGTCTCTGGGCAATGGGGAGCCAGTGAAGAGATTGACAGAGGAGAGGCCGGGGAATAGCGGGGGGACAGGTGGATTAGTCGGGCAGCAGAGTTTAGGATGGATTGGAGGGGTGCGAGAGTGTTAGAGGGGAGGCCACAGAGCAGGAGGTTGCAGTAGTCGAGGCGGGAGATGATGAGGGCATGCACTAGTGTTTTTGCAGATCCATGGTTGAGGAATGTGCGGATCCGGGAGATATTTTTGAGTTGGAGTCAGCAGGAAGTGGTAAGGGCTTGAATATGTGGTTTGAAGGAGAGTTCAGAGTCCAGGGTTACCCCAAGGCAGCGAGCTTGATGGACTGGGGAGAGTGGCCAGCCATTGACTATGATGGATAGGTCAGTTGGGGGGGTTGAATGAGATGGCGGAAAGATGATGAATTCTGTTTTATCCATGTTAAGTTTTAGAAATCTAGCAGAGAAGAAGGATGAAATAGCAGACAGACATTGTGGGATTTTGGTTAGTAGGGAGGAGATATCGGGTCCATAGAGGTAGATCTGTGTGTCGTCAGCATAGAGGTGATAATGAAAGCCATTAGACTCTATGAGCTGTCCCAGGCCTAAGGTGTAGATGGAGAAGAGCAGGGGTCCTAGAACTGAACCTTGGAGGACACCGACAGATAGGGGGTGAGATGAGGAGGTGGTGTGTGAGGAGATCCAGGATAGGGCCAAGTCTGTGATGCCGAGAGATGAGAGAGTCTGGAGTAAGAGGGAATGGTCCACTGTGTCAAAGGCAGATGACAGGTCTAGGAGGAGGAGGACAGAGTAGTGTCGCTTAGATTTGGCGGTTAGTAGGTCGTTGGTAACTTTGGTCAGTGCAGTGCAGTGCAGTCAGTTGCAGTATATTTTTTAATGTATATACTATATGTTACACAAAAATGGCCGTGAGCAGCATCATTCTGTCTGTTATGTATTAAATGCTTGTTCTTATTTGATCACTCCAATCTCTTATATAATATATAGCATAACATGTAATCAAATTAAAAAAAAAAAAAAGTATCAAACACAACCCTTTTAGATATAACTGGTAATAGGCAACCTCAAGTATTTTAGATTGCCATGCAGCAAATCTACAAATGGTGGAGATATCCTTTAGGGAGTTTGTAAGCACCAAATGACTGGTCAAACTAAGCACAGGCCCTCGGTGCACCCTTAGTGTAGCCAAACTGTTTAGTGCATCTTCCCTCCTACTTGTCTTCCATCCATTGTGGCTTTCATCTGGCTCCTGTAAAGTCAGAGCTGTCAACTAACAAAGAGAAGGCACAAATAAAAGGAAAAATAAGTAGATGGGAAGGTGTGCTGAACTGTTTGGCCACACCAAGGGTGCACTGAGCAGCTGTGCTTGGTTTGAACAGTCATCTTAAAGTTAACTTCTTCTGAGCATATAACTAGTGACAGACACACATTCTGGATACACTAACCTCTACAATCATCTTCACAGTAGGCAAAGTAGTTGCGAGGTTTTGTGGGTGTGGAGGGCGCACAGTGATGGGAATACAACCGGCATAAAGGCAACCAAAAAATGTAGCAATGAGGTCGATACCTAAACAAATACAAGTATAGAAAGCTGCTTCATTATACAAACATGAGAAAGAATGAATCTCCCAAAGCAATAAACATGAGGCACTTTTACATATGGAATTAAAGGGGTTTTCCAGGCAAAACAAAAACTATGCTCAGGTGACTGGGCATCAATGGCTGCTCCGAGGACAGTGCAGACACAGGAAGTGGTGATGTCACCGTTCCACCGGACTGCTGTGGTGGCTTGTGATTGGCTGCAGGGGTCAGAAATATTCAGCAGCTCATTATCGAATGTTATATGCTGGCGCACTGCTCAAAGTTACCTGAACTTTGCAGCCAATCACAAGCCAAAGCAGACTGGCCCCTGGTGAAACTGAGTCCTCACCACTTGCTGTCCCTGAGCAGACCACGGAGCGGCCTGTGCCAACTCCTAATGGGTGCCCAGTTAGAGAGTATGGCGGACTATGTTAGGTTTTACATATTTAGTCCCTTCTGCAAAGTTCTGTTTTGCATAGACAACCCCTTTAAAGATATGTCAATTATTTAATGTCTAACAGGGGATCCCATTTCTCCCCCAAAACCAGATTTGGGGATAGAAGGATCAGGTATCTTATATGCCTGATCCTTTGTTCTCAAAAGTAAAGGCCCCCATACACATTAGACTAATGTCGGCTAAACCTGCCCATATCGATGAGTTCGGACAACTGTATAATGTGTATGGGTGCGCCGGCCAACTGATGATCGAGAGAGATGTTGATCGGACATGTCTGATCGCATCGTTTTCCTGGAGATAAGCTGCTGGCTAACGTATCAGTCAGTGGCTTTCTTATAGAGAACACAGGAGAGTTTGGCTGATCCAGAAGCATTGTTCTGCCAACAGCCATCTAATCGCCAGCTTAAGGCTGTGTGCCCACGATGCGTTTTTAATGCGTTTCCGGCCGTTTCCGCAGCGTTTTTGCAGCTGCGGAAACGCATTAAAAACGCATGGTAGAAGGCCTGCCATGTTCCCCAATGATAATCCGCATGTGCTGTGCACATGTTGCGGAAATTTCCGCTGCGGATTATCATTGCGGAAAAAAATGCAGCACTACCAATTATTTTGTGGAAGCGCTGCGTTTTCGCCGCCATTGACTTGCATTAGAACGCGCCAATTCCGCAAGACTGCATCTGCACTTGCGTAATTGGCGCGTTTTAATGTGCGTATAGTACCCGGGTGTGGAGGACAGGAGGCTCTCCTCCACACCCAGGTACCATAGAAACTGTAAAAAAAAGAATAAAATAAAAAATAAAGATTATATTCACCTTCTGGCGGCCCGCGCTGCGCTCCTTCTCCTTTGCCGGCACATCGCGTTGGACTGTAGGACCTGCGGTGACGTCACAGTCATGTGACGGTAGGTCCTTCAGTACAGGGCATCGCGATATCCCGGCAGCCAGGAACGAGCGCAGCAGCACACCCCGGGCCATCGGAAGGTAAGTATAGGTTTATTTTTTTATTTTTAACCATTCTAAAGGTCACACTATATAAATCCATGCTGTTTGCATGGATTTATATAGTGTGACCTAGTTGTGAAGCACTTTCCAAGTGATGCTAAAATCGCCTGGAAAGCGCTTGACAACCTGCATGCGGAAATGCAAGTGAAGAACGCTTCACATCCGCATGTCCCTGGCAGGAAAACGCATGTACAATCCGCATGTACAATCCGCATGAGTTTTTTCTGCCAGGGAGATGTAGAAACGCTCAGGAAAAAAACCTGAGCATTTCTGCATCGTGGGCACATTGCCTTAGAAAGAAGAAAATCTTATCTCCTTTGATCATAAGCTGGGCACCAGTGGTGTCTTGGCAGCGGTTTATCTCCCCCTGCAGAGCCCAGCTATCGGAGCTGTACAGCCACCTTTATTACTCCATGTCTTATCACACAGTCCCATGGAACAGAACCCGTCACCTGGCACCTTGTAGAATTACTTCAGGTTGATTCCATTGCGCTCACCTGGAGGAAAGACAAGTGCTACATGATCCCCGACATTGAGACGAGCTTTCTCTAGGAGCCCAGCAGCGACACGTTCTGCTCGCTTGTGCAATTGCGAGCAGGATGCAGAGCTGGCCAACGCGCCCTGTGAAAGGTAAAACCAGGCGTACAGCAGTTTAATAGCAGCCTACCTCCAAGATCACGTCATAGTGTGTGTTATTCATATACAGTGGTGTGATTAAACATGTAATGATCGTGTCCCCAAAATAATATCCATGGCCTAACTTTACCAAAAATGGAGATATTTACAAAGGCTAACCACACTTTTTTTTCTCATCAATTAAAACTTTTGATGTAGGTCCAAAAAAAAAAAAAAAAAAAAAGGTGTAATATATGGCTAAAACATTTATTTGGTGTAGATGGGCACCCAAGAAAATGCTGCAAATTGCACAAAATTTGTGGCAAAAAATGCAGAAATCTTCACAATTTAGATTTTTGCTCATCAGAAACAGCTTTAAAAGTGACCAGAATAAACTAGGTCTTACACATTAAATATTTATTGGCTGGACAATTTTAGCGAGGCAGGCGTACCAAGAAAAAGTAAATTTTTATTTTTTTAAATCTTGTAAGTGCTGGAAAACAAGTCACAGACTCAGCAAAAGCAACAAATCAAAGATTTTCACCTTGGAATTAAGCAGGAGAAGCAAAAGATGATCCGGGGTGGTCTGTGCCCTCCACTGTAGAACATCAGCCAGGTAAAGAAACTGGGGACACAAACAAAAAGGAGGAGTTAAGGAGACATGTTTCAGAAGGCCAAGGCTATGCTCACACTGATTTTTTGAGGAGTTAAAAAAACATGACTTTTTCAAGCAGAAACCGCTTCAGGAAACTTTCCCTTTTAAGAGGAATTTTTCTTTTCCTGAAATGGTTTTGAATAATTTGTTTTCCAGAAGTATCCTTCACAGCCTTTTGATTGGACAGTGCTTGGTTGGGAGAGGTTTCCTTCAGGATACACTTTGAAGAAATGATATGCATCTTTTTTAATTCCACCATTTGTTTTTCAAAACCTTTATCAGGACAAAAAGCTCAAAGAACTTCTCAAATGGACAATAAAGTGGATTTCCCGGTTAAATGAATTGGAAGAGTTTTCGAAAAGAATTTTGGAGAGGATCTGCTCAATCAAATCCTCAAAAAAACTGTGTGTGAACATTGCCTAACTGTGCAAACCCATTACGATCATGAAACCGCCTTCACCTTCTTTGCCTGGTCATTGTCTTCTAGCTGAGAGACATCTCTACCACAAGCTTGTGCAATTCTTTTTCCAGCCACCAAGTTTCCCACAATCATGGAAGCAGGACCCACATCTAATACAATGAACAAACATTTAATACCGTTTTCCTGTAACGCACATCTGGTATATCGCGTAATATAGCAATGTACGTGAGGCAAGAATCAAGGTGTATACCTGGCTGTTTCTGTCGTGGTTTGGGCAGGTTGGTGACACACGTGTGCGGGCACATGAGGACATTGCATGGATGTAGAGAACCCTCCAAAAAGTGATGCTTTGTTTCAGAGATGTGAATCCCACCTAGCGGAGCCTTGGGAAGAGTGTTGGCAGGGACAAGTGCCAGACAGTACACACCCACCTGGTGAATGCTGTCTATCGCCTGTAGGAACAGTAATTGATGAGTGAAACAATTCTTGGCCACCAGTTGGTTCCATGATTCTTGTGGACGCAGTCTGATTTACCTGAAGAACTCGACTCATCCACTGGAAGCTGTCTTCTTCTGAGGAGTCAGGCCGCTGCTCTGCTACGAGCACAATCCTCTCGTCATGCAGCACATTGACCGAGAACACGGCTATCCTAACGGAAAGCAGAACATCCGACCCAACATTAACAAGTCCACATATAAAAGTCAATCTGCTTTGGTAAAGCACTCCAATATTAGAGGATGAGGCTGCAATTGCATAGATTACAAAGATTGCTGGGCTTCTCCTCTGTCAATAACCAATCATGAGGGGTCTAAGCAAGTGGACACTTTGCTACTTGCTCGGGGGCCCCAAATAGTAGAGGAAAATCCTTTTTGTACGCAGGGTCTCACATAAGCGATGATACATACAGATGTTCGCACTACACGACCTGTTATAATATCATTTTAGATCACGTTCTTACCTGCCTCTATATACAAACTTCATTGGCTCTACGGCAAGGGCTGTGGCTACTACATCATCACAGCTGTGCCGGCGTCCGCTTATCACCATCTGACCGTCCACTTTCCCAACAACAAAAACCAAACGCTCCTGCAAAGGTGAAAGATCGGAAATTATATGCTCAGCTGGGCAGAAAAAAGATGTCAAATACTTAAAAGGGAATCGGTCAGTAGGATCAACCCTCCTAAGCCATCTATATGGACATGTAGGACATAGGAAGCTGAACAACATGATACCTTGATATCTGCTATACGATGTCCTATTCCAGAGAAATCCACGTTTTTCTTAATATGTAAATGAGCTGTTAAGATCTATGGGCGGGACATAGATCTCCCTGAGAATCTGCCTCCAGAGCTCATTTTAAATGAAAGGGGGAGTTACCAATGTGAGACATGTAGATCAGGAGAAACACGTCTAGTCGCAATGTGACCAGAAGTATACAAATTGCATACTTAGTGTCACATGACCGCCTGCTCCTGTCACCGGAGAATCCTGACAGCGCACACTGTAGAAGCTGTGAGAATCACAAGTCTGCAGTCACACAGAGAGACTGCAGGCTTTTACCCTCAGGCCAGAGAACCCTTTTAAACAAAAATGTGTATTTCTCTGGAATAAAACATTGAATCGCAGATATCAAGGTATCGTTTTAATTATTTTTTCTATGACCTACATGCCCATATAGACGGCTTAGAAGTGTTGATCCTACTGACAGATTCCCTTTAAAGGGTTTGTCCCATGCAGTTTGTTCAGCCAGTCAACGTCCTACTTGCTGGGGGAAGCGGTGCACTCCAGCTTTTATTGATAGTTTGGACCACTGGTGTTGTTGTATTGCTAGCACAAACTGTATGCTTATAGGTGCAATAATAGGGGAGCATTTTGGCTCTGCAGCAATGGAGGAGTGAAGTAACAATGAAGTTAGCAGGGGTCAGAAGCTAACAGTGCGTTCCAGAAATCCCATCCATTTTCAAGCAGCGCTTACAAGCTCTATTGGACAGAGCTTGTAAGCACTGTGCATGTTATGGTCCCGCAGCAGCAGCTGGTAACCTAAGCTGCAAACTAAAAAATTAGTAATATGCCAAAAATTAATTGGCAAGTGACCCTCCCTCAATGGAGGAAATAATTTGGTTTTTGAATGATACAATTCTTATGGAAATATCAGGGGAATGCGGGGACATTTTCAAATATGTTAAATTACAAACGTCCTTGTATTTACAAGCAGTATCAAACAATACCCATCAATAAAGAAAGGAATAATCCCTTTAAGAATTTTTCTCTGAAAAAAAAACAACAAAAAGCTATACAAGTTGTGAGAATCTCACTTGCGAGATAAAGTTGGAAACTAGCGGGAGAAACCAACAACAATCTATTGCCATCATGTTATTTGATGGAGTTGAAGTTCGTGCGTTTCCTCATTAAATGCTACATATATTGCACTAATGTGCAACACACTCATATAATAAAAGTCAGATGTGCAGAACTAAACAGTGATGAAAAACAAAAAGACCCTTGAGATCCAGGAGTACTCACAGGACCGATGAAGCCCAAGAGCCCAGTTCTAATAAATGGCTTGGAGGAGACGGGATCTCCGTTGGCAGTAAGTGGCATCGTCTAAGAAAGAATAGATGTGATAAGCGCACACATTATTGTATGTAGGACATCTCGGGACAAATCTTCAGTCAATATTACACACCTCAAAGATATTCTTGGTAATTCCATGCAGACCGTAGTATGCGTTGCCTGCAGAGTGCGAGGAGACGCATAGCTCCCCGATTTCATCCGTCTTACATAGATGCGGTGGCCCCTCCACTTTCACCACACACATGGTGGCTGCAGAGAAAAGTAACGATCAGTCAGTCCTGGACGCAAGTTTAAGAAATACTGGACCAAAAATATGACCAAGTCCTTTCTTACCTCCAGGCATAACCTGCCCGACGTCCTGGACAGTAAGAACAGAGAGCTTCTCCTCCGTGTCCGCCCGAATGACACCATAGGTCAACCCATTCATTGATAGAACCACCTTTCCAGGGGGAACACCACCTAGATCTGGTGGCCTGAAAATTGAACAAAGGTTGAGTTGACCAAATTGCAAGCAGGAAAGGAAAAAGCATTGAGACTGAGATGTCAAGAGATGGACACAAAGTAATTCACCTGCGCATGGACACGGTGAGAGCCTCGGCTGAGCTGGCACAAGGACAGATCACTTCTGGCCTCAGACCCCGTGATTGGAAGACGTTAAGGAAGGCATCACAAGAAGATATGGACCCTGTAAATATAGATGCTCTTTAAAAAGTATGATCCCAAAGAGGTCAGTAGGACGATAATTGGTGGGGTGGGGTGGAGGTTGATATGTGAATTGGTAATATAGGCTCAATAACATCCCAGTGATCCCTTTGGTATCTTCAGAATTTAAAGGATAGGAGTTTAAGAAAAGAAAAGGGTTTTAACGTTAGACACTTACATGGATTTGCCCCATCTGCCACAATCAACATTCTCAGGGAACCTAGGCTGACGTCACGCTGGTCTCTCTGTGCGAGAAGAGACCAGTGCATGTCTCTAGACTTCACTAGTGCAACGCGGGCTGCGGAGAGAGGCAACAGGTTACAGTCAACAGGACAACTATCTAACCACACATCAAAGCCTTCAGAGGACTACCTTCACATTTCTGTTCCGTTCAGAGATACAGAAATTGAATTCACGTGAAGAACAAGTCCACTGCACAACTAATGCAAATGGAAGTTGAAAGACCCCAATGATTTTTAGGAGGTCCGTCTGGTTTCCATTATGTGTCAGATTTTAGAACATAAGAAAAAGTGCATCATGCAGAACATTTTGGCCCGAATTCATCAAAGCCAATTTTCTGGCATATAATGCTCGAAAAGTTGCAAAATATGTGTGCAATGTGCAAAAGTGTCAGAGTTACTTACTCCAGAAATGTCACTGCAGTCCCTCGCGGGAGGAGGATTTCTAGCGAGGGCGTGCACCACTAAGAAGATGCGCCAAATTCATCAAGTGATGCGCACCTCAATGAACTCAGCGCACTGTATTCCATGAGCCCTTCATTAAGGCTGGAATGTGTAATGCCAGTCTTAATGAATCGGCCCCTACATTTTCAGAAAACAGAACCCAGATTGACCCCATAACAATCACTGAGGTCCCTCTGCTTCGGTTTGCATCAGTAATGCAACGGATCCATTTAGGAAACACATTACATTTGTCAGCTCCTGGGAATGGAACAAACAATCAGAAATGTGAACTTATCCTAATTCTGGACATATTTCCAGTGCTCACTTTTCTCCAAAACAAGGAGGGTATCCTTAATAGAAATCTTTTAAAAGCCTCTTATCTTTTCTATCTTACTCACCCTCACCTTGCAGACAACAATCTGAGATCTCAAAAACATTGATATCTACAAAACCAGCATATTTATATGCATAAATATTAAAATTAATAATTTGCTTCTGTAATAATTCTTAAAAAGTATGATCAATCTCTATCAAAGATACAATTACTGCCTTGTACCTACATTTACTACTGACAGCTGTTATAAAGTCTGCACTATAGCAATATTGTAAGTTATCAGTAGGCGACTCATCTTGCTTCACAACAAAGAACTGGGCATGTTGACATTCAACATGTCCGATTCTTCTTTGCTTCGACATATTAAGAACATATTTTGGAAGAAGAGTGCGTTAGATGATTGGCTTGCCCCACTGAAATTGGGGGCATTTAGCCAACTAATATATAATATGTCACCTTTAATCTTTTTTGCTACAGAAATGAATGTCTAATAGGCCAGGGCATAAACTGTCCAACAAGCCAGGACGTAAATAGTACACTAGGCAAGGACATACATAGATACTAACAGGATGCCTCCTCCCGCTAAGCTTCATACAGGCACAAGGAACATACCTTTGTAAGCATTGACTTTTTGGATCCAGGACAATGGATTCACCTTCATCAAAGCGTATGGGATGCTGACTACATGCATGCGATTCATAACACTCTGAGATAGAAATATACAATGAGCAACACTCCACAGTCAGTGTTAAGGCAGCATATATGTCTGATCAGGAAGGTGCTCACCGTCAGCATTGCATGCCATAGACCAGCATCCCTCTTGAAGTCCAAGACATTGATCAGGGTTTCAGCTAGAATAGGTGACAATGAGAACATTTCTGACAACTTGCTACAGTTTGTAATGCAATACCATCATGCAATAACTACAATTTTCAAGTGTATTGAGGCTATTGATCTAAACTGCTGAAAAGTAAATACGAAAGCACATGTCTATGACAACTACTTAAGACTTATTCTTTCAAAAAAGTCCTCTGAAACGTGGAATATGACTGATACATTATGGGCAACTCCTCCACTTTCTTTTTGCATCAGATTTGACACAAAAAATGCTCCATTCATGTGACTGCAGACTTGTGGATCCTCACATCGTGTACACAGCACACTGAGGATTCTCTGGTTTCGGAATCGGTGGGTGTGTGACCGCAAGTTTGTGATTTGCATACATGGGTCGTGTGCCATCTAGATGGGCAAGACCTCGCTTATTGCAAGTGTATTGAGCAAGGCCGGCTACAGCTCAGTCGGAATGTGGCCAGAAGTATGCAAATCACATATTTGTAGTCACATGACCGCCCGGCCCCAGAATCGGATGAATCCTCACAGAGTGCAGTGCACACAATGTGAGGATTCACAAGTATGTAGTCACATGAGTGACTGCAGACATGTAGGCTATCTGACTGCAGACTTGTGAATCCTCACATCATGTGCACTGCATACTTCCGGCCACTGCATACTTCCTTTTTTATTAAAATGGGTCGCCCAGGTTTATCACGAAACACACTGGATCACAAAGCAGGATTCTGAATTATGAAAGGGCGCCAGCTGATAGGAACATTCACATTTGTGTCTGGCGGCTTTCCACAGGACATTGCAAAAAGACATTTATGAACATCTAGATATCTGACCAAGAATTAATGCATAGCTGTTCGGAAATGAGGACCCCTTTTAAAGCATTGCATATTTAAGAAATCCTTGTATAAAATGGTTATAATAAATTATGTAAGTGAATCTGACGCACTCACCTTCTGAGTAGCCGCATGCTTGGGTGAGTGCGTGACAGTGTGCCAGCATGGCCGACTGAGACACGGTTACACCCATAGTGCTGCCTTCTTTGCTGGTTTTATACTGCAGAAAAGAAAAGGTAAAAATGAGTATCTAAGTCAGACCTTAATCTACAATGCCATATTGACCCCTTAAGGACTTAGCCTAATTCGGCCCTAAAAGGGAATGTGCCAGGATTTTTATTATTTTTGCATTTTTTATTTTTATTTTTTTTGTCGAAGTAGCTGTATGAGTTATATTGGTCAGTGACACTATTTTGGGGTATATACAACCTGATACCTAACTGTAACCCCTTCCTGACATATGACGTACTATTAAGTCATATGTCAGGTCCCCATTTTTGATGCATTGCAAAATAACCTTGGCACTCAAAATTCTCTGTTAGTGATTTGTGATTTTTTATTGCAGTCCAAAAGGATAGTATACAGAACACAATTGTGTTCTGTATACTATCCTTTTGGACTGCAATAAAAAATCACAAATCACTAACAGAGAATTTTGAGTGCCAAGGTTATTTTGCATAGTATTAGGGCTCGGTCCCTTCTTGAGCACCACACTAGGGAGTGCAGCGATTACTCTTCCCCATTTTTGATGCAGGCTCAGGAACTGTGGGCTAATTCACATGCACTAAGAAGGAACACAGGACTCAGACGCCTACCATTATGACCAATCCTATAAAAAGGTGATTTTTTTTCTGGGGATTACCTTTTTGCCATATCAGATTTCAAATTATGATTTTTTTTTTTTTTTTTTTCAGAAGTCTCCCTATGCCATCTTGGTGCTCCTCAGAAAAAGAAACTTTACCCCATGCAACACCTATCAGAGGCCTCTCTCCCCCAGCCAAATCAGTTCTCCTGCTTTGCACTGATGAGGAGCAAAAACCCCAAAACACGTCTGCAAATAGTATATCTTGTTTGGCTTCTCCTAAGTCATGTGGCAAGGTTCGTTAAAGGAAATCAGTGAAAAGGTTTTCCAGCAATGTTTCACTTACTGCTCTGCTTGGTGCAGTTGATAGAATCCCTGTTTTCTCTGCTGTAAATGTAGCAGTGGTCAGAATGCTGAGCTAAGTATAACCCCACCTACACCCCTGATTGGCAGCTTCCTTCCAAGCTGCCAATCAGTGGTGGGGGCGGGGTTACACAGATTAGTTGGACTGGTTTGCATTCGACACCTAGTCCTCTGATCATAATCTCCTGCTGATAAAACACTGATTGTATTGAAACTACAGCAAGCTGCAGGGCAATTGACATATCCCTGGAATCAGACTCCCTGCCCCTACATGATGGTGCTCTTAGATTAAATAGCAAAAACCTGCTGACAGATTCCCTTTAAAGGGTGGATACTGACTTTTAGCATTGCTATTTCCAAATGGTGACCCTAGAGTAGTTCTAGTCCTCTTGCGCTCTGAAAAAAAACCTATTTGCATAAGAAACTTTAGGAATAAAATGTACACTGACAGTTTACCTCAATATACGCAGGATCACTGCTGGCATCCCCGATATGTGGATGCCAGTCTTTGGGAGGCTTCATTAAGTGTTTTCCATCAATAACAAACCATGCCAGACGAGGCCAACCTAAGAAGAAGATAAGGATAGGCGTTATAGACAAGTCCAATCTTGCCAAGTTACCGTAATTTAACCCTTACCCTTTCTGGTTTGGATCTTATTGAGGTTCTCTATAATCCCTTTGAACAAGCACTCTTCCCATCAAAATTTTTATCCTCTTAATATATTGCAGTCATCATATTATATAGCACTGTGTACTTACAATTGCTCATTTTGCCTCTCTACCAGCTAATTCTTCTTTTTCCTCTGCTCTATGTAGAAACAGGAAGTCCCTATACATGCTTTTATCATTCCCCTCTTAAACTCTTGACCCAGCTGTTCCCTCCTCGCCCCTGCGAGCGACTTTTGCAGTGTTTTAGACCTCATTATAATTGTGTAATATAGGGCTGCCTTTCCCCCAGTCTTTTTCTCCAAAATATAGACTGAACAGGCCGTCTGGGTCCAAAATAGAGACTGAACAGGCAGTCCGGGCTTTTACCTTTGAAAGTCACTACGTCTCCTGTCTGGGCTTTAGGTAGTCCTTTCTGACAAACATCTGTTGTTAGAGCCAGTGAGACTCCACAACTGCCCAGGAGGAAGCCGATCTGCTGACTGCCCGCATCCTGCAAAACAGCAAAGTATAACTGGCTCAGTACAAGAATGTTACCATTTTAAAGGGATCGGTAAGCAAATTGTTCCCTCCCATCTGATTACATGAACATGTAGCTCACTATCAGATAAGGCAATCCGTATCTCTATATAGTTAATCTATTGCTCCATTACCGAGAAATCGTCCTTTTAATTCTTGTACAAATAAGACTAGAAGTGCTCTGGAGGTGACAAAGCACTTACCGGTGTTTGCCCTCGGCTCTATTCTCCGCCTGTTTCTGCTTGACTGACATCTCACCGAGTCTGTGATTTTCGCGCCTGTGCATTAGGGTCTCAAAGCCAGTGCCCAGGGTAAGCATTACGCAGCACGATCATAAGAGCCTGACTTCACGGAGCCAATCAAGCAGAAGCAGGTGACGTTAGGTGGGGAACAAGAGCCAGGAGGGCAGTAGCCCGGGAAGTGCTCCATCACACCTGGAGCACTTGCATTTGGATTAAAACAGACTTTTCTCAGCAATGGATCAACTACATAAAGATATGGATTGCCTTATCTTCTAAAGGCGACGTATCCATTTAAATAATTTTAACGAGGCACATGCTGACAAATTCACTGAAAATTGGTTTTCCAGGAATAGAAAAAAAAAAAATAGAAAATACCATTTTTAATAAATTTTAAAATACCTTTAGTTAGCAAATGACACTCATTTTGCCTAGGAAGGTAATCACTGTAGACTGAAAATGGCTGCTGTGTTGTTACACTGACAGAAAGCAATACTGAAATGTTAGTAGGACTTGTGCCTGTGAGCATGTGCAGTAGTAAGCTAAATTACTGTGAGCTGGAGATAGCTTGAAAGTATGTGGTAAAGATCATCTCCAGGTAATACAACTGTTCTGCATTCAGAAATACAGGGTGGACGCAGTGGGAGCAGCCTCTTCTTCCCTCAACACTCCTGGTATCTCCAATATTAGATCAGATAGGGTGGTCAGCAGTATGAGCAGCCTCTTCTTCCCTCAACACTCCTGGTATCTCCAATATTAGATCAGATAGGGTGGTCAGCAGTATGAGCAGCCTCTTCTTCCCTCAACACTCCTGGTATCTCCAATATTAAATCAGATAGACAGGTTGGTCGGGAGTGTGAGCAGCCTCTTCTTGCCTCAGCACTCCTGGTATCTCCAATATTAGATCAGATAGACAGGGTGGACAGCAGTGTGAGCAGCCTCTTCTTACATCAGCACTCCTGGTATCTCCAGTATTAGATCAGATAAATAGAGTGGACAGCAGTGTTAGCAGCCTCTTCTTACATCAGCACTCCTGGTATCTCCAGTATTAGATCCGATAGACAGGGTGCACAGCAGTGTGAGCAGCCTCTTCCTACCGCATATCTCCAGTAATAGAGCACATTTTCCTACATGTCAAGTGGAGCTTCCTACTGCACATGCTCACAGGCACATGTCCCATTAACATTCTATGACAGATTACAGTTAGTGTAAGAAGACAGCGGCCATTATATTTCTATAGTTATTACCCTCAAACAAGTGTGATTTGCTAATTAAAGGTATCTGAAAATTAATTTATAATGCTATTTCCTTAAGTTTTTCTATTTAAGGAGAATCCCTTTAAGAAGAGTGGAAATTGCTTGCTGTCATGATTTACCTTCCTTGTCAGTGGCACTTCGATGGGCACAGGAATAAGGTCTGAAAGGAGACAACCATAAAATGCTACCATGAACATCACAGGGTCACTATTCGGAAACACAAGAGCCACCTGTAACATAAACAGCAGTTTGTGAGATCAACATTCCCTAAATAATAAGTAGCATAAAAATAATTAAACACATTATATAAGACATAAATAACCACATAGTACATCAAATGTCGCTAATGTAGTCAACATTTCTTTAGTAGCAGAAAAAAAGTGGCTCCTTCAATCCGTGAAACGCATTGTCTAAGTTCAAGAAAAATTTCTGCAATCGCTCTTTGTGCCTGCACACTGACGAATCTTGACAATGCGGAAAGTGCACACTGTCCGCATTCTCCTCCATTTCCCGCGCGAGAGGGAGGTTAAGTGACCACAAGTGTGTGACTTGCATACTGGTGATAACGTTCTGAGTAGATTAAGAAGTCAAACAGTGGCTGCAGAAATTTCTCCCGAGTCTAGAAATCCTCTTTAAATAACCAAATAGAATTGTATTAAATAGAATTAAAATACAAGTTTTACTATATAAAAAGAGCGGCTTCAATATATAATACTCAATGACATAATATTCTTAATTAACACATTAAATTACAAAGGCTGCAATACCCACATGTAGGTAATCAAAAAGAAGTCTGATTTCTAACAGGGTCCTATCCATGCACACAAACACATAACAGCACAAGTCTTCCTTAAAGGGAACCTGTCCACAGGATTTATCACTATAAAGTAAAGGTATGGCCATAAGGGCGCTATTACACTGATTAAATTGATACCTTTGTTGAAGGAATAAAATCAGTGGTTCTTTTTTAATCATGGTTTTAAGTTTTCTTCCTCTGATGAGATCTTCTATGCATTGAGGGTGTTCCAAAGACCCTACAACCCAGACCGGCCTCAATGCACAGAAGACCTCATCAGAAGAAAACTTAAAACCATGATTAAAAAAGAACCACTAATCGGGTTCCTTCAACAAAGGTATCAATTTAATTAGTGTAATAGCGCCATTATGGCCATACCTTTATTTTATAGTGATAAATCCTGATGACTGGTTCTCTTTAAGAGAGAGGGGAAAAAAAGAGCACTAAAAAGACAAAAAAGAAAACAAAACACACTATTCAGAGGCTCGTCTGTCTGCAAAGTGGTCACGGGCAGCACAAGACTGCAATACTCGACGTGAGCAGATCACATGATACTGTCCATAGATCCCATGTAGTCATATACCCGGCATCTTAGATCGAGAAAGAACCTGCATTGTTAAGGCTCCATGCCTCTAAGCCAAATATATAAAATACAACAACCCTTTCTCTTTATACCATAGCAGTAATTTCCAGACATGCTTTATTGCTTTATGAAGCCTGCACATTTACCTACCCTGTCCCCCGGCTTAAGGAGAGACTCGTTTTTGCTGGTCAGCTTGTTTAATAGCGTGTATGCTAGCTTAACACTTCGACTCCACAATTTACCTAAAATTATACAAATGCATTATATAAGATACCGTTATCCTGTAAAGAAGAAACGTTAGCACATATATCCACCATTAGGTCAACCACCCATTACATATCACAGCCACTGTGTAAATCATAAAAAAATTATATTTTTTTTTAACAGGATGTAAATTAAAAATATCAATCAATCCAATAAAAGAGTTATATGTCATTTTCTTACATAGTATGTCGCCACCTGGTGTTCTAAGAGTATAGCAATGTGCAGGTCCATCGGCTGCTGGTCACCCATGATCAGTCATGCTCCCAACAGCCAGGTCTCTGCACAGTCGTCCCCCGATAACTGCAGAGTAACCAACAGCAAGCAGGGCAGAAAGCTATTTCTACTGATTGCTCTACAGTTACCAAGGGCCAGGGAACAGTGACTGAGCATATAGGATTAACAGAATTAAAGGGGGTTGTCCACTAGTGGACAACCCTTTATTAAGGGTTCCAGGGAGAACATTTTCTTTTAATTCATACCTCACCTCCTGGATAGGCGCTGCTCATCCCGTAGTTAGCACTGTGTCCTCCAAAAGTCTAGTAGGATCAACATCTGTCGGGGGCGTCATAAGCACTGTAGCCAATTAGCAGCCTCTGATCAGCTACAGCATTCAATTTTTGTCTGAATGGAAGAAATTGGCAGGGGTGCAGCACTGACTATGGGAGAGTATCTCCGGCCTGAGAGATGATTAATAATTGTTTTTCTTTACCTCTCTTGACCCATTAATAAGGAGTTGTGTAGTAACAGACAAGCCCTTTAAGCTTAGTAGATAGACCTGGATACTGCTATATAATATGAACACTAGGTGGCGTCATACTATAAGTAAGTTCCATAACTTTAAGGGAGATTTAGCAGCATGTATGATTTATACAATGAATCTGGGACCACCGCCAATTGAGAAGAGGGGTCGCGAGTCCTCCTTTTGAATGGAGTCGCGGCTGAGCATTTGCACTACCGCTCTATTGCCGAGTATAGCACTCAGCGAGTCCTACAATGAGTGGAGCAGTACGAAGCATTCATGACAGTCACTAATGTCAGAGAATGGAACACAGGGCCCCCGTTCTCATGATTGGCACAAAAATAATCAGCCCAGAATACGGACATTAAAGGAGTTTTCCCATTGTGAAAACTCATGACCTCCCCACATGATGGGTGCCGAATGTTAGATTGGTGGGGTCCCACCATTCTTGAGAATGGGTTTTGGGTGTTTCAATGGAGCAGCGGTTCTGTATGTAGACTGCTGTTCCAATCAAAATCTACGAAGGCGTGTAGGGATAGCGGAGTATATCACATAGCTAACTTCATCAGTTCCACACAGGGGCAGACATACCGCCGGTGCAGCAGCACCGGGGTGGGGAGGTGGAAGGGGACCCTTGCCGGGCAGTAATAATGAGGGCAATCTGGACTGTTGCTCTGAGCCCGAGGCTCCGGGGGTCCCATTGCCAGATTGCCCTCATCATGTGCGGCGGGCAGGGAGCTATCATGTAGCTCCGCTGCCTACAAGAGAGAATGACAGCGGAGCCACAGGCATCCATCCTCTGCTTCCTGCCCGACCCTTTCTCTCTGACACAGGCACGCACAGCTTGATGACGTCAGCACGCCGCGCATGGAGAGGTGAGTGTGTTTATTTTTTTTTCCCAGTACATGGGGCGAAGGACAATATGAGGGATGTGGGGCAGGGGACAATATAAGAGATGTGGGGCAGGGGACAATATGGGGGATGTGGGGCAGGGGACAATATGAGGGATGTATGGCTGGGGACAATATGAGGGATGTGGGGCAGAGGACAATATGAGGGATGTGGGGGAGGGGACAATATGAGGGATGTGGGGGAGGGGACAATATGAGGGATGTGGGGGAGGGGACAATATGAGGGATGTGGGGGGGGGGATATGAGGGATGTATGGCAGGGGACAATATGAGGGAGGGGACAATAGGAGGGATGTGGGGCAGAAGACAATATGAGGGATGTGGGGCAGGGGACAATATGAGGGATGTGGGGCAGGGGACAATATGAGGGAGGGGACAATAGGAGGGATGTGGGGCAGAAGACATTATGAGGGATGTGGGGCAAGGGACAATAGGAGGGATGTATGGCAGGGGACAATATGAGGGATGTGGGGCAGGGGACAATAGGAGGGATGTGGGGCAGGGGACAATAGGAGGGATGTGGGGCAGGGGACAATAGGAGGGATGTGGGGCAGGGGACAATAGGAGGGATGTGGGGCAGGGGACAATAGGAGGGATGTGGGGCAGGGGACAATAGGAGGGATGTGGGGCAGGGGACAATAGGAGGGATGTGGGGCAGGGGACAATAGGAGGGATGTGGGGCAGGGGACAATATGAGGGATGTGGGGCAGGGGACAATATGAGGGATGTGGGGGAGGGGACAATATGAGGGATGTGGGGGAGGGGACAATATGAGGGATGTGGGGGAGGGGACAATATGAGGGATGTGGGGCAGGGGACCATATGAGGGATGTGGGGCAGGGGACCATATGAGGGATGTGGGGCAGGGGACCATATGAGGGATGTGGGGCAGGGGACCATATGAGGGATGTGGGGCAGGGGACCATATGAGGGATGTGGGGGAGGGGACCATATGAGGGATGTGGGGGAGGGGACAATATGAGGGATGTGGGGGAGGGGACAATATGAGGGATGTGGGGGAGGGGACAATATGAGGGATGTGGGGGGGGGGATATGAGGGATGTATGGCAGGGGACAATATGAGGGATGTGGGGCAGGGGACAATATGAGGGAGGGGACAATAGGAGGGATGTGGGGCAGAAGACAATATGAGGGATGTGGGGGAGGGGACAATATGAGGGATGTATGGCAGGGGACAATATGAGGGATGTGGGGCAGGGGACAATATGAGGGAGGGGACAATAGGAGGGATGTGGGGCAGAAGACATTATGAGGGATGTGGGGCAAGGGACAATATGAGGGATGTATGGCAGGGGACAATATGAGGGATGTGGGGCAGGGGACAATATGAGGGAGGGGACAATAGGAGGGATGTGGGGCAGAAGACATTATGAGGGATGTGGGGCAAGGGACAATATGAGGGATGTATGGCAGGGGACAATATGAGGGATGTGGGGCAGGGGACAATAGGAGGGATGTGGGGCAGGGGACAATAGGAGGGATGTGGGGCAGGGGACAATATGAGGGATGTGGGGCAGAGGACAATATGAGGGATGTGGGGCAGAGGACAATATGAGGGATGTGGGGGAGGGGACAATATGAGGGATGTGGGGGAGGGGACAATATGAGGGATGTGGGGGAGGGGACAATATGAGGGATGTGGGGGAGGGGACAATATGAGGGATGTGGGGGAGGGGACAATATGAGGGATGTGGGGGAGGGGACAATATGAGGGATGTGGGGGAGGGGACAATATGAGGGATGTGGGGGAGGGGACAATATGAGGGATGTGGGGGAGGGGACAATATGAGGGATGTGGGGGAGGGGACAATATGAGGGATGTGGGGGAGGGGACAATATGAGGGATGTGGGGGAGGGGACAATATGAGGGATGTGGGGGAGGGGACAATATGAGGGATGTGGGGGAGGGGACAATATGAGGGATGTGGGGCAGAGGACAATATGAGGGATGTGGGGCAGAGGACAATATGAGGGATGTGGGGCAGAGGACAATATGAGGGATGTGGGGCAGAGGACAATATGAGGGATGTGGGGCAGAGAACAATATGAGGGATGTGGGGCAGGGGACAATATGGGGGATGTGGGGCAGGGGACAATATGGGGGATGTGGGGCAGGGGACAATATGGGGGAGGGGACAATAGGAGGGATGTGGGGCAGGGGACAATATGGGGAGGGGACAATAGGAGGGATGTGGGGCAGGGGACAATATAAGAGATGTGGGGGAGGGGACAATATGAGGGATGTAGGGCAGAGGACAATATGAGGGATGTGGGGGAGGGGACAATATGAGGGATGTGGGTGAGGGGACAATAGGAGGGATGTGGGGCAGAGGACAATGTGGGAAGGGAAGCAAAAGGCCAGAAAAAGCCATACAGCTGACAAATACTATTGAGATCTCTGCTACTGGAAGTGGAAAAGAAGAACAAAGACAAAAAAATCTAAATAATAAAAATATGGGAGGAAGAGAAACCAATCACAAACTAAAATGTTTTTATACAAATGCACAAAGCATGGGCAACAAACAAGGAGAATTGGAACTACTAATGCAGGAAAAGGAATATGATGTCATTGGAATCACTGAAACTTGGTGGGACGATACACATGATTGGAATAAAAGGCTAAAAGGATACAACTTATTTGCAAGAAACAGACTTGATAAGCGAGGAGGAGGTGTTGCATTGTATGTTAGAAAAGCGTATATCTGCACAGAGATTGAAGCTTCAGAGACTGGGAGTTCTGTGGAAACTGTTTGGGTAAGAATACAAGGAGAGAACAACGGAAAGGACACCATTGTAGGCATTTACTACAGGCCACCTGGGCAAGCTGAAGATATGGATGAACTCTTTATGTATCAAATGACCAAGTTCTCCAAAAAATATGACGTAGTGGTCATGGGAGATTTCAACTATCCAGACATTTGTTGGGAATCTCTCTCAAGTAAAACTAACAGGTCAAGCAAATTCTTATCCTCTCTTGCTGACAACTTTATCTTCCAAAAGGTAGGGGAGAAAACAAGGGGATCTGCTACTTTGGATCTAATCCTTATAAACAGGGAGGAAATGGTTGAGGAGGTAAAGGTGGCTGGGACCCTAGGAGGCAGCGATCATGCTATTATAGAATTTTGGATAACTAGAGGAGGAAGACATGTGAAGACTCAAACTTCAAGGTTAGATTTTAGAAAGGCAGATTTTAAGAGACTCAGAAAGAGAATAGGAGGGATCCAATGGCTGGATGTCCTTAAGGACAAAAATGTCCAGGAAGGATGGGAAATTTTTAAAAATGAGATTCTCAAAGCACAATCGTTAACAATCCCGAAAAGTAGGAAGAATGGGAAGCATTTAAGGAAACCAGGATGGATGAACACAGAACTTAAACACATGCTAAAAAGAAAGAAAGAAATGTTTATTAAATGGAAAGAGGGAGGCATATCTAAAGAAGATTATAATGCAGTCTGCAGATCCTGTAGGGCACGTATCAGGTTAGCTAAAGCTGACAATGAATTAAGGCTTGCAAGAGATGTCAAAAGCAATAAAAAAGGATTTTGGGGGTATGTCAAAAGTAAAAGAAAAGTCAAAGATGCTATAGGATTTTTACAGGATGAAAATGGAGAAATGGTAAGAGAGGATGTTGAGAAGGCCGAACTTTTTAATTCCTATTTTGCATCTGTTTTCTCTCAGAAAGAAAATGTAACATCAACTGATCTTCACTGTCCTTTTAAAGGAATAGAGGAATCCAAGTTATCAGTAAACAGAAAGATTGTGAGGGAATATTTAGCTAACATAAATGAGTTCAAGTCTCCGGGTCCAGATGAATTACACCCCAGAGTACTGAAGGAGATTGTAGAAGAAATTTTAGAACCACTCTCCATAATCTTTGAAAATTCTTGGAGAACAGGAGAAGTCCCAGAAGACTGGAGAAGAGCAAATGTTGTTCCTATCTTCAAAAAGGGGAAGAAGGTGGACCCAGGGAACTATAGGCCGGTGAGTCTGACTTCTATACCAGGAAAGATCTTTGAACAAATTATTAAACAACATGTATGTAAGTACATGGATAAGAAAGAAGTGATTAACCAGAGTCAGCATGGGTTTGTAACTAACAAGTCATGTCAGACTAACTTAATTTCCTTCTATGACAGAATCACTGACTGGGTGGATCAGGAAAATGCTGTAGATATAGTATATCTTGACTTCAGCAAAGCATTTGACAAAGTATCTCACATCATCCTTATTGAAAAAATGACCAAGTATGCAATGGACCAGGCAACTGTTAGGTGGATTCATAACTGGCTTAGTGATCGGACTCAAAGGGTGGTTGTAAATGGCTTCACATCCAGCTGGATGAATGTCTCAAGTGGGGTACCACAGGGCTCCGTCCTGGGACCTGTATTGTTCAACATCTTTATCAATGATTTAGATGAAGGAATTGAGGGTAAACTGATTAAATTTGCTGATGACACAAAGCTAGGAGGGATAGCTAATACTAGAGAAGAGAGAGAGAGGATTCAAAAAGACCTAAATAAACTGGAGCAGTGGGCAGCAACCAACAGAATGGTTTTTAACAGGGAAAAATGCAAAGTACTACATCTGGGCAATAAAAATGAAAAAAGCATATACAGAATGGGAGGAATAGAGCTAAGCAACAGTACATGTGAAAAAGACTTAGGTATACTAATAGATCATAGACTGAACATGAGTCAACAGTGTGATGCAGCAGCAAAAAAGGCAAATACAATTCTGGGATGTATTAACAGAAGCATACAGTCTAGATCACGTGAAGTCATTATCGGTCTTTACTCCTCTTTGGTCAGACCTCATCTGGAATACTGTGTACAGTTTTGGGCACCACATTTTAAAAAAGACATAGACAAACTGGAGCAAGTTCAGAGAAGAGCGACCAGAATGGTGACTGGTCTGCAAACCATGTCCTATGAGGAACGGTTGCAGGATTTGGGAATGTTTAGCTTGCAAAAAAGAAGACTGAGAGGAGACTTAATAGCTGTCTACAAATATGTCAAGGGCTGTCACATTGTAGAAGGATCATCTTTATTCTCATTTGCACAAGGAAAGACTAGAAGCAATGGGATGAAACTAAATGGGAGGAGACACAGATTAGATATTAGAAAAAACTTTTTGACAGTTAGGGTGATTAATGAGTGGAACAGGCTGCCACGAGAGGTGGTGAGTTCCCCTTCAATGGACGTCTTCAAACAGAGGCTGGACAGACATCTGTCTGAGATGATCTAGTGAATCCTGCTTTGAGCAGGGGGTTGGACCAGATGACCCAGGAGGTCCCTTCCAACTCTACCATTCTATGATTCTATGATTCTATGACAATAGGAGGGATGTGGGGCAGAGGACAATAGGAGGGATGTGGGGCAGAGGACAATAGGAGGGATGTGGGGCAGAGGACAATAGGAGGGATGTGGGGCAGGGGACAATATGAGGGATGTGGGGCAAAGGACAATATGAGGGATGTGGGGCAAAGGACAATATGAGGGATGTGGGGCAAAGGACAATATGAGGGATGTGGGGCAAAGGACAATATGAGGGATGTGGGGCAAAGGACAATATGAGGGATGTGGGGCAGAGGACAATATGAGGGATGTGGGGCAGAGGACAATATGAGGGATGTGGGGCAGAGGACAATACTACGACTACTAGCAACTAGATATCTGTCACTATATCAGTGTTCGTAACCATGGATACCCAAGGTCCTGGAATGCCTGAACATGAGGAAAAATATAGCGAATCAGAAGAACTACGCTGCATTTCTAATTAGAGGCATTTTCTAATATTATTAGTATTACACCTACTACATATTGGGATAGGATCTTGGAGATGGGAATACCCCTTTATGTACCGGATAATGTCTTCTCCCAACCCCAAATTCATTATGATGCTAACAAGAACTTATAATGAATGGGGGGAAGTGACACATGACAGGGACTAAGGCTATGTGCACAGGTTTAGGATTTGCAGCAGAAAACTTTGCATAGCCTAATGTGTTGGCAGGAAGAACGCGGAGTAAAATACATTTTTTGCCACGTTTTTTACATGCTTCTGTTGCGTATTTCCCCCCGCTCATTAATATGGGTGAAAAACACTGCAAGGATTGACATTCTGCCTCTCAAGTCTATGCTTCTACTAGGGGTTCAAGTGTCTCTGCCCTTATCCATATGTATGTCACTTGACAAATGGTAAGGTTTTAATATTAGAGTTAGGACTGTCCCATAAGGGTTACCGTGACGTGGTGGGATGGCTTTTGCATTATTTTGATCAAAATTATGTTAACTAAATACCCTTTATTATTTATTATTATTTTTGCACTGTGCGATTTATCCATTTACTTCCAGGTATTTGGGTATTTTGCTTGTCTTTGGTTTTTCTCTGTTTAGTGGCCTTATGTGAACATGCATTTACATTTTGCATGCACATCAATTTACGTTTCCGTTCAGACTCCCAGTTTTTTTCTTTGTAGTTTAGTGTGCTTTAGTGCATATAAGGGTGTGGCCGCCCTTTGTCTGAGTTGAAAGGTTCATTCTGCCTCTCAGGTCTATGCTTCTACTAGGGGTTCAGTCTCTCTGCCCTTATCCATATGTATGTCATTTGACAAATGGTAAGGTTTTAATATTAGAGTTAGGACTGTCCCATAAGGGTTACCGTGACGTGGTGGGATGGCTTTTACATTATTTTGATCAAAATTATGTTAACTAAATACCCTTTATTATTTATTATTATTTTTGCACTGTGTGATTTATCCATTTACTTTGAGGTATTTGGGTATTTTGCTTGTCTTTGTTTTTTTTCCAAGAATTTACATTATGCAGATTTTAATCTGCTTCAAATCTGCAAGGGAAAAATAAGCAACATGTGCATGAGACTTCAGGGATTCTCTTTCACTTTGCTTGTACTTTACCTTGCATATTTCCATAACAGAAGCACAGTGTGTGCACAGAGCCTTAAAGTTAATTGGGGAGAGACTGAATAATTTATATTTATTGGATGGCAGAGATTATAGTTAAGCACAGTGCTGCTTATTTTATATTTTGATTGGTGAGTGGCTAATAGCATATTAATGGTGGGGTACAAATCTATAGTAAGGGCGCAGTGCAGAGGAGACACATGTACAGTATCTATACAATATATGTGACCTTGCTATTTTTAGGGCTGCGGTGATCATCTTGACAAGACGAGTCGTGGCTGGGAGATGCGGACATGAAGATCTGACCAGATGGAGAACAAACAACAGAAAACTACTCTAATCAGATGAGACGTCAGCGGTAAGTACCTGGATGTAAATATTATTCTGTATTGTATGATGTGGAGAGATAATATTATTTGTAAAATCCATTAGGTTGTATTCTCACATTTGTGTGATATGTCTGTATGCTGACTTTTTTTTATTTTTTTATTCGGATGGCACACGGACTCGTAGAGCTTTATAGATCCATTCACACATACGTGAAAATCACGGATCTGACAATGAGATCTGTGAGAGTCAGAGAATGTCCTGTTCTTATCCGATTTTGAGGATTAGAATAGGACATGCTCAATGTGTCTGTAACAGCGGGCAGCACACTGACACAACATGGATACAGGAATGTAGCCTTATTATGTATAGCACAGTCCCTTAGTATGTAGTGAACTCATTTATTATGTATAGCACCGTCCTTAGTCATAGTTTCCTCTGTTATTATGTATGACACCATCCCTTATTACGTACCATCCTCTCTAGTTATATATGGTGCAGTCCCTTATTATATAGCTTCCACTGCTGTTATGTACACTACCGTCCCTTATATAGAGTATTCTCGTTATTGTTAATCACTGTGCCCTCCCTTTGTTACATAGTCGTCTCTTGTTAGATATATAATGACTGCTGATGGAGCAGACGGTGACCAGAAGACCAGTCCATCAGCTCCTCCATCAGCTGTCTTTTCAGTTTATAACTAACAAGAAAGAACGGTATGTATCGAAGACAGGGGGCTATAAATGATCCAATATGTAAGGGACGGTGCTGTACATAACAAAAGCGGGCACTGTGTAATAAGGGACGGTAATATATATAATAAAAGAGACCACTTAAGATATATATATATCTGTAGCTGTCGCCATAAAAGGAAGGGGGCCTAGACGTCTTTCTTGCACAGGGACCCCAAGCTGTCAGTGCCCGTCCCTGGTCCAACAGACTAACCAGAGCAGAGGTGTCCATTGCTTGACCGCCTCTCTAATTCAAATGGAATACACAGGACCCTCATTTTGTCATAGGTGACCTCAGGGATCCAACATTATATAGCTTTTAACAGTAGGGAAAACCCATTTAAACTTTTATAAATATGGCTATTTTTTTCACTTACCATAGGTTAGTGTGTACATTGCTTTGCCAGTAGTGTCCAAAGAGGTAAGACATGGGGCTTTTGGTTGCGTAGTCCCCCAGCGGTGAAGAGCTGTCAGCAATGAGGGAGGCCAGTTAGACACAACTCCAAGGGGTTCTCCTTTGAGAAGTGCCATTTCCGTGCCTTCTGGCTTTGGCTGGTTGGGGTCTGGCTGTTGAACTACATAATATAAAGCAGGGGAGACTTGATATAGGAGGAGTTTAGAAATAAAATAGTTTGTTTTTCATAAAAAGAAGTCTGTCAGCACAAAATGATTGTTAAAGGCAAGCACATGTGCTCGGTGCACCCTTGATGTGACAAATAGTTCAGTGCATCTTTTCACCTACTCCTTTTCCACATCTCCCTTATTATTATTTTTAAAAAGCGGGGAGTTGCCTGGAAAATTCCCACAAATTTGGGATAGATGGATTGAATCTGCTTAACTGGTCGGAAGGTGTGGGTAAAGAGAGGGAGGAGGGCCTTCAGGGGCCAAAAGATGCACTGAACTGTTTGGCCACACTAAGGGTGCATCGAGCACCTGAGCTTAGTTTGAACAGTTGTTTTGTGCCAGTAGACGTCCTTCAAATTATCTGTGAATTCTTACCCTCCAGGAGCTCCTCAAAATCATCCACAAAGAATTCTCTTAGAGGAGGACGCTTTGGCCTTTTTAGGGTATTGAGAAGCTGCTGAATTTTGGAAGAGACTCTGCTGTTTACAGGCACACCTATTGGGAAGGAACGGAAGTATGAGGCTACAGTGCGTATCTGGTCTTAGTAGGTCTACTCAAAGCATCTAATAATACTAACGCACCATCTGCCGTTTCTAATATGCTGCTGTTGAACCCCCGTGGCACTCCACGCACAGATGCCACCTGTGGACGCTCATGATGAGAGTTTCCTAGGAGTCCAGTGGTCACGTCAGGTGGTGCAGAAACACTCTCTGGTTATCAGGATGAAGAACATGACATATGGTTCTGATCACTGTCTGAAACCTTATGAAGGCACCCAATGATCACATACCCGTCTTGGTCAGTGTCATGACACAAAGATTAGTAAATAAAAAAACACAACAAAAAAAAAAAAGAAAAACAAAAAAAAAAAAAGAAAACTATTTTGAGTTAAAATTTCTAATTAATTGATATAGTTAAAGGGTTACAGCCATATGAGCATTACCTCCAAATAGGATTATCCACAAACCTTTATGGTGATATCGTTACAATGTGTCATGACATGTCCCAACTACTTGGCCAGTGTGGCGTTTTCTCGCTGGCCAATATTACAGTGCTATCATCTTTCCATAAGACTTGGCAGCACATGCCCTGATACTGACCTATCTGGGCATGTGCCATGAGGTCTGCCAGCATGGTGGCAGCTGCGATGACGGGGCAGCTGTTGGAGGCCGCAGGCTTGGCTCCTGGGTGGGATGAGGTGGAGGATGCTGATGATGAGGTGGAGGAGCCCTGGGTTACTCTGCTAATCCAGGGCTCTACACTCGAATGACCTTGAAGCGGAGTGGATGTGATGCCTCCCTGACGGAGCAATGAGCCCTCATCCTCCGAAGCTGACGAGGTGTCTGTGTAAAATAACCGTGGATACCTAAATAGCAAAACTTTTTTTGTACAATGTCTAATACATTAAGAAGGAACTGAAAAAGAAACTCGTTGAGAATGAAAAAGCAAATGCATAGTATGAATGAGGCAGCGCACACCGCGACAGAACCAGTCATTGTGCAGACGTGGCTCTATGGATCCTTATTAGTGATGAGCGAGCATGTGCGGATATCCAGTTATCCGAGCATGCTCAGAATTCGGGCATGCACGCTACTGTATCTGAACCTGACTGGATAGCATGCTCGCTCATCACTACTCCTTATCCAGTCAATGAGGGGCTGTACGTCAGCTAGAAAGAATCAATATATATTTACCTGGCGGCGTGTAGGTCTCTAGTGAGGGCTGGACCAGGGCAGAGCGTCGTTTAGAAGGCATCGGCATTTTTCTCTCCTTGTATTTAGCCAAAGCTGCTTGCACGGCTTCTGTGTGAACATCTGCACAACACAGAAAATCCTGGTCTATGGGTGGAGACGTGACTAGTAGCCCAAAAAGAGCGCGCAGAAGGTTATAGGAAATACTAACTGATATGTAGAAAATAGGTGTGCGCTTATAGAGCACGCAGAACGCCTAGAAAAAAGGAAAATGCTACTTAGACATTTATATAGGGGACTTAACCCCCATAAAAATCATAACGAATATTTTAGAGTTGTAGATGAACTTTGAATACCTATACAAACGAGGGCATTTATGTGCACCTCTGGCTCACTAGGTCCTCAAGTTCCATATCATTTGCGATCATTGTCATTTGTCCTGATGAAGAGGTATGATCACCTCGAAACGCGTTGACAAATAAAACCACATCCATACCACATCTGGTTTCCTGTACCTCATTTGCAAGTGGATTAAGGGTATGTGCACGTTAACTATTTGGTGCACCATTTCTGCTTCTCTCACGCAGCGCACTTTTTTTTTGCTGTGTTTTTATTGAAGATTTTTCCACACTCATTAGTTTGGATTTAAATCTGCGAGTCAAAAATAAGCGACGTGTGAATGAGACTTCAGGATTCGCATTCACTTTGCTGGCATCGGGAAACCCTTCAGGTTTTGTGTCAACTCCGCACAAACAACCTAGGGGTCTGTGCACACGTTAAGCATTTGGTGTAAACATTTTTGCACCATTTCTGCATCTCTTGGCAGGAAAAATGCAGTGCTAAAAACTGAAGTGTTTTTGACACATTTTTTACATGTGGTTTTAGTGCAGATTTTTCCCCTCTTATTAGTTTGGGTGAAATCTGCAGCAAAAACACAAAGAATTGACACCTTGCAGATTTAAATCTGCAAGGAAATAATAAGCAACGTGTGTATGAGACTTCAGGAATCTCTTTCACTTTACGGGAATCAGGAAAAATACAAATACAAAAAATACAACAAAAACGCAACATGTGCACACAGCTTAAAAGTGAGTTTATCAGCAACTACAACACTAAAATATTTATTACTTATAGAATTTTCATAGGGGCTAAGTCTCTGATATAAATGTTAGCGTAGCTGAATTTGCATTTTGGGGGCAACTGACTCCCTTTAAGATATTTGAGACAATAATAGCTTCCCAGTGACATGCAGGAATATATGAAAAGTAAGGTTTCTGTTGTCATGATAACTATTTCCCGCTATAAACTAACTATAGTAGTGCAGATGTTCTAGATCAGTGCTTCTTAAAGGGGTTCTCTGAGAATACAGTACTATACTGTATGTAACTAAAGAAAACGTCATTTCACAAATGTCAAGATATAAATTGCTCAGCACCTTTAATTAGCAAACCACACTTGTTTTGTCTAGGAACGTAGTCACTAGAGTACATTAAAACTGTCCCACGTCTTGTTACACAATACTGGAGATACCAGGGGTTATGGAGTAAGAAGAGGCTGCTCACACTGCTGTCCACCCTGTCTATCTGATCTAATACTGGAGATACCAGGGGTGATGAGGTAAGAAGAGGCTGCTCACACTGCTATCCACACTATGTCTATCTGATCTAATATTGGATATACCAGGGGTGCTGAGGTAAGACGAGGCTGCTCACACTGCTATCCACCATGTCTATCTGATCTAATACTGGAGATACCACTGTTGCTGAGGTAGGAAGAATCTGCTCACTGCTGTCGACACTGTTTTTCTGAAAATTTAGCAACTGCTTTGACTTTGAGATAGCTAAAGAGTACGTGGTACAGGTTCTCCTGGTCACAGCAGCGGAGCTTCCTACTGCACATGCTCACAGCTACTTATCTTCTTAACATTCTAGGGCAGGTTTCTGTAACAAGACCACAACCATTTTAATTCTAAAATAATTGCCTCCCTAGACAAAACAACGGTGATTGGCTTATTAGGTATTTATGAATGTATTCATAATGAGATTTCCTTTGATTTTTATCTTTTTTTATTCATAGAGAACCCCTTTAATCTGTAAGGGTCCCCCCTTGCTGTTGGTGAAGTGCAGAAGGCAGGTGTGACAAAGGTGATCATAAGCTGCAAAGGCTTCTCTATGGATGCAGCAATTTCTAGTTAAGAAAAGTAACTCAGGCCTTTTGTGCTTATTATAGAGTTCAAGGGACAAATAAAAAGTAGATTAAAGGGGTATTCTCATCTCCAAGAGCCTATATGTAGTAGGTATAATAATAATTTTAGCAGATACCTCTAATTAGAAATGTAGTATAGTTCTTCTGATTTGCTATGTTGCTTACCCTATGTGCAGAGCATTGCAGTAGCTTAGGTACGGCCACTAACAGCTAAATAACTCAATATATGAGTGGTCATAACAATGGATATCTAAGCTACCGCAATGCCCTGCACATGGGGAAAGCTACATAGCTAATCAGAAGAACTACATTTCTAATTTGAGGTATATATATATTTTTTTTTATTATTTTCTTTTGCATGACACCATGTTCTGGGTAGAGAGATTCCAGTAAAAAAAAAGTCTGACAAGCCCTGCTTCATAAATTTGTTTTTTTATATATATATATGTAATATATGTATATTTGAGCTGAAATTGTATTATTTTACCCTCAGTGAACACACAGTGCTGCTGTTAATAACGTATTTGTCAAATGATTGACTAAACATCTACATTTCTACGTCTCAGTCTCTGGCAGGAACAATTCACATTGGCCGCAGAAAAGGCTTGGGGGCCCAGATGTCTTTTAATGAAGAGGCACAAGCGTAGAATAGTTGACAGAACCTAGGTATACCCTTATGTTTGTTTCTTAGAGGGGAAAAATTCCGTCCAAAACTGGCACACACGCTTATCAGCATGCACAGGGACACATGGATCGTGCAGAAGCACTAACCAGATCGAAATCGCTCATCCCGTGAGCTGGTAGAACGGGACCTCTGCTGCTTGTTTGTGGTGGTTGTGACTTGTGTTGTGCCCAGGAGTTTGCTGTCTGTTTGTAGTGAAGGGTCTACACCTAGCAGGAGTAGAAAAAAAAAGGAAATGTATTAACCGCTAACAATTAGTATCAGACTATGGTCAGAACATGGCCTCATCTCCCAAAAATGTACATTGTAGTGCTGAAAATTTACCTGGATTTTAGCTACCAAACACTGAGTTCTTGCAGAGGTGTCCCCCATATTTAGTGTTTAGCTGCTTATGTTTTGGATTCGGCCGTATCATCTGGATTTCCCTGCTGACCCCTAACTATTGATTTGTTCCAAACACAGAAAAACAAGACATATTTCATCTGGCGGGGATCATAGAACTGCAGAGACGGGTCTGCAACAATTTTGGCTCTAATCTACTCATAGAGATTAAGAGAAACCATTCTGTCAGCAACTAAACAACCAGAACAGCCTGGAAAACAAAACGGAGCAGGAAAGTGTAGACAGGTCCCAGACTGGGTGTAATCTATCCGCGCAGCGATCAGGAGGGAGGACGCTGTGCTCGCTGCTGATAACACCGGCCAAGGCTGATGTCACCGCCAGGAAGGCATTGTAAGAAGCAGACCCTGATCAAATAAACATGAGCAGAGATCAGTGAAATTAATCATGGATGCTCTATCGGTTTTTCCATTAGATACAATTCTGATATCTTTTAATAGTCTTTGATCGGGGGCCTAATTATCGTTTGTACAACAGCAGTAGTCTCACCTGGGCCATGGAGACTATGAGGGGCCATGGAGACTATGGAGGGGGGGCCATGGAGACTATGGGGGGCCATGGAGACTATGGAGGGGGGGCCATGGAGACTATGGGGGGCCATGGAGACTATGGGGAGGGGGGGCCATGGAGACTATGGGGAGGGGGGGCCATGGAGACTATGGAGAGGGGGCCATGGAGACTATGGGGAGGGGGGGCCATGGAGACTATGGGGAGGGGGCCATGGAGACTATGAGGGCCATGGAGACTATGGGGAGGGGGCCATGGAGACTATGGGGAGGGGGCCATGGAGACTATGGGGAGGGGGCCATGGAGACTATGGAGGGGCGGCCATGGAGACTATGAGGGCGGCCATGGAGACTATGAGGGCGGCCATGGAGGCTATGGAGGGGGGGCCATGGAGGGGGGGCCATGGAGACTATGGAGGGGGGGCCATGGAGACTATGGAGGGGGGGCCATGGAGACTATGGAGGGGGGGGCCATGGAGACTATGGAGGGGGGGCCATGGAGACTATGGAGGGGGGGCCATGGAGACTATGGAGGGGGGGCCATGGAGACTATGAGGGCGGCCATGGAGACTATGAGGGCGGCCATGGAGACTATGAGGGCGGCCATGGAGACTATGAGGGCGGCCATGGAGACTATGGGGCGGCCATGGAGACTATGGGGCGGCCATAGGGTCCCTTTTGTCCGTATAAGATGACTGATACAATTACCCCCTTCCCAAAAAGGCCATTTTTTTTTTATTTTTGAGCATATGATCTGCTATGTTGCTTATGAGGATACTTGTCAGCTCCTGTGCTGTGTAAATTCAAGCAAAGGAGCCATCAGTCAAGCAGTGCTGGGCAGAGAATAGAGGCAGAGGCTTGAGAAGTGCTTTCGCACATCAAAAGCACTTCAGCCACATTTGCATATAGATTCAACCGATGATTTGTCGGGAAACGGAGGAAAGGACTAAAGATATAAAGATATGTCAGGACTTGTGTTAGCAAGAGCTACACGTGCATATAAATAGTTATTAGGGATGAGCGAGCACGCTCTGATATGTGGAGTTATCCGAGCGTGCTCGGGTTCAGATAGAGGAGCCGGCGTGCTCGAGTCAAATGCTCGCGTAGCCTCATGCATTGGGCATTCTCCGCATGTTTAGCGGCAGTGTAACACATGCGGCGTTTTTCATCGTTTAGTATATTACATATATGGATCTGTATCACCTATAAGGCAAAATACCATTGTTTTTCTATTTGTACTATACTTAACTGACCTACCAAGGACATTTATATAGCCAGATGTCAGAGACCACCAGCGCTAATTGAGGACATCTCTTATATTCTCAGATTAGGAAATTACCTTGGATGAGAGGAATGTAGCGAGCCAGAAGCTTAGCCCTCTTCTTCTCATAACCTTTCTGGGTGATGTCTCCTGGAAGACACAAGAGAAGGGGCGATGTTAGGAAGCACATATCACATCACGACAAGCGCTATTCTCCCTGCAACAAACACTTGTAACCTTCACATATTTTTAAGGCCATATTTAATGCTTCTCAATGTATGTGATCAGTTGGATCAGTTGTAGAAAAGGAGCGGTAGGAGATAAAACACATGGGATTTTTTGTAGCCATCCTTACCCTACTATATTAAACCAAACCGCCCTTTGGGACACAATTGGGGACTTTTGAGTATTTGATAACCTTGTTCACCAAATCATTTATTTCCTGTCCCTCTTCAAACGTTAGCACCTTTACTTATCCCTTCCCCCTCTGTCGTTGCTTTGTCTCGTGTATACCCCCTTCTTTTTACGCTTTTATATAAGATATTTGAATAGCACTTGATTCTGTCACATCTCTACCACAAAACTGGTTCATTCTTTTTTTCACTGCAACCTGTTCATTTATATTCCTTTTTTTCAAGTTTTTTTCTTGTCAACTGTGAAAATTCTTCAATAAAAAATTACAATTGTAAAAAAAACAAAAAAAAAAACTGCAAGCATTTAATCTTTTGCCGCTCTATTCCTGAAATTACGGTAATCACATAAATTGGAAAGCATTACACATTTCCTTAAAAAAAATATACATTTTATATGTATATATTTTTTTTTGTTAAAGGAAATGTGTAAATCTGCAGGGTTTTTATATACGGTATTTCCTGGAGACTTCCTTTACAATTAATTCAGAACTGGGCTAAAATACTGACTTCGTTATAGAGGCACTTCATGAATACAATTATCTAACATTTTTTGGGTATACGTTTCTTCTCTGTGAAAGATAATTAAAGGGGATTTTGCACCAGGTGTTTGCTACTTAACCAGAGAGCAGCACGATAAAGGGGCAGAGACCCTGATTCCAGCGATGTATCACTTACTGGGCTTCTTAGTGGAGTTTTTATAAAATCATTATTTGATCAGCCTGAGATTATCACTAGAGAGGACTAGTAAACCTGCCGTCAGGTAGTCCAACCCCGTCCCCATCTCTGATTGGTAGCTTTCCGTATACACTGTGCATAGGCAGAAAGCTGCCAATCAGTAGCGTGGGTGGGGTTATACAGAGCTCAGCAAATAAAACAGTTTTTTAATCAAAACTACAGCACCCAGTAAAGTAAGTGACACATCACTGGAATCAGGGTCTCTGCCCCTACATTATACTGCTCTCAGATAGGGTAGCAAAAACCTGGTGACAGATTCCCCTTTAATCCCTTCATAACCCATGACGTATAGGTATGCCATAGGTGGTGTTCCTCCCTTTGATGCGGGCTCCGGCGCTGAGCCCGTATCTTTCCCGTCACATGACAGCTGATTTGATCGCTATCGTGCCCCTAACAGCCAAGGGTGAAATCACGATCCATCTGCGGCTGTTAACACGTTAAATGCCATTGTCCATCACTGACAGCGCCATTTAACACGAGCGCGCCAGAAGCGCATCACAAACCCTGCCCACTAGCACGAGCTGTGGCCGGCGTCCACAGGAGATAATTTTTGCTACACAAAACAGGGCCGAAGCCTGGCTATGTGTAGCACAAGCGAGCGGATGATCATAGCTTCAAGTCTCCTAAGTAGACTATTGAAGCAAGTAAAAAAGTGGAAAAAATGTTTTAAAAAATCTAACAAAAATTAAAAAAAATATTAACAAACCTTCAAAAACACCCCTTTTTTGCCCCATTCAAAATAAAATAATAAAACAACATACACTTGGTATCGCTGTGTTCAGAATAACCCGATCTATCAAAATATAAACTAAAGTGACCGGATCGATAAACGGCGTAACGAGAAAAAAATTGAAACGCCAGAATTAAGTTTTTTTGGTCGCCGCAACATTGCCATAAAATGCACCAACAGGCGATCAAAATATTATATGTGCCCCAAAATGGTATCAATAAAGACATCAGCTCGGCGAGCAAAAAGTAACCCCTCACCCAGCCCCAGATCCCGAAAAATGGAGACACTATAGGTCTTGGAAAGTGGCAGTTAAATTAAAAAAAGCCTATACATGTTTGGTGTCGGCAAACTTGTAATGACCTGGAGAATCATAAAGGCAATTACCAGCACTGCTGCTATGACCGGTCACGTATCTGACTTGAATATTTTTGGTCACATGCTGACTATATGCGGTGGGCTCCTATCAATATAGGAAAATTGGAAGAAGCCGGATTATACTAGTTGGCACGTGACCGCAAGTATGCAAATCCGATACCGTGCTGGGAAACTGTCACACTGTAGTCACATACAGTAACTGCAAAGTTCTGTCCCAAGCTTGGAAACTCCTTTTAAAGGTTGTCTCATATTCAATCTTCAGTAGCGAAACTTGCTTCCCAGCTTCCTGCTTGCCAGGGTGCAGTATTCACCTACTCCTAATGATTGACAGTTCAGATCAGTGGCATAAAAGTGAGGATGGCCTGACGCATGCGCCCTCCGATACTGCTTGCAGTGGCAGCATTACCTCTGCAAGCATTAAGAGAACCGCTGCGATACTGAAGGTGGCAGGATCCAGTGATGAGTCCAGCCTCAAACATAAAGCAGGCAAACACTTTAGCAAAAAGCTTTGTAAGCGCTGCCTTCCTTGCCTAGGAAACCGGCCTCCTCTGATAGACCGCAGAGGAGGCCAGTTACCTAGGCAATGAGCCGTAAACTATAAAATGAAAAATCCATTCACTCTTGAGAACAGAGAGGATTTTTAATAAGTTTCAAAATTAAGTATTTTTTAAGCAGTTAGCAATTTTAACCATTATTGATATTGAGAAAATACAACTGTAAATGTTATATACAATGTATTAGGTAATAAAATCTCTGAAAAAACCCACACACTTCTATATATAAAGAATATTATTTTAGATTGTGTACTAGGACTATGTAAAAAAAAAATAAAGCATTAAATATCAGTGTATTGAATAAAATCAACCAATCAGTTCTCAGAGAACAGAACAAACAAAAATCAATAGTACATGAGCGCGAGATGAGCAGACGCTGTTGTGACAGATCGGAGCCTTGATTATCGTAGGCTAGGGAAGAAAATCCCCCAATATGCTGCGCTATGAGCTCATATCAGCGAGACAGCGACCGTAAATACAAGAGAAGCCACAGACCGTCCCCGCGGGAGGTAAATTTAATGCACTGAAAATCTCTTTATTACAAGACGGCTTATCTCCCGAGACCCTGCATAGGGGCGAACAGGCAACATAAAACCCATACTAAGCCCTATAATAGGATTCCACCACTGGGCTTCAAACAGAAGATAAGCAGCTGTCCCTAAACAAAGTCCTGTGAAAATGAAGTACGATCACAACTTTCCTGCAAGAATCCGGCCAACGCGGTGTAAAACACATAAACCGGTCAGCAAATCAGCCCGTCAACCAATCTGCAATGTGCCAAAATTAAATGTTCAAACAAAAAGGATTAAGCCATAGGTTTTATCCTCCAGCCTGGCGCACCCAGCGGCACAGATCCCACTGATCGGCACATGATTATTTTCTTAACAAAAGTAGTTTACGTTAATAATTGGATAACGGCTAATCGCTGCACATATGGATCCGGGTGGAGCAGACGGCTGCCTAGAACAAACCATATAGATTGTGGATCACTGGTAGGGTCGCTTCCACAAGTTCTATATCACAGCACGATGCCAAAGGACCAGAACCGTCAGGCAAGCAAACATCATTATACGAGACAACAGGCCAACTGCCTGCTTACAGAGGACCTGTCACTGGATTTTTCCTCCAACTGGTGCAGCTCCACTGATCCAGGAACTTTTTATTTTTCTTTGATGCCCCTACATTCCAACGCTATGCCCCCCGGTGATAAAGATGCAATTTTTCACTTCAATCAACTGGGCATATTTCGCTGTGGGCATTTTACTTTTTTTCTCTGACTCTGGCCAATCAAAACAGGTCCACACACAGAAATATTCTGTGGTACACGCCCAGTTGGTTGACGGAAAAATTAGCATTTTTAATACTAGGGGCATAACTTTGGAACGGAGGAGCAAAGGAAAAGAAAAATGGTTCCAGAATCAATGGAGCATCTCCAACTGGAGAAGGTCCTCTTCGAGGGGTAGGGCCAACATGTACATTAGAGAACTGTCAGCTGTACGATCATTAGGCCAAAAGTTATCGTTCTTGACTCCCCCATACAAAGAAACGCACAGCCGAGCGCTTCTGTGTTTTCTATGGGGCTTATCTCAAGGGAGAACATAAATATCAGCCATTGAAAATCCACCATGCCGGATCCTTCTCTGGTCAGGAGTCTCCATACCTTCGCCTTTAGAGTGTTCCATCAACCCGTACTCCGTCTATATAATCTAGTTCTGGGTTCCAACTGGAAGAATGTCACCAAATCCACTCGTTTCAGAGGAAAAGGCAGAACATCAATGGGGTGATGCAATGTCTCGACTATCTCCTGACAGCACATGTTGAATTTGAACATGCTCGCTCATTTTGTTTCTCATGGCGATAAGTCATTGGTTATAAAGAACACATGCATGCCAACCTGAGCCAAGCGTCTATGTCTATCTGGGTGTTGAAGCAACAATAGTACCTGGACATATATCATGTAGTTCTTTGAGCTGATGCCGCACAATGTATGCAATGGTAATGGAGAACATTCTTCGATCCTTTTCTTTGTCATGGAGATAAGCATCCGCCAGAGAGTCTGGCAGCGGCTCTCTCCAAGAAAACATCCGGCTCTCTCCAAGAAAACATCCGACCGCTCAGCTGATCCCAGCATTTCTGTGTATGTTGGAAAAGGTAGCAGTCACCTAAACGATTGAAGACTATCTAATTTGTATGACCACCTTCAGACATCTCATAAAAGCCATTGGTAGTCTTCTTAATGGCAAAATGGGAAAACCTCAGTAAATGCTTATCCCAGTAAAATTCACAGATGAACTCTAAGAAAATGTAAAGAATTATAAATTTGGGATTTTGTCTCAATAGCTTATAAAAAAAAATTCATTGATGGAGATCACATAATAATATAAAACAGACAATTCTTTCATGCCTACCAACGTTCAGAATCAACTGTAGCCTTCAGTCTAGGGCAAAAGTGAGATTTAAAAGCATCTACCAAGTCTGGGTCAAAACTGTGTAACATATGGACCCTATGGCTTTTTAATTATTCTAAATATATTTGATCCTAGTAAGCAGAACCCTTTGTATGTCCCCCTTGTACAATCCCAGTCTGGTTCACGGTCAACACACATTGATCGGAGGGGTTGAATAATCAGCTGATGGGAGTGAGCCAGTGGAAGAAGGAGACTGGGTTCATTGGTAATACTGAGCGGAGGGAAAATTCTGCTAATACAGTGCACAATATATATAATATACAAATATTAGTCAGCATTTGGGGTTTCTTTGAAGAGACTTTTCTTTATTGTCTAGTGGTATTTTCCAATTTTTGTACCAAATTCTGGCGCACGTGTGTTGATGAATTTTAAGCAAAATCAAATATATTTTGGGGGCTTTTATCTTACACAGATTTTGTAGTGAACTGGAGTACAATTGTGCTAAAATATTTAGCAAAATGTTGAAAAAGTTGCACAAAAGTGTTGGATTAGGAAAAAACACCACGCCCACATTGTCACATATTGGAAGCATTTCAACTCATGAAAAAAAGGCGCAAAATAAATACATACACGCACACACATATTATATCTATCTATCTATATACACACACATATACATTTTACACACAACTTACGCACAGATACATACGCATCCATAATAAACTAATCCACAGAATACGATAATATACAAACTATGAGTTCAAACTTAAATTACACCATAAAAGATATTAAAACAGTGGTTGTAACATAATAAGTAATGTACATCAAAATATGTATAAATCAGCTATTTTCCATAATAAATTACTGCCAAATATTATCTAGCACTTCATTAACTATTAACCAGACAACACTCACAGTAATAAATCCATGGATTCCCGCTTGTATAAATCGCACCTTGCAGATCTGACGTACTTGTAGAAGACCAGCCTTGCTATTTGGGGTGTATATATATTATCGGACGGCTCATACGCTGGATATACGGGCCACGTTGAGCCCTTTGTCAATGGATTTCAGTACGCAAACATCCAAAGACTGACACAACAAAGAATGGAGAAGCACAAAGCTTGTAAGCGTTCGGCATATACACACAATCCTCCTCCATCTAATTAAGCCCCATGATACAAAGCCAATCCCATTATTCTAAAGCATTACATCTAATTAATTTCTATTCTCCAATTTGGTCAATTACAGTAATGGGGGCACAAACTAGTTAACATATTAGCTGGTAGAGGGTTATTCTTTAAACCATGTGAATCATGGCATTTTTTTTCCGGTTTCAATGTCAAGAAGATTAAGTGACAATTACATCCACCAGTTAGGAGGATAAACGCCCGGAATAAGGAGGCCTGCTCCAGCTTGTGTGACTGGAAGTCATCGAATTCAGATTGTCCATCTGCTCCACTCACCTTCAGCGCTTCACACCTAGCAGGAGCATCTGTCAGTGGCTTCTGTGCCCATAGACAGTAACGTGGCCAGGAACCATTGCCCCAGAACCGCCGTGGCTCCTACAGCTACAGGCTCAACTATCGGAGAAGGGTCCAAATTCAGAATGATCAGCAAAACTGCACGCACTCAATGCTGTCCCCATTGCACTGATCACATCCCTTTGTTCCTCTTTGTATAGACTAGTGAGGGAGCATCTCTCCACCCCATGGAGGCAGATTAACCCATCACTTGCATTACCCTACATCCTCCACTCTGTAACTGTCCCATAAGAACATGGAGACAGAAGGAAAACAGCTGCTCCCCTAGATAAAGGATGGACGGACGGCAGAACCTCTCCGGGGAGTTTGAGAGAAGATACGTCTCATAGTCTATCATCATGGCCGGTAGAGAAATCAATCCATGGGAGAGAAGGGGTTAAGAACGCTACAAGGTACACTTCTATTGTGCAGAGTGGCAATGGCCAACAGGATCATTATACAAGGAGCCTATAGAAGATTCATAGACTGCAAAGCCACATCAGTGACTTCTCCTAGAAACATGCCTAACCCCTGCAGCACAATGACTGGAGCTCCAGCCATCTATTCATCCACAGCGACCCCCATTCATGGGAATAGGCAGGCGTTGCCGGCAGACAAAATATCTCTGTCATTCGTGTGAAAGGCCAGAATGCATCCATCTGAACGGACATTCAGCCGGCCTGACGTACAAAGGACCAGCGCTGTGGACAGGACAAGCAGCCTCCCCCTTGTGGTGCCCAAAGGTTCAGAGTGAAACAAAAGCCCACTGTTAAAAGTCAATAAGTCCAATCAACTGGCGGGCAGGTCTTCTGCGTATCTCTAGATCCCGCTTAACCAGTCACATTAATACACAAAAGCAGGCCAAATCCAAGGCTGGATATCAATCTTCTTCTGAATGCTCAATTGGTTACTTTAATAAATATCTAATAGGTTTTCTCAGATTCTAAACGATAACTCAGGCCTAAATCCATCCCACGGGAATTAGGATGAGAGTCTAATTTTTTGTCAAATTAAAGGGGTCGTCCAACAAATAAATATTTTTTTTCAAAGTGCTCAGATGGATAAAAAAATGAAGCAATACTCACACTCAACGATGTACCGTAACGCATGTTCCTTTGCCTACCTGATCCCTGCCGGCCTCTACTTCCTAGTCCAATTTTAACACATAAGAAATGTCAACAAAGCCAATCACTGACCACAGTATGGCCTGACTCAGGGTTGTGCCTAAAACGTAATGGCTCCTAGGAGAATCTAGCCTAACCCAAATGATCCCCTTGTCCACCACCCTAATAACCCTCACCTCACACAGGACCCTTTTAGTAAAGTCCCACAGCTGCCAAAAGTTCATCTCTTTGTAAATGCTACATTTTACCATACCATAACCACGGATAAAAGTCAGGCAGACCCATAGATATCAGCAAGATCGGCTGGCCATCTAATGTGTATGGAAGCCTCCCAACTTTTCCCCGACAGATGATATTGGAGAAGAGAAGGATTGGGCTGTTGGGGTATCAGTGTCTGATCCCTTTGTTCTGCGCAGTCTGACAGCGACTCTCTCAGAGAACCCTCTCTATACAAAGAGCGGTGCCTGAAACCGTGCTGGTACCGCCCCGTGGCTGAAACCCAAACGCTACCCGGGGGAATAAAGTTAATTTCCTTCTGGCAGTGGGGCTCTCAGTGCGGGCGCTGGACAGGTTCAAAACGCTATTAACTTGCAGATTAACCCCATGTCTGCAGATTAATAGCATTTTATTGTCGCGACAGGTTCCCTTTAAGCGACAGTCGATAGTCGTAAGCCAATCAGTTAATACGATCATTTTGTGATGAAACATGATATCAGCAGCACATCATCACCTGTTTCCACAGGACGAAGTGCTGCTGAGAACGATCATTTTTAAGCCAGCGTATAAATCATTTCACCTAACGATCAAGCATTCTGCGCATTCGTTAGGCGACTTCTGATAAACGGCCAGTGCAAATAATCCTTTAGATATTAACAGATTTATCCAACTTTGATGGAATTCCTGTACATTTTAATTAGACATGTAATGTTTATTGCCACTTTCATTGTACAGTCAGTGGGCTTGTATTGCCCGTTTTATTGTTTCCCATCCATAACTACCAATAATGGCGCAGTGTCGGGCAGAATTTCAAAGCAGTTGTATTACTGAATTATACCTTCAAAGTAATATTAATTACCATTTCCTTATTATATCATTTATCTTCGATATACCTGTGCAGCAGGTTTACAGGATTGACAATGCTCACGTAACAATAGAAACAGCTCGTATAATTATCATAGCAACTGCTTAGTTTCTATGAGAGTGAAAGTGCCCGCTACATTCCTAGATTGCGATCTAAGGCCGTGTTCACATCAAGTCTACAGCCTACAAGGAGAAAATATATTGGGAGGGTCTTCTGACATCTCTCAGAAGGAAGACTGCCTATGCATGTCTATATAGTCGACACCACTGCCCAATAAATAAATAAAAATATATGTCTAATTTTATACACATCTATAATATATACACACACACACACACACACACAGACACACAAAGAAACAAACAGTGGGGGTAGGTACACTTCAACTTTGAGAGACGGAATCTATAAAGAAAATCCAGAAAATCACATTGTATGATTTGTAAATAATTAAATTGCATTTTATTGCATGAAATAAGTATTTGATCACCTAACAACCTGTAAGAATTCTGGCTCTCACAGACCTGTTAGTTTTTCTTTAAGAAACCCTCCTACTCTGCACTCATTACCTGTATTAATTGCACCTGTTTGTACTCGTTACCTGTATAAAAGACAACTGTCCACACACTCAATCACACTCCAACCCCTCCACCATGGCCAAGGCCAAAGAGCTGTCTAAGGACACCAGGGACAAAACTGGAGACCTGACAAGGCTCGGATGGGCTACAGGACAATAGGCAAGCAGCTTGGTGAGAAGGCAACAACTGTTAGCACACTTATTATAAAAAGGAAAAAAAACACAAGATGACTATCAATCTTCAGTCTAGGGTAAGGATGATTCTGAGAAAGGTCACGAATCAGCCCAGAACTACACTGGAGGACCTGGTCAATGACCTGAAAAGCGCTGGGACCACAGTCTCAAATATTACCGTTAGTAACACACTACGCAGTCATGGATTGAAATCCTGCAAGGCACGCAAGGTCCCCCTGCTTACGTCAGCACATGTCCAAGCCCGTTTGAAGTTTGCCAATGACCATCTGGATGATCCAGAGGCGACCAAAATAGAACTTTTTGGTATCAACTCCACTTGCAGTGTTTGGAGGAAGAAGATGGACGACTACAACCCCAAGAACACCATCCCACCGTGAAGCATGGTGGGGGAAACATCATATTTTGGGGGTGCTTTTCCGCAAAGGGGACAGGATGACTGCACCATATTGAAGGGAGGATGGATGGAGTCATATATCGCGAGATTAGTGGCTGGGTCTTCCAGCATGACAATGAACAAAAACACACAGCCAGGTCAACTAAGGAGTGTCTCCTTAAGAAGCATTTCAAGGTCCTGGAGTGGCCTAGCCAGTCTTCAGACCTCAACTGAATAGAAAGTCTTTGGAGGGAGCTGAAACTCAATGTTGCCCAGCGACAGCCCCAAAACCTGAAAGATCTGTAGTAGATCTGTATGGAGGAGTGGGCCAAAATCCCTGCTGTAATTTGAGCAAACTTGGTGAAGAACTACAGGAAATGTCTGACCTCTGTAATTGCAAACAAAGTTTTCTGTGCCAAATAGTAAGTTCTGTTTTTCTTTTCTATCAAATATGGTACTTATTTCATGCAATAAAATGTAAATTAATGAGAGAGAAAATGAACAAGAATTTTCGGTGAAGGTGGAAAGGCTGATTGTGACACATGTAAGGCAGCCCTAGTCATCATATTGGGGGATACTCGCAGCACCGGGTCAATTAAAGCACACCAGCCACGTTTTTCAGTTTTCACACTTCAGCAGTTTATTGCACTTCATAACTGCTTATCACACAGTCCATCTTAGTGGCTCACCGGCACATTACACACATAACATTCGGGAGCCTTTCCAGCGACAGACACGTCCACTTGGCTCCAGTTACAGCCTTCAGCTAGGCAACAACATAAATGTCCATATAACGCAGTGTTTTTACCTTTGGCGAGTTTTAGCTGCTTCAGGTTTATTCTGCCACCACTGTGGCTTTACGGCTTCCCAGATGGGGGTCTCCAGCCCTCGTACCATCCAAGGCTACTGGTATGCTTACACAGCCAACATCCAGCCTCTGCCTTTCAGGCTCTTGCCTTCCAAGCCTCCGGCCCTCCAAGGCTACTGGGATCGCTTACACAGCTCGCTTTCAGGCTCCACCAGGCCTCACTAGGCCTCTCACTCTAGCGGTGTCCCACACGGGAACAGGCCTCACACCTTACACCCCCTGTCTCAAGACTACCAGGGTTTATATATCCTGTAGTACACATACACAGGACCTGTCCTGATGTCACAGTCATGTGACCAGACACCTGAGGGGGAGGTACATGGTCAGCCAAAACACTCCTGGACCATTACCATAATGCCGCAAGTCGCTGCATTACATATCCCCCCCCCTCTGTTCAAACTTGTGGGGTTGAACACATGATATACACAATTACCTTATAACCCACAGTTCACACCAAGACTTGACAATTGCGCTGCTCAGCCCCTGGAACCTTAGTCATCGACATTAGCCCATTCCTTAGGGACCTACCATCTGTCATTGTCACTGACTTCGTCAAGTCACATTTCTGGGTCGTAACTTTCTCAGACCTCCCTAGCTCCCAGCGGTCAGTCGTAACCTTGTCAGACCTCCCTAGCTCCCAGCGGTCAGTCGTAACCTTGTCAGACCTCCCTAGCTCCCAGCGGTCAGTCGTAACCTTGTCAGACCTCCCCCGCTCCCAGCAGTCAATACAGCAGTGTGACTCACATGCCCTGGTATCTAAGGTCTGGTTTGACTCCGTACTGTCCCGTCCTCTATTGGGTCGTTTGTATGGGCCACTCAAACCCGAGTTACTGGAGGTCTCACTACCTCTAAACCCACGCCCACTACTCTCAGAACATCTTGAAAGGTCCCTAACTTCAGCTGTAGCTGTTCTGTTACTTAGGGGGCCCTTTCTCTGTCTGGTCTCACAATTTCTAGATGGCTGCCATCTTCTGCTGCTCAGATGATGCGGTCTATCCACTCGCAGTCTAGCGAGATTCAACTGTTCCACCTCCCGCAGGTAGATCACTCGGTACTCCATCAGCATGCGCACATATGCAAGACTTTCTTCCGTTCCTACAGCGGAGAATGACACCATGCCATCTTCATCTGGTATCCAGTCCTGACGATCACGTGGACTGCTTACTTTCACCACACCAGACTTCTTTACCATCATCTGCATGGCTCGGCCATTCCTCCCAATGAGCTTTCTCACCAGAACATGAGGCACCCGGATGACCTCTTCCCGCAGACTGTGAGCTTTTCTCATAAAGCTCCAGTTGTCTAACGGCTTGTTCCGTCTTCAACTGGAGAAACCGCTTCGTGCGAATACATCGCCAGTGCATGTCACTTAGGATCACCACCCTCTTCACTGTGACTTCAGCCGTGGACAGGACCACCAGCTGTTTAGCTTCTGAGGTCGAGTACACCTTACAGGCTCCCATGGCCTTCTTAAACTCTTCATGCACGGACTCACTGGTGCACTCTTCTCTCAAATCCTCGGGTACATCTATGAAGCATTTGTACCGAGACGTTTCTGTCTCACCAGTGGTTTCCAGACGATCAACCAGCTCAGGTTTCAGGGACAACTGACTTTCAGCTTCTTCACCCTGTATGCTTCCCCTGAGCTGACTCACAGCTACAACTTCAAGAATTTTGGTCTTGACCACTTCCATCTCATATTTATCCTCTGTTAACACTCTCTTAGCTCTCCTCAGGTCCACCTTCTCATGGTATAAGGGAGTGAGTGCAATTTTTTTTTCCTTTTCCTTCTCCAAGGAGGCCTCGTTCACTGAGTGATACTTTGCCAGGCGACTTTTGAGCTTCCTCTAGCTCAGCTACGCGCCTCTCAGCAGCCCATCTCTGAAGCTCTTCCTGCTTCAGCTGCTCCTTTAACAGTAGAGTTCTCTCAGACCTCTTTGTCTCCAATGCTCCCACTCGGCTCTCAACAGCCAGTCTCTCAAGCTCCCCTTGCTTCAAATGGGCTTGTAGCGACTCCTTGAGCTCCTTGATCTCGGCTCCTACATCCACCGAATCACCCGAGCTCGTATTATTCGAGGAGGTATCCGTTTCATATCTCCCATCTCCAGTGGCCAACTCCTGGCCCTGGTCTGTGGCTTCTCCGATAGACTCCTCCATCTTTTCCTGCTCAGCTTCCATCTTGCTGATTCTTTCCTTAAGGCACGTCTCTGCCCTCTGGATATTATCACAGAACGTCTGCAGCTCCTTCACCTGAGCTTCCAGACCTAGGGTCTTTCTGCGGAGATCACCATTTTCATCATGGGGGTCCTGCAGAGTGGTCTCAACCACTTGGTGCATGTGTTCTGCATCCGTCTTATCCTCTAGTTTTTCTTTAACCCTGAGGAAATCCTCATAGTCTCTCTTAATTTGTTGCAGTTCCCCACTGCGTTCACTACATTCCTTCTTGGATTCACACAGCTCCCGGTTGAACTGTTTGCGCAGTCGTTCTAGGTTTTGTTCACGCCCAGAAACTTCATACTGCAGCTCCTCTTTGAGAGCAGACAGCTCTAATTGTACCAGGGAGAAGCGATCTTTCACCTCGCATAACTCATCTTCACACTCCGCTTTGTCAATCTCTAATTGAAAAACCTCCTCCTTGATTTTGCGGCGATCCTCCTCTATTTCGTAGAACGCTTCCTTCCATTGGTTAATTTCCTCGTTGCTTCCCTCCAGGTCTCGCTGCCAGTTCCTCACAACCTGGTATATTTTCTGCCGTTCAGACTCCAGGCTCCGCTGGTCTGAGGACACGTTCCCCAGGTTTTCCCTTAGTTGCTGCACGTCACTCTGATACTGCTGCCTGATAGGCTCCAGCTCTTGGTCAGGACTGGCCGCCTCCTCTTTCAGGGCTGTCAGATCCGTCTGACTCAGTACTGTACCGGAGGTTGCTACTGGCAACGTCACCTCCTCTTCTGCCTCTAACGGAGAATCCACACTTGAAACAAAGGCACACAGTACTACATATTCTTTATTTTCACTTGCAGCAAAGACTACAGGAGCAACCTTTTTGTGGCCCTTGCGCCGTCGACGACGAGAGGGGGACTCTCTCCCCTCGTCTAGCCCCTCCTGACTGAACTCTCTTTCTACTTTTGTAGTGTCACCGTCAGTTGTGGCGTCTGCGTCACTCCCTATGGTGTCGTGGACCAACAAGTCACCTCCGACCTTGACGTTACCCCCTTCTACTGGAGCTACTCCATTATCAATGGTCACATTGTCATTTTTAGGCGGTACCAACCCACCACCAGTAAATGTTTTTGATTTTCTATACTCCACGCTGTTTTGAACAACCGCCCCTTTTTTAGACTCCGCCTCCTTTTTAACAACCACACCGGTAGGGGAATTTTTACAAGAAAAATCAACAATAGTCTTAGGACTCAGTTCACAACAGCTCTTACCACCTCCCCGGGCACTCTGGGACAACAATGGCGCCCCCGGAGAGTTCACAGAATGGTCCACTGCCGCCATTCTATACGGTGCCCACCGCTCCTGCGGTTCCTGCACCATGTCCAGTAGAAGTTTCCCAAATACCTGCTGCGGTTTTAACCGGCACTTTAATCGCTCAATAGCTTCATTTTCTTTTGCTGCTCCGTTCACAGCCATCGCGGTACACTATTCACACACACCGCTCTCCTCAGAAAATTTTCGTGGCCCCACCGAGCCACAGCAAACCAGGTTTGAGTGCGACGACAATTTTCGTAACCCCTGCTGAGTTACAGCAAGATGCTTTAATCTTCGTGACCCCGCCGAGTCACAGCAAGATGCTTTAATCTTCGTGACCCCACCGAGCCACAGCAAAACCGGGTTTGAGTGCGACGGCAATCTTCACAACCCCACCGAGTTGCAGCCAGATGCTTTAATCTTCGTGACCCCGTCGAGCCACAGCAAGATGCTTTCATCCACACTCGTCGTTCAATGCCGTTACCTCTAGCAACAAGGCTGCCGTTGCACCTGGCAACCGGGCTGCGGTTGCCCCTAGCAACCGGGCTGCAGCTGCCCCTAGCAACCGGGCTGCAGCTGCCCCTAGCAACCTGGGCTGCAATTGCCCGCATTCTCGAACCACATGTAAGGCAGCCCTAGTCATCATACTGGGGGACACTCGCTGCACCGGGTCAATTAAAGCACACCAGCCACGTTTTTCAGTTTTCACACTTCAGCAGTTTATTGCACTTCATAACTGCTTATCACACAGTCCATCTTAGTGGCTCACCGGCACATTACACACATAACATTCGGGAGCCTTTCCAGCGACAGACACGTCCACTTGGCTCCAGTTACAGCCTTCAGCTAGGCAACAACATAAATGTCCATATAATGCAGTGTATTTTTACCTTTGGCGGGTTTTAGCTGCTTCAGGTTTAATCTGCCACCACTGTGGCTTTACGGCTTCCCAGATGGGGGTCTCCAGCCCTCGTACCATCCAAGGCTACTGGTATGCTTACACAGCCAACATCCAGCCTCTGCCTTTCAGGCTCTTGCCTCCCAAGCCTCTGGCCCTCCAAGGCTACCGGGATCGCTTACACAGCTAAGGTTCCAGCCTCCGCCTTTCAGGCTCCACCAGGCTTCAATAGGCCTCACACTCTAGCGGTGTCCCTGGACCATTACCGTAATGCCGCAAGTCGCTGCATTACACACCCCTTCTCACTTGTCAGTTTTCATGTAAAGTTCTGTCCATGTTTTTCACGATAGAACTTGTCCCTATTATTGTCTATAGAGCTGGTTCATTTGTCTGTGCATTTTTGCGCATAATCACGGAGATACGATTTTGATTTGTGTCACGGCTAAAACTCGCCAATGCAAGGCTATGGGTCCAAAAATAAATAAATAAGACAATACTGGGCTGCCATGCTAGTACTATCCATTTTTTACTGACTGGTAGGGGAAGCATTTACAACCTTTATTTTATTTATTTTTTCATACAAGAAAAACTGATGAAACTGATGGTAAAAATTGACAAACTGACCAAACTGATGCAAATCGGTCAGTTTTTTGTGTATGAAAAAAAGTCATCTGAATGAGGCCTTACTCTGTGATAATCATAATTTTACAGCCTCTAGCAGGCGCCGCATCTCCCTAGGTTTGGGGAAAATATACATAAAAATAATCATAATTTGTCAAATTAACTACATAATGCATGTTTAACCGCTGTAAAAAAACAATATTTTATTGTATTTAAAAAATAAAAAAAAATCACAGCAGAAAATGCATTGTGTAAACACGGCCTTAGTGATTAAAAGAAATTGTGATGTCTGAGCAGACTTAGTGTCACAGCGGTTTTTGCAGTTTTGGCCTTCTGAAAAGATTTATAGGTCCCTTGTGTAATGGAGTTGCATTGCATACAAATGTGAAAAAAATAAACTTAAAACAGCAAAAAGCTTTTAAATAATAAGACGTGTGACTGCAGGCACAGAGGCAGCATGGCTTACTGGTGACACTATGGAGTCAGCCTGGGACATGGTGATGGGTGAAGAGTCACAGTGCTAACGTCAGATCAAGGACTGGCCTTGTGCAGCGGTATAATGCATGGCCAATGAGATTATACTGTGTCTTCGGGAGCAGCGCTCTCTGCACAGATGTAGCTATGTACTTGTGTGCGGACCGTGCATAATGAAGATCACACAATAGGAACGCCATAGGGGACAGTGACTCGTATTTGCAGTAATACTGCTGACAAGAAAAATGCTTCCATTTATTAGTGTAGTGTTCACACTGTAAGCGTCCAATTACAAGAGCAATCAATCTGCCTGTATCCAACGCTGATCTGTTTGCTTGTTGCTGGCTTCTCAGCTGATAGTTGGCAATGATGGATATAGCCTCAGTTATAGGGGGTTGTCCAGGCTTGGGGGTTCAAATCTGAGGTCACTGACTGCAAACTTGTGAATACTCACAGTGCACACAGTCACAGTGCACACTGTCAGGATTTGCCGGGAGTGGGTTGTCACGTGATCGCGAGTGTGTGATTTGCATACTTGTGGCCACATTCCGACTAGACGTGTCTGGCCTCGCTCAATGTAAGTGAATTGAGCAAGGCTGTGCATGTCTAGTCGGCATGTGACGGTCACACGCTCACTCCCGGCGAATCCTGACAGTGTGCAAGCTGTGAGGATTCATAAGTCTACAATCACAGAGTGACTGCAGGCGTGAACCTTAAGCATGGACAACCCCTTTAAGCTAGGCTTACACAAAATTTGGCTGACAGCTATCTTACCTCTCCCGACAATTCAAAAAAAAGGACGCTCATCTCGACCAAGCACTTCTTTGTTCTCGGTCAGAGAGCTGCTTCCAGAATCATCTGGCAGTGGCTCATCTCTGAGCCGAACAAAAAGGATTTCCATTGAGATTCCAAAGTCTGATCCTTATGTCCTCTGACATCCATCTGTCGGGGGACAGTCGATAGGCCCCATACACATTAGATGGTCTGCCAAAGCTGCCAACATCAGGTTTAGACTACTTTTATCTAATGCACATGGCGGTTATAACACTGTGAGGTCTGGTAAATTACAGGTCGATGTAGATTAACAGATCGCTAGTCACGTCTCAGTATGGGATCCATTCATTTGAATTGGGACAATTGTCCTGAAATATGTTCGGTATGGCGGCAATCCAACACATTTTTTTTTACCTGGATCAAAAAACAGTCTGCACAACTGTTTGTCTGGTCATTAAACGGAATAGCAACTGGATCCATTTTTTTTTTTAACATTTAATTCTATAAGAAACAAATAACAATTTATGGTCTTCTGTTAACGGATCAGTTTTTTAAGCACTGCGCATGCCCAGATTAGAGGCGTTCAGACACACCGCTAGTATCAGGAATAAGTACGGATGCAAATCGGAAGACAAAGCGCATCCGTTTTTACTCCATTTGTAAAGGATACCATTATTTTTTGTACTGGATCACATGGATGACAACTTGACATGTGAACAGAGCCTTAAGCTCCCGTCACACTAAGCGAGATCGCTAGCGAGATCGCTGCTGAGTCACAAGATCGCTGGTCGTGTCGGAATGGCCTGGACCATTTTTTGATCGTTGAGGTAGCATGCATCGGTGTGTTTGACACCTTACCAACGACCTCATTGGCGACTCAGAACTGAGAAGTCGTCCCTCATCGAGGTCTGAATCGTCAGAGTAGCTGCTATATGACAGGGTCCCAACGACCGCCGCCATCGTTATACAGGTCGCTACGGGTCACCGTATCGTTGCTGCGTCGTTGGGAAGATCTGACTGTTTGACATCTCACCAGCGACCACATAGCGACGCATCAACGATCCCTGACAGGTCGTACCGTTGTCGGGATCGCTGTAGCGTCGCTAAGTGTGACGGTACCATTAGGCACAGGCATCAAGAACTGGATGCAGAGTTATAGTTTTCATGGTTACCATTGGCAGGCATGCAGCACATAGTGACTTCGCTCCTATTGAAAGCATGCAGTATGAAGTAAAAGGTCTGAATATATAGAATATTCACATATTTCAATAGTTGCCACGCACTGACCCAAAATGTGAAGTTTACAGCACGCTGAGAGGAGCTATGACCTGTAGTTGCACTTCAGCTTGCTGATGGAGAATACTGAATTCCTTTACTAGGAGTTATAATAGGGTGTAACCAGGAACGAATCTGAGACCCTCAGCAGTGACCGGGGTTTTCTGGCAAAATACTTTCCCTCCCTATCAATCCCCACTAAGTTAAAAGAAGTCTTGTCAGCCCAAACTCTCAGTATAAACTAAGCATATAGCCTTGTAGCGGATATAGCCCCTATAAGAACTGCACCTTTAGTGATCAAATTGCGGTCTCCGTTCTGAAGTTTCATCAGATATGCTAATTATGTTATTTGGTGCACTGTGGGTGTGATCAAAGGCTCAGGGCACCATTCCGTCCACTGATTTTGCATGTCTCCGCCTCCAATACTGGTGATTGGCAGCGTTGGCTTTTCTGGAGTGAGCACTGTCTGCTGAAGGAGGCAGAGACATGAAAAATCAGTGCGTGGAGTGGTTTATTGAACCTCTTGGTCACACCAAAGGTGCACCAAGAAATCTAATTAGAATATTTGATTAAATTTCAGTTTTTGCATAATGGAGTCTATGTGCTTAGCTTATACTGTCACATTGAGCTGACAGACTTAATTTAAAGGAACTTAGGTGTTACACTACCCGGGTCCAGTGGCGAGTCTCTGCCCTCATCTTTGATGTATTGTTGAAGTCACAATTAAAGTGCATGTGACCACTGCAGCCAATCACATGTATAAGTTCGGTACAAGAAAGGTCTTGCATGATGACCATGTGACTTAAATATAAGTGTCTGAGCAAATGGTCTGAATACTTATGACCATGTGATATTTCAGTTTTTCTTTTTTAATAAATGTAAAAAAATTTCTACATTTCTGTTTTTTTGCAGTCAAGATGGGGTGCAGAGTGTACTTTAATGAGAAAAAAAATTAACTTTTTAGAATTGACCAAATGGCTGCAATGAAACAAAGAGTGGAAAATGTAAAGGGGTCTGAATACTTTAAGTACCCACTGTATCTGTGAGAGGGAGGAGAAGAGGTTACACAAGACACACCAGCGAGCCAAGCAAGGCGAGCTTACACTGCAGCAGGAGCTCATCCTCGGCCAGAATCCTAAGGCCTCCAGCTATGCCACAGATCACATGCACACATTCCCTAGAATACAATACAACTACACAGTATATATACACATTATATATATCTTTATGAAGTAGTACATGGGTTCTGATATTGCATCAAGGACACAGACTATGCAGAAGGTCATTACTTAAAAAGACGAGCACAGTTCCCTGGGCAGACACTGAACATTTGGCAGCATCAATCGAAATTAGGGACACTTGGCTCACTGACCGCGTAGTTGTTAGATCCTTCCAGAGTGACAAGCCGGCCGCATTCATGAGCAGATGGAACAGGGCAGATCAGGATGGACAGTCAGACCACTCCAAAGTAATGTTTCAATAATTAGAGTAAAATTAATGACTATAGAAGAAAAGTGGATTACCAAGTTAGAGATCTAGTACATGACAAATTGTAGCTGACAAGGCCTGGTCTGCTGGATACAAGATGGAGCCCAAGGAGTCCGCATACGGCCAGGAATGTACGCTGCTATACTGCTGTCCTATAGGTACAACTTCTGACACCACATGCATTTTTACCATGCAAGGGAAACTCCACATGCTTCACCCCGGCCCCTGATCGCAGACTACAGGCTGTCATTTGTGATTCTGTCAAGCATTTGTATTAACAGAATTATGAGTACCATTAGGAGTGCCATGGGGCAAGTTGAAAATTAAAGAAGCCCTCCTCCTCCTCCCATCAAAGTTTTTATCCTAATATATTGCAGTCATCTTATTATATAGAACTGTGTACGTACAATTGCTCATTTTGCCTTTCTACTCAGCTAATTCTCCTCTTTTTTCCTGCTCTATGTAGAAACAGGAAGTCTCTTGTCCCTGCTTTTAGCATTCCCCCTCTTCAATTCCTGACCCAGCAGCTCCCTCCTCCAAGGAAAATTTGTGACTGTCCCAGGTCCAAAACTTGGTAGTGTGATTCATGTAAACCCTGCCCGAAAATAGGTATTTATGGCTGGATGCACTTCTAGGTTGGATGGGGGCATTCATGAACTGAATGGGGGGTGAAGTTCAAACATGTCCAAGGATGTGTTCACACTGCATCTTTTTCCAGTGGTCAAAAACATCAGAATACATCTCAGGATAATTTTTTTTGCTTGTTTGGGATTTTTTTTTAAATTTTATTAAGCAATGAAAAAAGGAACAATAGAAGGCGCTGTTTTTGTTGTTTTTTTTTTTATGGAGGAAATGCAAAAAAAAAGTGCAAAAAAACCCAAAATGCCCGGGTGTCTAACTACTACTTTTAAATACTTAGCGGTTTTGAAAGCCTGAAGCAAATAAAAGATGCTTTAAAGGAGCCAGATATTAACAGCAAGTAGCTGTCACGGGTGTGTCGCCACGAAGATCGTCACGATTACACAGCCTGACTTCTCGCAGCTGACTTTTTGGTGCTTTGTGTTTTTTCGGCAGTGAGGGAGTTAATTCTCTCTCTCTCTGTGCTAGACGAGGTCCAGCCTCGCCCAGCTGCAATCAATGCTGCTGTAGTGAGACTCCTTCAAATGCCTGCTGGTCTGTTAGGGAAGTGTCGGTGAAAGCATTTCATGCAGACTAACAGAGCGGATCGTGGTATTTGGAGTTTCAGAGATAAGTGTATTTGGAGCGTTTTTTCCCTTCCTCGCTTTATCATTTATCTCCTTTCCCGTTGGTGTTCCCTCTGTTGTAGTTGTGTAGTTTTTGTATGCAAGGTGGTTTTGGTTTTTCCCTTGTACTGTCTCGTTCGTCTAAGTACTGTGTGTGGGCATATTATTACTTGTCCCCTTTTGTTGTGATCGGGGTCCTTCTCAGGACTAGATTACTTAGGTGCAGGGATCCTCAGGAGGTAGGGGTTACGCTGGCGGCCTGGACCTCTGTACCTTTAACAGTACCTCCAGGTTGAGGGATTAGTCAGGGCCCCAGCTTAGGGTCAGTTTAGGCCCCCTACCTCCAGTATACAGAGACAGCGTGACATTTTCACCGACCACTTAGTTTTTCTCCAGCTACCATGGATCCAGTAGCCGGTCTAGCTCGGCAGTTGCAGAGTTTGTCCATGGAGCTGGCGGACGTTAGGTCCAAGGTTTTGTATCCTCAGGAGCAAGCCGGACCAGAACCTAAAGTAGCTCTCCCTGACAGGTTCACTGGGGGGCGGGACAAGTTTTTTGTTTTCCGGGAGGCCTGCAAGTTGTACTTTCGGCTGCGGCCTCGCTCATCGGGGAGTGAAGAACAAAGGGTGGGAATTGTCATCTCGCTCCTACAAGGGGACCCACAATCTTGGGCGTTCTCTCTTCCCCCGGGCTCCCCGGCTCTCCAGTCAGTGGATAGGTTTTTCGCTGCTCTGGGACTCGTATATGATGACCCAGATCGGATCTCCCTTGCTGAGTCTAAGTTACGTAGGATTCAGCAGGGAGATCGTCTGGCGGAGGAATTCTGTTCGGAGTTCCGTAGGTGGGCCACGGACACCCAGTGGAATGACCCGGCTCTTAGGAGCCAGTTTTGTCAAGGTTTATCCGACAAATTACAGGATGTGTTGGCACAGTATGACTCTCCCGCGTCACTGGAAGCCGCTATGGTCCTTGCTATTCGCGTTGACAGACGGCTTCGGGAGAGGTGCGGGATAACTCTACCCCCTGTGATGACTCCACCTCCTACAAGGTCCCCTCATATGGTGGTTCCCCTGGTCAGTCCAGAGGAGCCTATGCAATTAGGAGGGACATCATTTCGGGGGAGGGGACCGGTGGTGCGCCATAAGACAGGAAGGTGTTTCTTCTGCGGGAGAAAGGGACATTTTATTGGGGGGTGTCCATCCCGTCCCTTGCAGAGTGAAGAGTCGTCGGAAAACTGTTGATCCCAGGTTGTGTGGTGGACGGCAATCTGGGAGTAGGTATTTCGTCCCTAGGTTCGTCTCAGTTTCTCGTTCCGGCGGAGGTGGTGGTGGGTACGAGAACTGAGAGGATATCTGTTCTTCTGGATAGTGGGGCCGGGGCTAATCTGGTTGATGCTCGGTTTGCCCGGGTTCAAGGTATGCGATTGAGTGAGTTGGCTAAACCCATCCCCATATTCTCGATCGATGCCAGGCCTCTCGGTCAGGGAAGTTTTTTGCAAGCTGTGCATGACGTAAAACTTCAAGTGGGGGCGATACATAAAGAACTGTTGTCTTGCTACGTGTTGGAGGGTCTTCCCACTCCTATAGTGTTGGGCCTTCCTTGGTTAACTAAGCATAACCCGGTTATTAATTGGCAAACCAGAGAGATAAGCCAATGGAGTAAATTCTGTAATAAAAACTGCATGAACACGGTCATCGGTGCGGTTACTCCTTGGGTCTTACCTCCATTTCTGGCGGACTTTGAGGATGTATTCTCGGAGAAAGGGTGTCAGGAACTACCTCCTCATCGCGAGTATGACTGTTCTGTAAAACTGCTCCCTGAGGCCAAGTTACCTAAAGCTAGGTTGTATAACCTTTCTGGTCCTGAGAGGCAGGCCATGAAGGATTATATTTCAGAAAGTCTGGCTAAGGGGCATATTAGACCTTCATCTTCACCGGTGGCTGCGGGATTCTTCTTTGTTAAGAAGAAAGATGGAGGCCTACGCCCTTGCCTGGATTTCCGTGAACTTAATCGGATTACGGTCCGAGATCCGTATCCACTCCCACTTATTCCCGATCTCTTTAATCAGATCGTGGGCGCCAAATGGTTCTCTAAGTTGGATCTCAGGGGGGCGTACAATCTGATTAGGATGAAGGAGGGGGATGAGTGGAAGACGGCGTTTAACACTCCGGAGGGGCATTATGAGAACCTTGTCATGCCATTCGGTCTGACTAATGCCCCGGCGGTGTTCCAACACTTTGTTAATGACATTTTTCGCCGCCTGGTGGGACAGTTTGTTGTCATATATCTGGATGATATCTTAATTTACTCGCCGGATCTGGTGTCTCATCAGGAGCACGTTAGGCAGGTGTTACAGATCTTGCGGGATAATAAACTGTATGCCAAATGGGAAAAGTGTGTGTTCGCCGTACAGGAACTCCAGTTTTTAGGCTTCCTGGTTTCAGCGTCCGGTTTTCGTATGGACCCTGGGAAAGTGCGGGCAGTTCTTGAGTGGGATCGGCCAGAGAATCTTAAGGCACTACAACGTTTCCTGGGGTTTGCTAATTATTACCGGAAGTTCATTCGTAATTTCTCGTCCATGGTTAAGCCTCTCACAGACATGACTAAAAAGGGGACGGATTTTTCTAGGTGGTCTGACAAGGCTTGTCAAGCATTCTCCTCCTTGAAAAAATGTTTTGCCTCGGCACCCATACTCATTCAACCTGATGCGTCACAGCCATTCATTGTAGAGGTAGACGCTTCCGAGGTAGGGGTGGGAGCAGTATTGTCACAAGGTTCGTCCCCTGGTAAGTGGCATCCGTGCGCCTTTTTCTCTAAAAAATTGTCGTCCGCTGAGAGGAATTACGATGTCGGCAATAGGGAACTCTTGGCCATTAAGTTAGCTTTTGAGGAGTGGCGCCATTTTTTGGAGGGGGCAGTCCATCCGGTCACCGTCATCACCGATCACAAGAACCTGCTATATCTGGAGTCCGCGAAACGTCTGAATCCCAGACAAGCTAGGTGGTCATTGTTTTTTACCAGGTTTAATTTTGTCGTTACATATCGTCCTGGGTCAAAAAATGTAAAGGCGGATGCCTTATCTCGTAGTTTCCCTGGGGCCGGGAATACGGACGACCCGATTCCTATCCTTCAGGAGGGGGTGGTGGTTTCGGCAGTATGCTCTGAGCTGGAGGAGGAGGTATTGGAGGCTCAGGGGGACGCCCCTGTTGGACCTCCGGGGAGACTGTTTGTTCCAGATCAGTTGCGACAAAAGGTGATCGAGGCACACCATAACTCAGTTTTTGCAGGACACCCGGGGAGTAAAGCAACTGTGGATCTCCTCTCGCGTCGGTTTTGGTGGCCTAACTTACTTAAGAAGGTGGTAACTTTTGTCGCGTCCTGTGGGGTTTGTGCGCGCTCTAAGACCTCACATACCCGTCCGTCTGGGGCCCTCTTACCTTTGAAGATCCCGGAGCGTCCTTGGACTCATCTGTCTATGGACTTTATTACGGACCTCCCTCCGTCTTCGGGTAAAACGGTCATACTCGTTGTAGTGGACAGGTTCAGCAAGATGGCACATTTTATCGCTCTTCCTGCTCTCCCTAATGCTAAAACTCTTGCGCAGGTGTTCATTGGGGAGATTGTGAGGCTTCACGGGGTACCCTCCGAGGTGGTGTCTGATCGGGGGTCTCAGTTTGTGTCCAAGTTCTGGAAGGCGTTTTGTGCACGGCGGGGGATGCATTTGTCGTTCTCATCGGCTTTTCATCCTCAGACCAATGGTCAGACGGAACGAATGAACCAGAGCTTGGAGACATATCTCCGGTGTTTTGTGTCAGAGAACCAGGAGGACTGGGCTTCTTTCTTACCTCTGGCAGAGTTTGCTCTTAATAATAGGCGGAGCGAGTCCACTGGTAAGTCCCCGTTTTTTGGGGCATATGGTTTTCACCCCCAGTTTTGTACTTTCAGTAGGGGGGGCTCTCCGGGGGTTCCTGAGGAGGAACGATTTTCCTCATCACTCGCTTCAGTATGGAGAGGGGTACGGAATAATCTGAGTACTATGGGGAACCGTTACAAACGTATGGCTGACAGGAGGAGAGTGTCTGGTCCGGACCTAAGTGTGAACGATCGGGTATGGTTGTCTACCAGGAATATAAAACTTAAGGTTCCCTCCTGGAAACTGGGTCCCAGGTTCATCGGGCCGTACAGAATCAGTTCTATAATTAATCCGGTGGCATTCCGTCTTGACCTCCCCCCTACGTTTAAAATTCACGTGTTCCACAGATCGTTGCTTAAGAGGTATGTGGCGCCGGTGGTACCGTCACCTTTACCTCCCCCTCCAGTGGTGGTCAATGGTAACTTGGAGTTCCAGGTATCGAGGGTCATCGATTCACGCTTTAATCGCCGGTCCCTTCAGTACCTGGTTCATTGGAAAGGGTATGGTCCTGAGGAGAGGATGTGGGTTCCTGCGTCGGATATTAACGCAGACCGATTAGTTCGGGCCTTCCACACGACTCACCCGGATAAACCTGGCCCTGAGGGTCCGGAGGCCCCTCGTAGAAGGGGGGGGTACTGTCACGGGTGTGTCGCCACGAAGATCGTCACGATTACACAGCCTGACTTCTCGCAGCTGACTTTTTGGTGCTTTGTGTTTTTCGGCAGTGAGGGAGTTAATTCTCTCTCTCTCTGTGCTAGACGAGGTCCAGCCTCGCCCAGCTGCAATCAATGCTGCTGTAGTGAGACTCCTTCAAATGCCTGCTGGTCTGTTAGGGAAGTGTCGGTGAAAGCATTTCATGCAGACTAACAGAGCGGATCGTGGTATTTGGAGTTTCAGAGATAAGTGTATTTGGAGCGTTTTTTCCCTTCCTCGCTTTATCATTTATCTCCTTTCCCGTTGGTGTTCCCTCTGTTGTAGTTGTGTAGTTTTTGTATGCAAGGTGGTTTTGGTTTTTCCCTTGTACTGTCTCGTTCGTCTAAGTACTGTGTGTGGGCATATTATTACTTGTCCCCTTTTGTTGTGATCGGGGTCCTTCTCAGGACTAGATTACTTAGGTGCAGGGATCCTCAGGAGGTAGGGGTTACGCTGGCGGCCTGGACCTCTGTACCTTTAACAGTACCTCCAGGTTGAGGGATTAGTCAGGGCCCCAGCTTAGGGTCAGTTTAGGCCCCCTACCTCCAGTATACAGAGACAGCGTGACAGTAGCTTTTTCCATTACAAAAAAAAAGGGCCATTCTTGTGAGCGTTTTCTCAGCATTTTTTTCTGGGGTCCAAAGGTGATCACAATTGTTGTCATTATGTCAGATACGTTTCAGAAGTGACGATTATTGTCCCCGTTGTGGGGAGCGGATCTGATCTATATGTTCTGGTTATGTTCTGAATTGGGGGGTTTGTGGGAGAATGTCGGTAGACTTATTAAGGAGGTCTTTAGTCTTCAAGTCCCCCTCAGCCCTCAGTTGTGTGTACTGGGGTCTTGTGGGGGATGTTGCAGGTTCCTCTCCAGTGCACTTGGCTATGGCTAAAGTGTTATAGGAAAACTATTGCCAAACATTGGATGGCAAGTAGCCCTCCCTCGATTGGCGAAGTTGCTCGGTGCTTAAATAATACAATTCTAATAGAGAAAAGGATATATATTAAAAGGGGTGCAACTGGTAGATTCGGAAAACAATGGTGAGATTGGATCAGATGCCCTGCAGTGGTGTCTGATGCGCTGGCATCGGATGTGATCTTTAACCTATTAGTGTGCGGGAAATTATCCTCTTGGACTGTGGTTATACATGATGGTAATGTATTTCCTGATATGGCATTTATCCTTCTGTAAATGTTTGCTGCTATTAAGTCTGTAATGTCGATTGTTTCAATAAACGCTTTCTTGATTAAAAAAATAAAAAAACTTTTCGGCCCGGTGGTAAAAAGTCCAATCACTGGGAAAGCCACCGATCCAGAGAATGGGACACTGAAAATCTGCCTTTGGATTGGAGAGCTGACCGTTCACAAATTAATAAATGGGCAGCACAGAGGCTCGGTGGTTAGCAGCACGGTGGCTCAGTGGTTAGCACTGTTGCGTTGCAGCGTTGGGGTTCTGGGTTCAAATCCCACCAAGGACAACATCTGCAAGGAGTTTGTATGTTCTCCCCACACTCCAAAGACTGATCGGGAATGTAGATTGAGAGTCCCAATGGGGACAGTGATATTATCTGTAAAGCGCTACTTATATATAAGCAAAGCATAATAAATGAAAATAAAGAGGGACCGTACTCTAGTTAAAAAAAAAAACAAGAAGAAACTATGGACCATTAATTATTTTAAAGATCTAAATTAAAACAATTAAAATTTACACGGATGTTAAAACAGGAAACCCTTGGATCATTAACAGCCGATGATCCATCAATAAAGCTCCAACATGTTACTAATTCTGTCCTAGCGCATGTATTATATACACAGCAATACGCTGGACGTGGTAGACGAAACGTTTGTAGTATTAACATCAGAGTCACCTACGCCCCTCGTAAAAAGCAGCATTATTTCACTTCTAGACTCCTTCCACCCCAAGAGGAAGCTGAGATTTCCAATAAAGCAAGGAGGTGGAACAAGGCCATTTATCTTTTAGGAGACTAAGCCATCCTATACAACCTCAGCAGCAGAATGACATCAGACACCGGTGGGGTCGTTACCCTATAAATCACTAATTTTGCTTTGTTCTTCATGTTGTAAAAGAGGAGATGATTGAATCAGAAATGAAATATACACTATATGGACAAACGTATTTAGACACCTACACATTGCACCTATAGGAGATTTGAGGACATCCTATTCTAAATCCGTAGGAGTTGGCTCCCGCTGTGCAGCTATGACCGCTTCCGCTCTCCAGTGAAGGCTTCACACAAGATTTTGGAGGTGTCTGTGGGCATTTCTGACTGTTTATCCAGAAGAGCATTTGTGGGGTCAGACACTGATGTTGGATGAGAGAGAGAGGGGCTCACAATTTCCATTCTGGTTAAAGAGGTTGTCCACTACTTTAACTTTGATGGCCTATCCTTAGGATAGGTCATCAATGTCTGATCCGTGGGGGTGCGACCCCTGGCACCCCCGTCGATCAGCTGTTCTCAGTACCGGCGGTGGCCAGAGCTGCTCCGTCTAGGATAGTGGCTGCGGCCAAGTACTGCACATATGTCCCCTATTGATTTGAATAAAGGGTAGATGTGCACTACCCGGCCGCAGCAGCTCTGTAACTGAGCAGTTCCAGCATCCGCCGGCACCGAGAACAGCTGATCGGCAGGGGTGCCAGGTGTCGCGCCCCCACCGATCAGACATCGATGACCTATCCTAAGGCAAGGTCATCAGTGTTAAGTATTGGACAACCTCTTTAATTCTTGCATTCGATTGGGTTGAGGTTAGGACTTCTGGTCTTCCACATTAATCTCCCCAAACCATGCCTTTTTGGACCTTGCTTTGTGCACTGGACTGCACACAGTCATACGGAACAGAAAAGGTCCTTCCCCAAACTGTTCCCACAAAGTTAGAAGCTACAATTGTCCAAAATATCTTGTATGCTGAAGCTTTTAGATTTCTCTTCACTGTAACCAACCGGCCTTGGCTGACTCCTGAACAGCCCCATAGCGTTATCCCTCCTCCACCAAACATTACAGCTGGCACAATGCAGTCAGGCAGGAAACGTTCTCCTGATATTCATCAAACCCAAACTCATCCATAAGATGCCAGACAGGGAGGTGCGATTCACTACAGCACAGAAGACGTTTCCACTGCTCCAGAGTCCAGTGGTGGCGGCTTTACACCACTTCATTCGACACTTGGCATTGTGCTTGGTGATGTACGACTTGCATGCAGCTGCTCGGCCATATAAACCCAAGCCACGAAGCTCCTGGTGCACAGTTTTTGTGCTGATATTAATGTCAATGCGGTTTGAAGTCAACAGAGCTTTTCTGCTTTTGACTACTTTTATGCGCTCAGCCCCCCACTGTTACAGTGATGGCTCTTACAGGACCGCGCTGGTATCAGTGAGGACTTTAGAATGAGCCATTCTTTCACAAATGTAAGTAATGGCAGATTACAAGGCAAGGTGGCAATGGGATTTAAAGAAGAACTTGAATTCAGTTAATCCCGATACTTTTCTCCATATAGTTTATCATGTAAAGGGGATGTCAGCCCTTAGAGGTCCTGCAGACTTGTAGCCTATGTGACTGCAGACTTTTAAATCCTCACATTGTGCTAACTGCGCGCTGTGAAGATTCTCCAGTGCCGGCGCTGGAGAGAGTGGTCATGTGACCAAGTATCTATGTGATTTGCGTACTTCCAGACACATTCACTTGCACTGAGCGACGCCGCACACGTCTAGTCGGCATGTATGAAAATCACAGACTTGTGGTCACGCGGCCGCCGCTCACAGCACCGGCGAATCCTCACAGCGTGAAGTGCATAAGGCCGGACAACCCATCTAACTAAAACTTATTGTATTGTTATACAAGACCTACATAAAGAAAAAACCTCACGTAATGATTGCAGGTCACTAATTATATAACTCCATGAGATGGAGATGGGGCAGGTCGTGGTTAATGATGGAATTGCTCACTGCAGGAAGCCATGGCTGGAATGCAAGGAAGTCAAGTAGCAGACTCCATCTATCACTAGTGACTGGTAGATCACAGTTAGGCCTCATTCACACATTAGTGATTTATATGGAAAGCCAGCAGATACAACACAAACTGCATCTGTGTGCTGGCCATTTTATTTTCTGTGGACCATAAATCAGAAAAGAAAAAAAATATATATGAAAAAAACAAATCGACTAAAATGTTGCAATGTGCAGTCGGTTTGAAAAAAAAAATATATATACTATTATCTATCTATCTATCTATCGCTCAGGGTCAGCAAGAATGGGATGTGTGCATGAAGCCTTATAATGAAAATGGGCCAGCAATGAAATCGGTCATGAATGTGGAAGGCACGTGCAAATAGCTTTTCCAACATGAGTAATATTGATCAATTCTAATCAGAGATGAAGACTAAATCTATTAATCACCCAAGACCAAAGAATGAGTCCGCCGTCAGCCATGTGCACTGCATTTTATCATATACAGTACACAGGAGGCGTACATTTGTTAATACCAGATGTATAGCCAACATTATTGAATTGTAACTAAACTATTAGTACTACTCTAAAGATTTGACAACTAAAAAAAAATAGCACTTGTTGAATTCAAGAGCCAAAATGATGATCGTGGCTCCTTATAGGGAATCCGTCAGCAAGGTTTTGCTGTGTAATCTGAGAGCAGCATGATGTAGGGACAGAGACAATGATTCCGGGGATGTGTCACTTGCTAGGCTATGTTTTGAGGTTTCAATAAAATCAGTGTATTATCAGCAGATTATCACTACAGGACTAGGAGTCTTGTGCCTCCTAGTCCAACTGCAACCTCACCACTGATTAGTAGCTTTCTGTCAATATACAGTGTACAGAGAAAGCTGACAATCAGTGGTGTGGACAGGGTTATACAGAGCTCAGCAATCTGAGCACTGCTAGATCTGCAGCAGAGAAAACAGGGATTCTATCACAACTAGTGTTGAGCGATACCTTCCGATATCAGGAAATATCGTATCGGATTGGATCGGGCCGATACCCAAAAAGTATCGGATATCGCCGATTCCGATACCGGAAACCAATGCAAGTCAATGGGACACAAATATCGGAATGAAAATAAACCCTTTCTTTCCTTGTAGGTTAATTCTACATGAAGTAAAACAACTAAGAATAATGTAGAATGACATGAAAAGCCGGCAATTCATCAGCGGCATTCACCGGTACCCGACAATTTACAACAGAAAGAATAAAGCATCACACATAGATTAGGTAGATAGAACCATGTCAGTCACATATATATGAAGTACAGTGACAGTGTTGCTTACTGTACTTGTCATTTAGTGTAAAGGATTTATTTTAAAAAATATTAGTGTTTTCGTGCACCGTCTCTTTAAGAAAGCCGGCCGGCAATTCAGCATCTGTACCCGACAATTTATAATAGACAGAATAGAGCTTCACACATAGATTAGATAGATAGAAACATGTCAGTCACATATATATGAAGTACTGTGACATTGTTGCTTACTGTACTTGTCATTTAGTGTAAAGGATTTATTTTAAAAAATATTAGTGTTTTCGTGCACCGTCTCTTTAAGAAAGCCGGCCGGCAATTCAGCATCTGTACCCGACAATTTATAATAGACAGAATAGAGCTTCACACATAGATTAGATAGATAGAAACATGTCAGTCACATATATATGAAGTACAGTAATAGTGTTGATTACTGTACTTGTCAATTAGTATTAAAATAAAGGATTTATTTAAAAAAAAAAAGGCGTGGGGTTCCCCTTAATTTTAGGCTCTAGCGGAGGTTAAGCAGACAGCTGGGGCAAATGTTTGAAGCCTGGGAAGGGGGTAATACCCACGGAGCTTCCCAGGCTACTAATATCAGCCCCCAGCTGAATACCTAGCCTTTACTAGCTATTAAAATGGGGGAACCCCCCAAAAAAAATAACGTGGGGTCCCCCCTAATTTAATAGCTAGCACAGGCTAGGCAGACAGCTGGGGGCTGATATTAATAGCCCAGGAAGGGTGCCATGAATATTGGCCCCCTCCCAGGCTAGAAACACCAGCCGTCAGCCGCCCCAGAAATGGCGCATCCATAGGATGCGCCAATTCTGGCACTTAGCCTCGCTCTTCCACGCTGCCCTGTAGCGGTGGCAGGGGGTAATAGGGTAGGGGTTGATGTCAGCTTATAATGCCAGCTGACATAAAGCCCAGGTTAGTAATGGAGAGGCGTCTATAAGACACCCCCATTACTAACCCCATAGTCAAAGTTAAAGAAAAACACAAACACCCAGAATAAAGTCCTTTAATTGAAATAAACACACAATTCTTTATTGTTCTAAATTAAACCATACTTACCATCACGCCCATTCCAGCTGAAGCCAACGATCTCCTGCAATAAAAGAAAAATAATAAAGCAACATCATCCTTACCTTTCAATGGTTCCCAGGACAGCTCCAGCTCTGCTACATCGAGATGACAGGCTGGACCGCAGCAGAACGCTGCCATCCAGCCTGTCATCCCGCAGACACTGAGAAGCGCAGGCATGCTTGCGCTCCTCAGTGTCTCTCTGTGACGTCATCCAGATGAGCCGAGTTCATGTCCAATGAACTCAGCTCACCTCATGCACGTCACTGACAGCGTGGGAAAATTCTCCTGCACTCAGCGCTTCAGCGTGAGAATTCTCCCACGCTGTCAGTGACATACATGAGGTGAGTTCATGTCCAATGAACTCAGCTCACCTCATGCACGTCACTGACAGCGTGGGAAAATTCTCACGCTGAAGTGCTGAGTGCAGGAGAATTTTCCCACGCTGTCAGTGACGTACATGAGGTGAGCTGAGTTCATTGGACATGACCTCGGCTCATCTGGATGACGTCACAGAGAGACACTGAGGAGCGCAAGCATGCCTGCGCTTCTCAGTGTCTGCGGGATGACAGGATGGATGGCAGCGTTCTGCTGCGGTCCAGCCTGTCATCTCGATGTAGCAGAGCTGAAGCTGTCGTGGGAGCCATGGAAAGGTAAGGATGAGGTTGCTTTATTATTTTACTTTTATTGCAGGAGATCGTTGGCTTCAGCTGGAATGGGCGTGATGGTAAGTATGGTTTAATTTAGAACAATAAAGAATTGTGTGTTTATTTCAATTAAAGGACTTTATTCTGGGTGTTGTGTTTTTTTAAATACTTTACTAGAAATTCATGGTGGTCATGTCTAATATTGGCGTGACCCCATGAATTTCGGGCTTAGGGCCAGCTGATAATGCCAAGCTGGCCTTAACCCCTTTATTACCCAGTGAGCCACCGCACCAGGGCCCTGGATGAGTTGGGTACAGCGCCAGAAGATGGCGCTTCTATGAACGCGCCATTTTCTGGGGCGGCTGCGGACTGCAATTTGCAGCGGGGGGCCCAGAAAGCTTGGGTCTCCCTGCGCTGCGGATTCCAGCCCCCAGCTGCCTAGTTGTATCTGGCTGGGCACAAAAATAGGGCGAAGCCCCACGCATTTTTTTTTTAAATTATTTCATGAAATTCATGGAATAATTAAGAAAAAAAGGGCTTCCCTATATTGTTGTGTCCGGCTAGGTACAAATAGGCAGCTGGTGGTTGGGGGAAGCCCGTTCCTGCCTGCTGTACCTGACTGGACACAAATATAGGGCGAAGCCCCACATAATTTTTTTTTTAATTATTTCATGAATTTCCTGAAATAATTAAAAAAAAATTGACGTGGGGCTTTGCACTATATTTGTGTCCAGCCAGGTACAGCAGGCAGGAACGGGCTGCCCCCAACCACCAGCTGCCTATTTGTACCTAGCCGGACACAACAATATAGGGAAGCCCTTTTTTTCTTAATTATTCCATGAATTTCATGAAATAATTAAAAAAAACAAAACGTGGAGCTTCTCCCTATTTTTGTGTCCAGCCAGGTACAACTAGACAGCTGGGGGATGGAATCTGCAGCGCAGGGAGGCCCAAGCTTTCTGCCCCCCCGCTGAAAATTGCAGTCTGCAGCCGCCCCGGAAAATGGCGCGTTCATAGAAGCTGGATGCTGTACCTGGCTGGCATACAAAAATATGGCGAAGCCCACGTCAAAAGTTTTGGGAAAAATTAATTAAAAAATAAATAATAATTTAGGGACTGCATCGTTATTAACTCCTCAAATGTCATTTAGTGTTAAAATAAAGGATTTATTTAAAAAAAAAATGGCGTGGGATCCCCCATAATTTTAGTCTCTAGCGGAGGTTAAGCAGACGGCTGGGGCAGATGTTTGAAGCCTGGGAAGGGGGTAAAACCCACGGAGCTTCCCAGGCTACTAATATCAGCCCCCAGCTGAATACCTAGCCTTTACTAGCTATTAAAATGGGGGACCCCCCCAAAAAAAATGACGTGGGGTCCCCCCTATTTTAATAGCTAGCAAAGGCTAGGCAGACAGCTGGGGGCTGATATTAATAGCCCAGGAAGGGTGCCATGAATAATGGCCCCCTCCCAGGCTAGAAACACCAGCCGTCAGCCGCCCCAGAAATGGCGCATCCATAGGATGCGCCAATTCTGGCACTTAGCCTCGCTCTTCCACGCTGCCCTGGTGCGGTGGCAGGGGGTAATAGTGGTGGGGTTCATGTCAGCGCCAGCTGCCATGAAGCCCAGGTTAGTAATGATGGGCGTCTATAAGACACCCCCATTACTAACCTACAAAGTGTTAAAAAGAAAAAACACACTACACCCAGAAAAAAATAATTTATTTGAAATAAAACACACCATTTTATTTAATTCTTAGTTTACTAAAAATAATAGTTACCTGTCCACGTTCCTGCGCTGATCTCCCATGCACAGCTGTCACATCTGGAGATGGTGACAGCTGTCATGGCTGCTGTAAGCTCACGCTGCCGGGAACACGTCCGCTCCCGGCAGCGGGAGCCACTGACTGAGGTCACCGGAGTGCATTCAGGCAGCGCAGCTCCGGAGACCTCCTTTACGGCACTGCTGTACCGTGGGAATTTCTCACGATACAGCAGGGCCGTAAAGGAGATAACCGGAGCAGCGCTGCCTGAACTCCGGTGAACCCTTACGGCCCCGTCATTCTAGCGGCGGCAGCGGTTCAGAGCGGTCACATTCTATGTGGCTGCTCTGAACTGGAGATCTTCGTGGGACACTCGTGGACTACTACGGAGGGGTAAGGATAAGGTTGTGGTTTATTATTTTATATTTTATTACAGGAGATCGATGGCTTCGGGGAATTAGGTGTCTAGGTGAGTATAGGTGTAGTTTTTTATTTTTTACTTTATTTTAGGTGGCGATCGGCGGGGACAGGTAATGTATGAACTAATTTCTTTTAGGTAACCACTGGCCACCAATGACATGTATTTAACATTTATTGGGGACACAGTAGGGCAATTTAAATAGCAGGATCAGGCTGATGGGAACTACTGCTCCCATCGAGCTGATCCTGCTGGCAGGAGTGGACGGGGGACAGACATAGGCCGATGGGAGTAGTAGTGTCACATCGGCCTATGTCTGCCTGCACGCACAGACACCGCGCACACCCGCACAAACATCGCACAGACACCCCGCACACACACCCCGCACACATCGCACAGACACCGCACACACACCCCGCACACACACACCCCGCACACACACCCCGCACACATCGCACAGACACCGCACACACCCGCACAAACATCGCACACACACCCCGCACACACACTAATCATGACGGGTCTGGGAGGTGAGGCTGACCTGTGCGGCAGTGGGAAAGTTCATGTGAGTTCATGCAGTCAAGCATGAACTCACATGAACCCTCTGAGGGCACCGCGGCGACTTCAAATGAACAGCTGATCGGCATCACCTGATACCTCAGCTGTTCATTTGAAATAACCGGCGGGAAAGCGCAGCACAGAACGGGAAAGCCGGCGGTGAAGTCTTTTCACTGCCGGCTTCCCCGCCCGGGTCCTTCGCTCCTTGGTGCTGCGCTCCCCGCCCGGTCCTAATTTACGATTGGGATTGGAGGTGGCGAGGGGAGCGGAGGATCGGGGTGGGAGGCTGCGGGGAAGCAGTATGGGGCTGTGTGATTGCTTAAAAGCCGGCGGCTTTTTACCGCGCGCCGGCTTTTAAACAATCAGGAGAATTCTCCCCCGCTGGGATGGCATTCTGATGACAGGCTGGATCGCGCTGCCATCCAACTTGTCATCCTTCACAGACACTGCAGAGCGCAGGCATTATGGGAACTTCCGATTCCGGTATCCGATATTGTAAAAGTATCGGAATTAAGTATCGGAATTCCGATACCGCGAATATCGGCCGATACCCGATATTACAGTATCGGAATGCTCAACACTAATCACAACTCCTGCACTCAGTAAACTAAGTGATACATTGCTGGAATCAGGGTCTCTGTCTATATATTATGTTGCTATTAAATTACATAGCAAAAATATGCCAACAAGTTCCCTTTCACACTGATTTCCTAAATGTACAGAGGGTGAATGTTAAGTCCACATACAAGTGTGAGACAATTTGTAAGGAGCATAGCAAAAACTAAGGGACAGAGATGTGAAAGCACATGCCAGGTTGACATCATGGAGAACGGATAGACGATCTTCTCATAGGAGCATTCATGCAGAGAAAACACATTTTCTCAGACTTCAGTAAGAGCAATGGGTTATAATTAAAAAGTGAAAACTTTTAAACACAATCCAAGTCCCCATTCTGTTATGAACCTGCGACATGCTCAGTCTCCAGTACTAATGGCTTTTATCGTGTCATTTAGTAACCACAAGACCATTATTTAGCAAATGCCGTGTCATTCACATTACAAACAGTGCAACCCCAACAATCAGAAATGCCATGACTTCACTTTACACCAGAGATCTGCAACTTCTACATTTTAAGGTTAGGGCTACACACAAACAATTTCAACTTTTGTATGACTTGCCCCATCTGACTATTGTATTTTTTTATTGGCATAGGTGTTGTGTAATGTCCTTTTACACATTCCGACCGGCAGGCCTGTAGAGGCAGATTCTTAGGGAGATCCATGTCCCGCCCATAGATCATAACAGATCATTTACATATTAAGAAAGATGTGAATATTTCTGGATCACAGATATCAGGATATCATTTTATTCAGCTTCCTATGACCTACATAGCAATATAGATGGCTTAGGAGGGTTGATTCTACTGATTCCCTTTAAGGCCGCTAAATAAAATCAGAATTTAGAAGGGATTTTTTTGTTTTATTGTAAATGACATGCTTTAACAAGTGGTTGCAACAGGAAATATCACTTTTTAAAATAAATTTTGATTTATCAAGCAGGAAGAAGCCAGTAAACTATTCATTCTTGGGTGACTAGCCTTGAATGTCGAGTGTTTTTCTTCCTTGCTGCTTTGTAGTCACTCATCAAGTGGATCATACAGTGGGGTGTACATATTTTTTGGTCATAATTTTTTAGATTGTATAGCACCAACATATTCCGCAGCACTTTACAATTTACACGTAGAAACAAAATCAGAGAAATAGGAGAATAATCTTCCAGACATTCTGACAATGAGAATTAGAGAACATTGACTCCTAAACTTATAAACGTAATAAACGTTACAGCTTCATACAAATGTACACTATATGAGAATAAACATGTCCCATTCTTTACACCATCACCACTTTATTAAAGGGGTTGTCTCACAAACATTACCCCTTTTGCAATTAAACAGATCTGGTGATTTGTTGATCACAGTGGATCCAACTTCAGAAACTCCCGATGATGAGCACAGCCGAGGCCAAAGTGGGAGCCATTAATACTTGGCGGTAATCCACTCCGGCTCAGTGTAGGGTCCTGAGCGGGGGATACTCCAATTAAAAACCCCTCTATAATATCTCCTGACTGCAGCACAAAGTGAAAAAAATTATAACGTCTTGTGACCGTTCAGAGACCCAGCGGGGAGATCGCTGTAGCGGCGCCGGTCCACGAGGCAAGTTATGCTGTTTTTCTTTTGTGAAGCAAACTGAAGACTTGATGAAGGGGTCCTCAAAAATTTAAACCCCCGAAGATGAACACCAGTTGAACTCGCAGATTTCGTCAGGATCTAAAGACCATCAAATATGTATGGGGGTGCACCCTAATTCTCTTAGGATGTCATGGGAATATATGGAAGCATCTTTTTCTCCTTTCTCCACTGAACACGTGCACACTCAACTTGGCCTTGGCCAAAGAGGGATAGATGACGACCAAATGAGCTTTAGGCCTACAGCTATCTTAGGTGTATGGCTACCTGATCCGTACAATCAATATGACCAGATCTAGGAAGAATATCCAGAACGCCCAATGGAATAATTGTTCATCGATACTTCTGGACATCGGTGTATTACATCCTTTGGTTTTCCCTATATTTAAAAAAAAAATCCTACAGAAAAGGTGCAAAGGCTTTACAATACAGACTTCATGAGGCTTGAGAAAGGCTTGATCTTGAGCAGAAACGTTGCACTTTTTCTAAATGATGTTTTGAAAACAAAGAGAAAACTGATGGATGGAATAAGCCGATGTCCGGAAGAATTTTTTGGGGTTGACAGGTGTGGACTAATTGGTGGAATCTGTTGCATCACTCAAAGATCATCAATGTTACTTTCAATTTTTTTCTGTTTTTATTTTCTGTTCTAATATTTTTTCATTTCTAATCCTAACCCAACTCTTTCATTTCTAACCCTAACCCAACTCTTTCATTTCTAACCCTAACCCAACTCTTTCATTTCTAACCCTAACCCAACTCTAACTCTACCCTAAAAACTTAACTAAATTGATGTCATACACTGAGGCAGTAACTGAATTTATCGGGTGTTGTCAGACATAGTAGTAATTCAAGAGTCTTTTTCAGCTGTCACCATAGTAATTTCGCTTTGTGTTTTCATGCTACTAAACCTTTCTGATATCAGCCTCCGATAACGCATCTGTAGAGTCGTGTTGGAGCAGGCAGTTTTCCAGGCCGTCAGCTCTTATCATGGAGCAGCAGGCGCCTGTCTCAGGACTTTACACACAAACATTCACTCTTCCTTAGTGACACAAAACAATAGACAGAAAAGTGGAAATGTAAGATCTTGTACACAGGAAGATCCCAACACGGTCATCATCACGATGTAATACCAATCGGAAAACCCTTTGAACGTGGGAAAGATAACTCAATGATTCCTAAATAGTATTTATACTAATAAAGCCTGTGTGTTATATATAAACAAAGGCAAAGGAATGAAGATTGACGTATGTCGGTATGCAAGAAAATCTCCCAAATGGAAAACATCGGGATCTGAAAACCCCAATGTACCAGGCAGGTATCCGGCGCACCTCTAATGCTGTAATCTCGGCACATGAGCTTTCGCAGGGGCTACTCTTATAAATCCTATCTTACCGCCACCTGCTCACTTATTTTTGACCGGGGTTTGCGGACTTTTCAAAAGCACAGAGTTATCTGGACAGTAATTGAACTCCGCACACACCAGAAGCCTTGCCAATTCTTACTGCATGGCTAAACATCGACCATATCATCCAAAGGAGCCAATGCAACTGTATCAGGAAAAGACATGATTGGGCATCCATTTTTTGCACCAGAGTCCCTTTTGTTTTAGTTATGGGAGGGTTATGTTCAGATTATGCGTGCACTATGACAGTACTTGTTATGTGATGCCCCGTTTTCTTGCACCATGTGTTGCCTTTTGCGTGCCTGCTCACCAACCTTTAGAGCTCCAAATGAGAAGTGCATGCGAGGTCACCTCAATTTCTGCCAGCGCATAACAGGGGCCCCATTTTTAACAGATGGTGATCCTAGAGGTGCAATCCCGCATCCAGCAGACATCTATGGTGTACCCAGTCCATATGCATTTGTGTTGGGAGCTTTCCTAAACAGTGGTATGACTAGGGACTAAGAGTAATAGGCTTTATTAGATGTGGAACTGTGGACATTATAGTCCCTGGCTGCATTCGCAAGGGTAAACCATGGGACCAATAATGTCTACAATCCGCCAATGTAGGGGGCTGTGGCGGGCAGCTCACCAGTCACCCTTCTCTTTCCATTGACAGAATATTGATTGCTCTCAGCTTCTCTATTACCCAAATTGCTCCAGAAAGGAAATCGGATTGTACATGTATATATTTAGGAAAATTAGTAAAAGCAATTCTCTAATAGAGGAGCAGAACATTAATCATTTTTGGGGTGTCCACTACACTATCTGTAGGATAGGTCATCAATATCACATTGGTGGGGGGCCAACACCCCCGACGGTCATCTGCTTGCAGCGGCCAGATGTAAACAGTGTGCACCGAGGACCACCAGGGCTTTGCCTCACTGTTTAGTGGCCACTGTAGGGTACTGCAAGTCAGCTCTATTCTTTTTAATAGGATCGGTGGTCCACGCCGAACACGGTTTACATCCGGCCACCACTGGAGCTGATAACAGCTGATCGGTAGGGGTGCTGTGTGTCCCAAGGATACGTCATGTGGATGTGGCTGTATTTTAGCATGATATTCTGCCAGCAAGACAAGGAGTAATATTGTATATAGTGTGCAGAATGCATTTTTTACTGTATGTGTCTGTATGGGAAAGTGAAGCAGGAACTCTTGGCATACGTCAGGTGCTGGAGACCTATAAATATATTTGGAGTATGCACCAGAAGCTTAATAGGGAATCTGTCAACAGGTTTTTACTATGTAATCCGAGAGCAGGTTTATATAGGGGCGGAGACCCTGATTCCAGCGATGTGTCACTTAGTTTACTGGGTGCAGCAATTGTGATAGAATCACAGTTTTCTCTGCTGCAGATCTAGCAGAGCTCTGAATGCTGAGCCCTGTATAACCCCGCCCACACCACTGATTGGCAGCTTTCGGTGTACACTGTATAATGACAGGAAGCTGCTATTCAGTGGTGGGATTGTGGTTGCACCAGGAGGCACAAGACATCTAGTCCGTAGCGATAAGTTCCTGCTGATAAAACATCCCCCCCCCCCCCCAAGTAAAATCAAACAACACACACAGCCCATAAGTGACAGATCACTGGAATCAGGCGCTCAGCTCTACATCATGGTGATCTCAGATTACATAGCAAAAAACAGCTGACAGATTCCCTTTGATGCACTTACATATAACATTATTGCGAACAGAGCAAAATAAAAGCTGCATTGAAATTAGAAAACTCCAATATACCGCATCAATTATTATTTAATTTCTAACAGGAAGACCCAAACAATTCCCCATAAACTCTAACCATAAGAAAAAATGGCTTTATCATCTCCGACATTCATCTTATCATACATCTATCACTGCTACAATAAACTATCCCACATGTAGTATCAGCAGACATTCTTCCGATATCGACACCAGGTCCTCACGCACCCCTCCTACTTCATTCCAATCACATACTGTAGATTGTTCTCCTTCACCCACCACACCCTATCCCACCCCGATACAGTAATACACAATACCCTCTGCTATTACATATTCAATACAGTGGAAAAGAAAATTACATCTGTGATTAAATTGCAAAAGAATGTCAAATGTTTGGGATGCAGTCCCTTCACCGCAGCATACAACCTGATTCCTGCACAAAAAAATCCTACTGCCCCATACAGCTACAATAAAGAGCCCGTCAGAAGATAACTGAACACTAAAAGCCGGCGACCATCAGAGGGAGTTGGCGGGGCCGGCGACCATCAGACGGCGTCGGCAACTATCAGACAGCGTCGGCGAGAGAGAAGGATTGAGCAATTTGAAATTCAATGCCAGATTCTCTTGTTATTTAGGCAAAAAGCCCCTGCCTTTTGGGGTCAGGAGAGACAGTTTGTGTGTAGGGTCGGCTTAAAGGGGTTGTTTTAAATTCCAAAATGGGTCAAAGTGCCAAGTGCCTATAAAAACATGCTCCAGAATTGAGGGATTTATTGTTAACAGTTTTCAGGTGATTGCCAAGGTCCCCTAGGTAAGGAGGGCGCCACTTGTAGGGTCTATGCCTGCAAACCTCCTCAGCCCCCAGCGATATTCCATTCTACAAAGGCAAAGCTATTTCTGCTACCAGCCGGGAGAGAGCACAGATCGGACCAGCAGCGCGACCATGCGGCTAGTATGACCTTTCAATCTGCAGGAGCGCAATACCCTCAGCAAGGCAGGAAGCCGAGGACCGATGCACTCCTGAAGAAACAACACGAGAAAATCCCTTTAAGGCCTTATCTACCATAGAGGCTAATCCATGTTCCTTGGATGCAAACTGATGGGAGGTTTCCCAAGTTTTTCCTAGCAAGCAGTGAAAAATGGACAGCACATGAATGACGTCCGTAGGCAGGATCTGGTCAGAAAATTACACGCAGTAGGAAATACCTCTGTTTTTTCTAAACAAAAAAAAAGACCCACATATTGCATACAAAGCGGAATAAGGGGCCGGTAAAACAATGCCGGGCCCAAAGCACAAAAAAGCCTACTCAAACAGCAAGATATCATAAAGGAGAAACATGAGTATTTATGCCATAAAATAGATTTTATTAGAAAATATTCTTATTAAAATGACAATAGTGTAAAGTACATAGTAGAAAAAACAAGACATGGGAAAAATGGATCAGGTCAAGCGACACCATGTCCATACACAAGGGGCCTCAATATATCCAATATGGATGACACAGGTAAATATATGTGTGTATGAGTTACTATATCTGGGTAAGATTTAACAGCCTCAGTAGGAAGTATGCACTAACATTAGGGTTAAAATAGAAATGAATAATACCCATAGAGACTCACCACAAGACAGGAGGGTGTCACCGAGGGCAAAACGCGCGTTGGGGCGGGTCCTTTTACCTCTGTAGTCCTTGGTGACACACAGCCCTACCTCTCGGGCCCCCTCCCATGTCTTGCTGTTTCTACTATGTACTTTACACTATTGTCATTTTAATAAGAATATTTTCTAATAAAATCTATTTTATGCCATAAATACTCATGTTTCTCATCGGTTTTTTTCTGCAGACCATATGAGAGCAAACAAAAAATCTGACCTCTGAATAGCCCCATAGAATATAATGAGTATGTGTGCGGTCTACTGAAAAAAAATAAATAAGAGTATGCCTCATTTAGATGTCAGTTTTTCTCTGACGATTGTGATCAGACTTTGATCAGAGTCTGGTCCGAGTGTCATCCGTTTTTCTCGTACATGGAGAAAAAAAAAAAAGTTTCCCCACATTCTCCTTTCTGGCAGTCCGTGAAAATCGATCGGACCGCACTTGGATGTCATCCAAGTGTAGTCCGATTTTTTTCACGAACTCATAGACTTGCATCTCTGATTCTGATCCAAGGCGCAGATCAAAATCCGACATGTGTCTAATATTTTCTGCAGACCACTCTGTCCAAGAGTAAAAGAAAAATCGGACGTCCCATAGAATGAATGTGTACGAGTGCTATCCATGAAAACCACAGATAGAACTCATACAAGAAAATCGGATGTCTGAATGAGGCCTAATTGTGGCCACTATGGCTGAAAGCTCATTTGGTCAATAGCTGTTCCTCTTGACGTCCTCCATACATGTGTTCTGCTAAGCATACGTGTTTTTAAGAGAACATGTTAGCTGATTCATGATGCCCAAACCGCGGACAACATGAATCAGAATCTGGCTGCACCACTGCAACAAAATCTATTTTTCTCTGAAATGCTTTGGTATCAGAGAACATATAGTTCCAGGTGATTGACAGGTCTCTCGCAATACTAATCCATTAGGTCCAGACTTGACCAGCTGTGTATAGACATATTAATTGTCATTGTAATCCTGCCTCTGCTGATAAGGAGCCTGCTGAAAACTTCCTTAAAGGACAGGAAGTAGTCTAAAATTGCAAGATTATTATTATTTTTTTTTTTTTTATAAAGACTGTGATATGGAAAAAACTCATTGCCAAAAATATTTTAAAAACAAAATGTGAACACAAAAACCTGATTTATAAATAGGTCATTTTCTGACAACAAATAACCTATAAAGGCAAAAGTTTACAGGTGTTGGAATTGCTGCTGATTTCAGCACAGATTCTCTAACAATTCACACTCAGTACATGTGAAGGAGGTTTATGTAAACCCTTTACTATTCTGCAGAACATCTCCATGAAGATTTTTTTTCTGCGCAGCAAAAATAAGTAGAATGCTGGATATTTAAAAAATTCAGCATGAAGCTAAGGATTGGCCGCACCGAATGTCAAGAGGACACATGCTCATGTAATAACTACATGTACAAAATACATAACATTAGTAATGGAATACATTTTTGGATATAAAACAATGATAAGAACTTGTTTACCTGAATTGGATATGCTGCAAAATGCTTAATTTTCTAAGTACCACTGGGAAAAAAATTAAAAATTGTTTCAACAATCATCTATGCTACTCTTTTTATATTTGTATTTAGGGGTATGTTAACTTTTGCTACTTTATTTTATTACTTCGGTGCATCTAAAATAAAATCTGTTCTACCATTTTTTGTCCGCACCTCCTGTGCAAACCATTGTGTCAGCATGATTACAGACTGCAAACAAACCCTGGGTTGTTTGATCTAGTGCTGCCTTTCACCTGTCTTCTACTCCTTGCTAACAAGTTGAATTTAGATTAACAAGAAGTAGAAGTATCAAAATGCTTTTAAAAGGGGTTGCCCACTACTTAGATATTGAGGGCTTAACCTTAAACCATTTAAAGGGGGAACTGTCTACAGGAAAAAAAAAGTGTCCAGTTTTTATTCTTTCCATATTCCTGCCGCCCCCTTGAGTATTTTGGTTTTTTGCATTTTCTGAGTCTGCCATACGGTTCCAGAGATATGGGTCTTTTTATTCAGTGCTAATTTTTATAGTCTTTAAGAGGGGGTGTGGCTCACAAGGAGGACCCTGAAGACACACCCCTAATAATCCTATGAGTCAAGCCCCCTCGTAACGACTATAAATATTAGCACTAAATAAAAAGTCCCATATCTCTGGATCCGTAAAGTGGATTTACAAAAAACAAAGATTGGATTACTCAGGGGAGCAATGGGAGTAAAATGAAAGCAAAAACTGTCAACTTTTGTCCTGGCGACAGGCTCTCTTTAATATCAGATTAGTGGAAGTCCAACCCCCTGGTGTTTGCTGAATGTGAACAATGTAAAGTCAGCAGCTCAGCTCCCATTGAAGTTGTTGGGTCTGACAATAAAACATGCAGAGGTTAATAATGTAGAGATCTGCAGGCGGGCTGATGGAGCAGGCGTGTACAGTCATGGCCAAAAGTATTGAGAATGAGACAAATAGTAATTTTTCCAAAGTTTACTGCTTCATTTTTTGTAATGGCAATTTGCATATACTCCTGAATGTCAAAGAGTGATCAGCTTAACAGCAATTACTGTACTTGCAAAGTCAATATTTGCCCAGAAAATGAACTTTACCCCCCAAAACACATTTCAACATCATTGCAGTCCTGCCTTAAAAGGAGCAGCTAACATCGTTTTAGTGATTGATCCATTAACACAGGTGTGGGTGTTGATGAGGACAGGGCTGGCGATCAATCAGTCATGATTAAGTAAGAATGACATCACTGGACACTTTAATAGGAGGCTGGTTCTTGGTATCATTGTTTCTCTTCAGTTAACCATGGTTATCTCTAAAGAAACACGTGCAGCCATCATTGCACTGCACAAAAATGGCCTAACAGGGAAGAGTATCGCAGCTACAAAGATTGCACCTCAGTCAACAATCTATCGCATCATCAAGAACTTCAAGGAGAGAGCTTCCATTGTTGTCAAAAAGGCTCCAGGGTGCCCAAGAAAGACCAGCAAGCACCAGGACCGTATCTTAAAACTGTTTCAGCTGCGGGATCGGACTACCAGCAGTGCCGAGCTTGCTCAGGAATGGCAGCAGGCTGGTGTGAGTACTTCTGCACGCACTGTGAGGCGGAGACTCTTTGAGCAAGGGCTGGTTTCAAGGAGGGCAGCAAAGAAGCCACTTCTCTCCAGAAAAAACATCAGGGACCGACTGATATTCAGCAAAAGGTACAGGGAGTGGACTGCTGAGGACTGGGGCAAAGTCATTTTCTCTGATGAATCCCCTTTTCGATTGTTTGGGACATCTGGAAAACAGCTTATTCGGAGAAGAAGAGGTGAGCGCTACCACCAGTCTTGTCTCATGCCAACTGTAAAGCATCCTGAAACCATTCATGTGTGGGGTTGCTTCTCAGCCAAGGGAATCGGCTCACTCACAGTCTTGCCTAAAAACACAGCCATGAATAAAGAATGGTACCAGAATGTCCTCCAAGAGCAACTTCTCCCAACCGTCCAAGAGCAGTTTGGCGCCCAACAATGCCTTTTCCAGCATGATGGAGCACCTTGCCATAAAGCAAAGGTGATAACTAAATGGCTCATGGAACAAAACATTGAGATTTTGGGTCCATGGCCTGGAAACTCCCCAGATCTTAATCCCATTGAGAACTTGTGGTCAATCATCAAGAGATGGGTGGACAAACAAAAACCAACAAATTCTGGCAAAATGCAAGCATTGATTATGCAAGAATGGACTGCTATCAGTCAGGATTTGGTCCAAAAGTTGATTGAGAGCATGCCAGGGAGAATTACAGAGGTCTTGAAGAAGAAGGGGTAACACTGCGAATATTGACTTGCTGCATTAACTCATTCTAACTGTCAATATAACCTATTGGTACTCATAATATGATTGCAATTATATTTCTGTATGTGATATAAACATCAGACAAACACTAATAAAAACCAGAGGCCAGCAGATCATGTGAAAATATAATTTTGGTGTCATTCTCAAAACTTTTGGCCATGACTGTACATGCTAGGAGTACTATACCCTCAGGCTGAAAGTGAGACATAAGAGGGATAACAGGGGTCTGACACATCCAGAGAGGAATCAGCAGTGCAGAGCGAGGTCACGGTGGCTGCTCACAATGAACACTTTAACATCTGGGCCCTTTTCCTTCTTTACTTCCTGTAATAACAATAAGCCGGACAGAGAGCGACATCCAGTACATTCTCCAAAGTGGAAGCGCAAAACAGGACTCACTCGCACATTCCAGGCTTCATCTTTAACCATTTCCCCAACAATCCAGATTGAATTTATGAGCACGTTGGGGCAGATGTATCAGTACCGCCTAATTCTAGGTAGTCTCACAATAAGTTATGACAGCGACCGAAAAATTTGGTCCATGTTGAGACTGTGCAGTCTAACTTTACACCCTTAGTTTGTGCCAGAAATTTGCTCAAATCTTTGGCGCACAGTGTCGCCTCTTTTATATGAAGCCTCATCCCTTTACCACTTATTGAAGAAAGCGCCAAAAGAACTTTCAATACTAATATATATGATGTAAAGCATTTTTAACCCATGTTTTTTTATAGTATAAGTGTGGAGAAAGTGAAAAAGTGGAGTGGGCAGGTTTTTTTTCTTAAAAAAAAAAAAAAATCTGACATGAAGGCCAAAAAAAAAAAAAAAAAAAAGCCATTAATAAAAAATAAATAAGACTAAAACTTGGCACAAAATCTTTAATAATCTCCTTTTATATAAGGGGGTCTTACACAGGCGATATTTGCCTCGACGAGCCTTCACTAAAGCTGGCTCCCATTACTAAGTGTAAGGGGTCGAGTCCCATGTAGTGGTCTCAGCTCAGTCCACGGCCGCCTTATGACAGGTGCTGACACTTGGATTATAAGGGGAGGTGCAGAAGATGCTGTAGCCACCAGCTGTCCCAACCAATGGGCACTGCGGTCGGCAGAGATTCGGCTGTACGCAGCCAGCTGCACTCTCTGGATATACCCCCTATGTATAGTTCACACACAGCGGTCAAAAGCCGCAGCAGCCCTGTGCCAGTTCCAATTTGCGACATCCACAGATGTTGGCACTGTGAGCTTGGAGTGGCCCGTGAAGCTGAGTCTATACAGTCCAGAAGCCGGCTGTGTTATACAGTCAGCACCCAAGTCTAACTTCTGCGATTGGAGTTTGCTCCAATTGTAGCAGTTTAAACTTTTAGATGTTGTCAAGCGTCAATGACCCATTTTTTTTCTGAAGGTCCGTGTCTGCCATGTTTGAGCAACTATGAAGCTCAGCACTGTTGGTGTAGCTGGGCTTCATAAGATTTTTTACATTACACTATAATATTACAGTATTGCAGTGTATTATAAGAGTGATCAAAAGTTTATGTCCCATGGTGGACCAATTAAAAAAATAAAAATAAAATTTGAATTTTCATCACCCTCAAGCGTCTTTTTAAGGAACATAACTACCAAACTGATAGGAGTTATATGCACTTCAAATGGTAATGATAAAAAGTACAGATCGCATAGCAAAAGAGCAAGCCGACGCGGCGGATGCCCCCTATGATGGAATACTGAAAGGCTGCACATGATCAACAGCTGCGGATTATTATTATTATTATTATTATAGTGCCATTTATTCCATGGTGCTTTACATGTGAAAAAGGGGGTATAATACAAGAACAATTACAATAATCTTGAACACAATGTGACCGCGACTGGTACAGGAGGAGCGAGGACCCTGCCCGCGAGGGCTCACAATCTACGAGGGATGGGTGAGGATACAGTAGGTGAGGGTAGAGCTGGTCGTGTAGCGGTATGGTGGAGCGGTGGTTACTGCAGTTTGTAGGCTTGTCGGAAGAGGTGGGTCTTCAGGTTCCTTTTGAAGGTTTCCACGGTAGGCGAGAGCCTGATACGTTGGGGTAGAGAGTTCCAGAGTAGGGGGGGGGGGGGGGGAGCACGGGAGAAATCTTGTATGCGATTGTGGGAGGAGGAGATAAGAGGGGAGTAGAGAAGGAGATCTTGTGAGGATTGGAGGTTGCGTGCGGGTATGTAGCGAGAGACTAGGTCAGAGATATATGGAGGAGACAGGTTGTGAATGGCTTTGTATGTCATGGTTAGGGTTTTGAACTGGAGTCTCTGAGGAATGGGGAGCCAGTGAAGGGATTAACAGAGAGGAGAGGTCGGGGAATAGCGGGGGAACAGGTGGATTAGTCGAGCAGCAGAGTTTAGGATAGATTGGAGGGGTGCGAGAGTGTTAGAGGGGAGGCCACAGAGCTGGAGGTTGCAGTAGTCAAGGCGGGAGATGATGAGGGCGTGCACTAGTGTTTTTGCAGATTCATGGTTGAGGAATGTGCGGATCCGGGAGATATTTTTGAGTTGGAGTCGGCAGGAAGTGGAAAGGGCTTGGATATGTGGTTTGAAGGAGAGTTCAGAGTCCAGGGTTACCCCAAGGCAGCGAGCTTGAGGGACTGGGGAGAGTGGCCAGCCATTGACGTTGATAGATAGGTCAGTTGGGGAGGTTGAATGAGATGGCGGAAAGATGATGAATTCTGTTTTGTCCATGTTAAGTTTTAGAAATCTGGCAGAGAAGAAGGATTAAATAGCAGACAGACATTGTGGGATTTTGGTTAGGCTAATGTGGTCACATGACCATCGGTAATCGCGGCAAACATAACGCAGAAACAATGCTGGTTTGGGAGGTAAATACTGTATATGTTTTAGGTTGTTTTTTTTTTTACGTGGGGTCCTAAAGCGATTAAGAAGTTATCCAGGCACTTTAAATCTCTATGATGGAATATTAAAGAATTGTTCAAGAAGCCTTTCTTTAAAGAGGTCCGATCCATTTTAGTAACTTTCCAGAAAGCAACACTGAAAGCACCACTCCAACATTTTTTTTTATTACAGCGCTGGAGTGGTGCAACTAATCTGCAATCCCTGCACTTAGTCTCATACTTACCAGCCGCCGTCTTCTGTTTTCCACGCCACTCTGGTTGATCATCTGCAATTTGTGACCTGCCAGATCGCTCCAGGGTTTTCTCGGTTATCGGGAAGCCATAACTTAATGCAAGTCTATGAGAGCCAGAACGAGGCTCTCGTAGACCTAAATTGAGAACTAGCTGCCGTTATCCCTGACCTTTGTCAGTCAGAAGTTGTGGTCATAAGATGGCGGCGTGGGACTGGTGAGGCACCAGGAAGAGCTGAAGACAGTGGCAGGTAAGTATTAGACTAGGAAAGGGGAACTTGGATTACTTGCACTACTCCAGCGCTGAAATAAATAAAACCGCTAGCGTGATGCTTGAAGTATATTTTCTTAGAAGAGAAGAAAAAGATAGAAAAAGGAGAAAGAAAAAAGGGTATTTTTGCTCATTGCAGTTATTTTCTACAAAAAATATAAGCTGTGCTGTTATTGGCTGCAGTTTACCTTTTGGTCAGGTCCCTTTGTTCTGCAATCCCTTTTAGGAATTTATAACTAATTGATAACTGGGTGTTACCATTCTCCTCATCACTTGGGTGGGTCCTTAGACTGTAATAGGACCCCACCTCCAACACTGAACCTCCAGTTACTACCTTATTAATACATATTTGTTGGAAGGAACGGCACAACACAGAGTTCTGTACAAAGATGCTTCAGGATTATCATTTCACAAAGAATTACTAAAACAGACAGCTCAGGAGAGGCGACAGATCTCTTTCAATCTTCTCTCCACTAGGTTATTTATTTATTTTTTGCTTTCCACAATGGAGTAAATCCGGCAAAATAACAGTACAGGAATCAATGACACATCCTCAATAAGTCAATATAAATTGTTACATGAGAATGAAAGCCATTTCCTGAATGGAGGGTAGCACTATTGTAATCTTCACACACATATTACTTATGATCTACGGCTCGGCGTGTTGGTGCAGGTGCCGGCAGAGAGCGTGGGCGCTTACATACAGACTGTGAAATAAAACCCTAAATTATTAGTAGTGGAGTGGGTCGTTCATCAGACAGCAGCAATGAAAGGTTTTGAGAGTCCGCAAGTAATAATAATACAGTACAGACCAAAAGTTTGGACACACCTTCTCATTTAAAGATTTTTCTGTATTTTCATGACTATGAAAATTGTACATTCACACTGAAGGCATCAAAACTATGAATTAACACATGTGGAATTATATACTTGACAAAAAAGTGTGAAACAACTGAAAATATGTCTTATATTCTAGGTTCTTCAAAGTAGCCACCTTTTGCTTTGCTGACTGCTTTGCACACTCTTGGCATTCTCTTCATGAGCTTCAAGAGGTAGTCACCGGAAATGGTCTTCCAACAATCTTGAAGGAGTTCCCAGAGATGCTTAGCACTTGTTGGCCCTTTTGCCTTCACTCTGCGGTCCAGCTCACCCCAAACCATCTCGATTGGGTTCAGGTCTGGTGACTGTGGAGGCCAGGTCATCTGGCATAGCACCCCATCACTCTCCTTCTTGGTCAAATAGCCCTTACACAGCCTGGAGGTGTGTTTGGGGTCATTGTCCTGTTGAAAAATAAATGATGGACCAACTAAACGCAAACCGGATGGAATAGCATGCCGCTGCAAGATGCTGTGGTAGCCATGCTGGTTCAGCATGCCTTCAATTTTGAATAAATCCCCAACAGTGTCACCAGCAAAGCACCCCCACATCATCACTCCTCCTCCTCCATGCTTCACGGAGGGAACCAGGCATGTAGAGTCCATCCGTTCACCTTTTCTGCGTCGCACAAAGACACGGTGGTTGGAACCAAAGATCTCAAATTTGGACTCATCAGACCAAAGCACAGATTCCCACTGGTCTAATGTCCATTCCTTGTGTTCTTTAGCCCAAACAAGTCTCTTCTGCTTGTTGCCTGTCCTTAGCAGTGGTTTCCTAGCAGCTATTTTACCATGAAGGCCTGTTGCACAAAGTCTCCTCTTAACAGTTGTTGAAGAGATGTGTTGCTGCTAGAACTCTGTGTGGCATTGACCTGGTCTCTAATCAGAGCTGCTGTTAACCTGCGATTTCTGAGGCTGGTGACTCGGATAAACTTATCCTCAGAAGCAGAGGTGACTCGGTCTTCCTTTTCTGTGGCGGTCCTCATGTGAGCCAATTTCTTTGTAGCGCTTGATGGTTTTTGCAACTGCACTTGGGGACACATTCATAGTTTTCCCAATTTTTTGCACTGATTGACCTTCATTTCTTAAAGTAATGATGGCCACTCATTTTTCTTTACTTAGAATTTGTATTATGGCAAGAAAAAAGCAGCTAACAGTCTATTCAGTAGGACTATCAGCTGTGTATCCACCTGACTTCTGCACAACACAACTGATGGTCCCAACCCCATTTATGAGGCAAGAAATCCCACTTATTAAACCTGACAGGGCACGCCTGTGAAGTGAAAACCATTTCTGGTGACTACCTCTTGAAGCTCATCAAGAGAATGCCAAGAGTGTGCAAAGCAGTCATCAAAGCAAAAGGTGGCTACTTTGAAGAACCTAGAATATAAGACATATTTTCAGTTGTTTCACACTTTTTTGTTAAGCATATAATTCCACATGTGTTAATTTATAGTTTTGATGCCTTCAGTGTGAATGTACAATTTTCATAGTTATGAAAATACAGAAAAATCTTTAAATGAGAAGGTGTGTCCAAACTTTTGGTCTGTACTGTATATAGTGTCCCCTGCTGCTCTGATTTAGCTTTTACTCCAGAGGATGGAGATATTTAATAACTGTACAGAATGAACAAAAAGGCTGTGATTAAAAATTTTTTTTTTTTAGTAGATCTGATCCAAAAATCTTCCTAAGGCCCCCTTCACAAGTCTGTGTGAAAAATGACAGCACATGTACCGGAGACACTTACACACACCCATTATAATCTATGGGGCTGCGTACATGTCCGTGTGACCCACACATAGACATGTCCGTTTTTTGTCTGGCACCAGAGATGACAATATGTACCGCACAAGGATGACATAAAAGTGTGACATGTACCAGAACAGAATGTAGAATAGAAATGACAGATGTTTAGGTGTTAAAGATGTGCAGAGCTATATAGACAAATAATAAATAATTAAATACATAAATGAAAAAAAAAAGGACATGGGGTCCACCCCATTTTTGATAACCAGCAAAGGTAAAGCAAACAGCTGTGAGCTGACATTATCAGTCTGCGAAGGTCCATAGTTATTGGGCCCTTCCCAGCCTAAAAATACCAGCCCGCAGCCGCCCCAGATAACATGTTACTGACAGCACAGTCATCAGGTATATGACACACTGACCAAACACAGATGAAAATCAATCCATTTGTTTCATATGCAAGAATAAAAAAATAAAGCAGTCTGAATGAGGCCCTTATGTGGGAGATTTATGAACGGCCCGAGTCCCTCCGCGGTTCCTTTTATTCCATTCCATACAGACAGATATTGCAATAAATTTTATACACCTAAATTCAGTGTTTGAAACGTTCCAGCCCAACAAAAGAAACTCCATGCCTATGACATTGATGGCCAGGAGGGGATGTTCACATGTTGTGAATTTGCTGTGTAAACTATCCACAAACATGAAAAATGCACCGAAATCGTGCAGCATCTATTAAGTTGAAAAGTATCCTCACCTCTGCTGCCGAATTCTTAGGTTCGACCCATGTAACGGTCACATAGGACAAAACCTCCCCATGGGTGGCACTGGCAGGCCAGAATGCATCAGGATTGGCATGGAAACACTTCTAGTATCCAAGAAACTACTACTAAACACACAGACTAATATGTTTTGACATTTGGTGCTAATTATCCTTTAGAACAGGGTTCCCCAACTCCAGTCCTCAAGGCCCACCAACAGGTCATGTTTTCAGGATTTCCTTAGTATTGCACAGGTGATGGAATTATTGCCTGTGCAGGTGATGGAATTATCACCTGTGTAATACTAAGGAAATCCTGAAAACATGACCTGTTGGTGGGCCTTGAGGACTGGAGTTGGGGAACCCTGCTTTAGAAGTACAATTATAATGATTATTGTCTACTGTCAAAGTGCCAAAAGTAAAATGGAACATGATGAAAACCAGACGGGCCCCATTAAAAGTCAAGGGAGTCTGTCCGACATGTCTGGTATTCATTATGTGACGGACCCATCCCCGGCATGAATATGGAGTATAAAGATAGAATACCTAATGCTGATATACACTGCTCACAAAAATAAAGGGAACACTTAAACAACTCAATGTAACTCCAAGTCAATAACACTTCTGTGAAATCTACCTGTCCAATTAGGAAGCAACACTGATTGTGAATCAATTTCTCCTGCTGTTGTGAAAATGGAACAGACGACTGGTAGAAATGATAGGCAATTAGCAAGATACCCCCTATAAAGGAGTGGTTCTGCAGGTGGTGACCACAAACCACTTCTCTGTTCTCATGCTTTTTGGCTGTTGCTTTGGTCACTTTTTCATTTTGCCATTGCTCTCACCCCTAGAGGTACAGTAGCATGAGGCGGTGTCTACAGTACAACCCACAGAAGTTGCTCAGGTAGTGCAGTTCATCCACGATGGCACATCAGTGCGAGCTGTGGCAAGAAGGGAAGCTATGTCTGTCAGCACAGTGTCCAGAGCATGGAGCAGATACCAGGAGATGTGGAGAGAATCCATAGGAGGGCAACAACCCAGCAGCAGGACCGTTACCTCCTCCTTTGTGCAAGGAGGAGCAGGAGGAGCACTGCCAGAGCCCTACAAAATGACTTCCAGCAGGCCACAAATGTGCATGTGTCTGCACAAACGGTTAGAAATCGACTCCATGAGGGAGGTATGAGGGCCCGACGTCCACAGATGGGGGTTGTGCTCACAGCCCAACACCGTGGAGGACACTTGCCATTTGCCACAGAACAATAGGATTGGCAAAGTCGCCACAGGCGCCCTGTGCTCTTCACAGATGAAAGCAGGTTCACACTGAGCACATGTGACAGACGTGACAGAGTCTGGAGATGCTGTGGAGAGCGATCTGCTGCCTACAACATCCTTCAGCATGACCGGTTTGGCAGTGGGTCAGTAATGGTGTGGGGTGGCATTTCTTTGGAGGGCCGCACAGCCCTCCATGTGCTCGCCAGAGGTAGCCTGACTGCCATTAGGTACCGAGATGAGATCCTCAGACCCCTTGTGAGACCATATGCTGGTGCGGTTGGCCCTGGGATCCTCCTAATGCAGGACAATGCCAGACCTCATGTGGCTGGAGTATGTCAGCAGTTCCTGCAAGATGAAGGCATTGAAGCTATGGATTTGCCCGCCCATTCCCCAGACCTGAATCCGATTGAGCACATCTGCGACATCATGTCTCGCTCCATCCACCAACGTCACGTTGCACCACAGACTGTCCAGGAGTTGGCGGATGCTTTAGTCGAGGTCTGGGAGGAGATCCCACAGGAGACCATCCGCAACCTCATCAGGAGCATGCCCAGGCGTTGTAGGGAGGTCATACAGGCACGTGGAGGCCACACACAATACTAAGCCTCATTTTGACTTGTTTAAGGCTGTGTGCCCACGTAGCATTTTTCAAGCGTATATGCTGCGGAATTTCCGCAGCGTAAACGCTTGAAAAACGCATGTATATCCGCACCCCATGGTCCCCAATGGGATTCCGCAAGTTCTATGCACATGCTGCGGATTTTTCCGCAGCGTTTATGCCGCGTTCAAAAATCCGCAGCATGTCATTTAATTTTGCGTTTCCGCAAGCGGAATTGCCTTTGTCCAATGCATAAAAAACGCAAGGCAATTCCGCATGTGGAAAACGCGTGATAAACGCGCGAAAAATGCGCGATAAACGCGTGCGGAATTCCGCATGCGTTTTTCCGGGAGAGGACTTGCATTTATGCAGCAGAAATTTTCTGCTTCATAAATGCAACGTGGGCACATAGCCTTAAGGACATTACATCAAAGTTGGATCAGCCTGTAGTGTGTTTTTCCACTTTAATTTTGGGGGTGCCTCCAAATCCAGGCCTCCATTGGTTAATAAATTTGATTTCCATTGATGATTTTTGTGTGATTTTGTTGTCAGCACATTCAACTTTGTACAGAACAAAGGCAGGGCCAGTGCTGTGACAGCCCACATGTACATGAGACTCTGCCTACTACTATGGCCAATCGCTGTAACACTGTAAGACTTTTGGTCTGTACTGTACACATATATACATATATACACATATATACATACATATATACACATACAGTACAGACCAAAAGTTTGGACACACCTTCTCATTTAAAGATTTTTCTGTATTTTCATGACTTTGAAAATTGTACATTCACACTGAAGGCATCAAAACTATGAATTAACACATGTGGAATTATATACTTAACAAAAAAGTGTGAAACAACTGAAAATATGTCTTATATTCTAGGTTCTTCAAAGTAGCCACCTTTTGCTTTGATGACTGCTTTGCATACTCTTGGCATTCTCTTGATGAGCTTCAAGAGGTAGTCACCGGAAATGGTCTTCCAACAATCTTGAAGGAGTTCCCAGAGATGCTTAGCACTTGTTGGCCCTTTTGCCTTCACTCTGCGGTCCAGTTCACCCCAAACCATCTCGATTGGGTTCAGGTCTGGTGACTGTGGAGGCCAGGTCACCTGGTGTAGCACCCCATCACTCTCCTTCTTGGTCAAATAACCCTTACACAGCCTGGAGGTGTGTTTGGGGTCACTGTCCTGTTGAAAAATAAATGATGGTCCAACTAAATGCAAACCGGATGGAATAGTATGCCGCTGCAAGATGCTGTGGTAGACATGCTGGTTCAGTATGCCTTCAATTTTGAATAAATCCCCAACAGTGTCACCAGCAAAGCACCCCCACACCATCACACCTCCACCTCCATGCTTCATGGTGGTAACCAGGCATGTAGAGTCTATCCGTTCACCTTTTCTGCGTCGCACAAAGACACGGTGGTTGGAACCAAAGATCTCAAATTTGGACTCATCAGACCAAAGTACAGATTTCCACTGGTCTAATGTCCATTCCTTGTGTTCTTTAGCCCAAACAAGTCTCTTCTGCTTGTTGCCTGTCCTTAGCAGTGGTTTTCTAGCAGCTATTTTACCATGAAGGCCTGCTGCACAAAGTCTCCTCTTAACAGTTGTTATAGAGATGTGTCTGCTGCTAGAACTCTGTGTGGCATTGACCTGGTCTCTAATCTGAGCTGCTGTTAACCTGCGATTTCTGAGGCTGGTGACTCGGATAAACTTATCCTCAGAAGCAGAGGTGACTCTTGGTCTTCCTTTCCTGGGGCGGTCCTCATGTGAGCCAGTTTCTTTGTAGCGCTTGGTGGTTTTTGCAACTGCACTTGGGGACACATTCAAAGTTTGCCCAATTTTTCAGACTGACTGACCTTCATTTCTTAAAATAATGATGGCCACTCGTTTTTCTTTACTTAGCTGCTTTTTACTTGTCATAATACAAATTCTAACAGTCTATTCAGTAGGACTATCAGCTGTGTATCCACCTGACTTCTGCAGAACACAATCGATGGTCCCAACCCCATTTATAAGGCAAGAAATCCCACTTATTAAACCTGACAGGGCACACCTGTGAAGTGAAAACCATTTCCGGTGACTACCTCTTGAAGCTCATCAAGAGAATGCCAAGAGTGTGCAAAGCAGTCATCAAAGCCAAAGGTGGCTACTTTAAAGAACCTAGAATATAAGACATATTTTCAGTTGTTTCACACTTTTTTGTTAAGTATATAATTCCACATGTGTTAATTCATAGTTTTGATGCCTTCAGTGTGAATGTACAATTTTCAAAGTCATGAAAATACAGAAAAATCTTTAAATGAGAAGGTGTGTCCAAACTTTTGGTCTGTACTGCACACACACACACATTAAATATATATATATATATATATATATATATATATATATATATATATATATATATATATATATATATATATATATATATATATATATATATATATACACACACAGGGTGGTCCAAAAGTAGGTGGACAGAAAGTGTAATAAGGTTATGAAGGGGGAGATTTATCAAACACTAAATTGCAGCCACCTGTCTGGATCATGCTCCAATAAACCATGAATTAGACGTGGACGATAAGCTTTCCACCCGATAGATTTCAGGATTCGCATGATAGAAGCTCGTGAAATTCCCAATTCCAAAGAGGCTCTTCTGGTGACTTTTTTTGACTCTGAACAAATGTTTCAGCAACAAGTTGTTTATTATCTTCTGTACAGACTGTTTTGGGTCGACCAGTTTTTGGAGCATTAAGGATTGAGCCAGTGGCATTGAATTTGTCACAAATGCGGTAAATGGTTTGTCTCTTTGGGGCTTGAGTACCAAATGTTTCAACCCAATTTGCTCTAATAGTTTCAGCATTTTGAGATTTCCAATACTCTGCTAAAATCCATTTTCTTTGATCTGTATTTAAATTATTTGCCATTATGTGTTATCTGAATTATCTGAAAAGAAAACAGATTTGGGGGAGATCTGTGAAAACTAGATATGTGAAACTGGCTCAGTTGCCCTTAGCAACCAATCGGATTCCACCTTTCATTTTCCAAAGAGTCTGTGAGGAATGAAAAGTGGAATCTGATTGGTTGCTAAGGGCAACTGAGCCAGTTTCACTTTACACCAAGTTTGATAAATCTCCACCTTCATAACCTTATTACACTTTCTGTCCACCTACTTTTGGACCACTCTGTGTGTGTATATATACAGTGGTGTTCAAAAGTCCTGCATAGGGATAGGATAAATTGATTTTTCAAGTTTTAAATGTTTTCTGTCTAATATCTTCGATGCTAATATGACATATTATATATGGTTTTGTTCAGAATACAATTTTGCATTCTCTCCCTGTAATATTTTTAGCTTTTGAAGCAGTTTTGCCTGAAATTATTGCAACAATATGGGAATTGAAAGCACAACTAAATATTATACAGCTTCAGATCCAAAATTAGCCAATCACAGATGAGGTTATTGTGACCAATCATAACCTGGATATGGCAGCCAATCACATTCCATTACATTGCATCACATCTGCTGCTTTGTTTCTTTGTTTTATCTGTTGGTCTATCTAGTGAATCATACTGTAGAGCTTTATGATGGGAGCCTTCAGATTTTTGTCAGTGGAGGATCGTGTGCCAGTTGTGGTGCTACATGAAGAGGGTTATACTGGCCCCCAGATCGCAAGGAAGGTCGGCTGTAATCAGAGTACAGTCGTAAGAATTTTGCAGAAACATAAGCAGCTTGGAATTACCCAGGACAGGCCCAGATCTGGTCGGCCCAGAAAGTCAACTAAAAGGGAGGATAGAGTACTGATAAGAACATTCCTTGCCAATCGAAAGCTCACCTCTCCTCAGCTTCTGCGAGAATGGCAAGAAAAGAGCAATATTGAGGAATCAACATCAACTGTTAGGAAGAGATGTTTGGAAGCAGTATTGAGAGGGTGCAAGGCCATACAAAGACAAAGGCGAAAACTGGGGGCATTGAAATATTCAAAATGGAGGAAGGAGGAGTGGGAAAAAGTGCTATTTAGTGATGAAAGCACTTTTTGCATTTTAGGAAATGATGGCAAGTCTTATGCGAGAAGGTTTCCACATGAAGAGTACAAGCCAGAGTGTTTGAGCTTCTCTATGAAACATCCGATGAAAGTAATGGTCTGGGGCTGTATGGCAGCCAATGGTGTTGGAAGGCTTCATATTGTGGAGGGTATGGTTAACGCAAAAAAATACATAGACATCCTTAATAAGAAAATGCTGCCTTCTGCTCAACACCTGTTTTCAGGGGATTTTATCTTCCAGGATGATAATGCTCCTTGTCACAGAGCTAAGACAGTAACGGAATGGAAAAGAAAAAGAACAAGGTGGCTACTATTGACTGGCCAGCCCAGTCCCCGGACCTCAATCCAATTGAAAATTTGTGGCACAAGGTATCAATAGAGATATCTAAAAAACAGCCAAGGACCAAGAGAGAGTTGATTGAGTCTCTGATACAGGCCTAGAACCACATCATCACTCGTGAACATCTGCAGAAGCTTGTTCACTCAAAGCCACAGAGATGCAAGTTGGTGCTCAAGAGCAAAGGCTGGCCAATAAAGTATTAGAAGCTAAAGATGCACTCCAAAGGCCCTTTTCAGGACTCTGAATTAAATAAAAAATAATAAATCTTAAAAAGTTAAATTTAAGTTTGTGTGAACTTGCAATGGAAGTTAATGAACTTAGAAACCTGTTCACCATTCTACACACTGTTCTGGTGTAGGTATGGTTATGCTGTAAAAAAAATTATCAAAAATGCGCATACTATAACAATTTATACACTTGGGACATTCAAAAATGAGTATGGCATACAATGAGGGATTACAAAAACATATATGTTCCACCAGTTTCACTGTAGAGATGCAGAAGTATGAAATATATAGTTTTCTTCACGCCTATGCAGGACTTTTGAACACCACTGTATATATACATATTATATATATATATATACACACACACACACCTTAAATAAATAAATAAATCATTGGAGGAACTTGCAGATTCGAGCCAAAATTTTCAACATTTTCCAGTGTAACGCTTAATATATCGGCTTTAAAGGTTGTAGGTCAGGCCCCTTTTCCAGGTACCCCATGCCCACTGTTATCAATATTGGTCAAACAAAAAATTGGGCAATTTGTAATTTTTTTTGTCCATTTTTACACAATTTGCAATATTTTGGGGCTTCGTTTACACCAAATACTGGCTTAAATGTCTGTAAAATGATGGTTTCTATTGTGTAATGCAATTCCTCCTTGACATATGTAAAGGCAGACTTTTAATTGTAATATTTTCTCCACCCTTAGGACCTCATTTATTAACACAATCGGCCTCAGAAACCAAAACTGTTCTTGTTGTCCATAGCAACCAACCAGCGCTCAGCTTTCATTTCTTAAACTGCTCTGAAAATGATGAAAGCTGAGCGCTGATTGGTTGGTACAGACAACATGGACAGTGTTGGTAAATTACGCCATTGAATAACATTAAAAACTGTCCTGGTTTCCATGGCAAACAGCCATTCGTTAAACTGCTGTAGAAAAATGAAAGCTGAAATATGATTGGTTGCTATTGGCAATGGCACCAACGTCACAGTTTTGACAAAGAGGCCTCCTTTTTCCCTGTGCGTGTATAAATGGCCTTGCGTCACCTTTGTGTCAGGTCTCATTTGGCTGCAGATTTCATCTAAGGGGTGAAAACTAAAGTAATAATTTGCAGCATAAATTGACAAGCTGATAAAAAAAATCAGCTTTGATTTAAATTTTTTGCTAAAATCTCGTCTGATTGGCTGCTACTGACATAGCGTTGGATTTATCACCCAGAAAGTATGGCCATAAAATGCACAATGTGAACTTACTCATAAAAGGGTGTTTTCTGGGATTAAAATAAATGTTCAAAAGAGAGGGAAAAGTCCAAAAATAACAGAAGAAACAATACTAAACCCGTTCAATCCGGTGATCCCAATGCAAATCTTTTTTTACTCCCGATAAGATAACAGACACAGTAATGGAAACCAGACAGAATCTTCTATGATCAGTAGGGTCCTTCTGATGCCGCTTGCTTCTGTTAAGTAACGTATCCGGCTTCATCATCAATTAAAAGCGGAATTAAAAAACGCAGGCGGACATAAAAGTGGATATATCATGATTTCAATTATTCAATAGTACAGTCTATGGCTATGTTCACACATGACATTTTTGCAGTGTTTTATTGCTGTTTTTTTTTCCTGCAGAAAAGCAGCGTTTAACAGTACCAGCAAAAGCTATGAAATTTCAGAAATCTCATGCACACAAAGCTTTTTCTTTTCTGATTGAATTAGAGTGCTGCGGCATTTTTTACCCATTGAAAGTAATGAGAAAGTGCAAAAATGCTGCAATAAGGCTATATTTACACCCAACATTTTTTGCAACGTTTTTTTTCGTGGCATGGATTACATGTGTGCTTGGTCTACAGTACACGTTTAATAAAATTAGTTTTATTCACCGAAAATACAGCAAAACCAATTATTGCATTTTTTGCAGCATTTTTTTTCAGTTTCTCAAAAAACACTTGCAGTTCTCAAATTCAGTCAGAAAAAAACAAAAACTGTATCCATGAAGTTTCTGAAATCTCAGCTTTTGTTGGTACTGTAAAAAGCAGCTTTTAATTTGTATTAAAAAAATATTTGCAAAAAAACCACTGCTTGTGAACATAGCCCAATATCTGTGCTGCATTTTACATGTACTGTAGACAAATCAAACATTCTGCACCCAAAAACCTGCAAACAAAAAAAAAAACACAGCAGCAAATATAATTAGTTTTTACTGCAGAAAAAAATGCTGTAAAAATGCCAAGTGGGAACATAGCCTAAGACTATACATCTCTGCATAGAAACTTACTAAAAAAAAATGTTATCACATTTTTAATGTGCTGAAGAAGCCTGGTTTCTAGTGGTGTGTGATGGCATTAAACCTACAAATAATTACACAACATATTTAGTAATTCTCCCATGACTTTGGCGCTCCCCCGAAATACCGGTCTTGCTATGGAAAACCGGATGTCCAGAGCCTTAGGCTACACCTCCACAATGGATCCTTTATAAAAAAAAAATAAAAAGCCTCAAATTTTTCAGAGGTCAGCAAGTAAAACAAGGATGAGCTAACACAGAAGAGGATGGATTTTGCTTTCCTTTTGCTATACTTTTCATGCTTAAGTTTATGGAATTCTGTTCTGTTTTAATATAAATTTCATGCATAGACATTTTTTGCAGACAGAGTCGAAATACATTCTCAAGAGACAGAACTTTCCAACATTCATTTCCCTACAAAAGTTTCCCCACCCGTCCAAAAAATGTACTTTACATTTCCTCAAGTTATGAAAACCAAACCGCACATAGAAGAGCTGGAATATCTGGCGCTTTGATAACCCAACTTTGGCTCTGTGCACACTGAATTTGACCCTTCTGCAGGAGGTATACTCTCCTAACGAATACCACTGTAAATTTATATATTACGTGTCTTTTGGCCTCAAGAAGGTTATGAAACCCAATAGATACATTTAAAGGGAACATATCAACATCACGTTAGGGAGAAAAGAAGAGCAGCAGGTCAGCAAAATTTTGGTCAAGACTCAGAGCATAGATGACGTTACGGACAACAGCCTCTTTCTGCTGTCAATCAAGCAGAAATGAAGAGGAGCTATTGAAATGCAGGAATACTGATCATTCAGTGCACATTTTTCTTGACAGCACGTGTCCTGTGCACACAGGACAATGTGCTGCCGAGAACGATGATTTTTAAGCAAGCTAAAAAAAAAGACCATTTCACTGCTTTATCTGTTCATTGGCAGCCTATTAAAGTACAAATATCACGAACGAATGTTCCTAGGAAAGATCGTTCATGATAATAGCGCACCTTCAAGGGGTTGTTTATTACTCAGACAACCCCTTCTCAAACCCTATGTTTCCCCCTTGTAAAATAAACACCTATATTCTCCTCCGCTGCCTTTCCAGCGGTGTCGGCACTGGCTCTCCTGGGGATTGTGTGACATTATGTCATGCAATCTCTGTGGCCAATCAGTGGCGGCTTTACTCTCCCCAACTTTGGACGAATCACGAACAGCCAGAGGAAGTCAGAGAGCAGCAGCGCTCACTTTCCCCGGATGTCTTGCTTTGTCGAAAGGCAGAGAGAGTGAAGCCAGTGCTGACTGGCCATAGGGATAGTGTGACACAATGTCATGCGAGTTCCGGGAGGGCCAGTGCTGGCACCACTAGAATGGCGCCGACACCGTTGATTAGTATAAGTGTTATTATTTTACAAGAGGGAAACAGAGATTCAGAGCTGGTTGTACGAGTCATGGACAACCCCTTTAAACTTCTAGAATCACCATAAAGCAATGAACAAAGAGTCGTAAGGACAAGTTTTGTAGCATACTCAATCATAGAGAGGAGCAATAGTGATGAAAAAGCAGAATGTGCATTATTGTCACTACTGATACATAAGGACACGTAGTACGGTATAATGTCAATTGAAAAGAAAAAAAATAAAATAACGTATTCGAAAAAATTATCAGTATTAAACCAATTATTTTGATTCATGAAATAGTGACAGAACTCATTCAGACAGTCATCATCATTGAACCCCGGTATACAAAACAGCCGACTGCGGAGATGTCATCCTATCAATAAACAGGATAAACTGCACTGCTGGCCCGCAGAAAATCCTAGAACAGAAAGGCCGAGTGTCAATACATCCACTGACAGGTAAGATATATGGGGCCATTACACGCGGGACAATACTATCATTCTGCAGAACTTTCTTACCCAGTTTCCTCATTATTCGGGTCATTGTTCTGCTAAACATTTAGGGTCGTCATGTATCGTTCTTACTGTTGTGCCAGATGTTACATGGTAGTCATGCAGTCCCTTTCACACATTATGGTGGAAAGCCATATAAAACTGCAACAAGCCCAATTCCTTACAATTTTGCTGCCGATTTTTCTATGCAATATAGAAGAAAATGTATAAGCTTCCATAGTAAGGTTTGAGCACATTTCCTAGGACTGCTTCTTTAAAGAAAACTAATTTAATATTTTAATCCATTTTTAATGCAGTGTGACTGTGATGTGCCGGAGGGGGAAGGGGCTCAGCCTAACAGGGTAATGATGGCATTGGCCACTGCAGCCTGATGTGCAATCACACATACTGTATGACACGCAAGGTATATGGCGGTACTGTAGAGGCCTGTGCAGACCTGTGTCACAACACCACCATACAGGTAAACATGCTCTGAATATAGATTTCATTTTTGTCTTTTTCCAGACTTTTCATCAGGGAAAAACTACACCCAGGAAGAGGTCTGTCCCAGAGAAAGTCATATTTCTGAATCCTTTACACAAGTAGATTGTTAGGCAGATAGTAAAGCTCATCGCACAGCTGACGTCTGTACGGTATAACACAGCTGGACCCACATACAGCACGTCACATCACCGGGAAACCGGAGACTCAGAAATCAGGGTTGTACGTCTGCTGATCTACATGGAGCACTGACTGCAGACTGCCTGCAGAGTACAGGCTGCACACATGAGAGTTGTCAGGCCCTGCAGCCGTGTATCAGAGCGGTCCCTGATCCCAGTAGAGAGCACTGTATACAGCCATGATGAGTAGTCAGGGCTGTATGTCTGCTGATCTACATGGAGCACTGACTGCCGACTGCCTGCAGAGTACAGGCTGCACACATGAGAGCTGTCAGGCCCTGCAGCCGTGTATCAGAGCAGTCCCTGATCCCAGTAGAGAGCACTGTATACTGCCATGATGAGTAGTCAGGGTTGTACGTCTGCTGATCTACATGGAGCACTGACTGCAAACTGCCTGCAGAGTACAGGCTGCACACATGAGAGTTGTCAGGCCCTGCAGCCGTGTATCAGAGCGGTCCCTGATCCCAGTAGAGAGCACTGTATACAGCCATGATGAGTAGTCAGGGCTGTATGTCTGCTGATCTACATGGAGCACTGACTGCCGACTTCCTGCAGAGTACAGGCTGCACACATGAGAGCTGTCAGGCCCTGCAGCCGTGTATCAGAGCAGTCCCTGATCCCAGTAGAGAGCACTGTATACAGCCATGATGAGTAGTCAGGGTTGTACGTCTGCTGATCTACAAGGAGCACTGACTGCAAACTGCCTGCAGAGTACAGGCTGCACACATGAGAGCTGTCAGGCCCTGCAGCCGTGTATCAGAGCAGTCCCTGATCCCAGTAGAGAGCACTGTATACTGCCATGATGAGTAGTCAGGGTTGTACGTCTGCTGATCTACATGGAGCACTGACTGCAAACTGCCTGCAGAGTACAGGCTGCACACATGAGAGTTGTCAGGCCCTGCAGCCGTGTATCAGAGCGGTCCCTGATCCCAGTAGGGAGCACTGTATACAGCCATGATGAGTTCTCCGGGTTTCCTCCATACATTGCTCCTCTGCAGCCCCGTATTCTGCATTACAGTACGCAGTGTGCTGGAGCTGCTGACACTTGGGCTTTGCAGGGTACAGTGCCATCATTTCTGCCATATGATACCTTATGTCAAGTACAAAGTAGAACTATAAATGCCAGCATGCCGAGGAGGCAGAGGCTGCTGCTGGGGTGCTGGGACTTGTAGTTCCGCAGCCGGCTCTGCCGCCTCTCAGGCTCCTACCTTCCGATAACTCCAGCTCCAGCTCCGCCAGGCTCTCCCGGATCTCCACGGGCAGAGCCTCCAGGAGTGCACATCCCCCTCTCTCCGCCATCCTAGTGTCTTACGCCCATACAGCGGCAGGCAGCGGCGGCGGTGCTCCACAGCGCATACCCGGAGCTCAGCCCGTGCTGTGCCGTCGGCCTCTGCCCGGTCCTCAGTGTCTCCGGCGGATCAGCTGCTTCTCTCCCCTCACTGCTCTGCTATGCTCAGGCCTCTCCTCTCTCTGCCTCCGCTCCCATCCCTATAGGACCGGCCTGGCTAGCGGGAACGCGCTTGGGAGCGGTCCGGGAACGCGCAGTCGAAAAAAAAGGGGGCGTGAATGTTATGGGAGTTGATAATCTGCCTAGTAACAACAAGGGGCGTGGCGCAAAACGTCATCAATGCCCATTGAGAACTGCCGCTAGACACGCCCATTACGCGCGTTCTCGCCTACAAGCCGGCATATGCGTCACAGCCCGGTCATTTCCTCATTGGCTACAACGTAAGTCGCTAGTATCTAATTGGATGGAAAAAGACACGGCCACACACGTGCTGAGCATAGACGCCGGCAGCGCGTCACCCGAATGTGAGCTTGAGTCAGTGCAGGAAACGGAACGGATGGACGAAGTAGCAGCTTTGGCTGGTGCAGGGCTGGCAGAGATGCCACTGCTCACATCCGGGAGCCTGTAGGCCCTTCCCTGGCACCTGAGGCCGAGCACCAGTGGACGGTTCTCATAGATGGTGGTTACACGCGCGACTTGGTGGTCGCCCCCCCCCCCTCCCGTGGCTCGCGGCTTGGTTGTTCCCCCCCCCCCCGTGGCTCGCGGCTTGGTGGTCGCCCCCCCGTGGCTCGGGGCTTGGTGGTTGCCGCCCCCCCCCCCCCGTGGCTTGGTGGTTGCCGCCCCGCCCCCCCCCCCCCCCCCCCCGTGGCTCGCGGCTTGGTGGTCGCCCCCCCGTGGCTCGGGGCTTGGTGGTGCATCCTCGCATGTTGGAAGTGTGACTCTGGGCAAGCAAACATCTCCCCTTTCAGAGCTCATTGTTCAGAGTTGGGGTCCGTTTAGGTCAGTGTTTCCCAAACTCCAGTCCTCAGGACCCCCAACAGGTCATGTTTTTAGGGTTTCCTTAGTATTGCACAGGTGATGGAATTATCAAGACAGCAGAACTTGCCGCAGGTTCTCTCACCTGTACAATACTAGGGAAATCCTGAAAACATGATCTGTTTGGAAATCATTGGTTTAGGTGGACCAACCAGTGGCACGATGCAACTGCAGATCGGTGAACTTTTACCAATCAGCGGTCGTTTGAATACCTGTTTATACAGACAGACCAAAGCAAAAGGTGTGTATACTAGCGCTGGGGTCCTGGGTTCAAATCCCACCAAGGACAACATCTGCAAGGAGTCTGTATGTTCTCCCTGTGTTTGTGTGGGTTTCCTCTGGATTCTTGTGTCTCCCACACTCCAAAGACATACTGATAGGGAATGTAGATTGTGAGCCCCAATGGGGACAGCGATGATAAAGTCTGTAAAGCACGGTGGGATATGATGGCACTATATAACCAAAGCACAATAAATACTAGATTGCTCTGTGGGCATAGGATACCAGTGGGCAGCGTTTTGTTCCTTCATCAGGTGCTGGCAGCCTGTTTAAATGACAGGAGAATTGTGAAACAAGCGTTTTTTTTAACAGTCGCTCACAATTATCTTCGTGTAAATACCCCTTTAGGCTCCATCAACCTTGGGAGATCAGGAAAGGGGCAAAAGAGGGACATCCGTAGCCTAAAAGGAGGAAAGACACCTGTGATCCAGACCTTCCCTTATTGGTGAGAACCAAGTCTTAAATGTGGAGGGTTTTGGTATTACCTGCTTAGTTGCTGATTTGCAGTGGGTTCTGTTATGTGGTAGTAACACAAATCACATAGGTAAAAAAAAAGACAAGTTTAAGCATCTAAAAATAACTTTGGGAAGGACTAAATTGACCGACGCCTGGCTCAGTCTTGTGTGTTCCCAGAGTGTATTGGTTAGCACCTACCAAACGTGGTCTTGGGAAGAGCAGGCGGTAAGTGTGCCACTGGTTCTAGGGTGCCCAATGCTTTCTGATGCAAGTGGGGTGTAGTCTATGGCTATGGGCCCACGATCAGGCTATTGCAGCGCTTTGGACGCAGCATATGTTTGCTGTGTCCAAAGCGCTGTATTTGATCACACAGGTAAATCCGCATGTGTTCATTGAATACATGCAGAGTTCTAGCATCCAATACATTCTATTGTGGAAATGTCTGTTGCAGAGACATAAACCCGCGGCGTCATATAGAAGCACATTGGGCATGGGATTTCTATAAATCCCATCCACTGTGCTTCTGTAGAACGCAGCGTTTTGGATACTGTGCAGGTGAGCTGCATCCAAAACACTGCCATTACGGATCGTGGGCACATAGCCAAAGTAGTCTGATCGCACAGAAGCTGCATTGCACAAATTGCTGAATACGTTAAAGGATATGGACACTTTTTGTGGAGAACAACGAGGTCATGTCACATTTACAGTATTCCCACAATTGCATCTTAAGTTAATCAGCATGTTAACAGAATAATCTAGATGTTACTATGATTCCTCTAGATTCAAGATGCCAAGCTTGTTAGGGCTGGAACGTAGAAGAAGATAACGGTCACCAATAATGGAATCCGAATAGTCAATAATAGTGGCGCAATCATCCAAGGAAGAAGAAATCTTATGTCATTCAAATATTTATTGGTAAACTTTCCAATCAAACCTGTTTCTGGGAACTAGGACTCCCTTATCAAGTTAAGTTTCTGCTTTCTGTTAACATGATAAAGAGGGCCAACTTCCCAGAAACATGTCGGAAAGTTTACAATAAGGCCTGGGTTACATTACAACTTTTTGTAGCACTACTGATTGATTTTATATATTAAGTGGCATCTGCAGTCCCCACAATTGTATACAACTCTGTGTATTGCTTTGGCCTGTCTGCAGCTGTAGCTAAATCAATCAGTAGCAATACAAAAAAGTGTCAGTGTAGCCCTAGCCCAAATGATTCTATGAGACAGGAAGAATTCTTTTTCCTTGGATGACTGTCCCACTTGGTTATTGCTATTTTCAGAATTGGGTTTCGGTTATTGGCGACCATCATCTTCTCCTATACGAGTTTGGTTTGGCATATAGGATCTGGAGGGATGAGGGTACCGGATGCATTCTTCTGTTTACATATCGGTTAATATCATTATGCCTATTTGTGGCACAACCTATCATGGTGAGCACCATGGGCAATAGTCTTTTCCTCCCTCTTCATTTCACTCACTGAAAGTGTACTAACCCAATGTAGCATCTATATTTCTTCTGTTATTCCTCTGCATTTTGCATCATAATTTGCATGTAACGCTGTGGATCTGATTGTTTAGGTCCAGTTATGGTCCATTTACACAGGCCAACCATCAGCACACTATGTAAGAATACTCATTCCTGACTATCAGCCTCAGTAAACAGGCTGCTTTGATTTACCCTACAAAAAACAAAACGCTAGTTTGTCGGTGCTATAATGTTTATGCACACATAAATATCAGTTATTGGCAGCCCATACTGTCCACACGGGGCACTGTGCTGCCTATAATGTTCTATGCGTAGAGATCAAATCATATTAATGATCTTTCGGTGTGTGTTGAATGTTGGTCAGCCTGTCTAAAAAAGCCAGTAATCAAATGCCCATTGTCCGTCATTTAACGGCCTATTGTAAAAGGAGCGTTACTGTTGCTAAAGAATGGTAGTGTAGAATGTACTATAGTTATTTTATTATTATTATGCTTTGCTTATATAGCGTCATCATGTTCCTTAGCGCTTTACGGATACTGTCATAACTGTCCCTATTGGGGCTCACAATCTAGATCCCCTATCAGTATGTCTTTGGCGTGTGGGAGGAAACCCACGCTAACACGGGGAGAACATACAAACTCCTTGCAGCTGTTGTTCTTGGTGGGTCTTAAACACAGGACCCCTGCGCTGCAAAGCAACAGTGCTGCCCACGGTGACTCAGTGGTTAGTTCATTTCTAATGTGTGTATATTTTCCATTCTACACAATAATATTACAAAAGTTTTACTCACTTAAAATCTAAACAAAATAAAAATATTTTCACTGAAAGACCATTGTATCTTTCAAGCCCCCGGAAGAAGCGAGGCGAAACGCGCGTCGGTGTGAAGGGACACAACGCCCAGTCCCTCCCTGTGCCTTGGTGAATACTGCAGCTTTAGGTAATTTGTACCAACCTGAATTTTTGCTTACACCTCGGGCACAGGGGTGAAGGCTTATCTATAGTTTAAGGAGACGCCTTAAAGGGGAATCATAGGATTTTTTTTTAATAGACCTCTTGTCTGTAACATATATTGTCAACCCTTAATCTGACACTATGCCATATACCTAATTCTTCGCCATATACCTAATTCTTCACCATATGTTATACGCCCTGCGTATTTTGTGTTCCTTTTTTGAGTCATTCCCTTATACACTTTGTCGTTTTAATAAACTAATGTATTTAATTATTATGGATCTTTTCTATTCTTGGGTAAAAATTGGAAAATAGGTTACTTTCATGCTTACTGTAGTGTATAGTGTGATCATATAGAAAATCGCCATAATTGGCAATATCAAAGAATTATTGTACTACTATCAAATTGTATTCCTAGAAAAGTAGCTGTATGAAAATCAATCTTACAAACGTTAAATGAATTTTGACCACCATTTATTACATTTTATCCCACATTAATGTTGCAAGTCTTTATGGTGGGAGTTCTACTCTTAGGATTTGCTGTACGTTAGCTTTTCAACACTGCCACCTAGTGGTCACATCATAACTGCAAAGGCAAATATGTACGTTAACTTTCTGTAAAATAAAATGATATCCCTCTTCTGCACTGGTGCTATTCCAGCAACTGGAATGCCACGTGAATCCCGCAGCCCTCAGCAGGGCATTTTAGTGCACAGAAGCAAGAAAAGTAGTGATTTAGGCTATGTGCACACGTTCAGTATTTGATTGCAGAAATTTCTGCAATGTTTCTGCATCTCTAGGCAAAAACGTGTTCTTTGCCATGCTTTTTGATGCGTTTTTGTACAGCAATGAATGCTTTTTGGAACTAAATAAATATATTTGAAAAAAGAAACATGGGACATCGCTTTAACCCTTGGATTACTGTCGGACCTGGAGTGAGTATATTGGTTAATTTAAATGATTAAAGAATGTCTGTTTTATTTCAAATAACGTGTTTTGTTCTCAGTGTGTGTGTTTATTTAACTCTTTACTTAGTAATGAGGGTGTCTGGCTGACACCTCTTCATTACTAAAACTAGGGTTAGGTGTCAGCGACACCTAATCCCATTACTCCTAATGCTGCACTTGTGTTGTCAGTACATGTGGATTCACCACATGTAATGACATTTCAATTGGTCAAAATCTGCAGCCGAGACTAGCATCTCCACTACAGAAAGTGACATGTTGCGGGTGAGTTTGGGTACGTACCCATGATCAGGAAATGCGGGTTTGATGCTGCGTATTTATGCAGTGTCAAACCCGCAGCGGCCAGATGTTACAGCATAGTGGATGGTATTTTTAGAAATCCCATGTCCGCTATGCGTGCATCTGAGGCTGCGGATTACCCTCAGACACTGACACGCGGCGCGTCTTTCAGGATCGCAGCATGTCAAATTCTCTTGCAGAGTCGCTTCATTTTCATAACCAAGCCAACCACTGGGGGCTGATATTACTAGCTGGGGAAGGGGCCATTAGCCAAAATTGTTCCCTGGCTATTAATAACAGCCCACATCTGTTTGTTAAGCCTTTAATGGCTAGATTACAGGAGGACCCCAGAAAAAAAAAATTGACTTGGGTCTCCCTATAAAATCTAACCAGCAAAGTCTAGGCAGACAGCTGCGGGCTGATATTCTTAAGTTGCTCCAAATCTGGAGATTAGCCTCCGCTCTTCCAACTTGCCCTGGTGCAGTGACAAGTGGGGTAATAGGGTTGGGGTTCATATCAGCCTTGTAGTGGCAGCTGACATGAAGAGCCCAGGTTAGTAATGTAGGGAGTCTATAAGACACCCCTATTACTAACCCTGTAGTAAAGTTTTTGAAATAAAGACACGGCCAGAATAAAGTATTTTATTTGAAATAAAATTCCACATAGGTTTAGTTTATTTAAGAATAAAAAACACTGTTATACTCATGTAACACCCATTCTGCTGAAGCCATTGTCACCTATAAAAAAACAACCATATCCCTCACCTATCCACCGTGATGACAAAATCCAGTGTCCCACAACGATCTAGGTCACTTCTAGAGAAGTCAGTCACATCAGCAATCACTGGTGTGACTGTTCTAGAGGATAGCACTCTATACACTGACAGGAGTGTAATCACTGTCAGTGTATAGCGCTGAACTGCAGGGAGCGAGGTCACTGGAGTTCAATCAGCTGATAAGCTCCGGTGACCTCACTTACTGCATCAGTGTTGCGTGAGGAAATTCATTATTTTCATAATTTTTTTTTTTTACACAGCACAGGCGTTGGCTGAGGAGACTATTTCTCCCCTCAGCGGCGCCTGCTCTCACTGTTATCAGCGAGAGTGGCCGTAAGATGATGGGAGGAGTAATTCTTTGTGCTTTTTTGCCGCGTTTTTGACTCCTTGACTTGAATTGAGTTAGTCAAATACGCAGCATAAATCCACATAAAATCCGCAAATATTTTTATACCTGCGTTTTTGCTGTGGATTTGACTGACTCAACTGAAGTCAGTGGGTGAAAACCACTGCAAAAACGCGCAAAGAGTTGACATGCTGCAGATTTTAAACACAATGACAATTCTGACAGGAAGATTCCTGATCATGTGCACAGCACTTCAGGATTGTCATTGCAATAGCTAGCACACGGATTCCCTAGTCTTTTTGGCCTATTTCCATTCTGAAAAACCGCAGCGAAAATGCACCAAAAACTCACAGTGTGCACATAGCCTTAGACAGACACTAATTTTCCTGACCCCTGTCTAATGTTACAGACACATTTGAGGGGGGGGGGAATCTAAGGATAGAAATATCAGAAGAGAGTTTCATTGCGTGCTCTGGGCGTGACCAAATTTAAAGTCTCATTTGCATATTGCAAAAAGAAGGATTTTTGGAACTAACCGTAAAATCTTTCTTGGAACCTTCATTGGGGGGGACAGGTAACTATGGGTGTATGCAGCTGTCGCTCGGAGGCCGACACTAGGCAAAAAAATGTAGCTCCTCCTCAGCAGTATACACCCACCAACTGGCACAAAGCTCTTCAGTGAAAAAAGCAGTAGGAGAAGTAACAGTAAACATAACTATGTACAGGCCCAACAGAGGCACATAGACCCAACATAGGCACAAAACCAGGGAGGGTGCTGTGTTCCCCAATGAAGGCTCCAAGAAAGAGATTTTACAGTGAGTACCAAAAATCCTTCTTTCTTAATCGCTTCATTGGGGGACACAGGTAACCATGGGATGTCCTAAAGCAGTCCCAAGGGAAGGAACAGAATAACTTGGATAAATTAGGTCAGACGGTGGGCGCTTGCAGGACCTTTTTTTCCAGGCTGGCATCAGCCGAAGCGTAGGTATATACTCTGTAGAACCTTGCGAAAGTGTGAAGAGATGACCAGGTAGCCACTTTGCAAATCTGAGATGCAGAGGCCTGGTCGCGAACAGCCCAGGAGGCTCCCACCGCCCGGGTGGAGTGAGCCTTCACTCCCGGAGGTGGTGGTCTGTCTTTAACACAATATGCTTCCAGTGTAGCTGAGTGGATCCAGTGAGCGATGGTAGATTTGGAAGCAGAGAGAGCCTTACAAGGACCCTCAGGGATGACAAACAAGGCATCAGAGCATCGGAAAGGAGTGGTTCTAGATAGGTAGACTCGTAAAGCTCTGAGCAGGTCCAGCTTGTGAAGAGACCTTTCAAGGGGATGAACTGGAGATGGGCAGAAAGAAGGCAGGACGATGTCCTCATTGAAAGAATTAAGAGGCTAGAGATCTGAGCGTCCTAACTGTAAAAAAGCCAGGACGGATGGGAGAGAAAAAGACAGGAGTTGAATTGTCCTAGCACCTTACGAAAAAAAGCCTTCCAGGTCCTATGATGCAAGAAGACGCTGGTTTTCTCACATTGATCATGGTCTGAATGACCAGAGGATAAAAACCTGCTTCCTTTAGAATGGCAGCTTCAACTGCCATGCTATTAAATTCAGAGACCGAGAATTCTGGTGGCAGAGGGGACCCTGTGAAAGCAGATCCGGATGCTCCCAATGTTTCAAGAATATCCCTTCAAATTCTTTGATTTAAAAACGTGGAAGGCAGTTTCTTTTTAAAAGAGACATAGTGGGCCTGGGGGGACCCTTGTCTTCCCTAATATTAAGGGTTTGGTTTTTCGGCCGATATGAGGCTGGAGCTTAGAAGTCTGATCCGTATCAAACTCTGAAAAGGACCCCAGGGCCACCTCAGGGGGGAGGCATGGGATACTGAAGGCATCCTGGATGGGGAAGGAGAGCTGAACGAGGAGCTTGAATGAGTCCGCTTCTTAGATCTGACTCTATCTGCCTTTCTGAGGATGGTGTTGGGGTGTATGTGAATTGTTCGGAGCACTGGTGGTGGTAGAAAAATTAGGCAGACGTTCTCGGATCTGGACCAAGGATGGAGATATCTTGGTCAGGACCTGACTGAGAAATGGCCACAGCCCTCTCTGGGGGAAGTGCTCTCATCCAGGGTGGTGTGTGTGGGGGGGGGGGGTTTACTGTGATGCCAGCATGGTGGAAGGGCTGCAAGTTGGACAGAAGGCCAAGGTCTGACCTGTAGGACACTTTCTTGCAGAGAGCACAGTCGTAGTGAATGATAGTGGAGGAGAGGTGGGTGGTTTGCTCCCTAGGTCTGGCCATATGTCAGATCTTTTGAATACTGCTGAGGAGGGCGCCTAGAAGAAAAAAATCATAGCCTGGACAGAGCCTACCCGGTCCTGGAGAAGGAGCACTTGTCAGCTTTGAACTGTGAGCTTATTAGAGCTGTAATTTGAGGCGCTGAGGGGAGATGACTGGAGCTGCTGCACACTAGGGATGTGTCGGTTGCGAACGATTCAACACAAAGAGCCGGCTTCCTGCTGTGACTGATGGGAGCCGGGACCCCAGTTAGAGCCACTAAGTTCTCTAAATGGCTCTCACGGAGCGTAAAATTCCAGGGTTTGTGGGACGTAACTCCGCCCATCAAAACCAAACTCTGAGTGTCAGCGACATAATCGTCATCTTAAATATGCATTCACCTATGGTGAACACATATTTAATAGGGATCCAGTCAAGATCCAAAAGAGCCAGCTCTTTGGTGAGAAGAGCCAGATCACCAAAAAGAGCCACAGTGTCCAGTGTCCATCACTACTGCACTGACAGGGCAGAAGCATGGGAGAGTAGGGGGCAGGCCCAAGCAGGTCACGCTGTAAACTATAATGCAATGCATCTTCCAATAGGAGGAAGAGGGAAGGGGACGTGCATGACCGCCAGCGGTGACTGGCCGGCCTGTCGGGGGCTTGGATAACCCGACAGGAAGGAAAAGCAATGAGACCGGCACGCTGACAGGTTGGTGCATACTGGCAGGGGCATGGCCATCTGCAAGGATAGGTAGAAGAGAGGATGTGATGGAGGCAAAAAGTGCGCAGAAAATTGCCACGAGAAAACACACGAGGGGGGCGTGCCAGTGAAGGAGAAGAGGGGGGCTGTTAAAATGGCACCCTTGTTACAGAGCGTTGGAAGTGAGACCTCCGAAGCGCCCCCACCACCGTGGATGCTGCAGAGAAGAGGGACAGTACCTGATGTACTGTATTTTTCGGACTATAAGACGCACCGGACCATAAGACGCACCCCAAATATTGGGGTGGAAAATAGAAAAAATATATATTTTAATAAGATGGGGTCCGTCTTATAGTGTTAATAGGTACAGTATCTTACCTGTGGGTTGGTGGAGCGAGGGTCACAGGAGGCAGGGTCCTTCAGGAATCCGGTGCTCCAGCAGCGGGGAGTTGCGGTGGAGCAGGATTGCAGGGCTCTCCGTTCCCTCAGGAACCTGGCGGCTGCAGCAAAAGAGATGGCTGGTGGCCGATGCCAGGCTGGGGGCCGGGGCCTGGCTGAGGGTCGGGGCCAGTGTTTGGCGATAGGGGCCTGCTTGCGTGCCGCCGAGGCCTGCCTGGAGACCGGGACCAGTGGTGGTGGCGGCAACAGCAAAGGAGGTGAGGTGCTGCGGGCGTCTGGCTGGGGACACTTGGTGTCTTGCTGGGGTTAGACTGGATGCGGGCAGTGTCTGACTGGGGTGGTGAGCGGAGGAGGTGAGATGCTGCAGGTGTTTGACTGGGGGCCAGCACGGGTTGAACTGAATGAGGGCAGTGTCTGGCTGCGGGCCGGGGCGGTGAGCTGCGCATGTTTCCGGTGTGCGCGGCCATCTTCCTGAAGCTGTGGTCTACAGGAAAATGGCCGCCTGAGCTACAAGTCCGCGCATGCACCGGCTCGGGCGGCCATTTTCCTGTGGATCACAGCTTCAGGAAGTGACCGCGCACACCGGAAACCTGCGCCGCTCACCGGCCCTCAGCCAGACACTGCCCGCATTCAGTTCAACCCGTGCTGGCCCCCAGCCAGACACCCGCAGCATATCACCTCCTCCTCCTTTGATGCCGCCGCCAAGGAGGGAGATCCCGCTCCACCACTGGTACGCAACGTTCGGACCATAAGACACCCCCCCATTTTCCTCACAAATTTGGGGGGGAAAAGTGCGTCTTATGGTCTGAAAAATACTGTAAGCCCCAGCTTCTTCTCTGCTTCCGAGGATGACATCAGGGGGCCCTCCATTGACAAAGGGGTTGTCCTGGTACTCCTCTTTCCTGCACCATCCTTGGTCCTAGACAGTGCAGAAGACTGTCGATCCCTAAAGAAGTGGGAAGGTCACCTATAAAGGGGCCACCGTACTCCCGGCCCACTCCGAGGAGGGGAGAAACGGGCAAGGACTGGCCACCAGGATAAGGTCCTGCCCAGCAGACCGAGAGTGGACAATGTGGGTGACATCACACTGTTCTCTCGGCCGCTCATGTGGGAAAACGGTGAGAATTTACACCCTGTAGAAAGATCTGAAAGAGAAAGGGAAAAGATTAACAACACACAACAGGTGACCTGAAAAGGAAAAGACGGATCTGGGATCAGATCCAGGTCTGCCTCCTACTGATATTAAGCTTAAACTGATGAGCCTTGTGCCAGTCAGTGGGTGTATACAGCTGAGGAGGAGCTAACTTTTTTTTGCCTAGTGTCAGCAGCATACACCCATTGTTTCCGGTGTTCCCCAATGAAGCGATAGATCCTAGTTACTTACCGGTAATGGGATTTTACAGAGCCCATGACAGCACCACCTGAGAGAGGGTATCTGCCCACCAAGGACAAGAACCTACTGAATAAAAAGGCGGTACCTCTCTTCCGCATCAGTTTTTGTTTCAGAGTATTCCGAAAAATAGGTTAGTACATAACTACCACCTAAACATTTCTTAATAAAACACCCTAAGAAGTGCACACCATAAGTGAAAAAAGGGGAGGGAATTAATAGGGTGCTGTCATGGGCTCTGTAAAATCCCGTTACTGGTAAGTAACTAGGATCTTTTCCTCTTCTTCCATGACAGCACCACCTGAGAGATTTAGAGAGATCAGACACCAGAGGGAGGGATCACCGCTTGCAACACCTTCCACCCAAAGGACAGATCAGTAGAAAAGGAAAGGTCAAGACGGTAATGCTTGTAAAATGTAGCGGGGGATGACCAAGTTGCCGCCTTACATATGATGTCGATGGGCACATCCGCCTTCTCAGCCCAGAAAGCAGCTACAGCCCTGGTGGAGTGGGCCTTCAGGTTCTCTGGAACTGGCAGATTGCTAGAAGAGTATGCTAAGCCAATGGTGTCCCTGACCCACCTAGCTATGGTCCCCCTTGTAACCTTAAGCCCTTTCCTAGCCCCCTGAAATGAGACTAATAAGGCGTCACTTTTTCTCCAGGCCTTCATTACCTCCAAATACTGGACTTATACCCTCTTAACATCTAAAGTGTGAAGTTTTTGTTCCTCTGAATCTCTAGGGTCAGGATAGAAGGAAGGGAGAGTAATTACGTGCGTCCTATGGAATTTGGAGGCTACTTTTGGAAGATAGGTGTGTATGGATAGAGTAATCCTAAGACCAGACCCGGCCTGAGTGAACAGATGGTTAACTGACTGCGCGTGCAGATCACTAACCCTACGAGCTGACGTTAGAGCTACCAGCATGGCTGTTTTTAAGGTGAGCATTTTCTCCGAAACTTCCTCTAAGGGCTCAAAGGGGGACTTGGTTAGCGCTTCTAGAACCAGATTAAGGTCCCAAGGAGGCATTCTTGGAGTAGGAATAGGTCTAGATCTACTGCAAGCTTTAATGAATCTGATGATCCACCAATTCGCTGCCAAGTCGCAATTATATAGTGCCCCCAGAGCTGATACTTGTACCTTAAGGGTACTGGTGGCTAACCCCATGCTTAAGCATTTCTGAAGGAATTTCCAGGATGGCCCCAATAGGAACCCTCCCTTTGGCGGACTGACCTGAGGAAGACAGAAACTTAGCCCAGGTTCTGCCATAGATCCTAGTCATCACTGGCTTCCTACTTGCCAGTAGAGTAGTAACTAGAGCTGGAGAGAACCCCTCCTGCGTTAGTAGCGACCTTTCAAAATCCAGGCCGTCAAATGCAGGCCCGATCTTTGGGGATGGAAGACTGGGCCCTGCCTGAGGAGATCTGGGTGTCCAGAAGAACCCATGGATCCGCTTGGGACATTCTCTTCATCCAAGTGAACAATGGTCTCTTGGGCCAAAACGGGGCGATCAATATAACCCTCGCCTGTTCTTCTCGGATCTTCCTCAGGATAGTAGGGATCAGCATTGGAGGGGGAAAGGCAAAGGCCAGGGGAAAGCCCCAAGGAATTTGCAGCACGTCTACCGCAAACGGCATCTCCTTTCGATTCAGGGAGTTAAAGATTTTGGTCTTCCAATTGTGTTTGTTCGCAAACAGATCTATCTGAGGTTGTCCCCATCTGCTGACAATCTGCTGGAATACCGCTTGATTCAATCCGCATTCTCCTTGTTTCAAGATGTCGACTCAGAAAATCAGCTTTTACGTTTTCCTCTCCTCTTATATGCAGCGCCGAGCGCGTAAATAGATGACTCTCCGCAAAGCGAAGGATCTGGTCCGCTACTAACATCAGAGGAAGGGATCTGGTACCCCCCTGACGATTGATGTAGGCGACTGTCGTTCGGTTGTCCGACATTATCCGGATGTGATGACCCTGAAGAAGAGAACTGAACTCTACTAGCGCATTTCTGACTGCCAACAGCTCCCTCATGTTGGAGGAGAGGCCCGTCTCGCTGTCCGACCAGAGGCCTTGTATTGAATGATCTCTCAGGTGAGCTCTCCAGCCTTCTGCGCTTGCGTCTGTCGTAATCGTATCCGACACCTGGAAAGACCAAGGAACCCCCAGAGATAGATTTACCGGATACATCCACCAGTCCAGCGAGTTGATTAGTAAACTTGAAAGGGATATTTTTCCATCCAGGCAACCTCTGAGCTGTTTGTTTGCTGTCAGGATCTCCTACTGAAGACGTCTGGAATGGAACTGGGCCCACTGAACTGCTGGGATACAAGATGTCATCGTACCCAACAGAGACATTGCTTTCCTCAATGTCATGGATGGATTGCTGATTACGCTTCATAAGAGGGAACAGATCTTCAGTTTCTTGTCCTCTGGCAGAAGACAAGACTGGTTTTCAGAGTCCAAAATGAGACCCAGGAATGTTTGAACCTTTTTTGGTTCTAGTCTCGATTTTTCTAAATTTAACATCCACGCCAGGCCATTTAGACTGGCCATAACTTCCGCCAGAGCCAGTGCGCAGAGCTGTTTTGATCTGCCTACCACTAAAAAAATCGTCCAGGTAAGGGATAACTAAGATATCTTTCTCCCTTAGATGTGCCGTGACTTCCAGGATAATCTTTGTGAAAACCCTTGGAGCCATGGAGATGCCAAAGGGAAGAGCTGCAAACTGAAAATGCCTTATGTGCTTGTCGAACAGTACAGCCACCCTCAGAAACTGTTGGTGTGCAGGAAAGATTGGGACTTGGTAGTAAGCGTCCTTCAAATCGAGGATGCACATATAGCATTCGGGAAACATTTTTATGGCCGATTTTATTGATTCCATTTTGAATGGCCTGTAAATCAAATGGTCGTTTAGCTTCTTCAAGTTGACAATGGTTCTGAAGGAGCCATCCGGCTTCTTTATTAGGAAGAGACTTGAGTAAGACCCTCTCCCCTGCTCGGGTACAGGTGTTTCCACTAGAACCCCCTTCACAACCAGAGTGAGTACTTCCTGTTGCAGGGCCATCTGCTCCCTTAGGCCTCTGGGGGCTGAAATCCTGACGGTGTTCCTGGGAATGTTTCTGAACTCCAACTTCAGCCCCCTCCTGATTATCCCTAAAATCCAAGCACTGGACGAGATTTTTTTCCCGGGCGGGAAGGAAGTGGGACAACCTTCCTCCCACCTGGGGAGGTCCGTTACTTAGGGGCTTTCTTACTCTCGGAGGATGGACCCCCGAACATGAAGCCTCTGTTATTCGGCTTCTTGTCTCTCCAACCACTTTGGTCTCTGGGAAACTTGTTCCGATTGTATTTCCTCTTCCGAAAGGAGCTCTTATATCGGGGAACAGACACAGTAGGAAACCCATGTTTCTTGTCCGCTGCCTTATCCAGGATGTCATCTAAGGCCTTCCCGAAAAGAAAGTCCCCTTCGCAAGGGATTGAGCAGCGTTTAGATTTTGACTGCACATCCCCTGGCCAGCTCTTGAGCCATAATGCCCTACGGGCTGCATTAGAAAGATTTGCTGACCTGGCAGCCAGCCTAACTGAATCTGCCGATGCATCTACAAGGAATGCAGCCGCCCCCTGCAAAGAGGAAGACCCAACAGAATTTTCTCTCTAGAGACATTCCCTTTGATCTGGTCCTCTAACTGTTGAAACCAGATCATCATAGACCTGGCGGTGCAGGTGGCAGCCACTGCCGGTTTCAGAGCCCCTGCCGATGACTCCCAGGCCTGTTTTAAAAAAAGACTCCGCCTTTTTATCAAGCGGATCTTTTAGGGTCCCCAAATCCTCAAAGGGCAGTGTGGATCTTTGAGGACTTCGCGATGGCCACATCAATTTTAGGGGTTTTGTCCCACTTAGCTGCATCCTCCTCTTCAAAAGGGTATCTCCGCTTAGAAGAAGAAGGCAGCTGAGCTTTCCTCTCTGTTTTTTTCCATTCCCTATCTACAAGAGTCTTAATCCTCTCGTTAACTGGGAATTTGCATCTCCTCTTCTGATCTAAGCCCCCGAACATGACGTCCTGAACTGTTCTGGAGCCTTGGCATCGGCAATACCCATAGTCACTCCAATAGCCTTGACCAATCTCTCAGTATTGTCCACCAAAAAACAAGGCCTACCCCCCCCCCATCATCATCCGAAGACTCTGATGAAGACGATGGAGAGGTCAGAGGGGGAAGGATATTCCTTCGTGAAATGGGACTCTGATTCCTCTGAGTCCGAGGAAACCCGTTTCTGCTTCTTCCTCTTACGAGAGGTCAAGTTTTTTAAGGAAACCCTGACCTCTGTCTGGATTAAGCTTTTTAAATCCATAGAAAAACTAGGGGACTCCTCTGCTATAGTTTTCTGGATACAACCTGAGCAAAGGTTCCTAACTTTACATAATGCACACTCCTAAAAGAGAGAAAACAGAGAAGAGCATATTACTAAGGTGAACTTTCATGAAGATCACTCACCACACTGCCGTTCAGACTAGGGTACCAGAGGGGGTGGTTGCCGTTCACATGAACGCTCCCATCTGGCTGAGGTGGATTCACGAGATTTCTTCTGACCGGTTCTGCCGGCACTCGTACGACCCCCCACAGCTGTAAGCTCTGATGATGGGAAGACTCCCGTTGCTCCGGTTGTCTCACATCTTGCTTGAGCTGTTTACGCTGCTTAGGCGCCTGTGGCTGCTGCTTTTCCTCCTGCGGCGGTGACAGAGGCTGCCCAGGTGACTGCGGCTCCTCACTCATGATGACGGGAATGCAGACACCGCCATTTTGACTGCTTCCCATCCTTTTAAAGCATAAGGGGCTCCACCTCCTTTGGGCCCCTCCCCTTCCGGCAGCAGTGTGCTCTCTTTTCCATTTAATTCCATCTTATACTTTTTTTTTTATATATACAGTCCCGGCGCGCTTGCAAACGGGGATGACCCAGGAGATCGTACCCCGCGCAAGCGCAGACCCGGTCTTCCGGCGCACTTGTGCTAGGGCGCGACACGACCCTGCGCAGCCCGGACTTCCGGCGCGCTACGTCACAGGGCACGACGCGACCCTGCACGTGCGCAGCTCGGAAGGCCTGCCTGCCGGCGCGCCCGGCCACGGCCACCGTGCGTGCGCAGACCCGGTGCACGCGGGAGAGGACCCGGAAGGCACCCCCCCGCACGCAGACTCAGGTACAGCAAGATGGGGCTGGGAACAGAGGACCATCCGCTGTTTCTTCACAGCCTCCAGGCCGCATCGATCCCGGGATCAACTCCAGATCCCACGAACAGGTAGGCGAGGCACCACCTAGAGAGCCTCCCATCAAGGACAGGAACCAAAACTGATGCGGAAGAGAGGTACAGCCTTTTTATTCAGTAGGTTCCTGTCCTTGGTGGGCGGATACCCTCTCTCAGGTGGTGCTGTCATGGGAGAAGGGGAAAAAAGAAATTGTGGGCTGTCTGCAGATTCATGCAACAGATAGCATGACCTACATGCCCATATAAACTGTTTAGGGGGTTGGGTGGGAGGGGATTTTGCTGACAGATTTCCTTTAAACTTCAATATACAGTGCTGGCCAAAAGTATTGGCACCCCTGCAATTCTGTCAGATAATACTCCGTTTCTTCCTGAAAATGATTGCAATCACAAATTCTTTGGTATTATTATCTTCATTTAATTTGCTTGCAAGGAAAAAACACAAAAGAGAATGAAGCAAAAATCAAATCATTGATCATTTCACACAAAACTCCAAAAATGGGCCAGACAAAAGTATTGGCACCCTCAGCCTAATACTTGGTTGCGCAACCTTTAGCCAAAATAACTGCGAACAACCGCTTCCGGTAACCATCAATGAGTTTCTGACAATGCTCTGCTGGAATTGTAGACCATTCTTCTTTGGCAAACTGCTCCAGGTCCCTGATATTTGAAGGGTGCCTTCTCCAAACTGCCATTTTGAGATCTCTCCACTGGTGTTCTATGGGATTCAGGTCTGGACTCATTGCTGGCCACCTTAGAAGTCTCCAGTGCTTTCTCGCAAACCATTTTATAGTGCTTTTGGAAGTGTGTTTTGGGTCATTGTCCTGCTGTAAGACCCATGACCTCTGAGGGAGACCCAGCTTTCTCACACTGGGCCCTACATTATGCTGCAAAATTTGTTGGTAGTCTTCAGACTTCATAATGCCATGCACACGGTCAAGCAGTCCAGTGCCAGAGGCAGCAAAGCAACCCCAAAACATCAGGGAACCTCCGCCATGTTTGATTGTAGGGACCGTGTTCTTTTCTTTGAATGCCTCTTTCTTTTTCCTGTACACTCTATGTTGATGCTTTTTCCCAAAAAGCTCTACTTTTGTCTCATCTGACCAGAGAACATTCTTCCAAAACATTTTAGGCTTTCTCAGGTAAGTTTTGGCAAACTCCAGCCTGGCTTTTTATGTCTCGGGGTAAGAAGTGGGGTCTTCCTGGGTATCCTACTATACAGTCCCTTTTCATTCAGACGCCGACGGATAGTACGGGTTGACACTGTTGTACCCTCAGACTGCAGGGCAGCTTGAACTTGTTTGGATGTTAGTCGAGGTTCTTTATCCACCATCCGCACAATCTTGCGTTGAAATCTCTCGTCAATTTTTCTTTTCCGTCCACATCTAGGGAGGTTAGCCACAGTGCCATGGGCTTTAAACTTCTTGATAACACTGCGCACGGAAGACACAGGAACATTCAGGTCTTTGGAGATGAACTTGTAGCCTTGAGATTGCTCATGCTTCCTCACAATTTGGTTTCTCAAGTTCTCAGACAGTTCTTTGGTCTTCTTTCTTTTCTCCATGCTCAATATGGTACACACAAGGACACAGGTTGAGTCAACTTTAATCCATGTTAACTGGCTGCAAGTGTGATTTAGTTATTGCCAACACCTGTTAGGTGCCACAGGTAAGTTACAGGTGCTGTTAATTACACGAATTAGAGAAGCATCACATGATTTTTCAAAGTGTGCCAATACTTTTGTCCACCCCCTTTTTTAGGTTTGGTGTGGAATTATATCCAATTTGGCTTTAGGACAATTCTTTTTGTGTTTTTTTCATTGAAGACAAATTAAATGAAGAGAATAATACCAAAGAATTTGTGATTGCAATCATTTTCAGGAAGAAACTGAGTATTATCTAACAGAATTGCAGGGGTGCCAATACTTTTGGCCAGCACTGTATGTAGTTCCTACAAAGGTGTTAGTGTTGCTTATAGAAGCTAAAAATCAAAGTTGTCCACTTCCAAATCTCTGCATGTCCTATGCCATTCACGCTAGCAGAATTCACCTAGATTTTAGTTTCCTGCTCTGTAATTTATATCTAGAGGAAACAAGGATATCCATGACAAACATTGCTTATAAAAAAAAAAAATGTAATTAAAAAGGGAACACTTACACATCACCGTAATTGGTTAGATTTTAGGGATACCAATCTGTCCTGTTAGGAAGCATAAATAATTGTAAATCAATTTCACCAGCTTTGGTGCAAATGTAAGTAACATCAGGAGCCCCCGAGAGGACAAGAAAGACAACCCCAATAAAGGGAACAGTATTCCAGGTGGTGGCCACAACTATACTCTCCTTCCTTACATTTTGCATTTTAGAGTCCTTGTCACTACTGGAAGCATAAGGCGCTACCTGCGGCCCATTCAGGTTGCGGATAGTCCAGCTCCTCCAGGATGGTACATACATACATGCAATCGCAAGGTTTGCTTTGTCTCAACAGCATGCAGCAACTACAAGGACATTGCTATTATACCAGGAAAGCCAGACAAGTCCGTAGGAAGACAGGCATCTGCTCCTTTATACAAAGAGGAGCAATGCCATAGTCCCACAAAACTCTCGATGAAGGCACAACCTCCTCTAGTTGAATCGGTGCTCACAGAACTGTGCAACTTTATTAGCACAAGAAAACATCAATTTGTATATCCGATATTGAAGCCCCATTCTCTTCACAGATGAGAGCAGTTTCACACGGAGCACACGTGACAGATGTATAAGTATGGAGATGCCATGGTGAACATAGTGCTGCATGCATCAAACTGCATGACCGGTTTTGGTGGTGGGTTAGGAATTGTCCCGAAAGGCATATTAGAGGGTCGCATAAAACGCCATACGATAGCTACTGGGGTGAAGTCCTAAGGGCCATTGTCAGACCTTTCTCTGGTGCAGTGGGCTCTTGGTTATCCCTAGTGCAGGACAATGCCCAGCCTCAGAGTGTGAAGGCATGGACACCATTGACAGACCCTCACTTTCCCTAGAACAGAAGCAGATTGAAAACCTCAGACATCTTGGTGCTACTTGGCGGCATTGATATGTAGGAGCTCACTGATGGCCTGATCCATCTGTTATCTCACCTGTTGTCAGCAGCACATACAGGCACGTGGGGGCCGTAAACACCACTTTATCACAGTAAGAGGTGCTGTAATCAGATGTAATCACATTGGACGCATTTGTGATTTTAGGTTACTTTGATTTCCAGGGTGCTTTGGGATCCAGCCCTCAATTATTTAATGATTTTTAGTAGCGAGTGACCATTGACATGTCATATTGTTCTCAATTTACACAAATTTATAAAATCAATCATTTTCAATTTGAATGCTTCATTTAGAGATCTGATGTGTGATTTAAACATTCCTGTTTTTTAAGCAGTATATATATGTGGTCTGTAAGGACTGTATATGCAGCATATATTTGGCTCCCTTCAGTGCCAAATTTAATAAAAACATTTAAAGTTTTTAGCCATAAAACGCCATTGTTAATGGTAACAATCCCTGAAAATTTTATTTTTATAGAAAAAACAAAACAAAAACACAACCACTTAAATTTTAATTATTTATTTTTTTTACAAAATGACCAACACAAAAATACTTAAAAAGCATTGACCACCCAGTGATCACCCAATTTATAGAGTCTCTGTAAACAGAGACAGAAGTGATTGTGTTCCCTTCCATATAGAAAATTATCACATTAAAATGACATACTTTTATACAAGTGCTAAAATATTTAGTGTATAAATAGTTTTATTGCATAATAAAAAAAATACAAAATCAGTGTTTGCATATTTAAAAAAAATGAAAAGCTGGAGAAGGTTCGACAGGCTTATTTTGGGGCATATTTAACACAACGCGATTGTTCTGGTGAGAGTCCTACAGAGGGGGAAAAAAAATAAAAAATTTTAGGACATTTCCCCACATTTACATATAAATATTTGTATTTCCAGAAATTTTCATGAAAGTGGTCAAGTCCAAATACTTAATGTCTTAACAATACAACTTATATGTAGACATTCATGTTACATTAATAATATACAGATCTTTATATATAGTGTGCCATCATGCTCAGACTTGGATTGCACTTGGATTACTTTGTCAGTGGAATACACAACTCTTAGTGTGATATTGCCTGGTTATATGGGTCATGGCACATGATAATCTGCCTTCATTTAAAGCACCATTTCAGCGCAGGTGGGGAGGTGGTTTCAGTGCTGGAGTGGTGGTGCTGCTCCCACCTTTTTAAAAGGCAAGGCTCCAGTCCTGCGGCGCCATCTTGTGACCACAACTTCTAACTGGCCGGAAGTCAAAAGTTACGTCACAAGTAGTGTTGATAGAGCGTGTATTGTTAACTCTTTCGGCAAGCACCCGAGCGTGCTTGCCAAGTATTTGCGGCGTGCTCTGCATCCATGTTAGTGTTGCCGCGGATGCATGTATCACGGCTGTTAAACAGCTGTCATACATGCAGGGTTTGCCTGTTTGTTAGGCAATCCCTGCATGTGTCACAGCAGTTTAACAGCCATGACACATGCAGCGTCAGCGACCCTAACAGATGCAGAGCATGCCGCAAATGCTCGGCGAGCACCCAAGCGTGCTTACCGAAAGGGTTAACAATACACGCTCGATCAACACTAGTCACAAGCTCTCAATGCCATTCTATGAGAGCCAGAACGAGACTCTCAGATTTATATTGAGTTGTGACCTCATGCTCGTTGCAGCCAACACTGTTGCGATCCGGCAGGTCACAAACTGCTGGAGACCTAGGGGAGCGACAGTGATAGATCTGGAATACGGCGGCAGGCGAGTATAAGAGTAGGGTAGTGAGTGGCCCTGACCCCTTCCAAGAAGCTCTGACAACTTTTCCAAAAAGTGGCATGAGCAGGGGTGAAAGTCTAAAGAGTTGCAAACAATGTCAAACATATGGCTTTAATAAATGACAGGCCACGGCACTTCTTGTTGCACTTTATTTCTTATATTATACAAACAGGACAAATGCTCTGATCTTTAGCATATATTCAATAACAAAGGAAACGGAAATTTTTTCTTTCAAAGATTCAAAAACTTCACTAATTTGCATTTTTTGGCTGAACATATATTAAAATTGGAACAATATAGAAAAGATTAGCATGGCCCCAGTGCAAGGATGATACGCAGTTTCACGAGACGGTCCATTTTTTTTTATTTCAAGTATTCTGTTTCCTTTGTTATTGAATATGTTCTATATATTAGTGAACTTTGTTCTGTTGAAATAATAAACTAAATCTTAGTGCAAAAAGAAGTGCTGTGGTTTATCATTTACATACTGCAGGAAGAATTCCCTACCACTGAGCACCAAAACTTATATTCCAGGGTGCCCCACACAAAGGATTAGTACATATGGTATTCACCATGAATTGCAATTTTTTTTTACTCCAGAAAGTGGTGTTAAGCTATAATGCATGTCCCCCAGTATGTTGCAGCTGTTACCTGGTTTATTTTTAATCTAGATTGTGAAAAAAAAATTTCACTCTTATATAGCGACATTAATTCTGCAGTGCTTTACAGACATAATCAACCTTAAGTGTATGTGCACATGCATCTTTTAGAAGTTTTTCCTAAAGTGTCGTCTTTAGAATATATTTGGCAACTTTTCTAGCAGCTTTTCAATAGGCATTTTTTTTTTGTTTTTCTTTTAAAAGCACCACTCCAGTTTTTTTTTATTGCACCTCTGGAGTGGAGTGGTGCTTTAAATGTAATTCCACTGCCCCTGTATGATATTCACTTGCTGCCGCTGCCTTCATCCTCTTCGTTGCTTTCCGGCGAAAAGTGACCTGCCAGCAGCTCCAGTGTTTCATGGAGGCGCCAGAGGTCACTTTTCAATAGAAGTCCATGGGAGCCTCGTTAAGGCTGTCAGACTTGCACGGAGTGCTTGTGATGTAACTTGTGACTTCCAGCCAATCAGAAGCTATGGGCACAAGATGGCGCCGCGGGACCGGAGCGGTGTCTGTAAAAGGTGAAGCCGCTGGAAGGGGAGTATAAGAACGGGGACAAGGGACTTGCATCTTAAGCGCCACTCCAACATTAAAAAAAAACAAAAACACAATAACACTGGAGTGGTGCTATGAAGTTGCCGGAAGATTAGACCGGTCACCTCTTTAGCCACTTCGTAACTTCTGAAGCGGTTGAAAGTTGCAAAAAAAGTCTTTTCGGTGTCTTTCTGGCGAATTCCAGGAAGAATCAACCTGAAAAAAGTTGTGTGCACAAACCTTCATTGTTCTCTATGATAGAATCTTTTAGGATGCCAGGGGCTGACTCTCATTACTAGTAATGGATCTATCCATATACCAGATCTGTCTTCTCCCTCCCTGTATGCCATCTGTTCTCCTTAAAATATTACTCCTTAAACGAGGTATTTTCAGGCTACTTTTGTCCCCTCTTTCTTTCTTACATGCAATAAGAAGCAGGAGAAGACAACTTAACTTTAAAGGCTATGTGCCCACGATGCAGAAATGAAGCAGAAAATTTCTGCAGCATTTCTGCATCTCCCTGGCAGAAAAAAACGCATGCAGATTGTACATGCGTTTTCCTGCCAAATACATGCGGATCCACATGCGGGTTCACATGCGTTTCCGCATGCAGATTGACAAGCGCTTTCCAGGCGATAGCATCACTTGGAAAGTGCTTGACAACTAGGTCACACTGTATAAATCCATGCAAACAGCATGGATTTATACAGTGTGAACTGTAAAAATGAAAACAAATAAAGCTGTACTCACCCCCGAGGCCCCGGTGTGTGCAGCAGCGCTCGTTCCTGTCTGGTTCCCGGCTGCCGGCATATCGCGAGACAGAGCGGTGAAGGGCCTGCGGTCACATGACTGACGTCACCGAAGGTCCTTCAGCGCTGCTGGCATTCAGAGAGAAGACGCCGGACAGGTGAGTATAAACTTTATTTGTTATTTTATTCTTTTTTTACAGGTACAATGGTACCCAGGTCTGGATGAGAGTCTCCTCTCCTCCAGAACTGGGTACCATCCGCACATAGAGACGCATAGAAGCCGCTTGTAAAAATGTACAGTCGCGGTTTCTATGCGTCTCAATGCAAGTCAATGGCGGGAGTTCCGCTGCGCTTCCGCAAAATTAAATGACATGCTGCGGATTTTTGTACGTAGCATAAACGCTGCGGAAAAATCCGCAGCATGTGCATAGAACATGCGGAATCCCCTTGGGGACCATGGGGTGCGGATTACCTAGCGTTTCACAAGCGTTTATGCTGCGGAAATTCCGCAGCATAAACGCTTGAAAAACGCTACGTGGGCACACAGCCTAAAACAGTTGCCAGGATTTCAGATTGGCCAGTGTTAGAGTACAAATAAAATGTCAGAGTATGCAAACAGAAGCCAATTTACAACTCAAACTTCCCAGTTAGTTCCCCTAAGGCTATGTGCCCACGATGCAGAAATGCTCAGGATTTTTTCCTGAGCGTTTCTGCATCTCCCTGGCAGAAAAAACGCATGCGGATTGTACATGTGGATTGTACATGCGTTTTCCTGCCAGAGACATGCGGAAATGAAGCGTTCTTCACATGCATTTCCGCATGCGGGTTGACAAGCGCTTCCCAAGCGATTTTAGCATCACTTGGAAACGGCATGGATTTATATAGTGTGACCGTAAAAAGAATGGTAAAAAAGAAATCTATACTTACCTTCTGATGGCTCCCGGAGTCTTGCTTCGGTCCGTCCTGACTAGCCGGCAGCTCGCGGTACACTGAAGGACCTGCGCGGACCTCATTTAGTCATGTGACAGCAGGTCCTTCAGTCCACAGTGAGCTGCCGGGAAGTGAAGACAAGGAGACCGGGGGCCTTCAGAAGGTAAATATAATATTTATTTTTTATTTTATTCTTTTTTTCATAGGTTCTATGGTACCTGGGTCCAGAGGAGAGTCTCCTGTCCTCCAGACCTGGGTACCATCCACACATAGACAAGCATATTATCCGTGTGTGCAAATGTGCTGACACAGATAATATGCGTTTCAATGCAAGTCAATGGCGGCAATTAAGCTGCGTGTCCGCAAAATTAATGGACATGCTGCGTATTTTTCTGCAATGATAATCTGCAGCTGAAATTTCCGTAGCATGTGCACAGCACATGCGGATTATCATTGGGGAACATGGCAGGCCTTCTACCATGCGTTTTTTAAGCGTTTCTGCAGAGTTTTTGCCGCTGCGCAAACACTTAAAAAACGCATCGTGGGCACACAGCCTAAAGCTGACCCCCATCACCAGTTTCATGCTAGGGATAGAGTTCTGTGAATCAAGAATGGACCATAAATAAGTTTTAGGTCAGTGCTATAGAGTAAAAACGGTTCACTATAATGAGGGAGTAGGATATTTTCTTAAACTGAAATAAAGGAAACCTGTTATTTTACAACCAAAAATATTACAAGTTTTCACTTTCCTTCGGCACAGGTAGTAGAAATAGTACAGGCTTATGATGGGAGATTCTTGCAGGAAGTATTTTACTTGGACACAAGAACTTTTTAATATGAACGCTCTGTCCCGACTGCCACAAGTGCGGAGGCTTTAGACTGTCAGGGTAAAAAAGAATATATATATATTTTCTCTACTTTTATACGCTCTGCTTATGTACTAACCACCATTTTGTGTCTTATAACAATAAGCTTTCCTTGCTACATATTACTCAAATCAAAACTTAAACTAAGACAGTTCCAGTGTTGCCAAGACTTATTTCAGAGAAACGAAACAAGATTATAAGCTGACGGCTGCAATATCTGCCCAGAGACTGAGATAAGGAGATGTGGACCAATCAGGAGTGGCCAGACACTGGACTTTCATGGCTTACCCCGCCCCGGACAACCCCTATCCCCTCCCCATTATGTAGTGTATTTAGGTTTGTGTATGTAAAAAATAAACACAGAACATTGCTGAGAACGTTGTCTGTAGTAGTCTTTTGAGCGTGCTCTGAGTTTGAACCAGCTTGTTGTCTGACTCATTCTTTGAATGGTTGACCCATGCTCATAGTTTGAATTTGGAGTGACTGGAGGACGAGTGATTTGTCATCACGACCCCCACAAATGGCGCTCAACGTGCGGCGTGGCTAGCGGTACGCCGCCCTCCCGGACCCATATTGCTGACTTCCCTGGTGGTGACCGCGGTGGCTGAATTTGAGGCCTGATCAACCTCCATCGAACACGGTAAGTTGACATATATATATATAATATATATGTTTCACTTGCCTGTGTGTCAGCCGCAGCGGTTTCTGTGGGGCTGTCAGGTTGGATCTGGGTGGGTGATCGGTCGAGTGGTGAGACCTCAGGCGTCCCGCACCACGTCCTGAACCAGCAAGTGTTAAAACGAGTGACGTCGCATGCCTGCGCGTGCTCATGTGAACACCACCTCCTCCTCCCCCGGTCACTGTACTTTTCTTAGATAGCTGCCTCCCGTAACTGATAGTCGAGGTTTCAAAGCATTCCTGAATTGTAGTGTAAGGGAGAAAGGATCTGTGACGAATTGAGAAGTGCTCTTCGTCTACCACAGAGACTGCTGTAAAGTCAAAGTTAGGAAAGGAGATAGATTGAGGTGTACTCTCTATCTCATCAGTGTATTGAGGTGTACTCTACACTGACGGGTGGTGCCGTAGTAGGAAAGAAGACGGATTGAGGGGTACTCTTCTTCTTATACAGAGAAACCTCATAAGGAGGGGTTCTGCTGTCAGTCAGGGTGCCGTGGTGAGTCGTACTGTAAAGTCGCCATTCAAGGTTAGGGAAGGGATAGATTGAGGTGTACTCTCTGTCTTATCAGTGTATTGAGGAGTACTCTACACTGACGAGTGGCGACCTGTCGGCTGCACCAGTGATCTGAGTCGTGACAGATCATTGCATTCTATAAGAAAATGTTGCGTATATTCAAATTTGAAAGATCTCGTAAGTTGCGGAATGCTGCTGTAGGAGTTAAGCCAATTAGTGGAGTTACGGGAAGGCAAGAAGGCAAGAAGAATGTTAGGAATTTGCATAACATGATAAGCTTATCCAGTACAGGCAGTCTTTAGTTTTCAGTGTAGAAAGAATGTGTTACACAGAAATTGGGAAAGCTAGGTGAGGACTCCTGCACCAGGCTCCGACACATCTTAGAGTAGATGGTGCAGGGGGGAACAGAGAATGCCGAGCCTTTGTTCGGATACATGAAAGCTGCAGAATGTGATTTGTTATGTGACCCTAAATTGGCCGTAACCCCGTTGATGCCTGTCACTACACAGAGCCCTCAGCCACCACCCTATAATGGCGCCGACGCTAAATCATCGGAAGGATGGACGTGTCGTATGTGCTGACAGCAGAACCCGCCCTGGGCGAAGTTCTGCTGTGTCTGTGGGGGGGGGGCCGCCCATGGCACGATGCCCAGCCTGCCTCCAAGAACATTCCCACTCCCACTCTAACTCCTCCCTCCAACGGCCATCTTACTACACCTTTTCCTGCCTCCAAGAACAATCCCACTTCCACTCTAACTCCTCCCTCCCACGGCCATCTTGCTACACCTCTTACTTGTTGTGGGAGGCCCGGAAAGCCCCAATCCGGCCTATATCCACTACTAGATCCGTCCGGTGCATATTACCAGCCACCAGCACAGGTGGAAAAGCCCGCAGTCCCAGAGCACCCATCTGAAACTAATGTGACACCCTCTGCTCCAGTCCACGATGCTGAGACGCTTCCCCTGTTTCCTATGGGAGTCACCCACAACCCTGGGGATATCCTCCTCAACTCCCCAGAATTTCAGGCCAGACTGCTCTCCCTCCGCCAACATACTGTTACTCAAGACGATACGGAGCCAGATGAGACGATACGGAGCCAGATGAGGGATGGGCTCAAGATACTCCAGCCCCCCCTCCTTTATCCCATACGTCTCCTATGGCATCCTCCACCCCACATCCATTACCCGTACTCCGGCCCTTGCTCCAAGAAACTGCTGAAAGAGCACCACCCCCCAGCCCCTCAGAAGTCTGGGACCCCTGCCGCTCCCGGAACCTAGTAGACCCATCAGGACGCCCTGTCACTCTGTCAATAGGCTATGGTGACATCCTTACACATCGGGTGGGGGCCATAGTCAACCCTGCAAACACCCGTATGAGCCATGTTGGAGGATTGGCTCGCAAAATTTCCCTTGCTGCTGGTTCTACTCTGGCTGCAGAATGCCAGGCTCACTTAGCCGAAAACGGAGAGCTTTCACAAGGCCAGACCTTAGTCACCCGTGCGGGTAAACTGCCCGCTGATGTCATCATACATGCAGTGGGTCCTATTTATGACTCCCGGAACCCTGAAGAGCCACGTTCCACTCTCGCATCTACCATCCGTTCCGTACTGCTTCATGCAGGAAAATTGAGCCATCAGGATATGCCCAGACGCACTTTAGCGATACCACTCATATCTTCTGGAATTTTCGGCTACCCACTCGGGCCGTGCATGAAGGAACATGTACTGGCCCTCAAGGAAGGCATAGAGACCCTCCCTCATGGATTGGACTCGATACGCATTGTCTGTGTCCGTAGTCCTGCAGTTCATGTTGCTATGCCTTTGGCCCTTGAGCTACTAGTGGCAACCTCCTCCCCGACACCGATTCCCAATGCGGTTCTGTTGCCTGAAGAATCCTCCCTAGCGGCCACCCCAAACACCACCAAGGAACAAGCGACGCTGCCCGGTCCTCAACAAGTTCCTGGACCTTTAGGGATGATCAAATATCAACCCTTTACCCCAGTACAAGTAGACACTCTGGTCTCAAAGCTTCCTGATCCCGATAAATCTCCCATTCAGTATGCTAGACGCTTGGACACAACCAGAGCCATTTATGGAGCAACCTGGGCTGATTTAGCAGGTATCACATCTGTGAAGGCCAAGGAATATTTCTTGCCTACTATCGAAAAGGCCATGGATTCCACAAAAGCAGGATCCCTTAGTACGTATGAATCCGGCCTAGAATACATGAAACAGTTAAAAGCCTGGGCTCAGGATCGCTTGTCAGATCAAGCTGGATCTGTACAAGATGTTCAACAAGACCCTGATGAATCAGTGGGAAGATATGCTGCAAGACTCAGCATGCATTTTGAGGATCTCGGATACAGTCCTCACGTCAAGACGCAGGCCGTCCTGTTGGTTCAGGCCCTAGTAGATGGCCTACAAGACGCTCTCAGAGATGAAGTCCTGAGAGTACGGCCCGAGATTCGTTCTTCTTCTTTCAACGACGCGGTGGACTTCGTTAAAGCTTTCCAAAAATCAATGCTAAAAATGGAAAAAGATACTAAGCCAAAGAAGAAAGCCGCACCTGCCATGGTATATCAAGCTCATGAAAGCTACCCACCCCCTGGCAACCAACATGGAATCAAGTGGGTAATGGTTAAAGGCACAGGTGATGATACTCCTCCCACATATAGAAAACAAGACAGAAGAGATGACAAGGGACCATCTAGAAACAGAAGACAACCTCGTGATTCTGAAGGACGAATGTTGTGTTGGGAGTGTGGTAGCTTTGACCACATCCTCAGAGACTGTCCAACTCGCAGACAGTACCATGACCGGTCGTTCCGTGACGGTCCACACAACCATGGACCTTCCCGTGAACCATCTCATCCACGCCAATGACGGCTCGGTCAACCAGTGTCCACTTTCCCGGCTACGCATCTCACGGCCGCCTGTGGGACTGTCACTTTACAGGTGGACCATCAACCACTGGAGTTCCTGGTGGACACTGGGGCGGCCACATCTGTCATTTCCTCTGCACAGCTCCCTCCTTCTGTATCCCTATCACCGGATACCCTCACCTGTGTTGGGGTGGAAGGCCAACATATTTCTTCACTCACAGTCCCTGTGTCTACAGGACCGTTCACCGGAGTACTCACAAGTTTCTTGGTCTCTGAAACTTGCCCTATCAATCTGTTGGGAGCCGATCTCTTAGAGCGGATGAAGGCAACAATTACCTTCGGAAACCATGGTATGGAGCTTCTTTTGCGGGACCCTCATTCAGAACAAGGGACTGAAGACCGCTGTGTTCTTAAAGCCTTCCCTCTCATGATGATGACCATACAACCTCACACTCTTCTTGATACCTCACAGTTCCCTCACTCTCTGTGGTCCAGTGGGCCAGAGGACGTCGGCCTCCTGCAGGTTCCCCCGGTCCGAGTACACCTCAAGCCTGGACATAGGTACCCACGGTTGCCACAATACACCCCTCTTTCCTGTAAAAAAGAAAACCGCTCTGGGAGAGCCTCCAAGATACCGGTTGGTTCAGGATCTCAGAGCCGTCAATGCAGCTACCATTTTAGAAACTCCAGTGGTACCCAACCCAAACACCCTTTTGTCTCAGGTGCCTCCAACGGCCACCTTGTTTACGGTGTTAGATCTGGCCAACGCCTTCTTCAGTATACCCTTACACGAAGATTCGTGGTTTCTTTTTGCCTTCACCTTTCAAGGAGCACAGTTTACATGGACCAGGACTCCACAAGGAGCCCAGAACTCTCCTAACCAATTCACTCATTCTATGAAGTCTATTCTGGAGCCATGGGTTCAAGAGAACCCTCAGGTCACCCTTCTACAGTATGTGGATAATCTTTTACTCTGTGGCACTGAAGAAAATTTGCCAGAGATGTCAGCATCCCTTCTCTGGTTTCTTCACTCAGCTAACTGTAAAGTCTCGAAAGGTGAAGTCCAATGGTGTCTGCCCAAGGTCATTTTCCTCGGACATTGTATTTCACAAGGTGCTAGACATCTGACTGAAGAAAGAAAGCAAGCCATCATGGATATCACCTTCCCATCCCAACCACCTATTCCGCTATGCAGACTTTCCTTGGCCTCATCACTTACTGCAGGCAATGGATCCCTGATGCCTCAAAGCTCATGCAACCTCTGTACGACGGTCTCAAGAATGAAGGCTCAGTTTGGCTTCATGCTGAAGATCCACGTGTTTCTCATCAACACAGACTATGTTTTGACCGCCTTAAACAGGCTGTTGTCTCTGCCCCGGCCTTGGGCTTACCAGACTATACTCAGCCATTTCATCTTTTTGTCTCGGAATCGGAAGGTCATGCCTCTGGAGTTCTAGCACAACGTTATGATCATAAGTATCGGCCTTTGGGCTACTACTCAGCCCGCCTGGACCCTGTCGCCCGAACTGCCCCCACGTGCCTTAAGGCGGTCCACACTGCTCACATTCTCCTTGACAAGTCAGCTGATATCGTCCTTGGACATGATCTAGTTATACAGGCTGGCCATGATCTCTCGGCTGTTCTGCAACTAACATCTCCGAAACATCTAACCAACCAAAGACACCTGCGGCTGCAGTGTTCCCTATTGTTGCCTTCCAATATAACATTTATCAGATGTCTGACTATCAACCCTGCCACTTTGCTTCCACCTTCTAGGGGGGAAGGTGAAGAGGGTGAAGGTCCATTGGTGGAACCTCATGATTGTATAAAAATTTTGCAGGAAGAGACTTCTGCTCCAGAGAATATGGTGGCACATCCGCTCGCAGACCCTGCCTTGCACCTATGGACTGATGGATCCCGTTTCGCAGACCTTCAAGGGAAGTTCCACACGGGATATGCTGTCACAACAGACCTAACAGTCCTCAAGGCTGAAGCTCTACCACCATACATGTCTGCATAAGAAGCTGAACTTGTGGCTCTCACAGAGGCCTGCCACCTGGCAGCAGGAACAAAGGCGAATATATATATACAGATTCCAGGTATGGACATGGAATTTGCAATGATTCTGGACTCTTGTGGAAGTCTAGAGGATTCATCACAGCTGCAGGTACACCAGTGAAACATGTCTCATGGATTAAGGCCCTAATGAAGGCCCTGGAACTACCCATTCGGGTTGCTGTTGTCAGGGTCAGGGCTCATGGAAGACTAGATTCCAGGGAAGCCAGGGGCAACCACCTGGCTGACCAAGCAGCCAAGACTGCAGCAGTGGAGAATGTGTCATCAAAGTGGCAGGAAAAGGAAGAGATGGGGGAGACCCTGCAAACCGTAGCTGTGGCGCTCACTAGAGCAAGAGCCAAAGAACAGCCGGCGGAAGATCATACAAGTCCAGTGGAGACACGAGTGGAATCCAGGGGGGTCAGGATGCCTGAAGAAAAATTGTGTGAGGAACAAAGGAAGACCCCCACTGAAGAAGTCAAGCAATGGAAATCGGCAGGAGCCGTGCTGGCAGGTCACAAAGATTCAAAGGTCAACTCGACTCTTTACCAAGTGGATGGGAAGCCTTGCTTGCCTAGACGCATGTACTCCGCTGTGGCAGCATGGGCTCACGGGCCTACACACAGAGGAAAGAATCAAGCCTTGGCATGTATCAAGAAACTGTACTTTGCACCCGGAATCTCTTCCACTGTGACTGCGTACTCAAAATCCTGCTCTGTCTGCGCTACCTGCAACCCAACGTGTACGGCACGGGTCCCTCTCCAACACCTGGCTAAACCAGACTACCCTTGGCAGAGAATACAAGTCGACCATATCCAAATGCCTAAAGCAGGAAAATACGAGTACGTTTTGGTAGCCGTGGATATGTTCTCAGCCTGGCCCGAGGCCTACCCGGTTGTCAACATGACTGCTAAAGTCACAGCCAAGAAACTGATCACCGAAATTGCCTGCAGATTTGGAGTTCCCCAAGTCATAGAATCGGACCAAGGACCAGCTTTCACAGCAAATATCTACAAAGAACTCTGGAACATGTTGGGAACAGATTTGGGCCTCCACACTCCATACCATCCTGCCAGTTCAGGCAAAGTGGAGAGAATGAATTCCACACTCAAGACCCAGCTCTTGAAAATGACCTAAGATCATCCCCTCCCCTGGCCCGACCTACTCCCCATAGTATTGTATCATATCACACACACTCCTCAGGCCAAACATGGGCTGACTCACTATAAAAATTTTGTTTGGGACCCCACCCAAGATAGGAGAGATTAGGCCCCAAGAGTTGTCTGAAACACATGATAGAGTGGTAAAATTTGTGATTGCCTTGTCTAGAGAATTGACTAACACCCGCTCTCCAGTATCTGCTTCTCTCCCAGAATCTACAGGTGATGCAGTACATGATTTCATCCCAGGCGATCTAGTGTATGTGAAGAAGTTTGTCCGGAAAGACTGCCTCCAGCCGCGGTTCGAGGGACCGTACACTGTGCTTCTCACCACCCCGACGGCTCTGAAGCTTGAGGGCAAGAGCACCTGGATTCACGCCTCCCACTGCAAGAGAGACAGAACGAGTCTATAAAAGATGACTATTTTCTTCTATATCCTTTCCATATGCTTACTGTCTGTCCCAGGGTGGACAGCTACCACACAGGGGTAGATATCTCCTTCTTCTCAGGTTGGTTGGGAGGGCTCAAGGGATTCCTCCAACAAGTTTGTCTAGTAATGGGAGGTCTACTAGTATTGGGCCTGGTGGTCCTGTGCTGCATAGTCCCCTTATACAGGAAAGCTATAACCAATGCTGTCCCAACCTCCGGGACCTTTCTGAATCAAGAGAAGATATGGAGAAATACACTCCTTTGAACAAGCCTGACCAGCCCCCCCCATGACAAAGTCCAATTGAAAGATTTAGTTTAGGGTCAGTTGGGAGAACTCCATGTGTCATTTAGGGTAGGGCTCAATTGTTTGGGGGCGTCCCATAAGGGGGCAGCTTCTAAGATGATTGGGTGAAGAAATCCACCTCCCCTCTCCCCACACATGGACAGTCTCAAAGGCCCAGAAGCAAGGGAAAGCTTAGTGTTTAGGGGGGAATGTCAGGTTAAAAAAGAATATATATATATATTTTCTCTACTTTTATACGCTCTGCTTATGTACTAACCACCATTTTGTGTCTTATAACAATAAGCTTTCCTTACTACATATTACTCAAATCAAAACTTAAACTAAGACAGTTCCAGTGTTGCCAAGACTTATTTCAGAGAAACGAAACAAGATTATAAGCTGACGGCTGCAATATCTGCCCAGAGACTGAGATAAGGAGATGTGGACCAATCAGGAGTGGCCAGACACTGGACTTTCATGGCTTACCCCGCCCCGGACAACCCCTATCCCCTCCCCATTATGTAGTGTATTTAGGTTTGTGTATGTAAAAAATAAACACAGAACATTGCTGAGAACGTTGTCTGTAGTAGTCTTTTGAGCGTGCTCTGAGTTTGAACCAGCTTGTTGTCTGACTCATTCTTTGAATGGTTGACCCATGCTCATAGTTTGAATTTGGAGTGACTGGAGGACGAGTGATTTGTCATCACGACCCCCACAAGACTTCATTACACTTACCATTCTGCACTCCACCAAGTCTTCGTTGGACCATCTCCAGATGTTGGATATACTCAGTAATAGAGTGTCCTGGATCTTGAGAGGAATGGCGTGATCTTTCATGGGTGAGAGATGGAGACTGACTTGTCCTGTAGAGAAGAACATAAAAAATAACTTCGCTATCACTCAAATTCTTAGAAACAAAGTCAAATAAACCATTTTTACTAACCACTTTGGTGTCCATTGAGATGGCTTCATGGATGCTGTACCAACATTTGTGTTAGGACTGTGGTATAGAGTAAATGGCAGGTCTCGGGTGGGAGGGGAGTTCAGTGTCGTACCACCCAGCTGTTGCAAAACCTCCATTCTGTTCACTGGCACTAAATACAGAAAGGTAGAACAAAAAAATGGTGACAACTACAACCAAATATATCTCACACACACACACACACACACAAGATCGGCATTACATCAGTGACATCTTGGGCATTTGTCTTCCCTGCCTGCCATAATTCTACTCTGTATAAAAAAAAGTCCTTCGATGTAATGAAAGTGTTTTTTTTTATTGCAATTAGAAATCAAATGATGTTTCGCTCTATTCCACTTCAGCAGGGGTGCACATTTTACAGTCCACAATGCCATTTTGTGTTTTCCCCAACCTTCTGTATACAGAGGTTTCCATGTCAAAAGGGAAGAAAAGAAGCACATTGGCTCAGGAGCATGAAGGCCAATCACGAATAGATCATTGTATACCCTTATGTGGGACCCTGTTCAAGAGATTAGGGTTCCTTGACCCCTGTTTAACTCACATATGCCTCTCTGGAGCGCTAAAGTGGTGGCAGCCTATGCCTGCAGTGCTTTCTTGTATTTTAACACATTGTGTTTAGGCACCCATTCAGTGGCCCCGTCAGGGCTTACACCCGAAACCCCAGCAAAACAGTATTCAGACATATGCGCCAACAGAGCGAACTTGCTCTTTGCCGTGCATCATTTTCGGGTGTATACGACTACTGGACGCAGTCTCCGAATTGTAAAATGCAGCCAGCTACTACAACACCCATAGTAGTCAATGGAAAGAGTTACATGTGTGCAGGGTCTCATCCTCTCTAGCGTACCAATTGGGGTGGGGGGGGGGTGCGGGAATAGCAGGGCTGTGGAGTCGGTAAGCCAAACTTCCAACCCCTCAATTTCCATGACTCCGACTCCCTCATACATGGCTCATGTTGAAGTGATAAATTTACTGTAGCACAGTTTCATCTCAGCTAAAAGTCAAGACCAGTGCTGGCGAACCCATGGCACGCGTGCCAGAGGGGGCACGCAGAGCCCTCCCTAAGGGCACGCGCACCATCACTGCAGCAGTAGCGCTCCTGGACCTGGACCAGCGGGTGAGTACTCAGAGCCTGCCGATGCCAGCCCCTACTTCAGCTAGATGTGCGTTCTCGGACACACATCTAGCTGAAGTGTATTGCAGCGCACGAACTTGCCAGGCCCATACGCTGCAATACACACTGCTGGCCAATCAGAGGCCAGCAGCTGACGTCAGCGTATATGCGACCGGGCGCATGGCAGTAACGTCATGCGCCCCATCGCTAGGACGCTGGAGTCAGCTGCCGGCTACAGGAGAGGACGCGGTGCGGGAGACGAAGGAAGGCGAGTAGGAGAGTTTATTATGTTTTTTTTTTTTTTTTTTATGCGATGAGCAGAAACAGCAGGATGGGGGGGGGGGGGGGCAGCATATATACACGGACTGGGGAGGTGTGGGGGCAGCCATATATACATGGATGGGGGGGCGGGGGGAGGCAGCATATATACATGGATTGGATTGTGTGGGGGGGGGGGGGGAGAGTAGGCAGCATATATACAAGGATTGGGGGCAGCATACATACAAGGATTGGGAGCAGCATACATACAAGGATTGGGGGCATATACCAAGATGGGGGTGAGCACATTCTTTATTTCTGCAGTCTCATACCCCTGCTCCTTCCTGTGGCTGCTCTATGCTGCCCTCGTCCGCTCTCTGTACGAGTTATTTTTTTTAAACTAAAACCTCAGTATTCAGGTTAATTTGCTGTGTTGGCACTTGGTGATAAATAAGTGGGTTTTGGGTTGCAGTTTGGGCACTCGGGTCTGTAAAAGGTTCGCCATCACTGGTCTAGACCCTTAGATCAGGAATAGGACATTTCATAACTTTCCCAAATTCTTATGAAAAGAATATTCCCCACAAACTGCATTGAACTACTGTACCCAATTTATTATATATTTTAGGAGTTGGTCCATTTTATACCGACCAAAATGGGCTCCAACTCCACAGCCCTGCTGCGCAGAATCACCGCCACTCATTGGATGGGTGGTGCATGCTCAGAATGACAGGCCGGCTCTCGCTTGCAATCTACATGGACGCCACCCTCTGTGATGAGACGACCCTGGGGAATGATTCGGCACTTGCGCAGAATCTTGGGCAGCGAAAGGAAACAATGACTTATCAGTCAGACTAAAGGTTGGTGGCAGATGGCGAAATAAAGAGACGGGCATGAGAGCTGGAAGTGCAGTGTCTGACCACTGCATTTGAAATTAAAAACTTTAGAAATGTATTTCTAAACCATTTTCAAACTAAATACTGCAAGAAAGGTATACATTGGCTCGGTGGTTAGAACTGTTGCTTGGCAGAGCTGGGGTCCTGAGTTCAAATCCCACCAAGGACAACATCTGCAAGGAGTTGGTATCTTCTCCCCGTGTTTGCGTGGGTTTCCTCTGGGTTCTCCGGTTTCCTCCCACACTCCAAAGACATACTGATATGGAATTTAGATTGTGAGCCCCGATGGGGACAGTGCTGATAATGTCTGCAAAGCGCTATGAAATATGATGCCGCTATATAAGCATAACAAATAATACGTGCATTTAATAAGGCATGTTAGTAACGGCCTTAATGCTTTAGTTAGGGGTTACTTTCATGATGACAGGCCCCCTTTAAGATTATCGACAAACACTTTGACTTCTCATTTACCAGTGCTTGAATCTCTCCACACTTCCCTATGACCTCAGTTTACTGGAAGTATGGCCAATTTGAACTAACCTATCGTAGCTTTACCACTGAGACAGATCTCTTTAGATCTTCTGCATACACATTATTGCATCTGCTTACAGTAGACACTCAGGAACAGTAGACGCAAACTATAAGCGACCATGTAGACTGACCATCCGAACCTACTAAACGACCGCAGATTAACTACAAGCAAAGCCGACTGGAGGTTGTTTAAATACCTGTTGGATTTAGAAGGATCGCACTTCTATGGGCACAGAATGATTGTTAATGCCATCATTCTGTGCGAAAAAAATCATCAAGTGTCCGCTAAACTACAACATCTCTATCTCAGATCATCTGAGCCAATTGTTTCATAGCAGAAGAGAAGAGGACAAGAGAGGACAGCATTTAAGAGTAGTACTTTACTGCTAAAAAAATTAAAGTGGTTGTCCATTCCTCGAACAACCTCTTCTTAAATCAACTTGTCTCTTGGGGCTTGTGTGACATTATGTCACGAGAGCCCTGCTGGCAATTAGCAGCCACTTCCCACTCCCTTCTTTCGGATGAAATGGAGACTCGCAAGAAGTGAGAGCTGCTGCTGCTGTTCAGACTTCCGCCGGATCTCTGTTTTGTTTGAAGGAAGAGAGAGTAAAGCAGCCGCTAATTGGCTGCAGAAACTTGGTGCTGATGTTGATTGAGATGGTGATTGAGAAGGGGTTGTTCAAGTAGTGGACAACCCCTTTTAAGAAGCCCTCCTCCCATTTATGCTCCAGACCCTCTCTACGACAATTTAACCCAAACTATATCTCTGCCAAATATTCATAAAATATTTCCCATCTATAATGGTACTGTGTGGGTGGGTTCTTTTTTTATGAAGAGTTAAAAAGTATGCAAAGTGCTGTTATCTGCTCCCCCCCACTGCTCACCTCAGCATAAATCACACACAATTGCCTCATTCAGGCAGCCTTAAAAGGAACCCATCACATCCAAAAATCCTATTTACCTGTAGATATAATGGTACAATGCAGTAAAATAGCCCCTGCACTTTGATTGACAGCCTGCTTTGCACCCATTTTGTGGAGCAAGCTGTCAATGTGCTGGGCAGTGATCACACTGTATAGTGAGCGTTGACTGTAATCGCTTCCTACACCGCCCCAATGACAGGAAGCATGCAGCTACAGGGAGAATATAACTTCATCTTCTCTCTGTAGATTATATGCTACTAGTTTTTTTTTTTTTGAGCAAACATTTTTCCTCTAATTCAGCCGGATTTCCCGCTCAGACTACAGGTTTTAAAAAGCAAAGCCAACAGCATCTTAAACCCACCAGTGGGGTGTTAAACGTACTCTGAAGTGATGCTGAATGAGGCAAAAGTCTCAAACAGTGAGACAGTCCTGATCCCCGCTTGCCTCTGTCTACCCTTATTCACACAGGTCACTTCTGACACATGGTAAGGTTTTAATATTAGACCGTGTAGGACCATCCCTAATAGGGTCACCTTGTTGCGGTGGGATGGCTTTTATACTTTTTTGATCAAAAACAGTGTTTACTAAGATCCCCATGTTATTATATGCACTTTTGCTTTTTAATTCTTTAGGTTTTTTTTTTTTTTTAATTCTTGCAGGTTTTTTTCTCATTTTGTTTCTTGTAGGTTTTAGCATCTTTAACCCACCAGGATCTTTGTGGTGTTGAACCTACTCTGAAATGTTCTGAATGAGGCCAAAGTCTGAAACCAGTGTGACCGTCCTGATCCCCATTTGCCTCAGTCTTATTACAGTACAACAGAAGATGAGCCACTTTAACAGCTGAGCTATAACATTGTTACCTTGGCGTGTCCCCGAATCATCACCACCACTCTTCCGGTTTACTTTGTGCCATTTTCTAACCAAGAACTTAAGCCTGGAAAAAAAATACACCAAAAAGAAGGACATCGGTAAACACAAAATGGCCAAGAGAAAATATACAACTAGACACTCCTCTAAGCATAAGGATTTAGACCTGATTAACAATCCAACAAGAAAATAAACCTCCATTAAAATGCTTTCGTGAACCACTGCACTACATCTATTTGAGCTACCAGAAATGGTTCTCACAAATACTAAAGAAATTACGTTTTCGAGCATCTGACATTGCTCTAGAAATATCCTGGTAAATTGTGTACCTGGAAATGGCGATTACGGCCCTTACAGTTGACCGAAACTTGCCGAGGCCAGTCTTGCATTTGCTGTGAATTTGTAGGTCTGCAGGAGAAGGATATACCCCCATGCGTGCGATTAGAGACAGGGTTGCCTTTTCGCAAGCTTGAAAGCCTCCAAGAAGGAGGAGCAAGTATTTCTTCTGGTAGACTAAGGCTTTACGGAAGCTTTCAGCTCTCAGGTATTTTCGGTAGAGACGTTGCATCTAGATAAAAAATATTGATGTACATTAGGGTTGTGTGCATTGACAGCATTATTGGCCAATTTGGACCTTCACTTCCAGAAATGTGCAGAAAATGGACAATTCACCTTGGAATTGGGAACATCTTGCATTGGCCTGTTTTCCAGAGTGGCTTTGCCCAGTTCCGATTCAGCGTGTTTTAATGCAACCTGTAACAGCCGCTTTTCCCGTAGCCATACGGCACGTTCTGCCTCCAGGACTGAGTCTACAACATCAGCGTGCACCTAAAACAAAATATAAAGCAATTATTTTACAATTCCAGACAAGTATCTTCAGTAAGCCAAAGACAAAAGGATTGTAGAAGGATTAGGAATTTTCATTTTCCACTTTATTAAATATAACTTATACGAGGGTTTATTTCCAGCTAAATCTGCACGGCAGCCCCTTCATTATCAGAACTGCTGGGGTCCCAGCTCGTGGGTGAAAAATTCTTGTGGATTTCCAAAGCAAAACATTCATGTTTTTTAATCTGTACCTGATCTTTGTTCTTCTGGAGTGACTCCTGGTGGCTCTTGGCCAGTTGACTTTTCAGCTCCAACTTCTCTTTTGCTAGCTGTGATACCGAATCTGCCAGCTCCTCATTCTCACGTTTTAATACATCAATCACCCCGGATGAGGACTGTGCTGGCTGATTAAGGAAGCAAATAGGAGATCATAAAGTTAATTCTGAACAATCTGTAAAAGTTGAAATAGCAGCATTAATTTAACATGCAGTAGAGTAAAGCTTTCCTAATTTCATGGAGTTTAGTATTCACATCTTTAGATCACTTGGGCTGACGAGAACTTGTCTCACCAGGACACCATTTTCTATATGGACGTCATAGGGGAGTAGCTAATAAAAAAAGCTTCTCTTTGGTGGTTCTGGCCCACCAGACATTACCAAGCTAGGTACTCATTCATTTGAATGGCCAGATGGTAACACTAAATTGCTGCAAGGTGTATGTAACTGCCAGCAGCGGCAGCCTCAGGATCTTTGAAGTCTGAGATCCTCCAGCTGTTGGAGAGAAAAAACTACTAACCTGTACATATCCTTTCTGCATTTCAGACTTCAGCTCTGATAGAGACTCCAACAACTGTGTCACTTCAGCTTCACTTGGGAAGCTTTCATTTGTTCTGGGGAGGGGACAAAAAGGGGAGGGGATAAAAAAAAAAAAAAAAAAAAAAAAAAAGCGCAATATTAATGCCAACCTTCTACTATGGTCTATGTATTCAAGGGTAATGAAAGTTTTAAACAAAATTTAAAAACCTTTGACAGATTCCCTTTATAGCCTATAGTAAAACTAAAAAAAAAAACAGATTTTACTAGCGACCCCGATTCCAGTGATGTGTCACTTACTGGGCTGCTTGTTGTAGTTCCAACAAAAATTCAGTTTTAGCAGCAGGAGATTACTAGAGGACTAATTGTCTCGTGCCATTTAGTCCTTCCTTCTGCTGTGTGTAACCCCATCCCACCATTGACTGGCAGTTTCCTGTGTAGACTGTGGATAGGTAGAAAGCTGCCAATCAGTGGTGTGGGTGGGGTTATACAGGGCTCAGCATTCAGAGAACTGCTAGATCTGGAGTAGAGAAAAAAGTAATTTTAGCTAAACTGCACCAAGAAGCCAGTAAGTGACACCGCTGGAATCAGGGCATCTGTCCCTACAATATTCTTCTCTCAGGTTACATAGCAAAATCCTGGTGATCAATTAATTTAAACTGCTTCAAAAATCACAGCAGGTATAGGTTGACCATGTGCTTTCACCAATTTCTCTGAGCGCATCTCTATCCCTACAGCACTGATGACCTTTTTTATCCGGTGAGGCTTACCGGATACTCTGGCTCTGCACCCATTTCTTGACTTGAAGCACAATGTGAAACAACTGCTGCCATACTCTTTGCATGTTGGCGATTAAGCAAGCATCATTTTTGGTGGGGGTACGGCTGTCATTCCAGAGCCTGCTCTTTCGGGATGCCAGTGCACGTTCTTGTTCTTCCAGGTCTGCCAGCATTTGCTGAAGTTCTTGGATACGCCGCCTGTCTCGTTCATGTTGTAACTGTAAGTCCTGTTTAAAAGGAGACAGTGTTGGGTTCATAGATTATTTTTAAGACTGCAGAATACACAAAACCAAGTGGTCTTTTTACAAGGTCTTATTTCTTTGTATACAGGACACCTACTGAGATACAATAACCTCCACAAGTCCAGCCTTCACCCCAAATAAGACATGCACAAGTTATGCCGTTAGGCACAACTGGTGATTAAAGAAATTTATAAAGGAAAATGTGACAATTCTATGGGTGAGAAATCAGATTTTGTTGATGCTGCAAAGTTAAATGGAAATGTAGATCTTTTGGGTGTAAAAATATTTTTCAAGAGAGGTGATCTGTGCATGACTGAACTGAAAACTTTTAAGACTCATTGTATAGCTATAACACATAACATAGAAAAACCTCACCATTATTCGACGTTCCTGCTCCTCTACGCGTGCTTTACTTGCTTCTGCGTGTTTTATTCCTTTTGACTCTTGCTCCAGTTCTTTCACCCAGGTTCTTTCCTTTTCCTGCAGGCTCAAAACTTGAGCTTGGTACTGATCACGCTCCTTCTGCAGGCGAAGCTCACGCTCTCTCTGCTGGTCCAAGACACTGTCAAGTTGTTGTTTCTGACTCTGTAATGACTCCAAAAGTGCTCGTAACTTGACTCCAGCCTCTCGTTCTTTTTGCATTTCCTCGCGGAAGACTTGCAGTTCAGATTCTAGTTGGCGTTTTGCATGGACCGCCTGCTGCTGCGTCTTTTCTATCATGGCAGCAAGGTCCCTCGCACGCTTCCTTTCATCTTTCAATTCACTCTGTGATGCAAGAACCAGTTTGTGTCCCTGTTGCCTTTCCTCTTCCATTTTGGTCAGTTCTTGAGCGTGCTGTTGTCTAACCTGCTCGAGAACTCCACGCTCCAGAGTCAAGGTATTTACAAGACTTAACGAATGTTGCTTTTCCTTCCCCAACTCCTTAACAGTCTCTGACAATTTGCCACGTTCCTGAGCAAGAAGAGCTTTACAGCGAGACTGTTCTATGTCAAGCTCTTTTTTAAGATTGCTACATAACGTTTGCTCTTGAGAGAGAGCTGCTGACATTTTGGCATTTAGCATTTTGTGCTCCTCAAGAGACTGTGAGACCTCCTGATGAAAAGAAGAGATAAGACAAGGGAAAAAAAATGCCAAGACCAGGAAGCATGCAATAAGCACAGTTTTACGTGTTTTCCCACCATTTACATTCATCACTTATCCACTTGTGATTCTCATTGAGGAGACAGACTGCCCGTTTTATCACCACTCCACACAATTGTTCCTTACAGCGGCCATCTAAAGGAGAAGCAGTCCTAGCAATACTCGCTAGGCCCCAGCAGTTGGACCGCCAGAAATGTGATCCAATGCCTGGTTCAGACGGCAATATTTCACAATTCATTTATGGACCACAATGCCAGACCTAACTGTAGGGGGCCTCCCGACTCGAAATTACAGCCTCATCCGCATGTATGAATTTGTAACACATGGCGAATCTGGGCGCTGTGATCCATGTGCGAGCTGTAAAATACGGCTGTTTGAACCCAGACATAAAATGTTTATCATCTATACTATGAATGAAAGGTAAAAAGGTTTTAAGTGGGAGAAAAAAAAAATAAAAAAAATAAAATTAAGCCTTACCTGCAAGGATTTCTCATTGATTTCCAAAGCTCTTTGAATATGAGACCTCTCCTCGCCAGATCTCAGTCTTTCAGCCTGGCTTTCGGTTTGAATGGTCTTTATGTAGGCAGACATTGTCTTTTCTTTATTTTCTAGTTCCTCTCTAAATGAGGGGCAAAATATGTATATGATCTCTACTACCACAAATAAGACAGAAGTAATACAATCGATAAATTAATCTAAGGGGAAAATATTGCTAGAATCAAAGTTAAAAAAAACAAACAAACCTCTAAATGGAACCCTATAGAATCATACCTTAGTTTAGAGGTTTCCATGTGAAGCCCTTTCTGCAGCTCCTTGTGTGATTTTCGGAGACTCTCCATCTCCAGCGCCTTTTCCTCCAGCTCGGAATGAAGATGGGAGACAGACGCCTGTTCCTGGAGCAAGAGTTTGTACTGTTCTGTTGCTCGTTCCTTCTCCCTTACCAAGGATCCTTTAACATCTTCAGCAATAGAAGCTTCCTGCTGTAGTTTGTACTCTAATAACTCAACTGAAAGATATAGAAGAAGATGTTATCAAACACACAGTAGCTGTAAAATGCAAAATACGGCAGCAGATTATTAGAGCCCAACTCTACTTAATAATAAGTCCGGTTTGACTACTTGTCCAATCTTGGCTTGCAACCTCAAATCATAGTCACTGGGGCCTGAAAAGAACTATGGATCCATTTTTTGGCTTGGTCATCAAAATGTATAGATACTTTAAATAGAATCTGTCACCAAGCTTTTGCTATTTAATCTGAGAGCAGCATAATGTAGGGCCCTGATCCAGTTATGTCACTTGCTCAGCAGTTTTCTCTAGTTTCAATACAATCAGTGTTTAATCAGCAGGCGATTATCACTAGAGGACTAGGTGTCATGTGCAAAGCAGTCCAGCTAATCTGTGTAACTTTACCACTAATTGGTAGCAGGCTACTAACCAGGGGTGAGGGTGAGGTTATACACAGCTCAGCAGTCATAGCACTGCTATATCTTCAGCAGAGAAAACAAAGATTTTATCAAAATTGCACTGAGCAGTCCAGTAAGTGATATATTGCCAGAATCAGGCTCTCTGCCCCTATATCATGATTCTCTCAGATTCCATAGCAAAAACCTACACAGATTTTCCTCACTTCTCCTAGGTACAAGGCAGATACAATGCATCTTCATCCTACCTAAACAAAAACAGTAGTTTAACAGAATGCATGACCTCCAGAATATTTTTTAGACTAGGAAAAGGGATTTTTTTTTTATCTACATTTATTGATGTCAATTCTGCAGTAAAGCAGCTCTCTAGTGGGAACACTGCTGAAAAGCACTTAAAGCCATAACTTCGCAGACCAAATAAGTCAAGTATTATTGAAGATGAGCTAAAAATTTACATTTGCTGCTTTCATATTGAGAGCAAAAAAATCTAATTTATAAAGGCAAAAAAAAAGTGGTGCAGGCTACAGTGTGTTAATGGGCATCTCTGTCTCAAGTACAGTACCATACATGCGACTAAACCATTAGATTCACACAGAAGAAATCTGCATCAAAATCTTTACTGAAATCCAAACTTAACACATACAACATTGGCAGCAAATAATCTCCCCCCTTAATTACCTTCCACTGCAAAAAAATAGGAGGACTGAGTAATCAGGTTTGATGGTTTGGACGAACAAATGTAGTAAAGACAGATCCATTGCCCAGATTTTAATCTCTCTGGTTATCACTACCTACTAGTAGTACAGCTTTTAGAGAGGGCACTCCAGCTACATTTGGAAGATCAGTAAACCTATATTGGTTAAGTCGAGCCTACCAGACTTTCACATTTATGTTGCAGATTTTAATTTGGAGACCATGCCTCGTCTACATTGGGCCCCCTGGATCATGGCAAGGTGCCATATGGCGCTTTTTGGAACCATAATAGTTTGGAATTTCTGGGTTATAAGCAACGGATTGTGATTCACATGTTGATAGATGGGAAATTGCATTATTGTAAAAGGGGTGCTTTCAAGATGACTCTTGAGCAGCTCAGAACTATGCAGTCTCTTTTCTTTCTGGTTTCTGGCAGGGCAAACACTCCTACTTGGGTGTTCGTTCTGGTGAGCGGCAGAGCAGTAGTTTTACTAAAACTATAAAGCTCAGCACAAGTTCTGCTGTAGCACATTCAGCCATCAGTGGCTTGTTATGAGTCTACTTGGTTCTCACTATATTTACATATACAGAGCATTTGAACAAGCACACGGCTCCGGACAGCGAGAGTAGTGATGCTGGGTGCCTGGGGTTGTGAATCTACAGGATTGATAAGAGCAAGATTTATAACAGCAGCTTGTCAGGAGATGAAATCGAGGGAGGTAGGAAGATAACTGCTGTATAGGAATCAAAGGGGAGGAGAGAGCTGACTGGTATAATAATAATTTTTATTTATATAGCGCCAACATATTCCGCAGCACTTTACAATGAAGCGGCGACATGTACAGACAATAAATTCAATACAAGTTAAGACCGTTTAAACAGTTACATTAGGAGTGAGGTCCCTGCTCGCAAGCTTACAATCTACAACGAAATGGGGGAACACAGTAGGTGAAAAGTGCTTGTTATTTCAGGTCTGGCAATTATAATAAATAGGGATTTTCATATAAGGCTGCATGATCCGGTCGGTATGTTAGGAGTTAACCTCTCTCCTAGAATGCAACAGCACACACTAGGCACACAGTCTAAATAAACATTAGTGGCAGAGCCCCATGGAAACCAACGGTATATCAGCAAGATAAAAGCACTCAATGCAGTAGAATGACAGCAAATATAAAAAAGCAAGTCACTTTCAAACTTGCTTATTTTTAATGCTAACTAAAGCAATTTAATAACTTAAGAATACCCCTTTAAATCCCTACAAGCTCAGGGATGGAGCCGAAACATTGTCTGTTGCACATATGGCTTATTAAAAGTTTCACCAGGCTTCGATAGTTTTCCACTCTTGAGTGCAGCCTGCTTACCCCACTCCCTCCCCTCCCCCATCCTAATCATTTCCCAGCAGAGTTAGGAAAACAAACCCAAGCACCATCAAACTACATTACTGTCCGGCATTCCAGGTACTCACGATCAAATGAAAAAGTGGATTTATCGTTTTCTGGTGGCAGCTAGGTTAGTGATCCCCAGACAATGGAGGACCAACGTGGTGTCACTGAACCTCACGTTGTTTTTCTTCCATGCCACATTCTTCATTTCGGAATTGTTAATTTAACCTCTAAGCAGTAAATATGACCCTTCATTGTATTTGAGCATTTATCTGGAAATTACACTTTGCTATTCATTATAACGTACTGAGAGGCAACATATAGTGTTACATAGAGGGCTTACATGTCTAATCTGTACTGGTGTTCCTAGTATAAGAGATATAAAGGCCATTTACTCACCTTGTCTGCGTAGTTGGTGTTCTCTGGAATGTCCTTTTTCCTCGGTGCTGGTAAGAGTATCTTGCAGTTTTTGAAGTTTTTCCTGATTTTGTAGATGAGCCATACGCAATTGTGATCGAAGGTCCTGAATTTCAGAGAGCAGGCTACTACGATCAACAGCAAGAACATGCTCTAGGACTAGACGTTTCTGCTCCTCCTGCAAAAAGGATTTTACAACTTGAACTGTACCCATTATATTTTTTTTTATTCTTTAAGATCTACTCCCTTAGATGCCTTACGGCTGGAGGGGTAATCAAGATTCATTCAAATAAAAAAAACAACACTCAGCAGTTTTGCATGGGCTGTGTGTACAGGTTCTGTTAAGGAAGTACACAAGTCACGCTGGCACCTTGCTCTTCTGCCTTTTCAGCAGCACGCTGCAGAGCGCTTTTCTTTTTTCCTTCATCGATCGCCGGATCCCCACTTATAGGAAGGACATGATCGAAAAGAAGCAAATACTAAGGGAAACCAGCCATTAAATTCATGCTACCCAAACCACAGGCATCATATTCGAACCAGAGAGTGCAATTGCAGCCGCATACATTTTACTTTGAAACACCACTTAATTTCAAAGAAAACTGTTTGAGAAGTTGGCCGGGGTCTATAGGGAAACCGGACTAGCTCTAGGACATCCCCGGCTGGCTTCTCCCCGCCCCATTACACTTGATTGATAGGTCTCTCCTGTGTGCGCATAGACTTGTCAAAAGACTGGAGCGGGGTGGAGACAGACAGGTTGGGGACTGCATCAGACTAGTCAGGTCTTGTGCAACCAGGCTCTGATTCTTGCTCCTCGCAATTTGGTCAGCATGAATAAAAATCTAGGGATACTTAAAGAGCGGTCAGCAATAGCGCCGCTCACAGGCAACAATGACCACGGGAGGTATTTACAAAAAGTATTATTTCCACCTTTTAAATCGACAGGGGCATTCTTTATAGTAGTGGACAACCTCTAACTCTACAAAAATATAAATCAACATTCTGCAAGCCCATCAAAAGAAAGGTATTTTTAGTATTTGCCAACCTGCTCCTTAATCAGATGCTCCATTTTTTCTGAAAGTAAATTTTTGTCTCCTGAGCCATGGCGAATATCAGATTGAAGTTCCAATCTCAAGTATGCTCTCTCACTTTCCAACAGTGCCTGCACGCTCTGTAACAGGTCCCTTCTCCAGTCTAACGTTGTACTTTCCTAGCATTAAAGTGAAAAATAAAAAAGTCCTATATTTACGAATACATTTCTTTGGAAACTTTGTGGATACAAAATACAAAAAGCGTCCAATGATTTTACCACGGCGGATTAATATGAAAAATGAGGCAATTTTAGACTAAAAAAAAAAAATGTTCAAGATATCAAATTTTATTATAGAATATAGAAATAAAGGGGTAAAAATAACACAGAAAACATGGATCGTAACATATTTCAACATTACAAACACCTGTACCTTCTCTCCTTTATCAGCAGCCTGGGCTAAAGCTGAACTCAGTGACTGGATTGTTTCTTGCAAACTCTGTTTCTCCTTTTGCCAAGTATCTATCTTAATTGCAAGAACAGCACTGTCTGAAGGGGTGGACTTAACCACGGGGCGTTCAGACAACTCAAGGATTTTGCAGCTTTCCTCGTGCACCATGTCCAACATTCTCTGCACAGATACAAAAATATGCAGTGCAGTTACATTGGAACATAATTTTTTTTAAACCATTGAATGGGTTGTCCACTTTCAGAAAAGTTTTTACTACAGGCTCAGATATTTTTAGCACTATTAACAAAAAACCCACAACAATGACATGACATCACCGGAGCTGCACACGATGGAGATCAGCAGCTCTGCTAGTGTAGACTGGATGTGATCAGCTCAGGACTACTGAGCTCAGTTGCTTGCAGCGATGTTGGTATGTCGGCACCAGAAGCAGCGCTGGAGACTCAGCACTGGACCCGGAGAGCGTGATCCAAGAACAGTTTTTGTTTGTGTGGCTTTTTTTTTTTTTTTTTTTTTTTTACACTACTAACAGCTTATAGGAAAAACTTTTCTGAAAGGGAGCAACCATTTAGACAAGCATAAAAGGAGTTTTAATGAAGGTGTACCTGCAGTTGTGGAGATAGCCCAGTGGTGCCCAGAGAGTCCATCTTTTGTTTAAGATCAATCAGGTTCTCCATACAATTTAGTTTGGACTTGGTGCCAAGTTCAGATCTGTAATCTACAAACAAATCTATTTTCAGTATGGACGTATTTTTCAAGCATTGTAGTATTGTATGATGTGGGGGGAAATTTAAATCCACCATCCTAGCTGTCAATTAAAGAGGTTGCTCAGAGGTACCGTCCTGTGAACTGTAGTCATATCCCATTTACTAACAACATCACTGTGGCCACTGATTCCTATTACTAAGATAAATGACAAAGTCAGTCTCCTCTGAATACAGATTTTACCATGAATTGAGGGTTAAAGATCAATCCAAGAGGAGAAAGAAGCAGATTTCTATGAGAAGATACATTACAAAGTTGCTTACTTTCATGTGCAATATTTATGAAATAAAAATTAAAATAAAGATAACTCTTCAAAGGGGAGAGCGATTCACTGTTGCGTTTCAGAGAAAAAGCACTTTCAATACAGTCTGCAAATGAATTGAGGAATCTAGTCACCTTGCCCAGCTAGGTAGACAGGTCTCCACACACACACACGTTCAAAATAGCAGTGTGTTCAAAAACATGAGTTAAGCACAAAATCTTTATATACTAGATTTCATTTCCATGCACTGGGAACATTGTACACTGTTCTAATTCAAAACATGGAGAAATGTATATATAATTTTTAACTACTTTACAAAAAATAAAAAATGAACATTGGGCTGTTCTAAAAAATAGCAGTGTCTGCATTTGTCTTTACAAACTCACAATATGTACTCTTTTTATTGAGGATTTAGCATTCCTGTGAATCACTAACCTAATATTTAGTTGTATACCCACAGTTTTTTAGAACTGCTTCACATCTATGTTGCATAGAGTCAACCAACTTCTGGTACCTGTCAGCTGTTATTCCAGCCCAGGATGCTTTGACTGCATCCCACAAGTTTTCAGAATTTGTTAGCTTTGCCTCAGAAACAGAATTTTTGATGTCACGCCACAAGTGTTCTATCGGATTAAGGTCCGGGGATTGGGCTGGCCACTCCATAACCTCAATTTTGTTGGACTGGAACCAAAATTTTGCTCGTTTACTGGTATGTTTAGGGTGGTGGTCTTGTTGAAAGACCCATTTCATACCCCTGGTATGCGGTACATGGGTCCGGCACCATAGTAAGAAAAACATGCCCATATCATGATGCTTGCACCATCATGCTTCACGGTCTTCAGAGTGTACTGTGGCTTGAATGCAGAGTTTGGGGGTCGTCTGACGAACTGCATGCGGCCCTTGGACCCAAAAAGAACAATTTTACTTTCATCAGTCAACAAAATGTTTCCCCATTTCTGTAAATGAAGTGCAATAGCGCTGCTGTCTTAAGAAATGTGCTAATGAGTTTAGCAAAAGAGCTGCAATCCTAAAGCACTATGTGCCCGAGTGCTAACAAACAAAATGTTAATAAAGAATGCAAGAATGCGCTGCAATGGTACTCATATATATATATATAAAAAATGTTAGACAAGTGGTCCTACCTGTCACCCGAAATAGCTGTGAACAGGAAAAAATGATGAGCCTTCCAAACAGCAGGGGGAGTGCAACACGCTTGACACGATCTGTCAGTGCACTATCCACCTGGACCACTTGTCCAACATATTATAGCTAGCTAGATAGCTATTTTTTCTCCATTTCTCTTTAGGCCAGTTGATGTGTTCTTTCGCAAATTGTATCCACTTCAGTACATGTGTTTTCTTTAAGAGTGGGACTTTGCGGGGACTTTTTGCTCAGAAATTAGCTTCACACAGGTGTCTAACTGTCACAGTACTCACAGGTAACTTGAGACGGTCTTTGATCATCCTGGAGCTGATCATTGGCTGAGCCTTTGCCATTCTGGCTATTCTTCGATCCATTCGGATGGTAGTTTTCCGTTTTCCTGCACATGTCTCTGGTTTTGCTTTAAAGCATTGGAGATGATTTTAACTTTACAGCCCATCATTGTCTGCACTTCTTTAAGTTTTACCCTCTCCAATCAACTTTTTAATCAAAGTACGCTGTTCTTCTGAACAATGTCTCAAACGACCCATATTTCTCAGGCTTTCAAGGAGAAATGCATGTACAACATGTGCTGGCTTCACCCTTAAATAAGGGCCACCTGATTCACGCCTGTTTCTTCACATAATGATTGACGTCACTAATTGAGCTCCATACTGCTATTATCTTGAACACACCCCCTTTCAATTAATTATTTAAATACACAGACTCAAAAACATGCAGATCATGAATGTGTAGTCTGTTGGTTTTCTAAGAATCTACTGCACCAACTGGTAAATTGACATGTGGTAATATAATTTATACCAAAAACAGGGATTAATCTGGTTAGTCATATTGGACTGCTATTAGTTTGAACACTACTGTAGGTGGGAGACCTGTCAATCTAGTTGAAAAGTGCATAGAAAAGCCAGGGGGTCTCCACACGCTGACTTATCTTCAGTTATTTTGTTTATCACCCCTGGGTTCTTCTCTTAAGCGCTGGAGTATACATATAATTGCAATGAGGGAGCTGATCCCCATTTCATGCTGCCCATGGTTTTGGTAGTAAGGATCATTTGACAGGTTCTCTAAGATTTAGGCTTACCAATTAATAAAAGGCATAATACAATTTGAAATTACCCGGTTCATCAGACTTTTCAGAATCCATCTGATCGTCCCTGGAGCTCCTCAGGTCATCACAAGAACCATAATCTGTGTGTCCTTCACCTCTTAACTGAAGAAGAAATATTCTGTTATAATTTGATTGGACAATGTTGCTAGTAATACAAGACGTATGTTGTGAATGCATACACGACCTATATACATACACTTACTGGACTGGCCCCCTGTGCTGAGAAATTACTTTCAGATAAAGATGGAGTGCTGGATCCTAAAAGATCATGATGTTCAGATGATCTTTTGATGCATGTAGATTTCGATCTCACAAGGTCAGCACTTGGGGCAATACTAAGTTCAGAGAAGGGTGTGAATGCCCCCAGGCTGTGAACGGCTTCGTCTTGTTTTCGAACCATTTCAGGGGAGTCCCAAGTACTCAAGTCTGTGAGGCTTTCAGAGAAGCTGGTGGCTTTTCCAGGTCTTGACAGGTCAGGCTTATGCTTCACATCATCAAAGTTCTTTTCTGGCAAAGCTTCTGACATCAGGACAAGCATGGCTTCCTGGCTCACTAGAGCATCTTGCAATTTCTTAACCTGAGTACCAAGTTTCTGGGAATGTGTCTGCAACTCTGCCACACAAATCTCTCGTTTCTGTTAAAAAATTAAAATTATTGAAGGGGGGGGGTATAAAATATCAGTAATTGTATAAAAGATAAATGGCAATACTTTATAGAATAGGCCAGGCAATTAGAGAATATCTCGTTTCCGCTAAGCAAAAATAGTTTACTAATGTGTGGGCACAGATAAGTATGGAATAGTACATGTAGTACTGAATACCCAACTAGTGCATGCACTTACAGGCGTCTTACCACCGAAATGCTCACGCTGATAGACTGGATGATCCAACTAATCGCATGTGCAATATTTCCAGTTTTAAACATAATTGTCTTTCCAGGGCCACTGTAACTTGAAATTATTGCAACCTAAGAACCCCAGGAAACCTCTCCACACTGGAAATCATTCTAATTTTTTTAATTTTGCACCTGAAGCTGCTGCAGAACATCTTGGGCTTTAGCTTCTCTTCGTTCACACTCGGCATGCAGTTCCTCTAGTTCTTGCTTCATGTTAGCAAGCTGAGTCTGTGCACCATGAAGATCGGCTTCTCTCAAACTTGCCAAATTCTCTGCCATTTGCAACTGCTTCTTAAGAGAAACCTGATGGTTTAATGACACAACAGAAGACATTTCTGCATTAAATTGGACTTTGAAATCTAGCGACCTCTTAGCATTTCTTTGGGGTTTTTTTTGTTTTGTTTTTTAGACATGACCACAAACAAAAAAGAAAAACACAATTTAAAACCTTCATGAATATTACATTCATTATGCATTACAGTCATAAATCAAAATGCAACAGTTGCACTTATAACACAAACAGTCTTTGCAATTCATCCATGAAATCCAATCCAGACTTGGATACTTCAGAATGGCTTGTTGTATTGCAGCACTGCTTCGCGTATCCTTTGGGTGCATGCAGACTATTGTACTGTACAACTGCAATGTCCGGCCCTCAACCAACAGCTTCATAGCTGCTCATGAGTACAGTCATCTACTGATGCTACCAGACTAGTTACTCATGACTAGAGTTGGTACAAATCGCAAGGGCAGTAATCTGTGACCACTGGACGGGAGTCCTCTCCTACCTCCCAGCATCTGCGACTCTTCTTTTGATTAGCCAACCTTGTAGCGACAGTCATTGTGGTATCATGCACATGTGACATTGCGCCAGAAAAGCTAATCAAAAGAAGAGCCACAGATGCCAGGAGGTAGGAGGAGGTTCTCCGGGCTCCAATCCTGTGATCATACATTAAGGGGTTATCCAAAATGTATTATTTCGGTGTATGGGGCTAAGAACTAACAGGCAGGTAGTTGCCCACTACCTGCCTGTTTCGCATGGGGACCATCTTTGCCGGCTCAGCCGCCGATTCTCCTGCTCAATTTCACCCCTCTTCAACAGAGTAGCTCTTCCTCACCCCTCTTCAACAGAGTAGCTCTTCCTCACCCCTCTTCAACAGAGTAGCTCTTCCTCACCCCTCTTCAACAGAGTAGCTCTTCCTCATCCGGCCTGCTCCGTTGACAAGGCGTCACTGCTGCCATCATGCTGATTGACAGTCAGCTCCCCGCAGTTAGGCAGCAGGGAGCCGGTTGTCAATCAGCATGACATGGGCAGAGAAGAGGCTGCTATGACAACATGAGGTCAACCGCAGAATCGCTGGCAGCAGCAGTCTGCGACTGCTCTGAGCTGGCAAAAATCGCAGCCAGGGATGAACAGGCAGGAAGTTAGCAACTACTTGCATGTTCGTTCTTAGCCCCATAAGCAAAAATAATAAAAGTCCCGGATAACCCCTTTAATGACATGGCTGCACAAATCGATCCTGTGAATCAATTAACACCATGTCTACTCATGACTCAAGCAATAGAAATAAAATCAGTTCTACTAGAGTAGCAGCACAACAATATTCTATTGAAGAGAATTAGGAGGAAAATAAAAAGGGCTCACCAATTCAGGTACTGCTTTCAACTCCATGAATTCATCCTCCGTTTGTGTCTGTACCTCCTCAGTGAGGATCCTGGCCTTCTCTTCCCAATCGCTGTGAAGCTGCTTCAGATACTGTATCTCTCGCCTGTACTCTTCCTCTCGCTCCCTTTGTTCATCGGAACATTTTGATAATATATTTTTAAGGGAAATACTCTCTTCTTGCAGTTTTTGCAGGTCCATTTTGGTGGCTTCTAGAGACAGTGCGCTATGAGCCAATTGATTCTCATATTCTGTTCGATCGCCTTCATTTTGCTCTTGCATTGTCTGAACTATTAGTTCTTTGTCCATAAGGAAACCATCCTTTTCCCGTAACCTATCCTGCAGTTCTTGCAGCTGAGAGGAGAGGCTAGCAATTTGTTCTTCTCGCTCTGAAAAACGACTCCAGAGAAGCTCACTCTCCTCCTGCAGATTCCCATGTTGCACTTGCAGAGTCTCTAGCTGCCTGCAGGACTGCTGGACATTGTGCAAATTTCTTTCCAGGACCTCAATTTCAGTGATGTGCAGAGCATTTTTCTCTTCCAGTTCTTGCTGTAAAGCTTCCAGTGCAGTCCTATGTGTGTGTTCACAGTCCTCTCCCCCTACTTGGGTTGGGTTTCCTTCTCCTTGTAATTTTTTAGCTCCTTTTCTCAGTTCCAATTGTAGGTTCTCCACTTCTCCAAAGCCCAGCTGGTCCAAACTTTCTTGACTGTCACTGATTTCATGCCTGTTTGGACCCAACTGTTCCAGCTCTTTTTGCAATTTTTCAATCACTTCATGAAGCTGCTCAATTTCTTCTTCCTTGTCCTTGCGTAATCGGTCTAGGTCGCTGCGAAGAAGTTCAATAAGTGATCTTAATTCCTCCATTTCTGCAGATTGAGAACATGTTGCCTGAATTTGAGAAGAAATACAATTTTTACTTTCTTGAAGCCTAGATACACCACAATGGCAATTAAACATTACTGAAAGTTTATTAAATTGATACAGTCGGTCAATGGCCGCACATCAGAGAGCTTCAATATTCAATATAGGGAACACACAGATGCCTAAATAAGCCGACGGCGGGGCGTGGCCTAGCTCTTGATGTGAGAGGTCGGGTGGCAGTGCCTCTCCACCACCATTAGCTTCAATTATCCTGCACAGAGCCCGAACCAGCCAAATCCCTTATCAGGAACTGCTGTCTGAGGGTCCCGGGAGTCAGAGGCGAGCTTCTGCCAGACTCAGAGAGTCCAACATGGGCCGCAAAAGGCAGAAGGATGCCGGGGCCTGCAGCAGTGCCTCAGCCCAAGATGGCACAGAGACAGAGGAAGAGGCGGGAAGGAGGAACACAGCCTATGCACGGAGGCTGGAGGCTTCAGCACGGCTGCACAGGTATGCGAGGGGCATGAAGGCAGATGAAGAAGGAAGTGAAGGCAGTGAGAAGCATGGAGATGAGGAGGAAGATGTTGAGGAGCTGCCTGTGCCTGTGCTACATAATGAACAGCAGGAGGAGGGGGATGGTGACACTGTGCTGGCAGCTGAAAGTTCAGATGAGGCAGAGCCGACTCTGCGAGATGTATTCCAGGCTGTCTTATACTGCAAGACTGCTTTAACTGCTCTGACAAAGCAGGTGAACGGTCTGAAAGCCGACATGGGAGGCATTGAGGCTTCTATGCAGAAAGTTACAGCCAGATTGACTGAGGTGGAGGGCAGAGTTGGTGTAACAGAAGATCATTTAACCTCAGTGCAAAAGACGCAGCAACAGCACACTCAGAGGATCACGGTAGTGGCTAACAAAGACGATGACCTGGAAAACCGGTCACGCAGGAACAATTTGCGTATTGTGGGCATCCCTGAAAGAGCTGAGGGTGCTGACCCCACGACCTTTGTTGAAACCTGGCTGCTGGGAAAGTTTGGGTCTAATATCCTGTCGAGGGTGTTTGCTGTGGAGCGTGCCCATCGAGTGCCCATGAGACCCCCAGTGCCTGGAGAGGGCCCTAGTACGATGTTAGCCAGAATCCTGAACTGCAGAGACCGGGACACTATCTTACGTAAGGCCAGAAAATTGACAGATCTTACCCTGGAGGGCAAACGCATTGAAATATACCCGGATTACTCGGCTGAGGTGCAAAAGCTGCGGCTACAGTATGGTGAAGTGAAGAAACAGCTCCGCTCTTTGAATGTGAAATACTCTACAATTTATCCTGCCAAATTAAGAGTGGAAGCCTTTGGAAAGGTCAATTTTTTCCCGTCACCGGTAGAGGCCGCCTCGTGGTTGGAGCGGAACCAGAGCAAATTGAGAGAAGCTGAGGACTCGGCACGGTGAATGCACGACCCTGCTATCCTGACCACTGGACAGGGTTGTGGCTCTGCATTACTCTGCGAAACCGCAGAGGAGGGGGAGAAACCCCCGCTGGGATCTACGTTTTATAGTTTTATAGTTAATTTGTTTGATTAATGGTTCGGGACTATGCATACTATTGATTATGTGGTGGAGAGACTGCCAATGCTGGAGGAGGACACGGCGCATGTTGATATGCGGTATACTACGATGTTGCTCAGGTTCTTTGAGCTCCCACTCTCACGTTGGGAAGAGAGTGACAAGAGAAGGGTGGGGGGAGGGGGAGGGAGGGGGGGGGGTGGATGGGTTGGATTTGCGGGAAAATGGGGTTGCTTATGCTGTTTGACCTGGTATGCTGGGGAACAAAATGGAAAGATGTTACTTGATGATGGTGGATTGTTTTTTCTAATGCACAATGAGTAACCGTACGGTTCGGATTTTAAGTTGGAATGTACGTGGTATATCTGACAGGATTAAGAGGGCAGCAGTTCTGAATCACATCAGATCTTGTGATCCTATGATTGCGTGCTTACAGGAGACCCATCTCACTAGAGATACTAGGCACTGGCTATCGAGAGGGTGGATGTTAAAGACATATCATTCCACTTATTCCTCGTACTCCAGGGGGGTGTCAGTCCTAATACACAAAAACGCACATTATGAAGAGCTGGCAGTGCAAGTAGACAGTGAAGGGCAGTATGTATGGATTGCGTGCAGATTGTATGGACACAAAATGATTTTAGTGGCTTTATATATCCCTCCACCTTATTCTAAAAAGGAACTTCAAGCAGTAATGGACTTGACGGCCAGATGGGGGGAGGCTCCGATGTTGATTATGGGAGATGTTAACAACATCATGAATGATTACTGGGATAAAGTACATCCGGCAGGTATGGAAGCTGGACGGGATGGAATGACTGCATTTGGCACCTACGTGGGGGAGCTGGGGCTGGTGGATCTGTGGAGAGTACGAAATGAGGGTAAGAGGACCTTCTCGTGTCACTCGGCTACACACGGAACACTGTCAAGGATAGACCTGGCTTTTGGGGATACTGCTATGGATGGGATGGTTGGGGAGGTGGAATACCTACAGAGGACTCTATCGGATCATAGTCCTATGGTTGTCACGCTTCTAGTGGGATCTGCTCAGGGTCAGAGGGGAGGTTGGCGTCTTCACCCGACGTGGCTTAAAGTGGTGGATATGGGTGGCATAACCAAAGAACTAGAGCACTTCTTCCAAGTGAATGAAGGGAGTGCTGAGGCCACAGTGGTGTGGGAGGCTATGAAGGCATTTACGAGGGGACTCTTTATAAGTGAGATCTCACGGTGTAAGACCAAAACTAAATTGGCAGATCAACAAATAAAGGATGACTTGACAAGGGCAGAGGCAGACATGATTTTGGCGCCAGCGAGTGTAGCTCACAATAGACTAAAATTGGCACAGGAGGCAGTTAATAAACTGCACATGATGCAAGCTGAGAGGAAAAGGGCATTTCAGCAAGCCCAATTCTTTGAGGAAGGAGAGAGAGTGGGTCACTTGTTGGCGGTGATATCTGCGGCACAGAGGGAGTCTTCCAGGGTGTACAGGTTGAGAGACCAAACGGGGACGACTCTGACAGACACAAAGGACATATTGGAGGTCTTCAAGGAATATTACATGGCACTGTACAATTCAAGAGTACGGGACACGGAGGGGGCCGTAGAGGAATTTTTGGAAGGCATCTCACTGTAAATTGTCTGAGGAAGATAGGATGAGGTTGGATGAACCTGTGAGTGTGGAGGAGGTGGAATGTGCAATTCTGTCTATGCCCAATAACAAATCACCGGGTGCTGATGGTCTACCTGGAGAGGTGTACAGGGAGCTGGTGGAACTGCTAGCTCCAAAATTGAAATCTGTGTTTGATGAGGCTTTGGTGAAGGGGGTGTTACCGAGATCAATGGAGGAAGCGGTGATAGTGGTTCTGCCAAAGGAGGGGAAAGACCCCATGGATGCGGAGTCGTATAGGCCCATATCGTTGTTGACAGCGGATGTCAAAGTACTCGCTAAGATCCTGGCCACCCGGCTCACCGGGGTTGCGCATACTGTTATTCACGAGGACCAGTCGGGCTTTATGCCCAACCGCTCCACGGCTGTTAACTTGAGAAGATTATTTCTTAATATGCAGCTGCCTGCTGATAATGGTGGCGGGAGAATAGTGATGTCATTGGACGCTAGGAAAGCATTTGATAGCGTGGAATGGAAATATTTATGGAAAATCATGGAAATAATGGGATTTGGCCCCGCATTCATGGCCTGGGTGAAGTTATTGTACTCATCCCCAAGGACGGTAGTTAAGGTGAATGGTGAACGGTCCGGGATGTTTGACTTACATAGGGGCACAAGGCAGGGGTGCCCGCTGTCCCCGCTATTGTTTGCGGTGGCAGTGGAGCCCCTGGCGGCCAAAATAAGAGCTGAGAGAGGAGTGGTCGGATTTAAATTTGGGAGGCTGGAAGAAAAAATATCACTGTATGCCGATGACATCCTGTTATTTCTGGAAAATGCAGGAGAGACATTGGGGTGCACGATGGATGTAATTAAACACTTTGGGAGCATTTCGGGACTGGAGATAAACTGGCACAAGTCTTATGTCATGGCTGTAGATAGACCAATAAAAGCGGAGGAGATAGATGAGAGGGGGAAGCAGCTCCAGCTGGTTTCACAATTTAAATACCTTGGGATATGGGTGGCGCTTCCATTGACACGATTCACGGATCTGAATTTAGTTCCTCTGCTAGAGAAATTTAAAAAGAAAATAGGGGCATGGTGCCAATTGGCTTTGACGGTGACTGGTAGAACTAACCTGATTAAGATGGTCCTTATGCCACAACTAATGTACGTTTTGCACAACTCACCGATATGGCTACCAAAAAAACGGTTTCAGGGTATTGATTCTATCTTCAGATCCTTGATATGGGGCAAGAGGCAGGCAAGGATTAAATTGGGAACGCTGCAAAATGGGAAGGAGGAGGGAGGATTGGCCGCACCCAATCCCTGGGTCTATTTCTTGGCAGTACAGGGCCAGCATGTCAGGGGATGGAGAGAACCCGATTGTGGAGGGGCAGCTTGCCGGGTGCTGGTACATGTGTCGGGGAGACGCCCACTGGTCCAGGCGTTAGAGGATGGTACCTTTAAGAAATTGGGAGCAATATATCCTACCTTAGGCTTGACTCAGAAGGTATGGGACACTATTAAAAAGATCAGGGGGGTGGACGGGCTGACTAAGTACTCACCGGTGTTGGGCAATGAACATCTGCCGGAACTTAATAAGCTGTGTCAAATGGGCAATTGGAAGGCGCAAGGAGTGAGATATGTGTGCCAGCTGCAGAGTGGAACGGACCTGAAGACCTTTGAGAAATTGAGAGAAGAATTTGATTTGCCTTTGGTGTGGGGATTTCAATACTATAGGCTTCGACATGCTTGGAGGGCACAGAGTGGATTGGGAGCCATGACGGTTCAGGGTGATATTGTACTAGACTCTGTATGTATGAAGGGAGGGACGAGGGGAGTCATATCGAGCCTATATCATGACCTACTGCACTCCTATCTGGGGGGAAATCACTTCATTGCAAAGAGTAAATGGGAAAGGGAGGTGGGTACCCTCACAACAGAACAATGGGAGGCAATTCTAGAATATGTCCCGAAGATCTCTCTAAGCGAGCAGGCACGGATCTCCCAATTATACATAATACATAGGACATACAAAACACCGCTGCGCCTGTACAAGGCGGGCTTGAGGGGAGATTCCAATTGCCCTAGATGTGGCACGGACCAGGCCGGACTGCTACACATGCTATGGTCATGCCCGCGGCTAGTGGCTTATTGGTTGGTCGTTGTTAACAAAATTGAGAGGGCTTATACATGTACAATTGACAGAAACCCGGTGCTGTGTGTTTTGGGGGAGGTGGATGGAATACCTGTCTCAGAACATTACAAAGTGGCGATAGCGCGATTGCTATATGTGGCACGCAAACTAATAGCACGAAAATGGACAGATTCGGAACCCCCCACTAGGAGGGAATTTATTGCTCAGACACGTACGGTAATGCATTTAGAGGAAAGCATTTACAGGCGGAGGCATGGAGAGAGAACTTTTGGGAAAATATGGTCCGCATGGATGGCGGTAATATGATTGTCAATGTTCCCAGGTATGCCCGGCATAAGGAGTATTGGCGGGAGGGGGGAGGGGGGAGAGGGTTTTGACTGTATTACTACACGTTATGTGAATTGTTATATGTATATTGATAACTGTTTGCTGTAAATTTTTGAAACCTAAATAAAAATAATTGGTTTAAAAAAAAAATAAGCCGACGGCCATACTAAGAAAAAATGAAGTTATTAGAGGATCAAATGCATAAAAGCGGTGAAGAGAAGGCATCATTGTATGTACATGACACTCTGCTGTACCTGGGAGACCTAAAAGGGACATTGGACTGTTATGGAAGTGGTAGATGATTTAGGTCGACATTCTGGCCTTGGAATAAAATTGGGAAATCTCATATCTTTGAGAAGTGTCATTTACAGAGAGGAATTTTTCAAGACACGAGGGGGGAATATTTTTGACCTCGGCAAACACAAACATAAAAAAAAAAAAAGTCTTTATTCAGTTAAATGTATCACTTAATTAACAAGATAAATAGGTAAAAAAAAAGTCAAAAAATGGAAGTCTTTGCCCCTCTCACTTCTAGGCAGAAAAAAAACTTAAAATTATTTTCTTCCACAACAACTTTTTGTTTTCCAAAACAGAAAAATGTGGTGGTGAATAAAAAGAAATGTGTCAAGACAATTAGCAGGAGATGATGGGGGGAGCATTTATGGAAATGATGAAGGGCACAGCTAGCTCAGAAATGGACTGAATGCAATGAACAGAGGAGGGTGGTGGAACGCTTATTTTGCAGCACTGTAGGATAAAGGAAATAAATTGAAGTAATAAAAAAGGCATATTGGAGGTCATTAAGAGATAATAAGGGGATCGTCCAGTATTGGGTAATCCTTGTAAATGGAAAACTATTGAAACAGAAGATGTATGATCCACTAGCAGCATTGCTCAACATGGAGGGACATTAGATTTCTAAAACTTTTTAGGGCAAATTCATTAGTTTTAATTAAAATTCTGGTGTAAAACAGTCTGGCGTTTCCAAAAAGGCCTTCCTTAAGATCGACAGCAAGGACTAGTGCCATAGTTGCAGCGCTGATCCAAACTATGCATTCTCCAATGATACAGCAGTATCGGAGGAGCGCAGGGACACTAAAGGTAGCTGGATCGTGTTCTCCAGCAATCCGGTAAGTTTTCGTTCAATGCTTACAGTGCTATATTGAAAAGAGCTTGTAAGCACTGCACATGCCCAGTCACACTGCCAGACTACATAGATTATTGGCAACGTAGACCACAAGCATTAAACATAAAAAAAAGTTTGAATCTGGTGAGGATTTTTTAATAAGATTTCAACTGCAAAGTTCATTTGCTTTTGTTGTTTGTTTGGTTTTTTTTTTAGAACGAACAAAGAGTGGGGGGGTTTATATGGGAATTTGTGTTTGTTTATGTTGTATTTGGATAAAATAAAATAAAAATCTTATCGGATTTAAAAAAAAAAGTTCATTTGTTTTTACAAGCACTTTGCAATTTTAACTATTATTGATTAGCCCTTTAAAAGAGTGTGGCATGTCAAACGCCAGCGCATTCTTCACCAAGACTGGCGTATGAAGCATCGATCTTGATGAACAGGGAACTTTCAGTTAACGTTTAAGTTTCTAAATAAAATGTATAATATGATAAATATGCCGCCGGTATACAATGTAGCACTCACCTCTTGTTGCAATCGTAAGATTTGCTCATTCAAATGGTCAATTTCTTGATTCTTCTCCTGAAGCAGTGCCTGAGGAAGCTGCAAGGTAGAGCTAGCACCATCTTCACACTTTCTGGAGCGCATGGAAGACACTTCATCCTGTTACACCAAATACAGATAGTTACACCTAAAAACAGTAAAATACATCATTTGTACTGCTGACTATAGGCTTGCCTTTAACCGCAAATACTCCTCCTGGGCCTGCTGCACCGCTCGCTCATACTGTTTACGCTGGACGTCAAGCTGCATGTTAAGTTGGAAGACTTCCTCGGTTTTATTCATCAATTCTTCTCTAAATTGTTCCAGCTGCTCAACCAAACTCTCAGCCTGAATAGAAAGTACAAGTGGTAATAAGTTTATAAGGAAGAGGCAATACAATCCTGTTAGCAATGTTTAGTATAATTTCTCAGAAGACCAGTTCTGTCTAACAGGGTGAAGTAGTAAGACCACGTAGAACATACATGTCAAACTCCGGCCCGTTCTAGCCCACCGGGGGGTTATATTTGGCCTGTGACACCGGAAACACCTCCCCTATGTGGGGCCATTATTCTATATAGAGGACTATGGGGGGGGGGGCATTCTGTATGGAGGACTATGGGGGGGGGGGCATTCTGTATGGAGGACTATGGGGGGGGGGGCATTCTGTATGGAGGACTATGGGGGGGGGGCATTCTGTATGGAGGACTATGGGGGGGGGGGCCATTCTGTATGGAGGACTATGGGGGGGGGGGCCATTCTGTATGGAGGACTATGGGGGGGCCATTCTGTATGGAGGACTAGGGGTGGGGCCATTCTGTATGGAGGACTATGGGGGGGGGCATTCTGTATGGAGGACTATGGGGGGGGCCATTCTGTATGGAGGACTATAGGGGGGGGCATTATTCTGCATGGAAGACTAGGGGGGGGGGGGGGGGGGGCATTATTCTATATACTTGTTGGCCTGCGACTTTGTCCAAGTTTTTCATTTTGGCCCTCTGTGTTTAAACAAGTTGTCCACTACTTTTACATAGGATAGGGCATCCATGTCTAATAAGCCGGGATCCCGCACCTGGCACCCCCACAAGTCAGCTGTTATTGGTGCCGGCGGCTGCTGGCCGGAAGTGCTTACTTGTGGAGCTTGGCAGTCTAGTTGTAGTGGCCGCTGTGGGGTACTGCACATCCGCCTCCCATTGGACTGCCAAGCTCCTCAAGTAAGCACTTCTGGCTGGCGGCCGCCACCGGCACCGATAACAGCTGATCAGTGGGGGTGCCGGGTGCGGGACCCCGACTGATTAGACATTAATGCCCTAACCTATGGATGGGGCATCAACGTAAAAGTAGAGAACTTCTTTAAAATTTGAAATCCCTGATGTAGAACTACAAAAAGCCATGCATCAGCCACCGGCTGTAATGTCCCAGCCAGGTATCTTTGACTCAAACACTGCGGCATTACAGAGTAAAACATACTTTAATAGCTGTAGGTAGTCACTGTCAGGGGGCAGCTAGAAGACTCCGGGGACCCGCCTGTAAGACTAGTCTGTAGTACAGTCTAGCAGTTTTACTCTGACATGCTGCAGTGTTTGAGTCAAACATACATGGCTGGGATACTACAGCCCGTGGCTGATACATGCTGCCCTCGGTTTTGGCATCAGCTGTCAGGTGCCTTTTAAAATTAGAGAAAGTACCTCCTTCTCCTTTCTTTGCAGGGCCTCCCGCTCCGCCTGAAGCTCTTGTTTTAGGAAAAGGTTAGGCTCCCCTTCCACAGGTACTCTATGACGGGCTTCATCAAGCTTGGTTTGAAGGGCAGAGATCTGTAGCACATTACTAAACTGCTGCTGTTGTAATGCTTCCTTGTCCTTAATTGTGAAGAGAAATTACTCATTAAAGTATTTCCATAGCCAAAGAGCAAAAAAAAAAAAAATCAAACTATTCCTTTGCCATTATCAGAACACCGTTTTTGTCAATATTCAAGCTTTTAGCAAGTGGCATGAGGGCTGCAGAAATGATAAAAGACACATCTATAAACCAAAAGAGCAAATGTCCATATTAAACGAGTTTTCCAGGCTACTGTAAAAGTCTCCCAAGACGTGGGCTGAGAATATTCTGCAGAACGATCTGACCAGTTACTTATTGATCCTTGCTGCTCCAACTACCCAACAACCAGAAGTCTCACACTAAGGCTGTGTGCCCATGATGCGTTTTTTAAGCGGCAGAAACGCTTAAAAAACGCTTGGTAGAAGGCCTGCCATGTTCCCCAATGATAATCTGCATGTGCTGTGCACAAGCTGCGGAAATTTCCGCTGCGGATTATCATTGCGGAAAAAAAAGCAGCACTACCAATTATTTTGCGGAAACGCTGCGTTTTCGTCGCCATTGACTTACATTGGAACGCATGGATTACGCATCACTGGATCTGTATATGCGGATTACATGCGTTTCAATGTGCGAATGGTACCCGGGTCTGGAGAAGAGGAGACTCTCATCCGGACCCAGGTGCCATAGAACCTGTAAAAAAAAAAATAATAAAAAATAATAAAATAAAAAATAAATATTATACTTACCTTCTGATGGCCCCCGGTGTCTTTGTCCTGGCTTGCCGGCAGATTGCGGTGGACTCAAGGACCTGCCATGACGTCATTTAGTCATGTGACGCTGACGTCGGCAGGTCCTTTCAGTATACCACGAGCTGCCAGCAAGCAGAGACGCATCAGATGAAGACTCCGGGGGCCATCAGATGGTAAGTATAGATTTTTTTTTTATTTTTTACCATTCTTTTACGGTCACACTATATAAATCCATGCCGGTTGCATGGATTTATATTGTGTGACCAAGTTGTCAAGCACTTTCCAAGTGATGCTAAAGAACTTGGAAAGCGCTTGTCAACCCGCATGCGGAAATGCAAGTGAAGAACGCTTCACATCCGCTTGTCCCAGGCAGGAAAAACGCATGTACAATCCGCATGTACAATCCGCATGTACAATCCGCATGAGTTTTTTCTGCCAGGGAGATGTAGAAACGCTCAGGAAAAATCCAGAGCATTTCTGCATCGTGGGCACATACCCTAAGGCGGCGGCCCCACTATCAGTATTTGGTCAGTATTTTTTCTCAGGAGTGGGTGATAAATGCAGAATTGGTGACTTGTTTCTATTATACCTTTTCTCTGATTGTTCCTCACCTGGTTTTATCTCCCACTCATGAGAAAAAATACTGACCGAATACTTATAGTGGGGCCGTGGCCTAAAGCAGAGAGACTGCAGCATCATCCTTCTACTCTTATTCATCAGGTAACAGTTACAAAGAGCCTGAATACATGGAAGGCAGAATTACATGCTGATAGAAGTGTGGAAGACATTACAAAATATGAATAACCCCCCCATATATTAGGAGGTTCTTAAAGGGGGTTGTGTCATCTTAAACGGGTAAAATTGTAAAGTGCTTGCAAAAACAAGCAATTTTGCAGTTCACACTTTATTAAAAATACTTTTAAAATGGGTAAGCTCTATGGTTTACTGCTTGCAGCCTAGCTTAATAGCCATCTCTGCAGTCTATCAGAGATGGCCGGTTTCCTAGGAAAGAAACGCAGCACTCTTTGAAACAGAGCTTGCAATAGCTGATCTGGACAGCTTCAGTGCAATTACGCTCCGCTGATGCTCCAGAGATAAAGTGATCTCTGATTGCAGAATAGGAGAGCATGCAGTGCAGGCTAGCAGCGCAACCATGCAGCCGTAGGATCCCACCACCTCACCCCCGTTCCTGCAAAGCAGGAAACCTGGAGGCCGAAGAATTGCGCTCACATGTTTAGTATAATGATACAACCTTTAAGCATAAGGGCTAATTGATAGCTTGCAGATTTTATTTTAGACAGAAGAAACAGACTTCAGGTAGGGAAAAGTGTGAACACTGCCTTACCTGCATCACTTCCTTCTCTATCTTCTGCATTTTTTGCAATTCTGCTTCCAGTTGGCTAACCTTCTTGGCTGCATCAGCATTACTCAGGACCGCCTGCTCCAGCTCTTGTATTCGGACCATCATCTTATCTATTTCTTCATTTCTTTCTGTAATCTGCTCCTCCAAATGTTCTCTTCCTTGAAGCAGAAGTTTGCAGTTGTCCGCTTTCTCTTTCACGCGAGCCTCCAAAGTTTCAATCTGTAGAAGACATTTGTGGCAGATCTATTCGTTTAGGGACAGTGCGAAGAACTTAACTAAAGCAATTAAAACAGGGAATGCCATGCAGGACCATCATGGTAAAGCAAACATGAAGTGTATCTACTACTGAGCGCAATCATGCAGGAAAATTACTGTAAGCATGGGAGAACATATGGAACAATTAGTCGTTACGCAAGAACTTTAGATGTTGACATGACCAACCATACCTGGGCACCCCAGTCATGGAGCTGTATCATAACACAAAAGGAGGAGAGAAAAAACAAAAAACACTATATTAACATTTAAATGGTTAAGTGACTAGATTGTGTCACCAGCATCACAACAAAGCCACAAAAAGAGTACAAAAAACCCCCCACACATCTGAACGGCAACCTCTTATAAGATTATTCCCATCCCCATAGATGGATATTGTCGATAGTGCTTGTAAAAAAGAGGACTTTTCCAATTTTATTGTTAACTAAAATTTGCAGCCATTCTTGAGATATTAACACTTTTCTTATGATCACAGCTTGTAGCCTAAGAGTCCGACCAATGCGGCTGTCTAGCCTTTAAGCACTGCACTAAAGCTGGCCGGGATTAGGGGGTAACAGAGCTTACAACATAAATGTATAAGAGCTTGTAAGCACTGCTCCAACTGTAAAAGAGCTTGTAAGCACTGCTCCAACTGTAAAAGAGCTTGTAAGCACTGCTCCAACTGTAAAAGAGCTTGTAAGCACTGCTCCAACTGTAAAAGAGCTTGTAAGCACTGCTCCAACTGTAAAAGAGCTTGTAAGCACTGCTCCAACTGTAAAAGAGCTTGTAAGCACTGCTCCAACTGTAAAAGAGCTTGTAAGCACTGCTCCAACTGTAAAAGAGCTTGTAAGCACTGCTCCAACTGTAAAAGAGCTTGTAAGCACTGCTCCAACTGTAAAAGAGCTTGTAAGCACTGCTCCAACTGTAAAAGAGCTTGTAAGCACTGCTCCAACTGTAAAAGAGCTTGTAAGCACTGCTCCAACTGTAAAAGAGCTTGTAAGCACTGCTCCAACTGTAAAAGAGCTTGTAAGCACTGCTCCAACTGTAAAAGAGCTTGTAAGCACTGCTCCAACTGTAAAAGAGCTTGTAAGCACTGCTCCAACTGTAAAAGAGCTTGTAAGCACTGCTCCAACTGTAAAAGCTTGTAAGCACTGCTCCAACTGTAAAAGAGCTTGTAAGCACTGCTCCAACTGTAAAAGAGCTTGTAAGCACTGCTCCAACTGTAAAAGAGCTTGTAAGCACTGCTCCAACTGTAAAAGAGCTTGTAAGCACTGCTCCAACTGTAAAAGAGCTTGTAAGCACTGCTCCAACTGTAAAAGAGCTTGTAAGCACTGCTCCAACTGTAAAAGAGCTTGTAAGCACTGCTCCAACTGTAAAAGAGCTTGTAAGCACTGCTCCAACTGTAAAAGAGCTTGTAAGCACTGCTCCAACTGTAAAAGAGCTTGTAAGCACTGCTCCAACTGTAAAAGAGCTTGTAAGCACTGCTCCAACTGTAAAAGAGCTTGTAAGCACTGCTCCAGCTGTAAAAGAGCTTGTAAGCACTGCTCCAGCTGTAAAAGAGCTTGTAAGCACTGCTCCAAATGTAAAAGAGCTTGTAAGCACTGCTCCAAATGTAAAAGAGCTTGTAAGCACTGCTCCAAATGTAAAAGAGCTTGTAAGCACTGCTCCAAATGTAAAAGAGCTTGTAAGCACTGCTCCAAATGTAAAAGAGCTTGTAAGCACTGCTCCAAATGTAAAAGAGCTTGTAAGCACTGCTCCAAATATAAAAGCTTGTAAGCACTGCTCCAAATATAAAAGCTTGTAAGCACTGCTCCAACTATAAAAGAGCTTGTAAGCACTGCTCCAACTGTAAAAGAGCTTGTAAGCACTGCTCCAACTGTAAAAGAGCTTGTAAGCACTGCTCCAACTGTAAAAGAGCTTGTAAGCACTGCTCCAACTGTAAAAGAGCTTGTAAGCACTGCTCCAACTGTAAAAGAGCTTGTAAGCACTGCTCCAACTGTAAAAGAGCTTGTAAGCACTGCTCCAACTGTAAAAGAGCTTGTAAGCACTGCTCCAACTGTAAAAGAGCTTGTAAGCACTGCTCCAACTGTAAAAGAGCTTGTAAGCACTGCTCCAACTGTAAAAGAGCTTGTAAGCACTGCTCCAACTGTAAAAGAGCTTGTAAGCACTGCTCCAACTGTAAAAGAGCTTGTAAGCACTGCTCCAACTGTAAAAGAGCTTGTAAGCACTGCTCCAACTGTAAAAGAGCTTGTAAGCACTGCTCCAACTGTAAAAGAGCTTGTAAGCACTGCTCCAACTGTAAAAGAGCTTGTAAGCACTGCTCCAACTGTAAAAGAGCTTGTAAGCACTGCTCCAACTGTAAAAGAGCTTGTAAGCACTGCTCCAACTGTAAAAGAGCTTGTAAGCACTGCTCCAACTGTAAAAGAGCTTGTAAGCACTGCTCCAACTGTAAAAGAGCTTGTAAGCACTGCTCCAACTGTAAAAGAGCTTGTAAGCACTGCTCCAACTGTAAAAGAGCTTGTAAGCACTGCTCCAACTGTAAAAGAGCTTGTAAGCACTGCTCCAACTGTAAAAGAGCTTGTAAGCACTGCTCCAACTGTAAAAGAGCTTGTAAGCACTGCTCCAACTGTAAAAGAGCTTGTAAGCACTGCTCCAACTGTAAAAGAGCTTGTAAGCACTGCTCCAACTGTAAAAGAGCTTGTAAGCACTGCTCCAACTGTAAAAGAGCTTGTAAGCACTGCTCCAACTGTAAAAGAGCTTGTAAGCACTGCTCCAACTGTAAAAGAGCTTGTAAGCACTGCTCCAACTGTAAAAGAGCTTGTAAGCACTGCTCCAACTGTAAAAGAGCTTGTAAGCACTGCTCCAACTGTAAAAGAGCTTGTAAGCACTGCTCCAACTGTAAAAGAGCTTGTAAGCACTGCTCCAACTGTAAAAGAGCTTGTAAGCACTGCTCCAACTGTAAAAGAGCTTGTAAGCACTGCTCCAACTGTAAAAGAGCTTGTAAGCACTGCTCCAACTGTAAAAGAGCTTGTAAGCACTGCTCCAACTGTAAAAGCTTGTAAGCACTGCTCCAGCTGTAAAAGAGCTTGTAAGCACTGCTCCAGCTGTAAAAGAGCTTGTAAGCACTGCTCCAAATGTAAAAGAGCTTGTAAGCACTGCTCCAAATGTAAAAGAGCTTGTAAGCACTGCTCCAAATGTAAAAGAGCTTGTAAGCACTGCTCCAAATATAAAAGAGCTTGTAAGCACTGCTCCAAATATAAAAGCTTGTAAGCACTGCTCCAAATATAAAAGCGCTTGTAAGCACTGCTCCAAATATAAAAGAGCTTGTAAGCACTGCTCCAAATATAAAAGAGCTTGTAAGCACTGCTCCAAATATAAAAGAGCTTGTAAGCACTGCTCCAAATATAAAAGAGCTTGTAAGCACTGCTCCAAATATAAAAGAGCTTGTAAGCACTGCTCCAAAATATAAAGAGCTTGTAAGTACTTCAGATGTTCTGCCATGTTGCAGCAGCTCTCAGGCTCCAAATGTGTTAATATCTCAAGAATGACTGAAATTTTTCACAAAAAGTAAATTGTATAATTCCTTGTATTTACAAGCACTATCCGACAACATCCATCTATCAAGATCGGAATAACCCTTTAAAATTTCTTCTCATCTTTATTCTTTTTAAATTTAAAAAAGAATAGTGTCACATCTTTTGAAGACTAACAAAGTATGATTATATATAACAACTAAAACATAATAAATTGCACCAAATCTTGCTAATGCCCTTGTGGCGGAGCCTTTACCAGACATATGGGATAAAAAAAAAAACAACCAAACCATGCAATCTGGTGAGTTCCTGTTGAATCACATGCTAACCATTTGTGCGCCTGGTACTCACTCCATGTGCTTTGCAGTCTCCGTGACTCTTTAATGCCTGCTTCAGCTGCTCCTCCAGCTTCTGAATCTCTTGCTGGAACTCATCCCTCTCGTGCTCTCGCTCCATAGCTTGCTCCTGAAAGGATGCACAACATATGAATAAGACTAACAGCAGAATTCTCTAATTATTGATACACATTACAGTTTAGCCAGTAAATGATATTTTCCAGCAATCTATTGGTCTGACAATTAGTTGCATGACATCCATCATCAGAGGACACAAGGATTGTGGGGGTATCTCTTACATCCATGAACTGCCTTTGACTCTTCAGTTGTTTCTCTAGAGACTGGATTTGCTGTTGTAGGTCAGTCATTGCATTGGTTTTCCTCATCAGCTCCTGGCTACGAGACATTTGCTCTTCCAGTTCCATTTCCAACATTTTCATCTGGGAAATCAAGTTGGAGCGGTCCTGCTTTGCCTGACAGTGCAACTCTAGCTCTTCTTTCAACAACCGCTCGGTTTCTTTCAGGAGCTCTGGAAGAGAAAACTAATTACATCTCTCATTAAGGGTGCAGGGGAAATCACTGCACTTGTAGTTTCCTTCCTTACATATTGCATATCTTTAATATGATTTTAAATGCACTATGTCCACCCTACCCCATCACCCGTCCATATATCTGTTAAACAATGAGCAACAAGATGGAAATGATTTTTTTTCACTTTAAAGGGTGTTTTTCCAACTTTGACAACCCCTCAAATACCATATCCCCTCCTAGCCCCCCAAAAAAGCCTATATCTCCCTACTTTACCAACACCATTCCAGCAATGTTGAATCTCCCAAGGCTCATGTGACATCACTGGCTACTAATGAGCTGCTGTGAATTCATTTCCTTCGGAGAACCTTGGACATCTGGGGAAGGTGTGAGCACTGCAGCCCATTGACAACCGATGATTGGCAGCAGGGCTCACGTGACACTGTCACACAGACCTTGGGAGACCTGGCGCCAACAATTGCTGGAAAGGCGCCAGTACAGGAAGAGAGTATGGGGATTTTTATTTTACACTTGAGAATAAAGTATTTAAGAAGGGGCTGAGTAGTAGACAACCCTGAACAATAATTACTATATTGTCTATGATTTGAGTACAAATTTTACTGCCAGAGTATAAATTACATACTATAATTTAAAACAGTTAACCCAATATTATTTTTACCTATTGAAATTGTCCATGTGTGATATAGATCTATTTTAACACCAAGTAAATCATTCACAAGTTGACTAGTTTCCCGTTAAGCAAGAGCAGTTACTAATGTTTCTTTCAAACCCATATACTTTATTATTCCAAGACTCTCACCAGCGTCAATGTCACTGCCAGACAAGACCTCCTGCAGTCTCTGCAGCACTTCCTTTTCCTTTCCAGATACACAGGGTTCTTGTGTCAGAATCTTCACCTGCTCACGTGATTTTTCTAGTTCAACTACGAGTCGGTGCTCTGAACTCTCCTTTGACACCAGAGCCTCCTCTAATGAAGCCTTCTCAAGGGCAAAACCATCAATAAGACCTGTATCACACGATAAGACAACTTTATCTCCATTTCATTAGTACATTAAGGAAAAAAGAGTTCAAGAACAACAACACAACTTTGTTAGCACTCACTTTTATCATATTAGTTCTCTAAACACCCCCTTAAACTGATATCGTTGAGTTTGGCTAACTTTATCAGCCAAAACTCTAATGTGTATGGAGGCCGCTCGACTTTGACAAATTAACTTGGGTGGAGCGATTGATCTACTCTGATGAATTTCAGCGGGTTGATTCTTTTTTCCCCCTCTGTGAGAAGGAGTTACTAATGCCAGCACATATGTAGAAATAAGCTGAGCCAATTATATTGTTACCATGTAGGACTATTAACAAGCTATAAAAACCTTAACCGACGATGTAATAAAAACAGATCTGCCCTGATGCTCAATGTATCAGATGTAGTTCTTCCGTGCACGTATTTGAACTAGCTATTGAACCCGTTCTACGCCCGGGTGGCGAGCATTTTTATTGGTAAATGGTCTCCCATGCTGGTATGCGCAGCCGCCCTCCTGGTATTTGCATTGCTCCCATTCTGTCTCCACCATCATATCCCGGTATGCGTGGCACCCCCCAACCCCACACCCGGTATGCGTGGCATCCCTCACCCCCAATCCCGGTATGCGTGGCACCCCTCATGCTTATCCTGGTATGATTGGTACCCCTCATCCTGGTATGCATGGTGCCCCATATTCCTGTCCTGGTATGTATGGTACCCCTCATCCCTATTCTGGCATGCATGGCACCCCTCACCCAACAATCCTGGTATGCATGGTCCCCCTCACCCCCCAATCCTGGTATGCGTGGTCCCCTCACCCCCCAATCCTGGTATGCATGGAACCCCTCACCCCCCAATCCTGGTATGCATGGTACCCCTCACCCCCCAATCCTGGTATGCATGGTACCCCTCACCCCCCAATCCTGGTATGCGTGGTCCCCTCACCCCCCAATCCTGGTATGCGTGGAACCCCTCACCCCCCAATCCTGGTATGCATGGTACCCCTCACCCCCCAATCCTGGTATGCATGGTACCCCTCACCCCCCAATCCTGGTATGCATGGTCCCCTCACCCCCCAATCCTGGTATGTGTGGTCCCCTCACCCCCCAATCCTGGTATGCATGGTCCCCTCACACCCCAATCCTGGTATGCGTGGTACCCCTCACCCCCCCAATCCTGGTATGCATGATCCCCTCACTCACCAATCCAGGTATGCGTGGTCCCCTCACTCCCCAATCCTGGTATGTATGGCACCCCTCGCCCCCCAATCCTGGTATGTGTTGCCCCCCTCATCCCTTTCACACTGTACACACATGCAAAAAAAAAATCAACACTTATACTCACCTCTCTTCGCTGTGCTCCAGCGCTGCTGCGAACTGTTCTGCCGGGGGAGGAGCTGTCCGGCGCCATTTTGCTGAAGACACACTGCAAATGTGTCTTCAGTAAAATGGTGCCAGATAGCGCTATGCGCATGCGCCGATCCGATGCCTCACTCCTGCCCTGGTCTCTGGCGAAGAGAGGCGCCGCGACAACGCTCCTCCCGGTCAGGTAAGTATCTAAGTATGGCGCCGGAGATCGCGGTATGCGTTCAATGTCTACGCATACCGCGATCTCCAGCGCCATACACTCCTCTTACCTGTAACGGCTGGATGCCTGCTTCTGTCTGGAGCCAGACTGCGCGTCACGCATGCGCAGTCTATAAAGGCTTCAGACAGAGACATGCTTACAGCGTTATATTATAGATTTTACAATTTGATTTGGAACAGGCACAATATCTCAGAACGTCTCACAATATGTGGCGACGACATCTCTAGGAGTTTGCCGCCGTCAGAGGAGTCCGGTAGCGGCTCTCAGAACACACAGCGCTTGGCAAAGCCGAACATTCCCGTGTAGGAGTTATTGGCTGATGTGTACGGGGGCTGTTAGCCTGGCTTCATACCCTGGGATTTATGCAGCTCCAACTGCAGTTGGTTCTTTTCCTCCGTCTCCTTTGCCAACTCTTTCAGCAGGTCCTGATTCTGAATTACCACTTGGGCCATGTCCTGGTTCCGGCTTTTAAATTCGTCCTCAAAACATTTCTGCATTTCACGGGTCTGCTCTAACTGGAATATATTTTAATGGTAACATATCAAAATCATCAAAACGGTTCCCTCAATTAAATATTGTACAAATATACTACTTCTACATAACTTCCATAATGAAGGGATTACATACCTGAAGAGCAGAATCGGTAACCATGTCCAGAAGTCTCTCCACAGCAGAACGCAAACGATGGCCCATGCGAACGATTTTCTCCTCGTTCTCCAGACCGACTTCCAAACTACCGAGCACGCTGTCACACAGATACTCAGACAACTCATAGCCCTCATCAGAAGACATCAGACTGTGCTCCGTCATAGTCTCACAATCTGGGCTCAGGCGGTTTTTATCTGGAATATACAAGATTTCCCATAGTAAATATGCTTGTTTCTCATTAGCAGAAGAATAGTCTAGTACCATGTAGCACATTTATTGTGTTACAAGAAAAGTGAAAAAAGCAACTAAATACATTGGGTACATAATACATTTATACAAGTTACTGAATGCTAGAAACAATATACCCTCCTTAAAACTATCGTATGGCTAGAATACAGAAAGTTGATATTCTGTCACACAAAACGTAGCATTACAGAAGCAGCCCCACTCTGGAAGCAGCCCCACTCTGGAAGCAGCCCCACTCTGGAAGCAGCCCCACTCTGGAAGCAGCCCCACTCTGGAAGCAGCCCCACTCTGGAAGCAGCCCCACTCTGGAAGCAGCCCCACTCGCATCTAAATACCCCAATTAGGCCCATTGACAGTGACTTTGTGAGAACTCCTTTAAGCATGGTCTAGTAAGGGAGCTAGAAATTACACAAAATAGAACACCCTTTAAAATATGCCAACTCCAATTAGGTAAAAAAAAAGTAGTAAAATCTGAACATCCTCCAGAGCAGGAGTTTCTCTTCCAAGGTACATTGCAACTCAAGTGAACATATGAAGAAATGATAAGGCTACCTAATGATTTTGCCAAGCTGTCCATAGTTCTTTCATCATCGGTTTGAGACAAGCTGTTGTCCAAGCAGAGACCAATCTTTTTACTGATTAAATCCTCAGTCACCAGAGTGCTTTTAAGGACATCTGCAAAAATCTTAAGAAGACGCTGGCAGGAATCTTGTAGCTTCCTCCTAGTAGGTGCACAAAATTAAATGGTTATTGAGAACATTGACAAACGCATTTAATGGGGTTTAAACACTTCAAAACGGGAGCCCGTGAGAAACCTTCTCTTCGAAGTAGGGAGACCGTCAGAGACTGCTTATATAAAAATTAAACTAAATTTGTCATAACTGTAGAAGAAACATGACATGGACGGCACATCCAAAAATCATATAATTGGTCTAAAAATTTACAAAACTGAACATCAGGTTCCTAGTTTAACATTAAACTAAATGACTTAATACTCACTTCTGTGCCCCAGTCTCGGAGCTGCTTGATGGCAAGTGTCAAACTGAACACATTCACTATTATCTCCATATATTTTAACATTTTTCATTCAATATCTACAAATATACATAGATACATACGGCACCTCATTTATTAACTGTTTTCCACATCAACCAGCAGAATGCAGCTTTTTTTTTAAGCCTCTAGAAAAATACAAGCTGAGCTCAGATTTTCAAGGCTATCAAGAACAGTTTTATTAATTTTGCTTAAATAAGGTTATTCTATGACATCCAGAAGCTATTACTCCAGTATTGGAGATCAATGGCACCGATGATTAGTGATGATCGAGCGTGCTCGGTTAACCCTTTCACCAAGCACGCTCGGGTGCTGCCCAAGTATTTTTCGGCGTGCTTGACAACTATGTTCGAGCTGCCGCGGCTGCATGTGTCGTGGCTGTCTAACAAACAGGCAATCCCTGCATGTGTCGCAGCTGTCTAACAGCCGCAATACATGCAGCTGCGGCGGCTTGAACATAGTTGTCGAGCACGCCGAAAATACTCGGGCAGCACCCGAACGTGCTCGGTGATCGGGTTAATGGAGCAAGCACGATCATCACTACTGATGACGTTATAAACCATACAATCACCCAGATTCATGCACGATCAGCAGGTATTGGTCAGGTGTAGAATACCTACCGATCATGCACGTCTCTCGGCCAGAATGCGCAGGTTTATCATGAATCTCGGCAGATGTGCTGGTCGTAACATCATCGGCATCGTTCAGTCCACTTCCGATACAGAATTGAATGGTTCTGGACATTGCCAGATAACCCCTTAAAATAGTATTTATACAAAGTTGGATATTTCCTAAGGTAAATTGATAATAAACCTTAAGTTTGATAGACTTGCAGCAAAAGCTTCTAAACCCTCGAGACAGAGTAACCCCAGCTGAGTACTCACCGTTCTTGCTGGGCGGCATGCACATCCGATTGCAGCATTGCCACCAAGTGCTCTCCTTCCTGGTTTTCCCTCTCCCTTCTCTGCACAAGAACATCCATTTGGGATTGAGACGCATCCATGTCCTTAGTTAAAGATGAGACTTTATCCTGCAGCTGAGGATTACGGATCATAGAGAAAAGGGACAGAAAACTGATCATGACCCAAACATGATATCCCTTGTATTAAAGTTGCTCTTCAAGACCATCTAATCAAAGTTGGCCACAAGCAGTTACTTCTTTCCATTCTCTATTGCAGCTTCTAGAAAGTTACTGGGGCTGACATGCTATGTGCTCACAAGTTTTTGCAACTTAAAGCTGGCAGAGAGCAGTCAGCCGGCACTTCTCGCTGGTGAATGCAAATGGTGGTATTCACAGCTTCACGTCTGCACCAGTCACCGAGACAACAGCTTGGAAGCTTAACAAACCAAAACACAAGACACAGCCGTGCCACCTCCCCGCCCAGAGATTCCTTTTACATGCAAAGTGAATAATTTAACAGACTGACACCTTTAAACTTACGAGTTTCAGGCATTACATTATGGCAATATTTGGTGCAAAAGCCTTTAAGGAAAAAAAAAAAAAACACAAAACACGCACACATCAGAAGGGTCTCGTAAGTGGAGCTCCTCCAGAATAAAACAGATCCCAATATAGAAGACTTGGGAAAAGAAAACTCCAGACAGAACATGATGCAAACCGTGCGGGAGGTGCATAGAGAACAGTTCATTAAGAGATACATCTGCTGCGATTTTGTATTGAAAAATTAACAAGGGATACATCTGTGACTATTTCCACTCAAAGATTATAGTATTTGATCCAAAACGGATTGTTCTTCTCAATCGAAGCAAAGATCACATTGCATATATGATGGGATGGGACAGTGAGGACATTAATGAGGGATAACTTTCAAGCTGGAGTCAATCTTCAATTGTCCCAGATATTGGTTAGACCACATAGTAAAGTAGCAGGTTTCTGGGAGCAGCATTTTGCCCAAACCGATCACGACTACAGCCAGAAAAAGGTCATATGAAAAAAAAAAATCATCTCTTACGGCTGCGACCGTGAACTATACCAGTGGAAACGTGGATTTTAAAACAGGCTACAGAGTCCAAAAAACTCGCATTACTGTTTAACAGAGTTAAAATCTAACCAATTTCAATGAGCGACAGGTTAGGATCAGCAGGAGTTTAAGTTAACCAAAATATGGGATCATTTCTGTGATTCATTTTAAGAAAAAAAAAAAAAAAGCCAAAACTTCACAAACCTGCAGGTCTGTGGGGCTATCGAGTCAGGTGTGAACAGGTCATCAGAAAGTGTCCTATTTAAATCAGGCTTAAAGTTTAATGTATTTTTTCCCCACATTTTTATTTTTAATTTTTGAAATCACCATTTGTACGTAAACAGATTAGAATTCTTGTCGTTTTCCCCACTAGAGCTTTATTTTTTTAGACCATCTTCCTGTTTCAGGAAATTCACATGTACATTAGAAGCAACCGACTGACTAGGGCCCTATACTTTGTACCAAAGCATCTAATGAGCGTGTGCAAGTGTCACAGAGAAAGCAGGGGGAGCAGGGATAGCTGTGACATTTCCCATTGTGATTGTGGGAACCCGTTATCAACTGTGTATAGAGTGTAATCTTTTGTTGTAATCCTGCCTGTTTTAGTGAAATTTGCAGTGAGTGGAAGAGATTTATAACTTCTACTGTGATCCACAGCAGATGTTGAGGACACGTCTGCCGCTCATATTAACAAATCCGCTCCATGTGAATTCACCCAAACATCCAGTACACACCTGTAACACGTCTGTTTTTTTATCTTCCAGCTGCTTCATGAAGTCATCCTTTTCCATTCGATGCTCCGCTCTCACTTTTTCAAGGTCTCTATTGAATTGTTCTTCGAGCTCCTGTAATGCAGACCTTTTCTCTGTACAGAATTCATCCTGGGGAAACACATGCATTCAGGGAGATTAAGTGAAATGCAGACACGAGGTCAATATTATTAACTATTTTATGTGGTATGGCCATCTGAATTAAATGGATAATCAAAGTTTGAAAATTGCTCAAATTTGTCAAATTTCTGATGTTTTTATAAAACGCAAAAACGTATAATCGACCTAAATTTGCCATTATCATAAAATACAAAGCGTCAACAAAAAAATTTTTTTTATTGTTAGTGCAGTCAGCTTGTCTAAACAGGTTAATAAATGACCGCTAATTGACAAATATGTAGCTGATCTGCGGCCATTTAATACCCCAGGTCGGCCAGTGTAAAAGCACAAACCAACAAAGACCAACAAAAGTTGGAAAACCAGGGTACAAAACTAAGCAACAAAAACCAAAAGAAGACCCTTAAAAAATACCTTTAATAGTTTCTTTTATAAAAAAGATACTCAATGGTACCTATGGAACAGAGTATACACACAAAAGCAAATATATACTTTGATATACTTCAATTATCATACAAAGGGAGGGATGTAAGACAACGATCCAAAATTGCCCTAGGTCACCCTAGTAGTAGATAATAGCCCACCTAAAGGCCAAGTATTTAGTTCACCCTAAGGGTTCGAATGATGTCCCCACTCATCAGTGGGTATAGCTAAACTCTCCCTATATCCCCATGCACACACAAGTGAAAAATATATCAAAATAAAAAATAATAAACAAATTGCAAAGCGTCAGATCAAGTAACAAGATGCCAGTCACATACAGTATCAAAAATGGACTAAATGAAAAATAGCCCGTTACACATGGCAATCAACTATACAAAATAGACTTAATCAACTATCGCCCGCAAGATGCCAATCACATACAGTATCAGAAATGGACTCAATTGAAAATAGCCCGTTACACGTAGCAATCACATATACAAAAAATGGGCTCCGTAAACTAACGTCCGTTTTTTGACATATCAGCTAGTACTTATTAAAAATATAGCTTATGGGACCTCAAGTTGCATGATGCCAATCAACATACAATATCAAAAATAGACTCAATCATAAATGGCCCGTTCACGGGGTATAAGCTAATGCTTATTAACACTACTCATTCTGGGATCATGAAAGAAATGATCAATTATAATCAAATACTAGAAAATTCAAAACTTAAAGTACTAATTAAGATGTCAGAGGATAAATATAGATAAATAAACATAATGCAAGAGTAAACTTAATATAGGATAATTCTTCTGAGATGTCCATCAATACTCATCAATATTATAAACCATAGGGCCACAATAAAATGACCCAAACAAAGATCACTAATGGAAGGTTATCAATGAATGTCTCAAATTGTAATAATCCCTCAGAAAAAAATCAAAAAAGGAGACGAAATATCATTCATAATGTCCCAGGCGTCATCAAATAAGGTAACAGTTATCCTCAGAAAAACATGACAAAATGTCCAATATTAATGTCCCAGCATCCGTAGTTATGCAGCATATCCTATCAAGGTGGTTGTAAAATATAAATAAATGGACTTATTCTTAAGTGCATTTCTTCTGAGATGACAGATGATATATTTCAAGCAATACATGTATCCAATTGTAGTAGTCCCTCAGAAAAAATATATATAAAAAAAAAAAAAGAAATGAAGCGACCATTCATACTGTCCCAGCAACAGCAATTATGCATCAGTTATCTTCGGAAAAAATGACAATGTCCATAATTGACATCCCAGCATCCGCAGTTATGCAGCGTATCCTATCAAGGTGGTTGCAAAAAATTAAATAAATGGACTTGTCTTAAATGCATTTCTTCTGAGATGACAGATGATATATTCCAGGCAATACATGTATCAAATTTTTATAGTCCCTCAGAAAAAATATATCAAGAAAAGGAATGAAGCGACCATTCATACTGTTCTAGCATCAGCAATTATGCAACAGTTATCCTCGCAAAAAATGACAAAATGTCCATTATTGACATCCCAGCATCTGCAGTTATGCAGTATATCCTATCAAGGTGGTTGCGAAAATAAGTCCATTTGTCTATCTTAAGCGCATTTCTTCTGAGATGACAGATGATATATTCCAGGCAATGTTCCTAGAGGGACCATGGAGATCATCCAGCCAAAAAGAATAATGGATTTACGATAAGGGGTTGTCAGCAGGTACGCCCATTCAGGTTTATCCAAAGAAAGTCCATCAATGAATGTCCCAAGGTGATATGCCAAACATGAGGTCCCATTGACCTAGTCCCAGTCCCTACACGTTTCACCCCTTCCTCAGTATGGGGCTCATCAGGGGACAGACAGTATACGGTTTTTTGAATTATGGAAGCACACATTTGCTGTGCACCTATTATGGGCTTTCTCCTCTGATACTGTCTGTCCCCTGATGAGCCCCATACTGAGGAAGGGGTGAAACGCGTAGGGACTGGGACTAGGTCAATGGGACCTCATGTTTGGCATATCACCTTGGGACATTCATTGATGGACTTTCTTTGGATAAACCTGAATGGGCGTACCTGCTGACAACCCCTTATCGTAAATCCATTATTCTTTTTGGCTGGATGATCTCCATGGTCCCTCTAGGAACATTGCCTGGAATATATCATCTGTCATCTCAGAAGAAATGCGCTTAAGATAGACAAATGGACTTATTTTCGCAACCACCTTGATAGGATATACTGCATAACTGCAGATGCTGGGATGTCAATAATGGACATTTTGTCATTTTTTGCGAGGATAACTGTTGCATAATTGCTGATGCTAGAACAGTATGAATGGTCGCTTCATTCCTTTTCTTGATATATTTTTTCTGAGGGACTATAAAAATTTGATACATGTATTGCCTGGAATATATCATCTGTCATCTCAGAAGAAATGCATTTAAGACAAGTCCATTTATTTAATTTTTTGCAACCACCTTGATAGGATACGCTGCATAACTGCGGATGCTGGGATGTCAATTATGGACATTGTCATTTTTTCCGAAGATAACTGATGCATAATTGCTGTTGCTGGGACAGTATGAATGGTCGCTTCATTTCTTTTTTTTTTTTTATATATATTTTTTCTGAGGGACTACTACAATTGGATACATGTATTGCTTGAAATATATCATCTGTCATCTCAGAAGAAATGCACTTAAGAATAAGTCCATTTATTTATATTTTACAACCACCTTGATAGGATATGCTGCATAACTACGGATGCTGGGACATTAATATTGGACATTTTGTCATGTTTTTCTGAGGATAACTGTTACCTTATTTGATGACGCCTGGGACATTATGAATGATATTTCGTCTCCTTTTTTGATTTTTTTCTGAGGGATTATTACAATTTGAGACATTCATTGATAACCTTCCATTAGTGATCTTTGTTTGGGTCATTTTATTGTGGCCCTATGGTTTATAATATTGATGAGTATTGATGGACATCTCAGAAGAATTATCCTATATTAAGTTTACTCTTGCATTATGTTTATTTATCTATATTTATCCTCTGACATCTTAATTAGTACTTTAAGTTTTGAATTTTCTAGTATTTGATTATAATTGATCATCTCTTTCATGATCCCAGAATGAGTAGTGTTAATAAGCATTAGCTTATACCCCGTGAACGGGCCATTTATGATTGAGTCTATTTTTGATATTGTATGTTGATTGGCATCATGCAACTTGAGGTCCCATAAGCTATATTTTTAATAAGTACTAGCTGATATGTCAAAAAACGGACGTTAGTTTACGGAGCCCATTTTTTGTATATGTGATTGCTACGTGTAACGGGCTATTTTCAATTGAGTCCATTTCTGATACTGTATGTGATTGGCATCTTGCGGGCGATAGTTGATTAAGTCTATTTTGTATAGTTGATTGCCATGTGTAACGGGCTATTTTTCATTTAGTCCATTTTTGATACTGTATGTGACTGGCATCTTGTTACTTGATCTGACGCTTTGCAATTTGTTTATTATTTTTTATTTTGATATATTTTTCACTTGTGTGTGCATGGGGATATAGGGAGAGTTTAGCTATACCCACTGATGAGTGGGGACATCATTCGAACCCTTAGGGTGAACTAAATACTTGGCCTTTAGGTGGGCTATTATCTACTACTAGGGTGACCTAGGGCAATTTTGGATCGTTGTCTTACATCCCTCCCTTTGTATGATAATTGAAGTATATCAAAGTATATATTTGCTTTTGTGTGTATACTCTGTTCCATAGGTACCATTGAGTATCTTTTTTATAAAAGAAACTATTAAAGGTATTTTTTAAGGGTCTTCTTTTGGTTTTTGTTTCAGTGTAAAAGCACCCCAAGTTTGCAATTTAATGAGGAATATTTCAGCGCCCTCCAACTTTTAATGTTTTGGACAGACCCTGTGTACCCTATACATACATGTTTCCAGGGGGAAGTATTAGCAGGTCTTACTTTTAGGAGACAGATTTGCTGTTCCAGCAACATCTCCGACTGACACTTCAACAGCTCGATCTCCTCCTGGTACCGCAGCTGCTGATCAGACTGTCCTTGTAGATTTGTGGACAGAGCCTGACGTTCACTAGTAAGTTCTGCAATAACCAGCTGTACGAACACCAGAAGAAATACAGAATTAGTCCTGGCTCCATGTACAGAGATACTAGGACAGATTATTAGATAATCACTGACCTCCTGCTTCTGAAGCTCCTCGGTTGCCTTCTTCAGTTCTTCCTGCAGTTTGATGGTTTGATGTTCAACCTCTACTTTGTGCAGGTCGCGGAGCTCCTGCAGGGCCAGCTGGTTCTGTGACTCCATTCTCAGAACTTCCTCTTGTAAGACATTTAAGGCCTGTTTCTTTTCCACCTCGATTTGGAAAAGTTGTTGATCGAGCTCCTGTTTCAGGTCCTCCTAAAAAGGAGTAGGATAGATTTAAAGAGATCTGCCTGTGATCGTTAAGATGTAATCATAGAAAACCAGATAAAAGGAGCTTGTACTTATTAAATTAGTGCCAGCCAAACCGGTTGATTGTATCAGAACCAGGCAAATATTTCCTGTGCATGACTGTGTCCAGACTATCCCCCAACCATAAAAGCTGGATCCTATTGCTCTTAAAAGGGGTTGGCATACCTTCATTTCACATCCATTGTATAGATTATTAAATAGAGATAGAGATATCTCTATCACGTAATGAACAGGACCGCCCATTTAGCCATCTTCTAAAACTAAATTTTCCAACAGTATTTGCTTCTCCTCAGTGCTTCACGCCCCTCGCTCTTAGGTGCTCCTGGCTAGCCCCACATCGCTGAATAATCAAATTAATATAAGTGCAGCATTCGCATTATGCCTGTGTGCACTGTATGCTCATGTACAGAACCCTGTCTGGTCGATTCTATCTTCTGCCATCTGCATCAGTATATCTGTGTGGTTTTATATAGTTACCTGGCTCCTAGAGGACCATCTGCTAGGAGCAGATCAGCTTCACATCACTGATCAGTTATTCTGCGGCAGACAGAAATAGAGCTTGGCTCTGCACTACCTTGTTCTTACAAGCTCCATTGTGGAGGAGTGCAGGACAGTTGAGCTATGTTAAAAACTAGCTAACACCACTGCAGCTATACTGATGTAGAGGGCAGAAGATAAAAATCGTTCAGGCAGGGAATGTGCAGTAAAGAATGTATTGTAAATGTAGAATACAATTTCTGTCAGATGTGGAGGCAGAGCCGGCAGGGGCATCCTTTGGGAGGAGGGGAGTGATTTGTACAAATTACAGTAGATTTAAAAAAGAGTTACCGTATTTTTCAGACTATAAAGACATACATTGTTCCTCCAAAATTTTGAAGGAAAGTGGGGGGTGCGTCTTATAGTCCAAACCTTCTAATTTAATGTCTTGTTGCTGTGGGTGGTAGGGGCATGGGGGGGGAACGGCAGTGGCGGAGGAGCGGGGCACAGAAGGCAGGAGTGGCTGCTGCAGCCTACACTGTCCCCGCTGCTAAAGAAAATGAATATTCACTGCTCCCCACGCCCACGGGCATGGGGAGCAGTTAATATTCATTCTCCTCAATCACGGGCATACAGTGACTGCAGGAGCCGTGGCTCCTGCAGCGCTCATTTGTGCCTGCTACCTACTAAAGAGCATGAATATTCACCCCCTCTTCATGCCCTTGGGAGTGGAGAGGGGGTGAATATTCATGACCTTTAATAGCGGGCACACGCGATTGCCCGGCAGCTGCAGGAGCCATGGCGCGGCTACAGTGTGCGCCTGCTATTAAGGAGAATGAAGTCACTGCTCCCAAAGCCAACAGTCCCAGCGTAGGGAGCAGTGACTATTCCGGCAGCTGATCTCCCTGTGTGAGCGCGCATAGCAGGGATGCCATGAGTCACCAGGACGCGACGCTGGAGCAGAGGGAAGAAAGGAGAGTAGGAGTTTTTATTTTTGTGTGTGATGGGGATGGAGGTCCATACATACCAAGATGTGGAGGTGCCATGCATACCAGGTTAAGGGATGAGGGGTGCCATGCATACCAGGATGGGGGATATTACCCCTGTAACAGTGTTAGCAGCAGACCCCCTCCCCCTTAACAGTGCATCATGACCACATTTTTTGCTTACATTTTTTTCTATTTTCCTCCTCTAAAACCCAGGTGCGTCTTATAGTCCAAAAAAATACGGTATATTGGAACAAATAAAGGTCTATATCATTGTAGGACCACATTGTGCTTTTGGGAATAATGATTTAATACAGACAAGCCACTGCTAGGTGTCTAGCAGCAGCTTTTTTTATCCCCTTCCTACTGAGAACATATGAATCCAAGAAGGGGTTTGGAGGTATAGTTGTTGGCTGCATGAGTGCTTGCTCAACCGTTCTCTAATTGGTATACCCACCTCTATGCAGGCTCAACCATCCATTTGAGATTAGTGCAGTACTGCAGTCCTATAAAAAGGTATGGAGATAAATAGATGGAATGTGTACAGGGTCATAAACCTTCCACTGAGCCCGTACACCACTCTGTGCATGCACTCACGCAGGAGGATCGTGGGGGGTGGGGACGTCACAGGACCCAGACCTCCACCTTTCTGATGCACATTTTAGGAAGGGACTAGAGAATAAAATAGGTACCCTTCAATGTTTTTGCACTAAAAAGAAAGATCATAAGCCACATGCTACTTTTTTTTTTTTTAATGCCTCACAAGTGGATAAGGCTAAGTAACGTCATAAATTGCACATTATTGATATGTGACAGCTTTTAGGTGCAGGTCTAAAGTCAGTTAACTAAGAAAATGCCTAAGAGAAAGGCGTCTAACTTTCAGCAAGATGCGCCCAATCTATAGGACAACTAAACTGTCGCCATGTGACCCCAGCTTACATAGGCAGCTGTACTCCAGAAGGGGACCGGAAGACCACCTAATGTGTATGGAGTGGGACGACGACTTTGCAACAGATGATTGAATTTGAACACCTTTTGTTCTCCTGTGAGATAGGCCGCACCAGAGGATTGTGGCATCAGCACCCCTCTTTCCAAGATTTAAAAAACACATGCACACTCAGCCAAACAGTGTCTGTAAACCAATACTTAAAGTCTTGCAAAAGTCAGCAAGTTTGCCATTAATGTTAAAAGCATGCATACTTCACAAAATCACTGCAATATTAGTTGACGTTCACTTGAGAGGGTTTTCAGTATCTACAATGGAAGACGCTATTCATGCAATTCAACTACCAGCTCCAGCTGCTCTGTCAAGACTCTTACTCTATCCTCCGAGAAAGAAACACTTGTATCCAAGAATGGTTCTAGTAAAAAGGAGAAACTGACCAGAAACAGCAACATTAAAAGAAAAATACAAAAAGTTATGGCTCTTAGGATGCCCCGAAAGCACATATGGTGTCATGGAAAACTCCGTATACTGAAGCATTATTGCCCATCATAGGTTGCTTGTCAGTTTGCCAGTTAACCCCTTAAAAATCTGGACATTTTTTCATTTTTTGCTCTCCTGTGTATACTCCCCCTTCAATTTTTCATTGACTTTACCATTTGAGAACTTTTTTTTTTTTTTGTATTTGTTTTTGTGGGATTAGCTGTAGTTGACTGACACCATTCATTTTACCATAAAATGTACTGAAAAGCAAGCAAAAAATAATCCAAAGTAGAATGAAATGGTGGTGGTGGGAAACCAAAAAACCCCCACAATTCCTCCAATTCTTTTTTGGGCTTTGTTTTTACAGCATTCATTCCATGGTAAACAAAGTACCTGGCTATATACTTATCCATGTCGGAACGTTTCCGGAGTGAGGTTATTTATTTTTTAATGGTAAAATGAATAAAAAAAATATTAATTATAATAAATAAATAAATATAAATATATAAATATAAATATATAAATATAAATATAAATATAAATATATATATATATATATATATATATATATATATATATATATATATACATACATACATACACAGTTTTCAGAAAATGCTGACAAGTTATAATAGATTTTATATACAGGGCTGTGAAGTTGGAGTCGGTATAAAATGGACTGACTCCGAAAATATATAAATTGGGTACAGTAGTACAATGCAGGATGTGCTGTAAATGTTTTCATAAAAATTTGGGAAAGTTTTGAAATGTCCTATAAATGTCTGTTCTGTTCCTGATCTAAGGGTCTTGGCTGTTAGTTGAGATGAATCTGTGCTGCACCTTATGTACACGCTCAGTAGTGAGGCTGTGCTGTGGAGTCGGAGTCAAGAAAATTAAGGAGTCGGAGGTTTGGCTTAATTGTTAGAGTCAGCCTCCTGGCGGCAGTTGTGTATATCCATGGTCTCCTGCGTCCCCAATAAAGCGACCAAGAAACGGCAATTCTGGCATTTGTTTTTTTTCTTTTGCTGTTTTATGTATGGTTTCAATACTGAAGACAAATCAAAGCATGGTCTCTGAAGGCGCTCGCTACACTTCTGGTGTCCTAGTATACCAAAAAAAAAAAAAAAGGCGCACGATCACCGAGTGCACCCACAGCTGGGCATAGGCAGGGTGCACCGAAGCCTCCTCCTTTTTAATTCATATGCAAATTTAAATTCTCAGGCACTGTACCAGTAACAGGTACAGTGGTAGAATGGCTTTTATAGGGGGTCCCCTACAACACTGTATAACCCATTTAACATGCATTTTGGGATGTCGGTCTGCCTTTAACCACTTCGCGCCAGAGCCCGTTTTTGCCTTCGTGACCAGGCCAATTTTTTCAATTCTGACCACTGTCACTTTATGAAGTAATTACTCTGGAACGCTTCAACGGATCCCCCTGATTCTGAGTTTTTTCATGACATATTATACTTCATGACAGTGGTAAAATTTCTTCGATATCACTTGCGTTTATTTGTGAAAAAAAATCTGAAATTTGGCGAAAATCTTGAAAATTTTGCAATTTTCAAACTTTGAATTTTCATGCCCTTAAATCAAAGAGATATGTCACACAAAATAGTTATTACATAACATTTCCCACATGTCTACTTTACATCAGCACAATTTTGGAACCAACATTTTTTTTGCTCATCAGTGGCCCTGCACTTTTTCCAATGCCATTCTGGTAGCCCTAATAAAATGCGAGTTACGGGTCTTCAAAAAATGAGGCCTAATTTACGTAACCCGGATCACACTAAGGATCTACTTAGATCTGAATCAAGGTGGATTTTTGTTCTTGATACAGTGGCCCCTAGGGGTATAAATGAGGACTTTTCATTTACTGGTTACTTGGCTTAAATTCCCATGGTATCCTTTCTGTTAGAGTCCCGTTTTGGATTGAGGGCCCTCTGGTTTCCTCCTTTTTCCTTTCTCTTTCTCCTCCATTTTTCCGGTTATCTCCTCTCGTGTGGCTGGCTTGTGCATCTCCTTAATTTTAATTTTAATTTTAATTTTACAACAAGCTAATCTCTGGTCATCATTGCAAATGCCATGCCCTTACATCTATATGCATATTATATGTATTGTCATTAGACTTTATCAGCCACCTTGTAATGGCCCACAATCTGTATATGATTGTTGTCTGTTTTATGTTCATTTGTGGTTGGTTTGTCTTATGTCTATGTTTGTATTGTCATGATTGGTCACACTCTTATGCACATTTGGTGACTTTCTGATTCTAATTACATCTTTCATCTTGTTCTTGGCCTAGTCAGGCATTTTTCTTGATTAGGGCTAGCCCTCTTGTCTCTGTACCGGTGCATTTTTTGTAGCGGACGCGCTACTTCCGGGGGTGTTTATTTACATATATATATGTTTTTTGCGCCTTGTTTTCTTTTTTGTGGCTGTGGGACCATGTCCCGTGCGATCCCAATGGGGGCGGCTCCTAGAACCGGATATGATGTTTCCTGTCTAGTTCCGGTTGCGTTCCACCATGGCGTCTGGGTGGAACGCATGAGTGATAGGAAGGGGCGGCGCTTCGCCGACCGGATATGACGTCTTATTCAATTCCGGTTGTGTCATACCATAGCACGTGGGCCGCACGCTGTGGAAACAGGAAATGATCGTTCGATCCGCCACGATACTGGAGAGACTTAGTGAGGGTATTTATTTTCACCTGAAGGGAATCACACTAAATTGGATAGACTATTTAATATACACATGTGTCCACTGACAACATACCCCTGACGAAGCTGCGGTCTAGCAGCGTAACGCGTAGGGTCTCTGGTGCCAACAGGTAACTATGTCACTTTATTATTTTTGACCTTTTCCTTTGACCACTTAAGAGTGTCTGCTTGGTTATATATAGGGCCTTCATTTATGATCCCATATCGTATACCAGGTGGGATGATATGTTTTGACATACGCTGATATTACAAGGGCCCCTAGTTTAAGCAGACTACTACTTCCACTCATTCCTCTATTCTTTGATCTATTTATTATTATGTATGGTTCGATTATTTGGGAGTACGTGGTTTATTATCCATATTTGGTCTAGTGGTACTGTGCCACCCTTCATTAGGGTGACATAGCTTGGTCAATAAGCCTTATTGTATTATGAGATGGTAAATATATTATATTAAATGATACCTGTGGCTTTAGGGGGATTTATTACTTTGGAACACTACATTATTCCTCCCCTATGAATATTGCTATGCTTTGTCTGTTTTTAATTGTTTTTATTTTTCTGTGTTGTCAGTCTGTAATCATGTAATAAAGATTTTTTCATTTTTCTAATATTGGGTGTGCATGGTTGTATATCCTGAGTCTTTTCTCTTCTTTCTTATATTATGTAACTATATCAGGTTACTATAGCACCCCATAACATTTATTATTTCATAGCAGTGCCCACCTTCTTGTTAAGGATTGCTAGGAAGCTATAAGGGTTAAAAGTTGACCAGCGATTTCTCATTTTTCCAACAAAATTTACAAAAACATTTTTTTTTTTTAGGGACCACATCTTATTTGAAGTGACTTTGAGGGGTCTTTATGACACAAAAGTGACACCATTCTAAAAACTGCACCCCTCAAGGTGCTCAAAACCACATTCAAGAAGTTTATTAACCCTTCAGGTGTTTCACGGGAATTTTTGGAATGTGGAAGAAAACAATGAACATTTAACTTTTTTTCACAAAAATGTTACTTTAGACCCAATTTTTTTATTTTCACAAGGGTAACAGGAAAAAATGGAATACACAATTTGTAGTGCAATTTCTCATTAGCGCGCTGATACCCCATATGTGAGGGAAAACCACTGTTTGGGCGCACTGCAGGGTTCGGAAGGGAAGGAGCGCCATTAGACTTTTTGAATGTAAAATTTGCTTGAATAATTAGCGGATGCCATGTTGCATTTGGGGAGCCCCTGATGTGCCTAAACAGTGGAAACCCCCCACAAGTGACACCATTTTGGAAACTAGACCCCTTAGGGAACTTATCTAGATGTGTGGTGAGCACCTTGAACCCCAAGGTGCTTAACAGAAGTTTATAATATTGAGCTGTAAAAATAAAATTTTCACATTTTTCCCACAAAAACGTTTTTTTCATCCCTTAATTTTGCATTATCATAAGTGTAACAGGATAAATTGCACCATGAAATTTGTTGTGCAATTTCTCCTGAACACGCAGATACCCCATATGTGGGGGAAAACCACTGCTTTGGTGTACGGCAGGGTTCGGAAGAGAAAGGAGCGCTATGTTGGCTGGGATAGGTTGCAGACACCATGTCACATTTGAAGAGTCGCTGACATGCCGAAACAGCAGAAACCCCCACAAGTGACCCCATTTTGTAAACTACACCTCTCAAGGAATTCATCTAGGGAAGTAGTGAGTATTTTTTAATTTTTAAATTTATACCATTGGGCAGTGAAGAAAACATAATTATATTTTTACCACAAAAAAATGTTTTACCCTCAGATTTTACATTTTCACACAGGGCAATGGGTAAAAATGGTGCCGAAATGTGCCACACAATTTCTTCTAAAAGTGGCAATACCCCATATGTGGCTGTATCGTACCACTCAGCCATACGGCGAGATCTGGGGGGGACGGAGCGCTATTTGACAATTGGAGAACAAATTATTGCAGAATAGGCATTTCGATTTGGGAGCACAAAATTTTCTGAATTTCTTTTGGGGGGGCAAGGGCCATTTCGCTTTTCCAGAGCCTGTCTGCTACCAGTAACTTGGAAGTCCCTTATATTTTTACCAGATGACGGACCTGAGTGGGGACTAGCTTTTTTTGAGGACTGAGTTGAAGCTTTTATTGGGAACATTTTACATAACATTTATCCGGTGCTCTAGGCTGAGCACTTACATCAGGGTTTCCATCTAAATTTCCAAGTGATGTAATTCAGATCAAACCCCTGCGGGATCCATTCACTGTAATGAGGCAGCAGAGTTACTCTGGACTCTGTCTGGCCTCTGTTTAGCGGTGTCCGTTTTTTCAGAAGTGCACAAAACTGTGCTCAACCGCACTTTTATGCACTCCTAAAACAAATGACACCATGGGATCACAGGCCAGAAAGCATCCACAGTGGCCTATCTCTGCCTCATTACAGGGAATCTTCCGTCATGGGTTCCGTCTGAATCACGTATTTCAGAGATTTACACGGAAACTCTGGTGTAAGTGCTCAGCGCAGAGCGCAGGATAAATGTGAGCAGAGCCTTACTGCGATCTTTGGGAGACATAATAAACAAATCAGTAGCAGGTGAAGAATTGGTTTTATTTATTTTTTACGCCGTTCCTCATGCGGTATAAGTGATGAGATTACTTTATTCATCGGGTCGGTGCGATTACAGAGATACCAGATTTATATCGGGTTTTTAAGACTGACAGCTGTCAAACACTAAGACGCTTTTTTTTTGCAAAATCTAGTTTTTGCATCGCCATATTTTGAGAGCTATCATTTTTCCATATTTTGGCCGACAGTCGTGTGACGGCTTGTTTTTTGTGGGATGAGTTGACATTTTTATTGGCACCATTTTTGGGTACGTGACATTTTTTGATCGCTTTCTATTCCGTTTTTTTGGAGGTAAAATTAACAAAAAACAACAATTCAGGAATTGTTTGAGTTTTTTTTTTTAATGCCGTTCTGCGTGTGGTAAAAGTGATAAGGCAGCATTATTCTTCGGGTCAGTACGTTTACAGCGATACTACACTTACTGTATATTTTTTTATGCTTTGGCGCTTTTACACAATAAAACAATTTTATAGAAAAAATATAGTTTTTTGGCATCGCTTTATTTTTTATTTTTCGGCTGATGTATGGCGGCATTTTTTTTGCGGAACAAGATGACGTTTTCAGCGGTACCATTTTTATTTCCATTTTGCTTTTTGATCGCATTTTTTTCCACTTTTTTGTTTGGCGATATGAGGAAAAAGCATAGTTTTTTGCTCCGTTTTTTATTTTTATTACGGTGTGCACAGAAGGAGTTAATTAGTGTGACAGTTTTATAGATCGGGTTGTTTCGGACGCGGCAATACCAAATGTGTACTTTTTTTGTTTTTGCATAAATATACGGGTTTAATATTTTATTTATTTATTTTGTGATTTTTTATTTGTTTTTTAACAGTTTGTAAACATTTTTTTAGACTTTTTTTTTTACATTTTTACTTAGTCCTGTATGGGACATTAATTTTTATTTTTCTAATCACTGTTCTCATGCAATGCAATAGACATGTATTGCATTGCATGAGAACTTTGCTGATAGTGTCACACTGTCTGTCTCCTACTAGACTTCAGCTGCAGGCTGAGCCTAGCAGGACACCATATATGGCAGATCCGGAGGCGGTCATGTGACCTCCAGCTGCCATAACAACGGCAGGTCCTGGAAAACATCAGGGGGCCGTCGGAGAGGTAAGTGGACGACCCCCTCTCCTCTCAGTATCTTCTATATGCCGCGATCACTATAGATCGCGGCATATAGAAGATAGCAAAGGGTTAAACATCATTGGGATCTGATCCAATCAGGTCCCGATGATGTCCCCTGTCAGAGCTGTCGCTCTGAACCGCAACCGCAGCACTTGCAGGACCCTGAGGGTCCTGAGGGATGCGGGACCGCCGACTGTTCATAAACGTCGGCGCTGCACAGAGCCCAGGCAGCGCCGATGTTTATGTACAGTGGGCGGTCGGGAAGCGGTTAAACTGTTAGGCTATGTTCAAACACGTGGTTTTTTTCTGTAGCTAAATCTGCTGACAACTTTTCTCTGGCAGGAAAACAGCTGTGTCAAAAATGCAGGCTTCCCTGGTTTTTTTTGTGTGTTTTTGCAGCGATTTTTTTTCACTGTCCTATCTCTATTTAGGCATGTACATAAAGTTCAGTGAAAAAAAAAAAAAAAAAAGAATCCCATTCTATTTTGCCATCAAAAACGCTGCAAAAAAGCAGGTGCAGTTTTTGCAGCGTTTTTTTCACCACCCATTACACAAGCAAGGCAGAAAATACGCAGCAAACAAAAAGCAACATGTGTGAACAGAGAATTCTGGTTTCTCATAGACTTTGCTGGTACTGCTGGACGCAGCTGAAAATTTGCTGCAAAATACGCAGCAAAACACGTCGTGTGTGAACATAGCCTTACAGGTTTGGCTTCTGAACTGGCTTCATTCAGCCCTTAGACAATAATATACGTCATAGGTTGTTATGGGATTAAGCGTGTCTTTATGATAAAGTAAAAGGCATAAACCTTGGCAGGCCTTTGTTAGGCTAAGTGCCCACGATGCAGAAATGCTGCATATTTTTTCCGCTTCTCCCTGGCAGGAAAAACGCATGCGGATTTTACATACGTTTTTACCGCCAGGTAGAAGCGTTTGTCAAGCGTTTTTGCATGCAATCTGCATGCGGGTTATCAAGCGCTTTTAGCATCACTTGGAAAGTGCTTGACAACTTGGTCACACTATATAAATCCATGCAACCGGCATGGATTTATATAGTGTGACCAAGTAATAGTTTAAAAAAAAAATGGTAAAGAATAAAGATTACACTTACCTTCTGATGGCCCGCGGTCTCCTTCTCCGCTCCGTCCGGTCTCCCCGGTGTCTCGCGGTGGTGTGAAGGACCTGCGATGACGTCATTGAGTCATGTGACAGGTCACTCGACCGCTGACGTCAGGGGTTGCGTTACCTGTCACATGACTCAATGACATCATGTCAGGTCCTCACACCACCGCGAGACACCCAACACACCGCAAGCATCGCTATGGAGACCGGAGGCCATCGGAAGGTAAGTATAATGTATATTTTTTATTTAAAAAAAAAAAAAAAAAAAAAAAAAATTTTAACAGGTACTATGGTACCCAGGTCTGGATGAGAGTCTCCTCTTCTCCAGACCCGGGTACCATCCGCACATTGAATTGCTTCATATCCGCGTGTGCACATGTAGTGATGCGGATATGAAGAGTTTCAATGCAAGTCAATGGTGGCAATTGCGCTGCGTGTCCGCAAAATTAATGCACATGCTGCGTATTTTTCCGCAATGATAATCCGCAGCGGAAATTGCCGCAGCATGTGCAGAGCACATGCGGATTATCATTGGGGACCATGGGGCACGGATTACCAAGCGTTTTCGCTGCAGAAATTCGGCAGCAAAAACGCTTGAAAAACGCATAGTGGGCACGCAGCCTTAGGCTTTCACCTGTCACTACGACCCATAGGCACCCTGAGATCATGGACCGAGGAAGGCTTCTATCCTTATCTAACCGCCTAGAAGCAGTGGACGCCATTGAACGCAGTATGTAAAGGGATAATACAATAAAAGTAGCAGGACAGGTAAAGCATGCAGCGGCACCATTGGGAGCTGGCACGCAGACAGCACTAAAGGGTTAATAGGGTTAACCATCCTCTCCCTATTATAATCTGCCATCTTGGGCTTAGAACAAGTAGGTGTGAGCCACAGCTTAGACCTAATGAGCTGTGAAATTCTATCCTAGCAACAAGACGCTTTGGGAGGGTGCAGACACCTGGCAGGTGCGGGGTCCGGCCCGTAACAAAAGGAGAAATGCTGGAGCTGGTTTTTAATTGCCATGAAACAAAACTCCTGAATCACTAACACAAAAAGAACTGTAACAAAACACTTCAAGGTTAAGATGAAAGCAAACTGAGGTAACTCACCCTACTATCTTAAGACACCATGGATGCAATGTACAATATAAAGGGAATAAAATGTAAAATACGCTTTACTTCCTGCGTCACGTACATTGCACACTTCAATTCTAGCATTTGGTAGATAAGAATTTGTAGTACACCAATGTGTAGGAAGGTCATAATGGAAGTTTCTCCTCACCTTGTGGGCAACTTGTAACTCTTTCGACATCTCTTGGAATTTTGCCAACTGTATAGATGCCATCTCCTGGCGTAGACGCTCCAGTTCCAGCTCCTGTTGCTGTAACCACTGCACCCTGGACTTCTCCAACTGATCTTGAGCCTCTTTCTCCTTCTCTTGTAGTCTATTAAGCAAGCATTGCTCCAGCTCCTCCACAGCAAGTGCATGTTCATCTCTGATCTTCTGTATCTCCGACAGGTATGACGACTCCAAGCTGTCCAGCTTTACCAGATGTGAAGCTTCCAGGCTTTGTATGTGAGCTTCGTGGTCTAGGACACGAGCATGGAGCTCTTCTTGGTGCTTTTCCAGCAGCTCCGCTAACTGAATGTATGGTTCTTTATGGCTCTGCAGCTCTGGAAGGCCAGCGTTTAGATCATCAATAGAGCCCAGTTCTGACAGGACAGCCGTGTTCTCCACATCTGGAGCTTTTAAGGTCAAGTCTTTATCACCAGATTCTAGATCACGCTTCTCCTCAGGAACACCAGAGATAAGACTCTCTGACTGCAAGTTAGGATCATCATTACCAACCTCCTGGTATTCCACAGATGCCGACTTTATTAGCGTCTCTCTCAGGAGAGCTTTCTGTAGCTTGGCATTTTCCATGTGTACTTGTGCAAGCCTAGAAGAGGACAATGATGAATCATTTAGAAAGGTTTCCTACAATAATGCAACAAGCTTCAAAAGTGGTTAACATCTAGTAAAAAATAAAAAAAAAAACTATTAAAATACACAAAAAGGAATTCAATTTTAATACAGTGAAAGGTTCTAGTTTGTGCGTATGTAGCCACATTAAAGGGGACCTTTACAATGATGGCCTATCTTTCAGTTGTGTCATCAATATCTAACCGGTGGAGGTGCGACACGTGGCATCACCACTGATTAGCTGTTTCTGGTGCCGGTTGGAAGTGCTCAGCTGTGGAGCCGTACAGCACAGCTTAGTCAATGGTATAGTGGCAATGGCCGTGTACTGTACATCCATCCCCTATTGGATCAAACAGGGGGAAGATGTGCAGTGCCGAGCTGTGGCCATTATACCGTTGCCGATGCTGTGCATCCGGCAACGAGTCCTTCCGGCCATCGCTGGGAACAGGCTGATCAGCAGGGGTGCCATAAAAGTGCACATTGCCTAATTAACAGCAATGAACACGTACGTTCTGCACTCAGCTCACCTTTCCTCCGCTTCTTTCAGTGCACGTTCTTTCTCCTCTTTCAATCTTTTGGTAATTTCCTCCAAGTCATTTGCCATCTTTTCTCTGACATACACCAGCTCCTTGGCATGCTGAGCCTGAAATACCTCTAGCTGGGACTTTTTTACTTCGCCATCATCTTGCGCTTGTTTTTCATCATCAGATTTTGATCCGGACTCTAAATCCATTTGGCACATAATGCTCTGCTTAAAATAAAAGGGAAATAAACAAGGAACAAGTTGAAATATGGATGCCCTAAGGAGATCAGCTGGTATTATTGAGATATAGGCTACAGAGTAGAAACAATATTAGGACTTTCACTTGTAATTTTGCAAAGATTTACAATACCCAGGGCCATAAGTAAAAATACTGCACTACATTACCATTCTCAGCACTAAGCAGCAACGAAATGTGAGCTTGTGGAGGAATGAGTGAAAAGACCGAGGACAAGGAAGATGTTGTCATGGAACTAGTGCACAAACCGAGGTCGTAGCAAAGTGACAGTCAATATAATAAAGAATATTAGAGAACTAGGCAGTTTGCATTTTATTTTGCAATTACTCTGTGTTTGGAGGAAACCCACACAGACATATTGTTAGGGAATTTAGAATTGGAGCCCTATTGGGCATAGAAATGATAGATGTATTTAAAGAGCTGCAGAATAAGACAACGCTACTTAAGCAACGCATAATAAAAATACTGGTTAATTTAAAGAAGTATTCTTAAAAGGGTTGTCCATGACTAGGACAACATCTTCTCAATCTCAATGTTTGCCTCCATTAAAATAAAACAAAAAACACTTATACTCACCTCCAATGCCGGCACCGTTCCAGCGGTGTAAGGGCTTACGCGAGGTTGTTACTTTGTGCAAGACTTGTGCCCAAATCAGCGCCATCTTCACTGCCCGCGCCATCGAATGTATTGAACATCAACAAAAGGTGACAGAGCAGCCGCAGTCCTGACTTCTTGATGATGTTCAATACGTCCAAAACCAGGGACAATGAAGCCAGCGCTGAATGGGTCGCAGGGCTCTTACGACATAACCTCAAGTAGAGCCACAGTAACAAGAGTGCTGACACTGCTGGAAGCACGCCAGCACCGGATGGGAGTATAAGTGTTTTTATTTTTAACAAAGGCAAACATTCAGATTGTGAAGATGTTGTCCTAATAGTGGGAAACCTCTGAGTCACATTTATGGCATTTGCGTAAGATATGGTATAAAATGATTGATAGATAGGGTCCCATTCTTGAAATGGATGTGGTGGCCTCATATCTAACACTACTATGGAGAGGTGGTGGTGCATGTGCAAATCTATACACTCCCCTGGGAGTTGCTACACGTTTTCAAAATAGATTTAGGTTCCAAAAGGTGGGACTCCATTCTATCACTCATCACACATCTGAGATAGAAACGACCCTTTATCAATAGAAGTAGCTGTTTAACCCTAGAACGCATGACCATAAAAATCTACTTTTTCACATACCTGGGGCCTTTTAGGCCCGTGTGCAAATAACATGGAATAACTCAAACAAAAATGACAAACAACTATATACCTGAGGAATACCTAGAGTTTCAAAATTCTAACTAAAGTAATCTTGCAGAAAATAGAAAACAATTGACAGGGCGGGCCTGCGAGGCCCCAGGTATGCGTTCTAGGGTTAAAGGAGAGCTCACTACAGACAAATGAAAGTTACCAATAATCTGGCATCTTTTACCTTCGACAAAGTACGAGCAAACACACGTTACCAAGGAGAAGAGAAAGAAAAGAAAAACAGGAAGGATATATAGAAAATGTCAAGTTAACTATTTAAATGTATTGGAAATGATTTTTCAACAAACTAAAAATAAATATGGATCCAAAAACAGCAAGTGTAACTGAGCCCTATGTGCTCCTCTGAGTTTGTGTGTAAAAGTAATAAACTCGGGGGGGGCGGAAATTGTAAAGTTCTTTTACTATTTTAAACAGTAATTCTGAAAATAAAATCACATAAAAAATACATTTGGATAGAAGAAGGTGCCCAAACTTGCCTTCTCTAGTGGCTTCGAGAGAGCATGATCACTAGATGACGACTCTGAATTCTTCCCACCTCCATCGCTGGGCCATTCTGCACCTAAGGTCTGATCGTTGTGGCCCGGAACCTGTGCTTTTTTAATGTTTTCGCCATGCTTCATAGCTTCATGGGTGTTCTGAAGTTGCACCCTTGTTATCTCTACAAGACAAAATACAATAGACACATCAGCACCACTAGGTCCTACTGAAGTCATTAACGCCATCTCTTGCCTTACTGAGGTCAAACAAGCCTAACACAGCTTTAGAACACAATGCAACCATTCTGCAGTGTATACTACTCATTGTTTAGAGCACTAATGATTTGCACAGTCCAACCCGTTATTTCCATGAGAACTAATCTGTCCATACCAGGGGTGGGCAATTAATTTTCTCAAGAGGCCACACAAGACCGTGACTATTGTGGATGGCCGAACAAATAGTTAGAAATAATTCTGCTCAATATGGCCCCCGTAGCCCTCCCACCACACATGCGGTATGATGGCCCCCCCACCTCTCCTCCTTCTTCGACCGCTTACAATTAGGCTTCCGACAGCACCACTCCACTGAAACTGCCCTGACTAAAGTCACCAACAATCTACTAACTGCCAAATCCAAGCGACACTACTCTGTCCTCCTCCTCCTAGACCTGTCATCTGCCTTCGACACAGTGGACCATTCATTCCCTCTTACTACAAACTCTCATCATCACAGACTTGGCCCTATCCTGGATCTCCTCATACCTAACAGACCGGACATTCAGCGTCTCCCACTCACACACCACCTCCTCATCTCGCCGCCTATCTGTCGGTGTCCCCCAAGGTTCAGTTCTAGGACCCCTGCTCTTCTCCATCTACACCTTCGGTCTGGGACAGCTCATAGAGTCCCATGGCTTTCAGTATCACCTCTATGCTGATGACACACAGATCTACCTCTATAGACCCGATCTCTCCTCCTTACTAACTAGAATCCCACAATGTCTGTCCGCTATTTCATCCTTCTTCTCTGCCAGATTTCTAAAGCTTAACAAGGACAAAACAGAATTCATCATCTTTCTGCCATCTCATTCAACCCCTCCATCTGACCTATCCATCAAAGTTAATGACGCCCACTCTATCCAGTAACACAAGCTCGCTGCCTTGGTGTAACCCTGGACTCTGATCTCTCCTTCAAGACCACATATCCAAGCCCTTTCCACTTCCTGCCGACTCCAACTCAGAAATATCTCCAGGAACCGCACAATCCTCAGCAAAGACTCTGCAAAAACACTAGTGCACGCCCTCATCTCCCGCCTCGACTACTGCAACCTCCTTCTCTGTGGCCTCCCACTAACACGCTCGCACCCCTCTATCCTAAACACTGCTGCCCGATTAATCCATCTGTCCCTCCACTATTCCCCGGCCTCTCCTCTCTGTCAATCCCTTCACTGGGTCCCCATTACCCAGATACTCCAGTTCAAAACCCTAACCATGGCATACAAAGCCATCCACAACCTGTCTCCTCCATACATCTGTGACCAGGTCTCCCGGTACATACCTGCACGCAACCTCCGATCCTCACAAGATCTCCTTCTCTACTCCGCTCTTATCTTCTCTTGCCACAATCGCATAAGAGATTTCTACCGTGTATACCCCCTACCCCGACATATCAAACGCTAGCCTACCGTGGAAACCTTCAAAAGGAACCTGAAGACCTACCTCTTCTGACAAGCCTACATCCTGCAGTAACCCTCGTTCTGCCTTACCGCTGTACGACCAGTATCAAGTGCGTGTGTGTTTTTTTTTTTTTTCTGCATCCTCACCCATCCCTTGTAGATTGTGAGCCCTCGCGGGCAGGGTCCGCTCTCCTTCTGTACCAGTCGTTGACTCCTTTTGTTCAAGATTATTGTAAGTGTATTTGCTATGTATACCCCTTTTCACATGTAGATCGCCATGGAATAAATGGCATAATATAATATTATATTATATTATTATTACCTGTGGCCCTCCCGCCGCGCACGCGGTATGATGGCCCCGGCAGCCCTCCCACCGCGCGCACACGCACGCACACACACGGTATGATGGCCCCAGCAGCCCTCCCACCACGCACACACACACGGTATGATGGCCCCAGCAGCCCTCCCACCACGCACGCGCACACACACACGCGGTATGATGGCCCCAGCAGCCCTCCCACCACGCACGCGCGCACACACACGCGGTATGATGGCCCCAGCAGCCCTCCCACCACGCACACGCGGTATGATGGCCCCAGCAGCCCTCCTACCCCACACACACGGTATGATGGCCCCAGCAGCCCTCCTACCCCACACACACACACGGTATGATGGCCCCAGCAGCCCTCCCACCCCACCCACACACACACACGGTATGATGGCCCCAGCAGCCCTCCCACCCCACCCACACACCCACACCCACACACACACACACGGTATGATGGCCCCAGCAGCCCTCCCACCCAACACACACGGTATGATGGCCCCAGCAGCCCTCCCACCCCACACACACACGGTATGATGGCCCCAGCAGCCCTCCCACCCCACACGCGGTATGATGGCCCCAGCAGCCCTCCCACCACACACACACGCACGCACGCACGGTATGATGGCCCCAGCAGCCCTCCCACCACACACACACGCACGCACGCACGGTATGATGGCCCCAGCAGCCCTCCCACCACGCGCACGCGGTATGATGGCCCCAGCAGCCCTCCCACCACACGCGCGCGGTATGATGGCCCCAGCAGCCCACCCACCACACGCGCGCGGTATGATGGCCCCAGCAGCCCACCCACCACGCGCACGCGGTATGATGGCCCCAGCAGCCCACCCACCGCACGCGCGGTATGATGGCCCCAGCAGCCCACCCACCGCACGCGCGGTGTATGATGGCCCCAGCAGCCCACCCACCGCACGCGCGGTGTATGATGGCCCCAGCAGCCCACCCACCACGCGCACGCGGTATGATGGCCCCAGCAGCCCACCCACCGCACGCGCGGTGTATGATGGCCCCAGCAGCCCACCCACCACGCGCACGCGGTATGATGGCCCCAGCAGCCCTCCCACCACACACACACGCGCGCGCGGTATGATGGCCCCAGCAGCCCTCCCACCACACACACGCGCGCGCGCGCGCGCGGTATGATGGCCCCAGCAGCCCTCCCACCACACACACGCGCGCGGTATGATGGCCCCAGCAGCCCTCCCACCACACACAAACACACACGCGGTATGATGGCCCCAGCAGCCCTCCCACCACACACAAACACACACGCGGTATGATGGCCCCAGCAGCCCTCCCACCACACACAAACACACACGCGGTATGATGGCCCCAGCAGCCCTCCCACCACACACACGTGGTATGATGGCCCCAGCAGCCCTCCCACCACACACACGGTATGATGGCCCCAGCAGCCCTCCCACCACACACACTCCCTGATGTTCCTCACAGCCCCCCTCAGTACAATGGCTCATACAGTTCCCCCACAGACAGTATGATGTTCCTCACAGCCCTCCCCACAACTGTATGAAGATCCTCACAGCCCCCCCTCTAATCTCTATACCAGAGGTGGGGAACCTCCAGCCTGAGGGCCATGGGACCAAAGATAACATTTTTTATTGGCCCCTGGGCATATTCAGGATCATTTAATTTTGTGCAGCCCCTGAATGACAGTAAAAATATTCAAATGACTAGTCAGAAAAAAAAAAAGGTTCCCGACCACTGTTCTATACAGTATGAGGCCCCCCCCCATACAGTGCCCTTCCTCAATAGAGTACGATCCAACACAGCCCCCCCTATAGAGTATGAAAACAGTGCCCCCCTATATACAAAGTATAAGCCCACAGACAACTCTATATATAGTATGAGCCCACACACACAGCAAGATCCAATACATGGCCCCCACCTATACAATATGATCCCCACACAGCCCCCTCTACATATAGAATGATCCCCCACACTGAAGGTCTGAGGACCACTGTTTTCAGCCCTTCGGCTGTCTCGGTCCGCTTGCTAGACAGAACAGCCAGAAGTCAGGTGTAGCTCACGGGTCGCAGTTTGCCCAGGTTTGGTCTATACCATTCTTGAACAGAGATTTTCCAGCTCCATGTTACTTTTAACAAACAGCTGTTAATGGTATAAAATAATGAAAAGTAGTAATACTCAAATTTATCAATCCCTCAGTGCTCTGGAGACGACATTTTCATAATTACCCAATGGGTTTATTACTCAGATGGAGCTTTGTCCTATCATCTTCAAACTGACGGCTACGACCAATCACTGGTCACAAGAGTGATCTCAGTTGTAAAACCACATTCCCACTACAGACAAAGATTGCTTGCACAGTCTATGCATCAATCCGTCACTTCATTGCTAAGGCCAGGTAAACAGAGACCGGCCGGGTATCAGAAAAAAGTTGGCGTAGGAGGATGGCAATTAAATTATTGCTTTAAACTAGCTGTCAGCTGTTTGTAGAAAATTTCATGGAAATCCCCATCAGCAAAATGGAACGGAATTAGCTTTTTGAGATTCTGCTGATCACTGCAAGGTAAAACTCTAGTACAAATGTATTGGTGTATTTTCTGTATGGATTGTATACTGCAGTATTTTTTCTCTTGTGAAAAAGTCTATATATTTCTAGCATACAATGACAAATCACATGTCACCTCTGATGTGCTCCTCAGACAATCTAGCCCTCAGCTTCTCCAGATCCAGAGAGTGCTTCTTCTTTAATGCCTCTATCTCAGATGTATACTTTTCAGACAGGTCCATCTTTAGACTGAACACATCCTCCTTGTACTGTAGGCTGAGGGCTGCACGTAGGTTTTCTAGCTCCTGCCTGTGCTTCTCTTCTACGTGAAGTCGTGAATAAGCAAGTTCTTCCTGTATATTAGGAAAAAAAACAACTTTACGAGTGCAAAAGTAAAGCACAACCATCCAGGTCAAGAGTAGGAATACAGACTAACCTTGTGTTCCTCTAGCTGGTCTGTCAAATGCTGCAGAAACTCTAACTTTTCACTTTCAAAAGACTCTTCTAAAGTCAAAGTAGAACAGTTCAGGGGAGTCATTTCCACCTTCTCGTCGTCATTCATTTCTCTAAGACGCTGATGCAGTATCTCCAGCTCTTCTCTGTAGGTCTCCTCTGCAGAGCTGGACTTCTGCTCAAAGTAAATCCGAAGTTCTTCCATCTCCTTTTCATGTTCAGCTTTCAACGATAGACGTTCCTGCTCAAAGTTTTTCCTCATCCTCTCAATTTCTTCCAACTGTGTAGAACGGGCAATGAGCTGTTGCTTTAACTCTAAAACCATAAAATACAGATATATATTTTAATATACAGTACATGTTGGAAGGAAGAAACTGAAGGCGATGAAAGCCGGGAGTGTGATAGGTACCATTAAGTTCTTGACGACTTGCTCTGGACCTGTTAACCTGAGACCATAGAAGTTGGATTTCTTCACTGGAGTTAATTTTAACCTCACTATAATTAATCTGCAATGTGTTTGTCTGTTGAAAGAAACTGACATATTAGAAAAAGAAACAAAAACATCTACAACGTGGAAGACTAGAATACCTTGACTTTAATACCGGATAATGAACATAGTCATCCAGAATTTCATTCTCCTGCTGTTGATAGACTTGTTCATTGTCAGCTTCAGGTACAAAGGCTATTATAAAAAGAAAGAAAAATAAAAGTGTTTTTTTTTTTTTTAACTGGAGAAACCCACATCTATAAAAGAGTAATATTCAACGCAATTAGCACTACACGGATCATTATTTCTGTATCACTAAACCCTCCACCTTAGGCTATGATCAGATGGGTCACTAAACTTATTGGTTCAGTCGCAGCCGCATTTTGCGTAAGTAGCGGTACCCATCTGCATAGCAGACGGGTGCAGGAGCTCACAGCCATTTACATGCACTCGTTTGGTCCATAAATCAGACCAGAAGAGCACATGCTGCAATTTTATTTTTTTTCACATGGAATTGAGGTCCTTATGAAAAATAGCCCATATGAGCTAGCAGATAAGCCAACACTGGGACTGTGTGGTTTCCATACGGGATAAAGGAGTTCTTCTGAACTCACTCTCACACAGTCAAATCATTTGCCATTGCTAAGTTTATAAGGCTGTGTGCTGTCAGTGTGGAACACCACACATACACACCCCAATGTTAACCAATGATGGTTTCAGATGGAAAAATGTTCATGTTAACTAACAGTCTGAGGTGGGCGATAGGGATGGAACAAATCCACATCAAAAGGGGGTGTCTGACTGGAGACAATTTTTTTTTTTTTTTTTTTGCTTAAGTGCATGTAATTAGAACATTAATTTTTGAAATGGCCTTTCACTGACAATTTAGCAGCGTTTGCCTTCTATCGCCTATGTGTTGCACTGTTCATTCTTGGAAGCAATGACCAGCAGAGATCACAATCCGTGCATGCGCCGTCTCCGATGGCCATGTTCCTGAAGCCCACCACCGGGAGAGCAATGCTTAGAGCGGGGACTCCGCTCCTGCCTGCATCGCTGACATTTTCATGAAGCCCACCAAAAGGACAACCCAGGGCCTGCAGCATCGCCCCACTCCTGCCACGGCAACCCTGCCTCCTGTGACCCAGCTCCACCACCCACCTCCATAAAGCTAAATTTCGACTCTAAGAAGGAACCTCATTTGACACAAAAAAAAAAAATCCCATTTTCCTCCTCAAAATTTGAGGTGCGTCTTATAGTCCGCAAAAAGCGGTAGATGCCACATTTCACTATTCCATTTAATGGAGATTTCATGTATATCACCTATACTGAACCAATATTTATTACCCATCCAGAGTTAATAGCTGAGACACTCTTATATAGTAACGGCCCTGGATTCTGTGTCACATCACGAGGCTATGAGTATATCGTGTGTAAGAAATGCTAAGTGCAGCGATCAGAGCTCTGGTCGCATCTAATGTTTTACCCTTATGTTGCTGGTGACTGGACTCGCTCAGTTGTTCATGAAGCTCTTGACTAGCCTCCATCTGCTTCACTTGTTGATCCTGTAGCTCTTGTACATTGTGTTCCTCTATCAGCTCGGAGAGGTCTTCTTCAGGATTCATATTTCTTGCGTGGTGTAATTGTTTGCTATGCTGTTGGCATTGCTCCAATACAATATTTTCCTTTGCATGAATTTCCTCGATCAGACAAATACCATTTTTAAGCAGTTCTTGGTGTGTACATGACTCTTGGGGAGCAGTTTGCGGCAGAGGTTGGTTACTTTGCATCTGCTGGAAATACTGGTTAGCTTGTTCCTTCCAATCTGGATTCTCTTGCATATAAAGATCGTTCATTTTCTGGATTTCGATAAGATGCTGCTGTTGTAACTCCAGTAGTTGCTTTGCGCATTCTTCTTGTATTTGTTCTAATTGCTTGGAATGTTCTTCTTGTTTCTGTAAGGAGTTCTGCAATAGCTTCTCTCCGATACGTTTCAGCTCTTGTGAATGCTGATTGACCAGGAGATCCAATTCCTGAGAATGTTGGTCTCGCTGCTTCTCCAACTCCTCCTTTTCCATGATATGACGTTCTTGTATTTCTTCAATTTCCTTATCAAGTTTCTCTTGTAGTTGCTTTATGGCTTTTGAATGTTCATCCTGAAGTTGTACAGTTTCTTTATTCAATCTTTTCAGAATTTCTGACTGCTGTTCAGTCTGCATCTCCCACTCATTTTTCTCCTGGAGATAAGTATTCTCCAGATTTTCACATTGCATTTGAAGCTGCAACATTTTCTTTGCATTCTCTTCTTGCTGCCTTCCCCACTCTTGTTTTTCCAGGGCAAGAAGATCCTGAAGTCCCTTTATTTCCTTTGACTGACCATCCTGTAAGTGCAGTATCTCATCGGAGTGTTTCTGCTGAAGCTGAGCCGTCTGATGTGAATGTAGCTCGGTCACCTGTGACAGCTCCTTCTTTAGTTGTTCCAATTCCTGGAAAGGTTTGTTTTCTTGACTTTCCCACTCTTGTTTTTCAATACAACGATCATGATCTAGGATTTCTAAATCTTTATGATCTCGTAGTTTCGATTCTTCCATTGCATGTCCCTCGGAAAGAGACTCAATTTGTCTTGAAAGTTCTTCATTTTGCTGTAAAAGTTCTTTCTGCAACTGTTCAATCTTTTCCAAATGTTTAGAGTTTGTTTCTATCAATTCTGTCCTCTCTTTATTATTTTGTTCTTCCAGATTTAACATCTCCTTTCTACACAGGTCATTTGCCTCCAAAGAAACTTTGAGCTGTTGGGCAAGTCCATCATGGTTTATTTCCCACTGTTTCCTTTCCTCTAGATGCAAATTTTGCATTTCTTCTCTCTCCAGAATATGTAGTTCCTGTAAGTTTGACAACTTAACTAAACTTTCCTCTTCCATTAATCTAAGTTCCTCTGACTTTCTCTCAAATTCCAGTTTCTGCTCCTGACATATCTTCTGCACAGACTCGAGCTCTTTTTTGTATCTTCCTTCCAAGTCTAAACTTTTTGTTGCGTGATTTTCCTTTAGAAGCTCAATCTCTTTCAAGTGTTCCTGCTGCTGTTGTGAGATTTCCTTTGAAAGCTGCTCTCGTAAACTCTCCAGAGCCCGTCTATGCTCTTCACGCAAATGCTCTACTTCAAACTGATTCTTGCTCTGAAGGATCGCTAGGTCTTGTGCCCACTTGTTATTCAGCTGATCACGAAGCTGGACCAAGGCATTCTCCTTCTCTTTTAGAAGGTTCGACTGACTTAGTTCAAGGTGTGTAGTGTGCAGGTTGTTCAGACTTAGACGCATTGCCTCCATTTCTATATTATGTGCAGACTGCAAAGAGAGAATACTGCGTAAATTAAAAAAAATAAATAAATAAAAACAAGCACCATTACCATAGGTTAAGGGATCAAGCGAAGATGATGTGCCCCTAGAACATAAACCTCAATTGACACAAATGAAGTATGCATCCTCTGCTAAAAATTTTTAGTGATCATTTATCCAGGGCACGACCCCGATGGTACTTCATTTTAATGACAAAAATAAGACTCATCAACTTGAAGATTATGACCAGGGTCACAGAGGAAAACCAGCTTAGTACAAGAATAGCTTAAAATGGACAGTGCTCGGACTGAAAATACGTTCGTGTGAGCTTGGCCTAAAATGGCTAAATCACCGCTAGTCACTTGGGAAGCACATGATCTTTACTTGATCAGGGTTAAAAAGTTATATTTCAATGCAACTATATGAAAAAGAAAAAAAAAAAAAACAATATATAACAAAACATCCTATATACCGTCTAGCACGAGCATACCTGGGTCTGTTCCATCTCTGTACTATGTGCCTTCTCTAGCTGTTGCACATGTTCCTCCAGTTTCTGCTTCTCCGCTTTCAGGTCAGAACACACCTTTTGCAGATCTCCTTCATGACCGGATTGTAGAAGGGTAATTTGGCTTTCATGCGCCTGCAGAGGACAAGGTTATTGAAGCTTAAGTTTAGCAAAGAGAAATCTGAGAGTACTATTTGGCAGCAAATACCTGATTTAGTGAGGCAATCTGCTCCTTCCAGCTCTCTCCAGAAACATCCATCCTTTTTTCAAACTCTGCATTCAGATGATTAACCTGAAGAGCGTTGAGATGCAAAGCTTCAGTATTTACAAAAGCAAGAAAAATTTGCATCATATCCAGGAACAGCATAGGTCTGTCCTGTGTCGGCAGTTCATGCCCATTCGAGTACTGACCAGCAACATCAGACACAACCCATGGATAGTCTACTGTTAAAGTGGTTGTCCGCTACTGGACAACCCCTTCTTAAAGGGAATCTGTCACCAAGTTTTTACTACTTCATCCGAGAGCAGAATGATGTAGGGTCCGACACCCTGATTCCAGTGATGTGTTGCTTACTGGGCTGCTTGCTCCAGTTTAGATAAAATCCATGATAGACCTACTGCAGAACTAGCAGTTCTCTGAATGCTGAGCCCTGTATAACCCCTCCACACCACTGATTGGCAGCTTTCTGCCTATACGCAGCATACACAGAAAGCTACCCATCAGTGGTGGGGGCGGGGTTATACAAAGCTCATGAGTATGGAGGACTACACGGCAGCAGGTTTACTAGTCCTCTAGTGATAAAATCACTGTTTTATCAGCAGAAAGTTATCAAAATGAAAACAGGCAGCCCAGTAAGTGACATTGCTGGAATCAGGGTCTCTGTCCCTAAATCATGCTGAGCTCCGATTAGGTAAGACATCGCTTAAAGAGATTGTACACTACTTTCACATTGATGGCCTATCCTTAGAACAGGTCATCAATGTCTGATTGGCTGGAGTTCGACACCTGGCACCCCCACCGATCAGCTGTTATCAATGCCGGCCGGCAGTACTTCCTTGCGAAGGTTTACACGCCCCCATCCTGCCCCCTTTTAGAGCTGGAAGAAAATGGTGTGAGACAAATAGTCGCAAGATGTTAGCGCAGCCTCAAGATGCAACAAAATGTTTAAGCTTTTCCCTCCAGAATCCTGGTGCAAAAAAAGCTTTAGTGAATGGAGCCTTATGTCTGTGGTTTCAAAGTCCATGACTGGAGTACATTTGTGTCTCCGGCACCCAACAGTTGGAAGAATTTGACACATCCAGCAGACTCAGCATCAAGATTGGTGAACGCCAGCCTTGATGACTTGACCACTAAGTTATTTCTACATTTTAGAAACCATCAGAGCACATTGTAACATTATTCCACCAACCTCTTCTTGCAGCTTGCTTTCTAGCTGCTCCTTCTCTTGCCTTAGTACGCTCACTTCTTCACGCAGGTTCTCCTCCCTCTGATAGAACTCGGTTTCCTTTGCTCTTATTGCGTCTTCTAGTAGCTGTTGCTCTACACCTTTGGAGTTGAGTTTATTATCAAATTCTTGACGTTCAGACTCCCGGGCCATTTCTAAATTATGCAAATTCTGGTCAAGATTTTGATTGCCGACCTCTAAATTTTTACACAACTCAACAGTGTTTTCCAACTCTTTTTCTACTACAGACAGCCTATTTTCCAATGTAGTTTTCTCTTCTATAAGGAGTGATAAAAATTCCTCCTTCAGAGATTTTTGCTCCTGGACCTCTCTCAGGAGTTGTTCTTGATCATTTATCCGTTTTCTTAGATCATCACGCTCACTCTTTATTTCTTCTACCATTCTCAGCTGTTCTTCAGAGAACTCTTTCTTAATTACTTTCTCCATTTCTAGTTTAGTAGCCGCAAGCTCGGCCGTCACATCTCTCCAATTCTGTAAAGCTTCCGTCAGAGCCTCAGAGCTCTTCTGTAACTGTTCTTCTTTGTCCTGAAGACTTTCCATTAAGGCTGAGCATTTCTGACTCAAATCTTCTATCAGCACAGGGCTATGCTCAGCATTTTCACTAGGCTTAGTATTGCTGGAAAGATAGACAGCGAAGGACTCTGGGTCTAGAAGAGTCCCCAAGGTAGCACCACCTGCTAGGACACCAGTAATGGGCATTGGAGAAGAAAGTAAATTAATATTTCCTCCCATGGTAGAGTTCAAACTTTGTTCCAGTATAAAGTCACTATCAAGCTCAAACTTACTGTGTCCACTCAAGTCTTCTTGGCTATTGTTCAAGTCAAACATCTGATTTGGGATCAAGTATTTGTCCAGTGAAGTCAACGCTGGTGCAACCTCATCTTCTGCTTTGTCAAGCTCGACTGCTTTTGAATTCTCAAGCTCTTTTCTGGCTTTAACCCTGCTCAGGTTTTTCTTAAGGTCTTCTAACTCATGTCTAAAATGATCAACTCTAGTATCTTTATCTGTTATCTTTAGATCAGACATATCTTGAGAATAGTCTTCAGAGTCCTGAAGTTTCCAGGTATTGGACGACTGTTGGTCTAGGTTAGTGTTATCTTCTTCAAGGCTCTGTAGCTTCAGTTCATACATCTGTAGGCCTCGCTCATGCTGCAGCTTTATGGCTTCACTGTCTTCAGCTTCTAATCTCAAATTATTTTTAAGATCACGGAGCTCTTGGTTCAGACGGTCTTTCTCATACTTCTCTTGATCTACGATCTCCTCTGCTTCTTGCAATTTCAGAGTAAGATCTGCAACCATGTCACTGTGCTTTTGTTCCCAGGAAGATCTTTCCATTTCGAAAGTCAGCATTTGTTCTTTAATCTTTGTGCATAAACTTTCCCGAAGAGTTTCTGAATCTGCAAGTCTTTCTTTTAACTCTACAACAAGAGTTGCTAGAGTGGCTGTGTCCATTTCATTGGCTTTATGTGTGGAATCTCCACCACCTTCAAGGTCACTTCCAATACTGGTCAATAATAACTCAGTTTGAATGGAAATCTCATGTTTAGGCTGCATGATTTCTTGATTTCTACTAAAAAGTTCTTGTTGCAAGAGGGACACAGAGTTTTCAGACTTTTCCAGCTTTTCTTGTAAGAACTCAAGTCTTGACTGTTGCTCCTGCATCAAATGTTCAAGTTTTTCCACTTGATTATCGTTCGCTCTAGTTTTCTGTAGGAAAAGAAAATGGTTATCAAATGACTAGTGAAGGAATGGGATATTATGGTACAGTGGCGGTTTTTGCCTGACCAAAGAAGAACTTTTACCTTCCGAGAGGCTTCCAACTCCCTTTCCAGTTCTTGTGCCCGTCGGTCTAATTGACTCATGCGCTCTGCCTGGTTCATGAAGCTACTCTGGAGTAGAGACAACTCTAGCTCAGCTTCATATAGCTCAGTTTTTCCTGGACTTTTACTTTTTAAAACTTTACTTGCCTTAAAAGAAAAAAAGAATATATATCATATGACAACATATATAACATGATTAATGCTTGCTAATATGTAAAGCATCACCAAAGTTCAGGCCAACTAGAGAATTTTTTTTCTTGAAGGTTCTAGGGAAATTTTCAGCAGTTTGTAGAATAATCTGCAGATATGGGGTCAATCTGCATGTTAATAGCGTTATTAACATTCTCGGCACCCGTACTTAGTTTAATGCTGCTGGGAGAAAATTAAGTTCATTTCCCAGGCAGCATTCTGGTTTCAGACACAGGGCTGACGCCGATACTGGTTCAGTCACTCAGGTATGGAACACATGCAGATTAACAACGTTTTTTTTTCTGGTGACAGGTTCCCTTTACCATTTGCTTTTTAAAGTGCTGTGGCTCACATCTAGAAGAGCATAGTGATGGGCACTTCCTTATTTCCAGTTTGATGAGTGCTTTTTAAGAAGTCAGAGCGACAAGTCTGTGCACCTCCACTCTTTAATAGCTGAGCAGCCATGCTTGATCAAATTACTTAACGTACCACTCACAAATTTTCACCACCAACGCATTATGGAAGATGCTTGTGGAGGGCAAAGCTGCAGACACTAGACATTCACAACTCCTGTAGTTCTTTGGAAACAGACATGTAGAAGACCTGTAGTTGTTGCAATACTCACATTCTGCAGCTGACTTTGAATCGCTTGGATCCTACTGGACAGGCTTAGAGCCTCGTCTTCTACCTCCTCCCCACCCAGAGCTTTTTGCAAGTTACTGGATACCTCGGTTATGCCATCATCAAAATCACTGACAGTCGTCTGCTTTGTCTATGAAAGAAAACAACTATAGTAAGGGTGACAAACTGCTAATCCTGAGCAAAAAGAAACTGAATAGTCAAGAGATCAAAGCAATTTAAGGAGTTTTCCACTTTCAGTAAACCATTTTAACCAGGTACTGCTAAGTGTAAGCAAAAAAAACAAAAAACCTCCACCTACTTTACTTACCCTCTCCTGGTTCTGCACGGTTTCTCAGTCGCTGCCCCAAGACGCAGGAACTGAGCTCGTTCTGTACCTTGTAGATGCCGGCAGTGTTATACAGCCGACATCTGCCTACAACACCAGCGATTGGAGACACCAATCTGCGACAGTATTTAAATTGGCAGGTCACAGAATAGCTCACATGGCCCCCACTACCCTCCTTGCAATGTGCTGATAGGATGTCATGGCAGCCAGTGGTCTGTTAAACGCCCCAAATGCTGCCATTGTGGTCCTGTGGATAGGCTTCATAGGAGAATGCCATTTTTGCTACATAATGCAATATTATAGAACAAGTAATCAAAAGACAAAAAAAAGTAGTTACTTACCGGTAACGGGATTTCTCAGAGCCCATGACGGCACCACGGAGAGAGGGGATCCGCCCTTCAAGGACAGGAAACCTACAGATAAAAGGGCGGTGCCTCTCTCCCGCATCAGTTGGTTTACAGAGCACCGAGAGGACCACCAGGTTAGTAACACAAAATTTTTCAATCTAAGACTTCGTCAGACACACCACGTGGCTACAACAAGTAACTAATAAGTGTGCACACCCACACGTGAAGGGAGGGAATGTACGGGTGCCGTCATGGGCTCTGAGAAATCCAGTTACCGGTAAGTAACTACGTTTTTCTCCTTCCCCCCCCATGACGGCACCACGGAGAGAATAACAGAGAAGTGACTCATTGGGGGGGGGGGGGGGGGACCACAGCTTCCAGAACCCTTCTCCCGAAAGTAAGGTCCGAAGAAGAGGTTAAGTCTAGCCGGTAGTGATTAAAGAAGGTAGAGGGGGAAGACCATGTTGCCGCTCTACATATCTGCTCTATCGTAGCCCCGGCCTTCTCCGCCCAGGAGGCTGCCACCGCTCTTGTGGAGTGGGCCTTCAGTTTCTCCGGGGCAGCTTCCCCACGTGAGGAGTACGACAGTGTGATGGCCTCCATTATCCATCTGGCCAGCGTGCCCTTAGAAGCCTTCTTCCCCTTACGAGGGCCCTGAAAGCAAACAAAGAGAGAACTATCCTGCCTACACTCTTGTGTCGCCTCTAGATATTGGATTAGGCACCTTCTGACGTCTAGTGTATGCAAGACTTTCTCTTTCGTGTTCCTAGGGTTGGGGCAGAAAGAAGGGAGGGTGATTTCCTGGGACCTTTGAAATCTTGACGCCACTTTTGGTAGATAGGCCGGGTCGGTTTTCAGAGTAACCCTATCCTCCAAGATTTGTGTGAAGGGGGGGGCCTGCCGATAGGGCCTGAATGTCACTAACCCTACGTGCTGATATGAGAGCTACCAAGAGTGCTGTTTTTAGGGACAGGATTTTTAGGGATGCTTCCGACAGAGGTTCAAAAGGTGCCTCCGTTAAAGCTGAAAGGACTAAGTTCAAATCCCAGGGTGTAGTATTTCGGGATGGGATGGGTCGGGATCTAGCTGATGCTTTAATAAACCTAGATACCCATCTATTCCTAGCTAGGTCAGAGTTATAGAGCGTTCCCAGGTCCCAGGACCGCAACTGAACTTTTAAAGGTACTTGTGGCCAGGCCCTGCTCCAACCCCTCTAAAAATTCCAGGATAGCCATCAATGGAAATCTCTCTCTCCCCCCCCTAACCTGGAACCTGAGACTGAAAGGAATTTCTTCCAGGTTTTCCCGTATAGTTTGGTGGTCACAGGTTTTCTACTTTGAAGTAGCGTGGTGATCAGATTTGGGGAGAAACCCTTGTCCTTCAGAAGAGCCCTCTCAAATTCCAGGCTGTCAAGTGTAAGCTTGAAGCCTGAGGATGGAGAACTGGACCCTGAGAAAGGTCTGGAAGTTCCGGAAGAACCCAGGGGTCGGAGATTGAGAACCTCCTCAGCCATGAAGACCATGCCCTCTTTGGCCAAAAGGGGGCTATCAAAATTACCCTCGCCTTCTCTTCCCTGATTTTCCTTAGAACAGCAGGAATCAAAGCTGTCGGAGGAAAAGTGTAAGCTAGAGGGTAATTCCACGGGATCATGAAGGCGTCCACGGCTACGGGGTTCCCTTTGGGGTCTAGGGAGCAAAATGAGTGCGTTTTCTTGTTTCGATTGTTGGCAAACAGATCTATGGAGGGACGACCCCACATTTGTACAATCTGCCCAAACACTGATTGACTTAACTCCCATTTGCCCTGCTTTAGTTGTGTCCGACTCAGAAAGTCTGCGGTGCGGTTTTCTATCCCTCTTATGTGTAGGGCTGATAGGGATTGTAAGTTCCTCTCGGCTAAGCGAAAGATTACCTCTGTCGCCTGCATTAGGGAATGGGACCGTGTACCCCCCTGGTGGTTCAGGTACGCCACTACTACCCGGTTGTCTGAAAAGACCCTCACGTGGTGCCCTTGTAATGTGTGCATGAACTCCTGGAGTGCCAGCTCTACTGCTAGGAGCTCCTTCATGTTCGAGGAAACTAGTTTTAGGCATTCTGCCCAGACCCCCTGAGCTACCAGGTTGTTGAGGTGAGCCCCCCAGCCCAAGGGACTTGCATATGTGGTCAGGATTTGTGGTGTCGGGATCGTTCAAGGAATCCCCTGGGCTAGATTGTTTATGTTCCCCCACCACTCTAGGGAAAGTGTGGTTTCTGCAGATAGCGTTAACAGCCCTTCTAAACGCCCTTTTAGGGCTTTTTCTGCCTCTAGGATTTCCCACTGAAGGGACCTGGTATGTATTTGCGCCCACTGGATGGCCGGAAAGCATGCTGTCAGGGAGCCTAGAAGGAACATGGCTTTCCGAAGGGACATAGACGGGTGGGACTTTGCCCGTGAAATCTGGCCTATGATTTTGTGAATTTTCCCTAAGGGGAGACGACACTCCTGCCTTTTTGAATCTAGCACGATGCCTAGGTATTCCTGTATCTGGCATGGTTCTGTTTTGGACTTTTTTAGATTCAAAAGCCATCCTAAGAAAGTCAAGGAATCCATGACCTTTTCCAGATGGGATTTGCAGTCTAGGAAGGAGCAGCCTATTACCAGGAAGTCATCTAGGTATGGGACGACAAGAGTGTTTTGTTCCCTTAGATGAGCCATCACTTCTGCAACAACTTTGGTGAAAACCCTTGGGGCTACGGCGATGCCGAATGGGAGGGGCGTATATTGATAGTGTTTGACCACTCCTCCCATAGGAACTGCTACTCTGTGGAACATCTGGTAGTCTTTGTGTATCGGGACATGATAATAAGTGTCTTTTAGATCCAGGACGGCCATGAAACAACCGGGAAACAGCATTTTTACTGAATATTTTATGGTTTCCATTTTGAAGGCCTCCACCTTCAAAAGTTTGTTCAGCTTTTTTAGATTCACAATTGTCCTGTACGTCCCATCTGTTTTTTTCCTCAGAAATAATGGAGAATAGAAGTCCATGCCTTTCTCCTCCCCCGACACTTCCTGAAGGACAGTTTTTCTCTACCAGTCCCCGTATTTCCTGCTCCAAGGCCAGTTGCTCCTCGTTTGAAGACCTTTCGGGGGTTATAACAAAGTTTTGCTGAGGGATTTTGAGGAATTTGAGTTTCATGCCTGATTGTATTAGGCTCAGAACCCATGAGCTGTTGGATATTAGCTCCCAGGCCGGGAGAAAGCTTGATAGCCTTCCCCCCACCTGGGGAAAATCTTCATTGGGGGGTGGGGGGGGGGGGGCTTTCTGTTATCATTAGAGGGTTTGTTAAATAGGAACCCTTTGGTCTTCCTTCTCCTGTCTTCCCACCTATCCTGCTCTTCAGGGGGTTTCCTACGGATAAACCTTCTACTCCAAAAGAGTTTCCTGTAAGCAGTGTTAGATAGGATAGGGAACCGCTTCTTATTGTCCCCTGCCTTATCCAAGATGTCATCAAGGGCGGCCCCAAATAGAAACTCGCCCTCACAGGGGATGGAGCACAATCTAGATTTGGTCTGTAGATCCCCAGGCCAACATTTGAGCCAGAGGGCTCGTCTAGCCGCGTTAGCAAGCCCTGCCGCTCTAGCACCTAACCTGACGGAGTCCGCCGAGGCGTCAGCAAGGGAGGCCGCTGCCCCTTTCATTACCGGGATAGCTTCAAGGATTGTGCCTCTAGATATTTTATGCCTCAGTTGAGATTCGAGCTGATCCAGCCAGACCATTAAAGACCTGGCCGTACATGTGGCAGCTACTGCAGGTTTTAACCTCCCCCCAGCGGCTTCCCAGGAACCCTTTAGGAAGGTGTCTGCCTTTTATCTATGGGGTCTTTTAAGACACCCATGTCCTCAAATGGAAGGGAGTATTTCTTTGAGGCTTTGGCTATAGAAACTTCCAGTTTTGGTGCCTTTTCCCAAAAGGAACATGCAGGGTCTTCAAACGGGTATTTTCGTTTAGGGGAAAGGAAGCCCTTCCTCTCCGGTCTTTTCCACTCTTTCTTAATCAGAGAGTGAACATGTTCGTTGAGTGGAAAAGAACTCCACTTTTTTTGCTCTAGACCGCTGAACATTACGTCTTGGATGGATTTTTTGGGCCGGGGATCAGCTAATCCCATAGTAGACCTGACTGCTTTGATGAGGCTGTTTCCTCAATAGGGAAACAGCTCCGTCCTCCTTTATCTGTAGACGAGGAAGAGAAGGAGGAAGAAATGGAAGTGTCCGAATCTCTGCCATCCTCAGAACTGCTAGATTTGGACTCGGGTAATATGTTTTTAGTTTTCCTTAACCTTTTGCCCCCCTGAAAAGATTTAAAGGTGTTTTCAACCTGTGATTTAATTAGGTTTCTAAGCTCAGAGGCAAATCTCAGGGTTCCCTCGCATATAGTCTGCTCAATGCAGGAGCTGCAGCGTCTCTTATCCCAAGTAGTGGGCAAGGCTTCAGTGCATAGTGCACAAGTCCTATTTTTTGTTTTCCCTGTACTCTTTTTTCCCCTATCGGAGACAAAAAGAGAGAGAGCAAGGGCCCCTAGTTACAAAGTGGACTTTCACAAAGCTCACTTACCAACCAGACGAAAGAGCGGGTACCGGTTCAGGAGTTGGAGCCATCTTTGTAGACGGAGTCCTCCTGGAAGATGCTGAAGTGGAATCCTTGCTGCGCTCCGACGACCTGCCGGAGCGCCCGCTTCCACTGTTACGGTCCTGGTGCCCCGTTCCTTCCGGCTTCTTTTTTCGTTGGGTTGGCAGTGGTGGTGGCAACTGCAGCTCTTGCTCCTCAGGCAGCTCTCGGTCACTCATTATTATTTTTTATTATCACCTCCGCAACCAGGGGGGTCCAGCACCGATCCTCGGCGGGCCCTGTCTTCTTCGTCTGGACCCCCCTCCGCACACCCTAAAGGCCCACTGACCCTAGCGGTGGCGCATCAGGACACCGCACCAGCCGAGGCAGGGGGACTCCCGCTGCCTGGATCGGACTGGCAGGGCCTGGCATCCCACGACGTCCATCTTCTGGCACCCCGCAGGTATGCCTCCTCCGGACTGTAGGATCCCGTCAAGGACAGGAAACTAACTGATGCGGGAGAGAGGCATCGCCCTTTTATCTGTAGGTTTCCTGTCCTTGAAGGGCGGATCCCCTCTCTTCGTGGTGCCGTCATGGGGGAAGGAGAAAAATACAATTTTAAAGCACACTAACAGCTACATTTATTTTAAAAAAAAAATTTGTTTGTTTTTCGCTCTTTTTTGGCCAGGTGATTTTGTACAGCATAATGAATGCTGGACAACAAAACAAAAAGGTGGAACAACAATTTTTTTTTCTGCAATACTTTTCCAATATGGTAAAATTAATTGTGTAATTCAAACCTAGAACTCACCTCACAAGAAAAAAAAAAAAAAAAAAAACCTCATGGTCGATGTTGATGTTTTTCAGCACCCAAAGTAAAATTGCTATCATAAAAAGCATTTGTATAGAGCCAGCAAGCATCAGAGCTGAACCTCACCGATCTCCATTACCTGAATCTATCCCACTTATAAAAGGAGCCGTTCAAGTAATAAAAAGTTGGCAGTTCTCAACTAAACAGGCTCCTACTTGTTATTCTACTGTGTAACTGTAGAAAGCCTACAAAAAAAAAAAAAAGTCATCGCAACTTTTTTTAACAAACAAAAAACACACACACACACACACACACACACACACACTTTAAAATTACTGCAAAAGAAAAGATAAGACACAAAAAAAAAAAAAACAGTACCTTATGTAGATCAGTTGACAAATTATCTTTCAATGGTGTTTGTAGGTCTGAGAGACCCTCTGCACAGCCAATGGCATCAGGATTTAGTCCGAGTTTGGCTTCAAAGTCTGTCATCTTCTCCTGCCAGTCAGGCACATCCAATAAACTGGTTATGCCCTGTTAAAAGGAATATTTAATAGAATAACTTTCATTTATGTATAATTACCCCCCAGGTGTTGAAACCATTTTTTAAATATTCCTCATTTCCCCAGTTTGCTTCCTATTGTCCCAAACATTATGCTGCAGTGATGATTAAATGCCCAGCTCATGCTCCATTAGAAGCTACTTTCAACTGCTGCTCAGCAAAATCCACACAGTACAGAGTACAACTTTCTCTGCCAGAGCCTCTACTCAGACGGATAACTGAGGATCTTAGCTGAGCAACAGTTGAAAGCAGCTTCTAAAGGAGCATGAACTGGGCATTGAAACAGCACTGCAGTGAAATATATGGGAGAAAAGGAAGCAAAATAAATCTCTATACACGTCTTTTAAGGAGTTTTAGGAATAGAAAATGGAATTCACTCCCAAAACAAATCTGATGCAAACAGGGGTCCATGTGGTTTCAGTTGTGTGTGTTTTTTTTTTTATTAGAATGGAATGAAAAGCAGAGTTGCAGAACTTTTTCTTCCATCCTAAAAACACACATAATTGAGCAGAGATCATCCACAAAAGCTACATTAGCTATTCAACTGAACAGAAGTAACTAATTCTCTAAGCCACTGTATGTGGTAAGTCCATCTTCCAAAGCCCTCAAGAGATCAGAAGACAGAAAAGGGGGAAAAAAAAAAAAAAGAAGTTCACCCCAATTTGGTTAATAGCAGCTATTGCTACAGACAAGCCACTGGGGCCCTTCATTACACAAGTCACCAAGGGTCCTACAATTCAGATACCACGGGTCAAACAATGATAGCGTTTCGAGCTTTCACATTGCGTTCTGGCACCCGTTCGTTGGTCCAGTCGGGTCTTCCATTCAAACACGCTGCAAAGCGGCCGAATGCGCCAACGGCGACATAGACTATAATGGTGCTGGCAGAGCGAACATGCTCTCTGACATGCATAATTTTTGGCCGTATACACCAACTAGACGCGGCCGGACACTCAGACATAGTAGACAGTTATTGTGGTTAGAATCAAGATTGCTTCTTCCTCGACTGTTATGATCATCCTAAAGTAAAACTTTACTATCTCAATGACAGAGCTGTCATACACACATCTACAATCATTGTGCCTGGCAGACAGGATTTTTTAGCACATCAGACCAACTGGCCTTTAACGCACAATAATTTTGGTCCGATTGTCAATTTCTGCCCAAAGGCACACTTAGGCTGGGCTTACACATTAGATGGCTGTCGGCTGAACGTTGCTCTGACCGATCGTTTGGCTGACTGTCATGTCAAAGTGCACAGGAGAGCTCGCTCGACCGAGTGATCGTATTCTATATGAGAAAGCCACAGAGCGATATGTCGGCCGGCAGCTTATCTCCAGGAGAACAATGCGAATGGCAGTCCGAAATCAGATATTCACAATCAATAACCCTCCCGACCTTCAGCCGCCCAACACTCAGATAAATATTAGACTGTCGGTCAAAACTATAGATACCGGTGGGTTTGGTCAACTTTAGTCTAATGTGTATGGGGACCTTTAGTGCCATCTCAGCTACTAGTGGCTTCAGACATGAATATGGTTTTATTTGCACAGGCCACAGAAGGTCAGCATTAAGGAAATAACCAGCATAACTCCTATTCACTTATACGGAGGTTACAGAAACATAATGCAGTCAGCTTAGCTGTTTCCTGATGCCAGTGCACACAGAAAGCCCAAACTGCGCCATTCATTTACTTTGTTTCTCTTTGTAATGCAAGGTCATATTGCAGTAAACTCCAACCTGACTATGAACAGTTGCCACATTAACAATGACCGACACACTGAGGCCATGTGCAGAAGTGGCAGATTTATTGGGGATTTTGCACTACAAGACTCTGGAATGGGATTAAAAAAAAAAAAATACTCACAAGTTGCCTTTTAGGTTGTAGTCAGATTTACTCATTGTAATGCTAAGACTGAAATTAGCAGCAAGTTCACCTGTAATATGTATAGTGTTGTGGAGGCAATCACTGTGCATTAGCCATCGCTCATATCAGGCAGCACATCAGTGACCGTAAAAGGCAGTCGTCCAGACAGCACAGCTCCAGACATCCACCATGCAGAGAAATACTACAGACCACCATCCTTCACCTAAGAGGACAAAATCCACGTGGTGTAGAAAACCCACAGAAGGGGCTTCATGTAATGTGCTCTCAAGGATCGCTGGGTCCCTGTAGTTGGACTTCCACCAATCCTAGGTGATGGCATATTGCTGTGAAATTAGAATACCACCTCCATGGACTTTTTTTTACTTTAATTTGCGGCTAAAAAACATAGTTTCAGAAACAAATTTGCAGTTCGCTTTTTAATGCATCTGTGTTGCATAGTTTACGGTTGGCAGCAGAATAAGTAAGGTCTCGGTCACACGGGCATTAAACATCCATGTGCTGTCCATATGCAAAACGGGTAACATACAGACAGCAGGAGGACCAATGCAAGTCAATGAGGTAATTTACAAACTTTTAATTATTTATTTATTTTAAACATACAGAGCGATTGTCTGCATAAAATCAAAAAAACAAAGCATGCACTACATTAATCCATATTCGAAATAGAACTTGCCCATTATAAGTCATTGGGTGCACAAAAGATGGATCACGTGCGGGTTACCATCATGCATTTTTGACGGATCCATTCCAATTATTACGATAATAAAAGGTCAAGTAAGTTTTCCTATTTGCCAAATTGCTCAAGTAAATTAAAAAGGATGCCATACGGATTTTAAACATGGACACACAAATGGCATTCAGATTGATGACAATGCAGATGTGAAAGAGTCAAGGAATTTTTTTTGTGCATGAAGAATTAATAATTTTTCATACACTCGTCTGTATTTGGCCTTAAAGCATCACTCCATTCCCTGCCTATAGTATTAGGGTTTGTGCACACATTGCGTTTGCTATGTAATTTTGTCAAAAAACTTGACTGATTTCGTGATGCCAGCAGTGTGAATGAGAACCCTAAAGTCTCATGCACACGGTGCTTATTTGTGACTTATAGATTTGGAGCAGATTTAAATCTGCAGCATGTCAATTCTTTCCGCGTTTTTTGCTGCAGATTTCGCCCATACTAATAAGTGGGGAAAAATCAGCAACAAAAAAAAAAAAAGTAAAACACTAGGCACAAAAAAGCACGTATTTTAGGGTAAGTTTTATCCTGCCAATAGATGCAGAAATGGAGCAAAAATTTCTGCACCAAATACCTATACTTACCAGCCGCAGTCTTGATCTTTTATTGGCACCGCTGCGGTTGATCTTCTGCAGGTTGTGACCTGCTGGATCGCTCCAATATTTGCTGGGTGAGCCGGTAATCACTACTCAATGTATGTCTATGAGAGCAAGAACGAGGGTCTCAAAGAACTAAGTTCAGCAATGGTGACAGATACCCCTGAGCTCCAGTCAGTCAGAAGTTGTGGTCACAAGATGGTGGGCCGGAATCGGAGCGGCGCTTGGAAAAGCTGAAAAAAGTGGCTGGTAAGTATAATGGGGTCAGGGACCTTTGATTAGTGGCACCACTCCAGCGCGGAAATAAGATCTCTTATCTGTCTTTTTCTGAGCGCTTCTAAGCTGATTTATGATCAGAGATCACATCAAAGTTGAAAGTGTAGAGAAACAAAGAGCCTCTTAAAAATTTTGCACTGTCTGGATTTTTAACGTAACAATTGTAAAAATGATTTTTAGCTCCAAATACATTAATTTAAGTAGAACAAAAATAAAATTACAAAAAGCCTTACGTCTGACGTGATATCTTTAGTTTCCAGCACTGGATCAGTTTTTTCATATTCTACTTTGACTAAAGTGTCGTCCTCCTCCTTCGAAACGTCATTCGTGTGTGCAGCCTTATTCTTCCTCTTCGGCGTTTTTTTCTGCGCTTTTGAGCTTTCCCCTTTTGTTTTGCGCTGTCTGAAGTGAGCGAGCTGCAAAGGAACGTAAAAAGGAGAGGTAGAGCAAAACACAAGTTAGGAAAAGGTAACACGGCCACAAAATGGTCATCGTTTTCATATAAAAGAGTAAATGGGCGTTAAAAAATTAAACCGGGTGCACTGTCTTCAGTCTTCAGAGCAGTATCGCCCATCAGCACGCATTATTCAATGAAGTCTAGTGAAAAATCCTCAATGAGTGAACAGAAGACAAAAATCACATAAGGTAACCTAAACGCCTCACTACACTTAAGGCATAAGAAGATTGAGATGGATTAGGGATTTAGATGACCACCGGCCTCAATAATACACTAACATGGCTAGCAGAACTCAGAAAAGAGCTTGAAAATAAAGCAAGGGGTGCGAGAGAGATCATATAAAAAATAAAAAAAATATTATCTTAAAAAAAAAAAAAGCAAACAATGTATGAGATCAATGGAAAACATTTCAAGTTATAAAAAAAAAGCAGCATGAGAATAAATACATTTTAAAATATTGCCAGTGGTGTATAAGTGTTCCATGCAATTTTTATTGCTTTATAAAACAACAACACACATTTACTAGTGTGGTTGTACAGGAAATCTGATATTGCAACTTGTGGCAATTTAATTAAGACAAATATTTACATCTAGGCTATGTGCCCACGATGCAGAAATGCTCCGGATTTTTTCCTGAGCGTTTCTGCATCTCCCTGGCAGAAAAAACGCATGTGGATTGTACATGCGGATTGTACATGCGTTTTTCCTGCCAGGGACATGCGGATGTGAAGCGTTCTTCACTTGCATTTCCGCATGCGGATTATCAAGCGCTTTTCCAAGTGATTTTAGCATCACTTGGAAAGTGCTTGACAACTTGGTCACACTATATAAATCCATGCAACCGGCATGGATTTATATAGTGTGACCCCAAAGAATGTCAAAAAATAAAAAAAAAAATCTATACTTACCTTCCGATGGCCCCCGGAGTCTTGCTTCGCTCCGTCCTGGCTGCAGGCAGCTTGCGGTACACTACACTGAAGGATCTGCCGGCAAGCGAAGACAAGGAGAACGGGGGCCGTCAGAAGGTAAATATAATATTTATTTTTTATTTTATTCTTTTTTTCACAGGTTCTATGGTACCTGGGTCTGGAGGAGAGTCTCCTCTTCTCCAAACCCGGGTACCATCCGCACATTGAAACGCATATTATCCGTGTGTGCAAATGTGCTGACACGGATAATATGTGTTTCAATGCAAGTCAATGGCGGCAATTACACTGCCTGTCCGCAAAATTAATGGACATGCTGCGTATTTTTCCGCAATGATAATCCGCACACCACAATGCGGATTATCATTGGGGAACATAGCAGACCTTCTACCAAGCGTTTCTGCCGCTGCAGAAACGCTTAAACGCATCGTGGGTGCACAACCTTAGAGACTTGTGGGCCTCACTAGGCACATTTCCAAAATGTCCAAAAGAGGGAGGTGACTTTCAAGAGTCTAAAACTGATACTTTAATTATTGATTTAAAAAAGTTAAGACAACTTCCGGGAAGTTTGTGCAGGATGCACCAAATTTAAGGCTGTGTGCCATCCTGCAGTTTCACAGAGGGCTGTGAGATAATACGTTTTTTCCATTTTTCCATGCACAGAGCCTATAGTATGTAGGGAGATTCTCTGGACATGTACTTTAATGTTCCCAAGGCCCAGACAGCGCCCCCCCCCCACCTTTCCCAAAAAAAGTTTGTTCTTTCGGCCCGTCTGGTCAGTATGCGGCTGCTTACCATTTACTTCGTAGAGTTTCGTATACAGAGAGCCAGAGCACACAAAATAAAAACAAAAAAAAAGACACCATATACTATATAAGGTATACTTTGTTTTGCAATGTCTCTATGGGGAACAGATCAGAAGGAAAAAAAAGCTAAAAGCTATTAGGTGTCCAACTGATTGTCGGGTGCTGCCAAAGGAAAGACAATAAAATAATTATTTCGTAACCATATGGGCAGAAAATAAAATTTGTTGTTATTTTATTGCAAAGAATATATAAAAACAACTGGATATCAGGCGTTATCCTCCTGTAGGACGCATGTTACACCTGTACATAACTCGGTTATTAGCTTCCGGTGTCGTCTAACTCTTTGGAGCAACTGCGGATTATCACATCTGTAATATCTGTAACTAGTTACACCGAATCAATCACAAGGTTTAATTATTTGTCCTGCTGTGGACAATTTTTCTTGTGGAAAAACGAAGTAGTAGGTGGATGAAATGTGTTCATTATTTTAATCTGCGCCATGGTTCATAGAGTCTCCTAGGTTTCCATCTCGAGTACAGGAGCCGACGCTGACAAATCACATTATGACCTACAGCCCTGGATCCTACAGCCCAGGAGACACCACCGACCACGGCCGCCCTGAGAAAGATTGTCAGTTCAAGTCAGGGCCAGCAATGAGCGAACCTGGGCAAGTGCAGTGATATATAGCACAGCAGCGTATTGTACAAGGGATCCCAGGCTCATGTCTCCCGGGTGGAGCATTTCCAACTGTCCAGAAATACCTGCACCATCAGTAAAATAGGGACCTTCTTTACTCTCACCATAAAGAACAATAACGTTTATGGATTCGTGATTTTTAAGCTGGAGAAACTTCAATATTATAGCTGTAATAACCAATTTACAGTCACAGTGAACACAACTGTCTCCATATTAGTAGACATGCAGCACTTATCTTAATGATTCATTATGGCATTACAACGTGAAAGGCATAAAAAATTATGGCTGAAGGAAAAAAAAAAATTACAATTTTACATGCGCCCCCTACTTAAAACAATAGGGTTGTATCTGCAGTACCCGGACGCAGCCACTAAACAGTGGGGGGAGCTGTGTAGTTCAGCCCTACAAGTGATCGCTTCTGGCTGTCGCCAGCACCAAGCAGATTGATGTGGGTGAGAGGTGTCGCACCGCAGCCAATCTTAGGGCTCGTTCACACACACACACACACACACACACACACACACACACACACACACACACACACACACACGACCTGATACAATCATATTGACCAAAATATAATAAAGATGGAAAGAGAGGAGGAAAAGACAAAGCAAAGAGAGGCCCTATGGGTCTGTCACCCAGGGCCCCAGATAAAACTGAAGCAGGTTCTAAAGCGACTTAAAAAGACGAGAAACAACCCAACAGTGCCCTCATCCTGAGACAAGTCTAGTCCTTAGAAATCGTACGATCTGATCGCACTGTCACACAGCAGTCGGCCGATCAGTCCTCGGTGATCTCAGAGCGATGGACGGTACCGCAGATAAAACCGCAGGAGAAGAGCAGCAGCACCAGAAGTTTGAGCAAAGCGCAAAACAAAACCACCTGCGGCTCCGCCGGCTGCCCGGCCTCACAGCAGCACAGAGGAGGCCGCTCACCTTCTCCCGGCCAGCCTGCAGCTTCTTGCTCCGCTGCTCGTCCTCGGCCCTCTCCTCCATACTTTGCACTAACTGTCACTTATAAGAACCAACATGGCGCTAACCTGCCCGCCTCATCCGCCAAAAAGAATACACAGTCGTTACAAAGTTTTAGCCAATCAGCTCCGAGCTAGCGGTTATGACCACGCCTACAAAACGAACTTGTACCACTGAGATCTGATTGGAGGGGAGTTCAGGGTTCGCACCGCCCCCTCGGAGGGCGTGTCCCTAGTTACTATGGTGATTGAATTCCTGAGGAACGAGCTTATGGACGCTTCTTCCGCAACTTTCCTGTGCGGACACGCCCCCTTTACTAGACAACCAATCAGAGACGTGCGTATGGCTAACCGGGAAATATAAGTTCCGTTCAGTTGGGGTGACGAGGAGGGCAGATGCCGGTCCTTGGCGCTGACGGGCGAATACGTGTCAATTTGGGTCACGGTTCTGTTACTGGAAGATCAATGTCACAGTCGCCATAGGGAGTGATTACCGGCTGTAGCATTTGTCATGTCCATACTGGGGTTCCAGAGACTTTATAATCTTTATAGTTTGGGAGGTGAAATAACGAAAAAAATGAAATAAAAAATGTGATTCTGTTTTGTTATAACATTCCAGAAAGAGTGCAGCAATTTGAACTTTTTTTCTATTTATACATATAGATTTATTCCACTCACTTATATAGCAACATTAATTCCACAGTGCATTATATATATATATACACAGGGTGGTCCAAAAGTAGGTGGACAGAAAGTGTAATATAATGTCCCTGTGCTGAGATAATCTTATAAATGTGCCCCTGCTGTGTACTGTGTAATGGCTGTGTCTGACTGTATAGGAACATGGTCTGATCATACCACAGCTCCTGGGCAGGGGAGGAAGCAAAATAATATACAGACATTACAGCAGGGGATCACAGCTGATTCTTTTTGTGAGGTAAAGCATTTCCCTGCCTGTTTTTAAACAATGTTTTTCTTCAAAGAAAAAATCAGCTGTGATCCAGTGCTGTAATGTCTGTATACTCTCCTGCCCAGGAGATGTGGTATGATCAGACCATGTTCCTGCACGGTCAGACACAGCCATTACACAGTACACAGCAGGGGCACATTTATAGATTATCTCAGCACAGGGACATTATATTACACTTTCTGTTCACTTACTTTTGGACCACCCTGTATATACACACACACACACACACACACACACACACATGTGCATCTCACAAAATTAGAATATCATAAAAAAGTTAATTTATTTTAGTTCTTCAATACAAAAAGTGAAACTCATATTATATAGAGTCATTACACACAGAGTGATCTATTTCAAGTGTTTATTTCTGTTAATGTTGATGATTATGGCTTACAGCCAATGAAAACACAAAAGTCATTATCTCAGTAAATTAGAATACTTTATAACAACAGCTTGAAAAATGTTTTTAAAATCCGAAATGTTATCCTACTGAAATGTATGTTCAGTAAATGCACTCAATACTTGGTCGGGGCTCCTTTTGCATCAATGCGGCAATGTGGCATGGAGGCGATCAGCCTGTGGCACTGCTGAGGTGTTATGGAAGCCCAGGTTGCTTTGATAGCAGCCTTCAGCTCGTCTGCATTGTTGGGTCTGGTGTCTCTCATCTTCCTCTTGACAATACCCTATAGAGATTCTCTATGGGGTTAAGGTCAGGCGAGTTTGCTGGCCAATCAAGCACAGTGATACTGTTGTGTGTAAACCAGGTATTGGTACTTTTGGCAGTGTGGACAGGTGCCAAGTCCTGCTGGAGAATGACATTTCCATCTCCAAAAAACTTGTCAGCAGCAGGAAGTATAAAGAGCTCTAAAATTTCCTGGTAGACGGCTGCACTGACTTTGGTCTTGATAAAACACAGTGGACCTACACCAGCAGATGACATGGCTCCCCAAACCATCACTGATTGTGGAAACTGCATATGTGGCACCCCAGGGGTCTGGTTTCCACAGTAACAGCGATGTTATGTCTGTGAGCAGGTGGGAGGTCTCTTGGTCAGGGATCCTATGCATGCCACACCTCCTGCCCAGTCCTGGGAGGGGAAGAACTTCCCCTATATAAACCTAGGGCTGAGGCAGGGTTAGTGAGTAGAGAAGAAGTAGAGACAGAGAAGAGCAGCAGATATAGGAGAAGAACATCAGGAGCTCTGTGGGAGCAGTGCTATAAGGAGTCAGGGGCTGGCAGCTGCAGAGCTCGTCCTGACTGAGAAGCTATCACCGGACCCGGAGTCCGAGGCTGTGGGGACTAATCTTTACCCAGCAGCAGAAACCGCCCGGCAGGGGATTTCAGGTCCTCTGGCCAAGAAACCCGAAGGCACGGTCACACGCTTGGGACCAGCACCGCCGTCGTGGAGCGGACGCCACTAGAAGGCCCCGAGTCACCGGCCATACGGGTGAGCACCACACGGTACACTCAGGGACGTGGGCTACTTATACCCGCCTCTAGCAAGGTAGCCAGAAGAGTACAGTCAGTTTGGGAGGCCTACAACTCCGCCTGGCCAGGGGAGATCCCATCTGCTCAAGGACTGACCAGGCCCCGATCGCTAGCCAGTACTCCGGGAGGGTCTATCTTTATCACCAGTAAAGACCCTGAACTACACCGCATCGTCTCTGAGTGATTCCTGCTACCCCCATCATCCACGTCGGCTGCCCTGAGGCCATACCCCTCCCGTTGGGGGTGATACTACCACGCTGCACAATCCTACCACCGGCCTCAGCGGTCTGCCCTGCAGCGGCAGCTCCATAGCTGCATTCAACGGGTGGCGTAGTCGTCCAACATCTACCGCTAATACAACGCCACTTAGTCTGACTCCCTGGGCACGGACCGGGTCACCGCCACGAGACTACAACCCTCAACAGATCCGGCTCCGGGTAAGCTCCTGCATGCGCAACGCTGTGCGACACAGGCCCAGGGGTGCGTCAACTTTTGGCGTAGTCGGCAGGATTTCGTGCCCGCAACCACCGGGTACTGCGTGCCTGAAAAAGACTGTTCAAACTTACCAGTGGTGAAGATTCCCGCCATCCGTGGAGGTTTCCCGCCATCCGGCGCCATCTTCTACCTTCTTCCCGCCATCCGCGAAGTTTTCCCGCCATCCGGCGCCATCTTCTGCCTTCTTCCCGCCATCCGTGGAGTTTTCCCGCCGTTGGACGCCATCTTGAAGACGCCGCGCGGGAAGAAGAGGGGCGTGGACTCCGAAAGCGCGCGAGAACTGAAGCCCCGCCTCACGTCCGGACGTTGCGTAAGGTCCTGGAAGGAGCCCAGCAGACGCCGACGTCACAGGAGCGCGACGGAAGGTCCTCAACCATGACGATCCACTGCGGAGCCGCGGCCTACGGAAGAGGATCATCGCAAGGTAGGCCACGGTCCACTAGGGGGGAGGAAGATGTCGGATACGGAGGAGAGCTTCACTGCCTCAACCCCCGCCAGCGCCACCGCTGCTGCAGTCATGCCTTTCACCATGCCCTATATCCCGGGAGCGGCCTGGCTACCCCAGTACTCAGGGGAGTCACATACCCTGCATGACTTTAGAGAAAAGCTGGATAGCCTCTTCCAGGTGTATCCCCTCACAGAAGAGCAAAAAGTGAGCATCCTGGTGGCCCAATTAACCGGGGCAGTCCAAAGGGAGGTAAAGTCCTGGCCACCTGGGGGAAGGACTGTTGCAGGGATACTAACCCGGCTGAGGGACACCTTTGATACCCGCACCTCAGCCGAGATCAAGCTTAGATTCTACGGGTGCAAGCAGCGAGCACACGAGAGTATAAGGGACTATGCCCTGAACCTACAAGAGGCCCTGAGAGCCATTAAGCAGACCGACCCTGACGGCGTGGGAGACGAGGACAGGCTGTTGACTGAACAATTTATAGAGGGTTTATATTGCAATGCCCACCGAACCCAGTTGCGGGCAATGGCCTTACAGGACCCTCATCTGGGATTTGCACAGTTCAAGGACAGAGCCATCCGGGTGCTCCGAGAACCGGCACCAGGTGGCGTTGTGACCCACAGACGCCCCACTACCACTTACCACCAGGAGGCGGCACCCTTGTCGGCAGGGCCTGTGGGAGCTGATGCGCAGGCTTTGAACAATGACCCGGCTCCAGACCTGCACCATCAGGTCCAAGAGCTAGCTAAAAGCGTTGCCGCACTAACCCGAACTGTGCAGTCTTTACAGGTTTCCACTCCAGGGAAGATCCAGCTGGCATCCGGACCGGAGGACATCCCGTGGCGTCGACCAAGGAGGACCCCACCGGCCAGAGGAAGACCCAGCGACCGATACAACGAGGACGGACAACCCATCTGCCGCCGCTGCAATCAACCCGGACATATGGCAAGGTACTGTCCTTTAAACTGGCACAACCTGGGGTAGAGGGCCAAACCCCAGGAAAAAGATCATCAGGCCCATCGAACTGGCGCGACAAATATGTGGGAGGACGTCCAGTCTTGCCTGTGGTACTGGATGGCATCCCTATGAGTGCCCTACTGGACACCGGGTCACAGGTTACCACTATCCCGTACGTGCTCTTCAAGCAGTACTGGAATGACTCGGATATCACCCGCTACCCTGACGACGATTTGAGTATCATCGCCAGCAATGGTCAGCCCGTGCCACAGATTGGATTTAAAGAGGTGACCATTAAAATCGGTAGAGTTGAACTGGCGGCACAGGGACTGATCATTGTAGACATTGACAAGCACGAGAGTCACCCAAAGATAACTCTAGGAACTAATGTAATTGAAAATTGTCTTGCAGAGGTGATTTTCCTTTTACAGCAGGTTGCCAAGAACGCCAGCTCCGGCCAGCAGCGAGTGCTCCAGAAAGAGATCCGGGCACTGATGCGACGGCAACAGATAGAACTCTCCGGTGGTGAGATTGGTAGCGTAAGAATGTGTGACCCTTTCCCTATTGCCATGCCCCCAAAAAGTGAAATGATGATTTGGTGCCGGGCAGCTATTGGTCTGAGAGGTAGAGATTACCAGGCAATGGTAGAACCAGTTTACTCAGACAGTAGGCCCACCATTTTGACAGCACGGGGGGTGGTCAATGTACGCCATGGGAGGGTGCCCGTTCGCATAATAAATATCGGGAAGAGGGAAGTGTACCTGCCCCGGTATGCCACGCTAGCCAAATTGTATACCATCAATCAAAATTCCATACAGTCCGTAGAACCCTTGCCTCCATCTTCCCCGGAGGAAAGTAACTGCTCTAAGGAAACAATGGAGGACTGGTGTCAGCAACTACATTTGGGTACTGACTCCACTCCCTCACACCAGAGACAGGGAGTCTATCGGGTGGTTCAAGAGTACGAGAGAGTGTTTAGTAAACACCCGTTAGACTTCGGGCGAGTCAAGGGGGTAGAACACCACATCCCCACGGGAGACCATCTTCCCATAAAAGAGAGGTATCGACCCGTACCCCCTGCACACTACCAACACGCCAAGGGGATGCTTAGGGACATGAAGGAGGCTGGGGTGATCAGGGATAGCTGTAGCCCCTGGGCAGCTCCACTAGTCTTAGTCAAAAAGAAAGACAACACCATGAGGATGTGTGTAGATTACCGGAAAATCAACCGTATCACACACAAGGATGCGTACCCCTTACCAAGGATAGAGGAGTCTTTGGCTGCTTTAAGATCTGCTAACTTCTTCTCTACCTTGGATCTCACTAGCGGGTACTGGCAGGTTCCTGTAGCAGAGGCGGACCGGGAGAAGACCGCATTCACCACCCCGATGGGACTTAGCGAGTTTACCTGCATGCCGTTCGGACTCTGTAACGCACCGGGAACCTTCCAACGATTAATGGAGTGCTGTCTGGGCCACAGAAACTTCGAGACGGTCCTGTTGTACCTGGACGATGTCATCGTATATTCCAAGACTTATGAGGACCACCTGAAACACCTGGCGGAAGTGTTCGAAGCTCTGGCAAACTACGGCCTAAAGGTAAAACCCTCCAAGTGTCACCTCCTAAAACCAAAGGTGCAGTACCTGGGACACGTGGTGAGCGCTGACGGAGTGGCTCCCGACCCTGATAAGATCACCGCAATTAAGGAATGGCCAAGTCCCACCAGTGTAAAGGAAGTGCGGCAGTTCCTCGGGTTGGTAGGCTATTATCGCAGATTCATCCCCGGTTTCACCAAAAAGGCAGCTCCTATGCAGGACCTCCTGATAGGCCAGTCCCGGAAGGCCAAGAACCAGAAGCCGCCCTTCAAATGGGAGAAGTTAGAAGAAGAGTCCTTCCGCCAGCTGAAGATGGCCCTCACGGGGGATGAAATCCTGGCGTACCCTGATTACAGCCAGCCCTTTATCCTCTACACCGACGCAAGTAACATCGGGCTAGGAGCCGTACTGTCCCAGATCCAGCAGGGGAAGGAACGAGTAATCGCTTACGCCAGTCGAAAACTGCGACCCACCGAAAGAAACCCTGAGAATTACAGCTCATTTAAGCTAGAGTTCCTGGCAGTGGTGTGGGCAGTCACCGAACGCTTTAAGCACTACCTCGCTTCTTCCCGGTTCACCGTGTACACGGATAACAACCCGTTGACACACCTGGACACGGCAAGACTCGGTGCCCTAGAGCAGAGATGGATGGCCCGTCTGTCCAACTACGAGTTCACAATCAAATACCGGGCAGGACGCTCCAATACCAACGCGGACGCCCTGTCCAGGATGCCAAACCTACCGGACGTAGGAGAAGATCCAGAGGGACTGGAAGAAGTCGAACTCTCCGCGTTCCACCGTCATGGGACTATCCAGTATTCCCATCGGGTAAGGAGTAAGCAAGCCGCTACGTTTAACCCCTTGCCTCACTACAACTGGGAGGAAATGCAAGACAGTGACCCTGCCGTCCGACTGGTGAAGGAGATGCTGACTCGGCCAGAGGCTCGCCTTGACCCAGACGCTCCGGAGGAAGCCAAACAACTGTGGGCTGAGAAGAGTCGACTGTTCCTTTACAAGGGGAAGTTGTGCCACAGAATGGTTAACTCCCGGACGCATGAACTAATCTGGCAAGTAGTGGTGCCAAGAAGAGACGCAGCCATGGTGATGGAGGCATACCACGACGGGGCTGGACACTTCGGATGGAAGAAGCTGGAGTTCCTGCTGCGCGGGCGGTTCCACTGGGTAGGCATGAGGGGAACCATCGAGAGGTGGTGCAGAGACTGTGGCCCGTGCAACCTAAGAAGGAAGGACCGTGCCAGCCAGAAGACCCCCCTTCAGTCCATCGCCACCAAGCAGCCGTTGGAACTGGTAGCCTTGGATCATGTAAAACTGACCCCAAGCAGAAGTGGCTACGTCTACGCGTTAACCATTGTGGATCATTACTCCCGGTTCTTGGTTGTCGTCCCCGTTAAGGACTTAACAGCTCAAACAGCAGCTAGAGCCTTCCAGCAGCACTTCTGCCGTCCACACGGGTACCCGGACCAAGTGCTGACGGACCAGGGACCTGCCTTTGAAGCGGAGGTCTTCCAGGAATTCTGCAATCTGTATGGCTGCCGGAAGATAAGGACGACACCCTATCATCCGCAAACTAATGGACTTTGTGAGAAAATGAACCAGGTGGTAATGGATCTTCTGAAAACGTTGCCCCTGGAAGAACGCAGTCTGTGGCCTGAGAAGCTGCCCGATCTGGTGGACCTATACAACTACATCCCTGTAGGTTCCACCAACTGTACCCCGGCTTACCTAATGAGGGCAAGGCCTGGTAAGCTACCTGTTGACCTGGAGATGGGAGTCCTGACACCCGAGGACACTTCACCGGAAGCAGACTGGGACACAGAGAGGCAGCAGCAGTACCGGAAAGTACAGGAGAGCGTGGAGCAAAGTCTCTGTCTCGCTAGGGAAAGACAAGAGAAAACTTACAACCAGTATGCTCCCGCTGTTCCCCTGGTACCCGGAGAGCAGGTCTTGAAGAGGAAGAGACGGCTCCACAAGTTGGACGACCAGTGGGAGAAGGACCTGTACACCGTACTGCCCTCAAGCCACGATAACCCAAAGGTTTGTACCATCAGTAAAGACGGAGGGGAAACCACAGCCATTGTATCCCGGGATCACCTGAAGAAGTGTCCCGAACAGCTACGGAACCCAGAAGGAGAGCAAGAAGACCCTCGACCCGTAGAGGAAAGGGAAGATATGGTTAGTACTGTGCTCGGAGACTTCCCTCGGTCCTGGACTCAAGTCAATGGTGCAGTTGTGGTACCCGTCCTCACGTTCCTCCAACCAGCATCCCAAGTGCCTACGGAGCAACAGGTAGAGCTGGAAGAGCAGCCGGTCCAGGAGGCAGCAGACTCCACACAAGCAGAACAGGAGGATCAACGCTCTGCTCATAGTGAGCCTGCCGTACCCCTAGTGAGCCAAAGAGCCCGTAGACAGCTGCCCAGTTTACCCTTGACAGCTCCTACACCCTGTAGTTCAGGGCCAGACAGTCAGCTCCATAGGTCCACTAGGGCCACTAGAGGCCAGTTACCCGCACGTTGGAGGATTTGAAGTATTTAAATTGTTTTATTTGTGGTCACCTGTCTGTTACTTGTAAATAATTATGTGTTTCTAGTTAATTTTAGGAGTCCTTGGTGGATTTACCGGGAATCCTTGTACAATTGGTTGGAGCGTAACCTAGGAATGGACTAAAGACTGTTAAGGACTCGGGGCAGGACAGACCCCTACCTGGTTACGTCTCCCTGTTTTGGTGAAATGGACACCTTGCTTTTCTTCAAAACTGCACCCGGTTGCGGACACGCCGTAACCATCTTTATGTATTTTTCTTATTGTATTATTATTATTTATACCTTGTTATGTTTTTCTAAAAAAAAAATATGTTTAGTCCCGGAGTACTAAATTTCACTAGGGGGGGATGTGGCACCCCAGGGGTCTGGTTTCCACAGTAACAGCGATGTTATGTCTGAGAGCAGGTGGGAGGTCTCTTGGTCAGGGATCCTATGCATGCCACACCTCCTGCCCAGTCCTGGGAGGGGAAGAACTTCCCCTATATAAACCTAGGGCTGAGGCAGGGTTAGTGAGTAGAGAAGAAGTAGAGACAGAGAAGAGCAGCAGATATAGGAGAAGAACATCAGGAGCTCTGTGGGAGCAGTGCTATAAGGAGTCAGGGGCTGGCAGCTGCAGAGCTCGCCCTGACTGAGAAGCTATCACCGGACCCGGAGTCCGAGGCTGTGGGGACTAATCTTTACCCAGCAGCAGAAACCGCCCGGCAGGGGATTTCAGGTCCTCTGGCCAAGAAACCCGAAGGCACGGTCACACGCGTGGGACCAGCACCGCCGTCGTGGAGCGGACGCCACTAGAAGGCCCCGAGTCACCGGCCATACGGGTGAGCACCACACGGTACACTCAGGGACGTGGGCTACTTATACCCGCCTCTAGCAAGGTAGCCAGAAGAGTACAGTCAGTTTGGGAGGCCTACAACTCCGCCTGGCCAGGGGAGATCCCATCTGCTCAAGGACTGACCAGGCCCCGATCGCTAGCCAGTACTCCGGGAGGGTCTATCTTTATCACCAGTAAAGACCCTGAACTACACCGCATCGTCTCTGAGTGATTCCTGCTACCCCCATCATCCACGTCGGCTGCCCTGAGGCCATACCCCTCCCGTTGGGGGTGATACTACCACGCTGCACAATCCTACCACCGGCCTCAGCGGTCTGCCCTGCAGCGGCAGCTCCATAGCTGCATTCAACGGGTGGCGTAGTCGTCCAACATCTACCGCTAATACAACGCCACTTAGTCTGACTCCCTGGGCACGGACCGGGTCACCGCCACGAGACTACAACCCTCAACAGATCCGGCTCCGGGTAAGCTCCTGCATGCGCAACGCTGTGCAACACAGGCCCAGGGGTGCGTCACACACTAGACCTCAAGCAGCTTGGATTGTGGCCTCTCCACTCTTCCTCCAGACTCTGGGACCTTGATTTCCAAATGAAATGCAAAATTTACTTTCATCTGGAAACAACACCTTGGACCACTGAGAACAGTCCAGGTCTTTTTCTCCTTGGCCCAGGTAAGACGCTTCTGACGTTGTCTATTGGTCATGATTTGCTTGACACAAGAAATGTGACACTTGTAGCCCATGTCCTGGATACGTCTGTGTGTGGTGGCTCTTGAAGCAATGACTCCAGCAGCAGTCCACTCCTTGTGAATCTCCCCCAAATTTTTGAATGGCCTTTTCTTAACAATCCTTTCAAGGCTGCGGTTATCCCGGTTGCTGTGCACCTTTTTCTACCACACTTTTTCCTTCCACTCAGCTTTCCATTAATATGCTTGGATACAGCACTCTGATCAGCCAGCTTCTTTAGCAATGACCTTTTGTGGATTACCCTCCTTGTGGAGTGTGTCAATGACTGCCCTCTGGACATCTGTCAAGTCATAGAAAAACCAGAAAAAATACACCAAACAAGTTGGCAACAGGGGTATACAATATTGAGTAAACCTGACGCAAAAGAACATATACTCAATAAAAATTAACTGTTAATGATTACCATTTAAAAGTGTACTGAGTAGTACAACTAGGACAAAATTTAACTAGACATATCAATAAAAGCACCATATGAGGGAGGGATAATAGGGTGGTAGGTAGTACAGACAAACTTGCCCTAAGCAACCCTAATATAGTAGCTCTCCCTACCTGACAGCGGAGTGTTTTCACCCTAATAGTGCAGATTGGTGTCCCCGCTCCTCAGAGGCTGTCCCTAGCTTATCCCTAAGCACACACACAGACAGAAAACATAATGACCAGCAGTATATACTAGTCATGTCATAATTGACATACTAAACATCAAAAAATCACACAACATTAATGTCAGTGGAAAAAAAAAGTAAATACACAAAGGGATAAATCCCATAAATAATTTGTCAACAAATATTTGCTCATATAGATAGATAGATAGATAGATAAGAGCAACAATCACCCACTTATATAAATGAGTACCATTACTTGACAGAAAAAACTGGTCAGAACATTAAGGATAAGGAATGGACTTATCTGAACTCTAGTCCATCTGAGGTCACGGTAGATGCCTTAGGCGATGTTTCTTTTAAGTCCATCAATAGATAACTGTCCAGGACACATCACAAAGGTTCCACAATGTTTCAGAGTATGGTTCCAAACGCACCAGGCATCCACTTTTCCAATCCCTCAAAGAAGTATATAGCCATCAGCAAAGAACAAAGGTCCCAAAAACAAAAGTCCCAACGCGTTTCACCCCCTCCTCTATATGGGGCTCATCAGGGGACAGAGAAGTGTTAGAGGAGAGAGACCATAATAGGTGCACCCAAAATAAGTCCTTTCATAGCGGAGTCCAGCTATGGAAAAGTGGATGCCTGGTGCGTTTGGAACCATACTCTGAAACATTGTGGAACCTTTGTGATGTGTCCTGGACAGTTATCTATTGATGGACTTAAAAGAAACATCGCCTAAGGCATCTACCGTGACCTCAGATGGACTAGAGTTCAGATAAGTCCATTCCTTATCCTTAATGCTCTGACCAGTTTTTTCTGTCATGTAATGGTACTCATTTATATAAGTGGGTGATTGTTGCTCTTATCTATCTATCTATCTATATGAGCAAATATTTGTTGACAAATTATTTATGGGATTTATCCCTTTGTGTATTTACTGGTTTTTCCACTGACATTAATGTTGTGTGATTTTTTGATGTTTAGTATGTCAATTATGACATGACTAGTATATACTGCTGGTCATTATGTTTTCTGTCTGTGTGTGTGCTTAGGGATAAGCTAGGGACAGCCTCTGAGGAGCGGGGACACCAATCTGCACTATTAGGGTGAAAACACTCCGCTGTCTGGTAGGGAGAGCTACTCTATTAGGGTTGCTTAGGGCAAGTTTGTCTGTACTACCTACCACCCTATTATCCCTCCCTCATATGGTGCTTTTATTGATATGTATAGTTACATTTTGTCCTAGTTGTACTACGGAGTACACTTTTAAATGGTAATCATTAAAAGTTCATTTTGATTGGGTATATGTTCTTTTGCGTCAGGTTTACATCTGTCAAGTCAGCAGTCTTCCCCATGATTGTTGAGCCTACTGAAACAGACTACGGGGCCTTTTTAAACGCATCGGAAGCCTTTGCAGGTGTTTTTTGTTAATTATTTTAATTTACTGAGCTAATGACTTTTGTGTTTTCATTAGCTGTAAACCATAATCATCAACATTAACAGGAATAAACACTTGAAATAGATCACTCTGTTTGTAATGACTCTATATAATGAGTTTCACTTTTTGTATTGAACTGAAATAAATTAACTTTTTGATGATATTCTAATTTTGTGAGAAGCACCTGTATGTATGTACAGTACAGACCAAAAGTTTGGACACACCTTCTCATTTAAAGATTTTTCTGTATTTTCATGCCTATGAAAATTGTATATTCACACTGAAGGCATCAAAACTATGAATTAACACATGTGGAATTATATACTTAACAAAAAAGTGTGAAACAACTGAAAATATGTCTTATATTCTAGGTTCTTCAAAGTAGCCACCTTTTGCTTTGATGACTGCTTTGCACACTCTTGTCATTCTCTTGATGAGCTTCAAGAGGTAGTCACCAGAAATGGTTTTCACTTCACAGGTGTGCCCTGTCAGGTTTAATAAGTGGGATTTCTTGCCTTATAAATGGGGTTGGGACCATCAGTTGTGTTGTGCAGAAGTCTGGTGGATACACAGCTGATAGTCCTACTGAATAGACTGTTAGAATTTGTATTATGGCAAGAAAAAAGCAGCTAAGTAAAGAAAAACGAGTGGCCATCATTACTTTAAGAAATGAAGGTCAGTCAGTGCGAAAAATTGGGAAAACTTTGAAAGTGTCTCCAAGTGCAGTTGCAAAAACCATCAAGCGCTACAAAGAAACTGGCTCACATGAAGACCGCCCCAGGAAAGGAAGACCATGAGTCACCTCTGCTTCTGAGGATAAGTTTATCCGAGTCACCAGCCTCAGAAATCACAGGTCAACAGCAGCTCAGATTAGAGACCAGGTCAATGCCACACAGAGTTCTAGCAGCAGACACATCTCTTCAACAACTGTTAAGAGGAGACTTTGTGCAGCAGGCCTTCATGGTAAAATAGCTGCTAGGAAACCACTGCTAAGGACAGGCAACAAGCAGAAGAGACTTGTTTGGGCTAAAGAACACAAGGATTGTACAGTGGAAATCTGTGCTTTGGTCTGATGAGTCCAAATTTGAGATCTTTGGTTCCAACCACCGTGTCTTTGTGCGACGCAGAAAAGGTGAACGGATGGACTCTACATGCCTGGTTCCCACCGTGAGGCATGGAGGAGGAGGTGTGATGGTGTGGGGGTTCTTTGCTGGTGACACTGTTGGGGATTTATTCAAAATTGAGGGCATACTGAACCAGCATGACTACCACAGCATCTTGCAGCGGCATGCTATTTCATCCGGTTTGCGTTTAGTTGGACCATCATTTATTTTTCAACAGGACAATGACCTAATACACCTCCATCTGTGTAAGGGCTATTTGACCAAGAAGGAGAGTGATGGTGTGCTACGCCAGATGACTTGGCCTCCACAGTCACCAGACCTGAACCCAATCGAGATGGTTTGGGGTGAGCTGGAATGCAGAGTGAAGGCAAAAGGGCCAACAAGTGTTAAGCATCTCTGGGAACTCCTTCAAGATTGTTGGAAGACCATTTCTGGTGACTACCTCTTGAAGCTCATCAAGAGAATGCCAACAGTGTGCAAAGCAGTCATCAAAGCAAAAGGTGGCTACTTTGAAGAACCTAGAATATAAGACATATTTTCAGTTGTTTCACACTTTTTTGTTAAGTATATAATTCCACATGTGTTAATTCATAGTTTTGATGCCTTCCGTGTGAATGTACAATTTTCATATTCAAGAAAATACAGAAAAATCTTTAAATGAGAAGGTGTCTCCAAACTTTTGGTCTGTACTGTATGTGTATATATATATATATATATATATATATATATATATATACACACACACACAGTGCTGGCCAAAAGTATTGGCACCCCTGCAATTCTGTCAGGTAATACTCAGTTTCTTCCTGAAAATGATTGCAATCACAGATTAATTGGTATTATTATCTTCATTTAATTTGCTTGCAAGGAAAAAAAACAAAAGAGAATGAAGCAAAAATCAAATCATTGATCATTTCACACAAAACTCCAAAAAAGGGCCGGACAAAAGTATTGGCACCCTCAGCCTATTACTTGGTTGCACAACCTTTAGCCAAAATAACTGTGAACAACCGCTTCCAGTAACCATCAATGAGTTTCTTACAATGCTCTGCTGGAATTGTAGACCATTCTTCTTTGGCAAACTGCTCCAGGTCCCTGATATTTGAAGGGTGCCTTCTCCAAACTGCCATTTTGAGATCTCTCCACAGGTGTTCTATGGGATTCAGGTCTGGACTCATTGCTGGCCACGTTAGAAGTCTCCAGTGCTTTCTCTAAAACCATTTTATAGTGCTTTTGGAAGTGTGTTTTGGGTCATTGTCCTGCTGGAAGACCCATGACCTCTGAGGGAGACCCAGCTTTCTCACACTGGGCCCTACATTATGCTGCAAAATTTGTTGGTAGTCTTCTGACTTCATAATGCCATGCACACAGTCAAGCAGTCCAGTGCCAGAGGCAGCAAAGCAACCCCAAAACATCAGGGAACCTCCGCCATGTTTGACTGTAGGGACCGTGTTCTTTTCTTTGAATGCCTCTTTTTTTTTCCTGCACACTCTATGTTGATGCTTTTTCCCAAAAAGCTCTACTTTTGTCTCATCTGACCAGAGAACATTCTTCCAAAACGTTTTAGGCTTTCTCAGGTAAGTTTTGGCAAACTCCAGCCTGGCTTTTTTATGTCTCGGGGTAAGAAGTGGGGTCTTCCTGGGTATCCTACCATACAGTCCCTTTTCATTCAGACGTCGACGGATAGTATGGGTTGACACTGTTGTACCCTCGGACTGCAGGGCAGCTTGAACTTGTTTGGATGTTAGTCGAGGTTCTTTATCCACCATCCGCACAATCTTGCGCTGAAATCTCTCATCAATTTTTCTTTTCCGTCCACATCTAGGGAGGTTAGCCACAGTGCCATGGGCTTTAAACTTCTTGATGACACTGCGCATGGAAGACACAGGAACATTTAGGTCTTTGGAGATGGACTTGTAGCCTTGAGATTGCTCATGCTTCCTCACAATTTGGTTTTTCAAGTCCTCAGACAGTTCTTTGGTCTTCTTTCTTTTCTCCATGCTCAATGTGGTACACACAAGGACACAGGACAGAGGTTGAGTCAACTTTAATCCATGTTAACTGGCTGCAAGTGTGATTTAGTTATTGCCAGCACCTGTTAGGTGCCACAGGTAAGTTACAGGTGCTGTTAATTACACGAATTAAAGAAGCATCACATGATTTTTCAAAAGGTGCCAATACTTTTGTCCATCCCCTTTTTTAGGTTTGGTGTGGAATTATATCCAATTTGGCTTTAGGACAATTCTTTTTTTTTTTTTTTTTTTCATTGAAGACAAATTAAATGAAGAGAATAATACCAAAGAATTTGTGATTGCAATCACTTTCAGGAAGAAACTGAGTATTATCTGACAGAATTGCAGGGGTGCCAATACTTTTGGCCAGCACTGTATATATACATATACAAACAGTTTCTACTCTGATCACTTGATCGCCTGTACAATACACAGTAGTCAAGGGTGTAACGCCTGTGGTCGCAGAGGGTGCGACTGTGACCAGGCCAATGTGGGAGGGGGCCGCCTTTGCCAGTGGCTATTTCAGCTGGATGAGCATCTGAGGACTCACATGTATTGTGAAATGTATCTGAAATGTATTGTGGCGCAGAGACCCGCCGGCTCCCTGCACTGTAATACACACTGCCTGCCAATTAGAGGCCAGCAGCTGGCGTCGATGTGGTAATGATGTCATGTACTGCCCGTGGCTGGCACAGCTAAGTCAGCTGCCAGCCTCTGCCCCTGCTATAGAAGAGAATGCCACATGTCGTGAAAGTAAGAAGAATCACTTTGGTTTTTTTTTTTGGGAGAAGAGCAGCAGAATGGTGACATTATTAGTGGAAGGGGCCCAAGATGGGGGATTTTAATACAGAAAGGTTACAGGAGGGGCCCAGGATGGGGGAACATTATACCAGGATGAGAGATATTATTACAGGAAGGGGCTCAGGATAGGAGACATTATACCAGGAAGGGGCCTAGGATGGGGGACATTATTACCGTAAGGGGCCCAGAATAGGGGACAATATACCAGTAAAGGATCCAGCATGTGGGACATTATTACAGGAAGGGGCCCAGCATGGAGGACATTACTGAATTAGGGACATTATTACTGGAAGGGGCCCAGGATAAGGGACATTATTACAGGATGGGGCTCACGATTTGAGACATTGTTATGGGAATGGGCCTAGGATGCGAAACATTATTACTGAAAGGGGCTTGGGATGGGGGACATTATTACTGAAAAGGTCCCAGGATGGGGGACATTATTACAGGAAGGGGCCACAATGGCGACATTACTACATGGGGGGCGAACACGTATGTCTTTATATACAACCTAAAACGCTACAAGGGTCCATACAGTAGGTACGCGGTTTTGCTCAATACAAGAGAATCAAGTGAGGCTGCATATGTCTAGTCGGAATGTGGCCAAAAGTATGCACATTGCGTATTTGCGGTCACATGACCACCTGCTCCTGGCGCAGAAAAAAACTGAAAGAATGCACTGAGTGTACTGTAAGGATTCACTAATCTGCAGGCACATAGAGTGAATGCAGACTTTCATGCCAAACCTTGAAAACCCCTTTAAGGGCACCAACATTTTTGTCCAGGCTATTTCCATTAGTTTTTTTTTTTTCCATTGAACTACAATTCAAAAGCAATGTCTGCTTTTCATTAGTTAAATTAAAAAATATTTTTTGTCAATTTTAAGTTATTTCAGTGACTATTGTGGGTTTTCTTACTTTAACAGAAGAGTACCAGTTTTGTCCATATGCGTAGGTATTTTCTACCTGGATTTTCCGGATGGAAAGTCTGCTGCTATTACAGTAGCATCATTGTGGTTGAGATTTTACAAATCTAGAGAAAATCCATGGTGCAAAGGGTAAAATTACAAGTATTATTACATAGAAATTCATCAAATTTGATGTGGATTTTCTGGTGCGGATTCATTGTACAAAATCCATTGGGTGCAGTCATGTGAACTTTCCCAATAGATGCTATGTATTTTTTAGTGGAATTGCGCATTAACTTTCTTGAAATCTTGGAATAATAATAACTTCCACAATTGGATGTGATTAAATATAATGTTCCTGTGCTGAGATAATCTTATAAATGTGCCCCTGCTGTGTACTGTGTAATGGCTGTGTCTCACTGTGCAGGAACACGGTCTGATCATACCACATCTCCTGGGCAGGGGAGGAAGCAAAATAATATAGAGATAGGACAGCACAGGATCACAACTGATTCTTTCTTTGAAGTAAAACATTGTTTAAAAACCATCAGGGAAATGTTTTACCTCACAAAAAGAATCATCTGTGATCCCATGCTGTAAAGTCTGTATATTCTCTTGCTTCCTCCCCTGCCCAGGAGATGTGATATGATCAGACCATGTTCCGATCAGTCAGACACAGCCATTACACTGGGGAACATTTATAAGATTATGTCAGCACAGGGACATTTTATTTAAACACATCCAATTGTGGAAGTTATTTTTCTTCCAAGATCTATTTATGAAAATGAACTTTCGTTCGTGGGAAAACCCCTTTAACCCCTTTACAGCCCATGACGTATTAATATGCGTCTGTGCCCTGGGCTTTAAGAGCCTGACCCGTATTAATACGTCATGGCGATCGCGCGCGCACACAGGCTGTGCGGGCGCGATCGCCGCCAGGTGTCAGCTGATTGTCACAGCTGACACCCGGTACTATGTGCAGGGAGCGGTCCTGCACCGCTCCCAGCACATTAACCCCCGCAATGCTGCGATCGAAGTCGATCGCATCATTGCGGTGGCTAAGGGGAGGTGACCGCAATACTCACCTCCTCTTCCGGCCTCCAGCGCTGTCTGCCGCGGCTTCCCGGGTGTTGCCATGACGACCCGATGTCGTCATGACAACATCCGGGTCACCAGACAGCAGGAAGATTGTTTGCTCATGCGCAGTGCATGAGCAAACAATCGTCTCGCTGTGCAGCACTGACTGCCTGCATAGCACAGGGATGGTGCTCCATCCCTATGCTATGCAGGCGATCAAAATAAAAAAAAGTGAAAGTCCCAGAGTGGGACAAAGTAAAAAAGTGTAAAAACTCTCAGAAAGTTAAAAAAAAAAAAAATTGTAAAAATATTTAAAAAAAAATAAAAAAATTAATCCACCAAAAATAAAAATATAATGTACCCATCAATAAATATTATGAAAAAAAAACAAAAACAATAAAAGTACACATATTTCATATCGCCGCGTCCGGAACGACCCGACCTATAAAACTGTCCCACTAGTTAGCCCCTTCAGTGAACACGGTAAAAAAATAAAATAAAAAAACGAAGCAAAAAACAGTGCTTTATCATCATTCCGCCAAACAAAAAGTGGAATAACACGCGATTAAAAGACAAATATAAATAAAAATGGTACCGATGAAAACGTTATCTCGTCCCGCAAAAAACAAGCCGCCATACAGCTCCATCATCCGAAAAATCAAAAAGTTATAGCTCTCAGAATAAAGTGATGCAAAAAAATTATTTTTATAAAATGGCTTTTATTGTGTAAAAGCGCCAAAACATAGAAAAACTATATAAATGTGGTACCGCTGTAAACGTACTGACCCGAAGAATAAAGCTACCTTATCAATTTTACCACACGCGGAGTAGAATAAAAAAATGTAAAAAAAAACAATTCGTGAATTGTTGGTTTTTGTTTATTCTGCCTCCCAAAAGCTGGAATAGAAAGCGATCAAAAAATGTCACGTGCCTGAAAATAGCACCAATAAAAACGTCAACTTGTCCCGCAAAAAACAAGCCATCACATGACTCTGTCGGCCAAAATATGGAAAAATTATAGCTCTCAAAATATGGCGATACAAAAACTAGATTTTACAAAATATGTGTCTTTTAGTGTGTGACTGCTGTCAATCATAAAAACCCGATATGATTCTGGTATCTCTGTAGTCGCATCGACCCGAAGAATAAAGTAATCTCATCACTTATACCGCACGAGGAACGGCGTAAAAAATAAACTCTAGGGCTGGGGTTGGGGTTAGGGTTGTGCTAATGTTAGGGTTGGGGTCAGGGTTGGGCTAGGGTAGGGTTAGGGTTGTTTTTTTTTTATAAAAAAAAAAAAAAATGACGATATGGCAACTAGTGTTGAACGCAAGTGCTCGCTACTTGAGTTTGCATCGGGTGCTCGGGTATGCATTGAGTATTTCGGGTGCTCGAGTCTCCGCCCCATATGCTTCGCGGCCAAGAAAAACTCGCGGGGATTGCCTGCCATGCTCGAGCGATCCCCGCATGTTTTTTTGGGGAGTCTAATAACCGTGAAACATGCGGGCGGTGACTCAAGCATTTCACTCGAGCACACGCTGTACATGGTGCATATTTGAGTACCCGAAGCAAACTCAAGTAGCGAGCACTTGCGCTCAAGACTAATGACAACTTATTCAATATGATGACCTAATGTCATCAAATTCTGTGTCGTACCTCTGGGTTCAAAATGTTCACTATATCCCTTGATAAAATCCTTGAGGAGTGTAGTTTCCAAAATGGGATCACTTGTAGGGGGTTTCAACTACTTAGGCACATCAGGGGCTCTTCAAACGCGACATGGCGTCCACTCTCGATTCCAGCCGATTTTGCGTTCAAAAAGTCACACAGTGCTCCTTCCCTTCTGAACTCTGCCGTGCACCCAAACACTGTATTTTCCCCACATATGGGGTATTGGCGTACTCAGGAGAAATTGCACAAAAGTTTTTGGGGTCCATTTTCTCCTCTTACCCTTGTGAAAATAAAAAAATTGGGGCTAAAACATCATTGTTGTGGAAAAAGTTTGATTTTTTTATTTTCACGGCTCCATGTTATAAACTTCTGTAAAGGACTTGGGGGTTCAGGGTGCTCACCACACATCTAGATAAGTTCCCTGAGGGGTCTAGTTTCCAAAATGGTGTCACTTGTGGGGAGTTTCCACTGTTTAGGCACATCAGGGGCACATCCGCTAATTATTCAAGCAAATTTTACATTCAAAAAGTCAAATGGCGCTCCTTCCCTTCCGAACGCTGCTGCGCGCCCAAACAGTGGTTTTCCCCCACATATGGGGTATCTGCTTACTCAGGAGAAATTGCACAACAAATTTTGGGGTCCATTTTTCCTGTTACCCCTGCGAAAATAAAAAAATTGAGTCTAAAGTAACATTTTTGTGAAAAAAGTTAAATGTTAATTTTTTTCTTCCACATTCCAAAAATTCCTGTGAAGCACCTGAAGGGTTAATAAAGTTCTTGAATGTGGTTTTGAGCACCTTGAGGAGTGCAGTTTTTAGAATGGTGTCACTTTTGGGTATTTTCTGTCATAAAGACCCCTCAAAGTGACTTTAAATATGATGTGGTCCCTAAAAAAATGGTTTTGTAAATTTTTTTGGAAAAATTAGAAATCGCTGGTCAACTTTTAACCCTTATAGCTCCCCAATAACAAAAAATGTTGGTTCCAAAATTGTGCTGATGTAAAGTAGACATGTGGGAAATGTTATTTATTAACTATTTTGTGTAACATATCTCTCTGATTTAAGAGCATAAAAATTCAAATTTTGAAAATTGCAAAATTTTCAAAATTTTCGCCAAATTTCCATTTTTTTTCACAAATAAACGCAAGTGATATCGAAGAAATTTTACCACAATCATGAAGTATAATATGTCACGAGAAAACAATCTCAAAATCAGGGGGATTTGAAGCATTCCAGAGTAATTACCTCATAAAGTGACAGTGGTCAGAATTGTAAAAATTGGCCTGGTCATTAACGTGCAAACCACCCTCGGGAGTAAAGGGGTTAAAGTTAATACGCTCTGCAATTGCATTTAAAGGGGATGTCCAGGTTTGAGAGCAAAGTCTGCAGATGTCTGAATTCTGACAGCGCGCATTGTGCACATGGCCTCAACCCTGACGCTCGACCCCCCAGTATTACTGACACCAGCAACTTGTCACATGACCACATGTATGCGATTTGCATACGGCTTCTCTCAATAGAAGTGAAGTCTAATCGGCATCTGACCACATGTATACAAATCGCATACATGCGGTCATGTGACCTCTTGCTCGCACAGACAATACCAGGGAATCGTGACAGCGTGCATGCCAGTGTCGGACTGGTTTGCCAAAGGCCCACCAATAACATTGATTTTTGGGGCCCACTGTTCAGCTACGTGCAAAAATAACCTGACCCTAGCACACAAATTAACTATTGCTTCTATATAATAATAATAATTAGGCCAGCTTGTTTAATTCATGATTAGATGATACCTTTTTCTGCAAATTGTGAATCAAGTGTAATAGCACTGCTGATCAGCACTCCTTCACAGGGGCCTATCGGAGGATTCTCCTGTCCTCCTGGGGGCCAGTCCGAGCCTGGTGCATGCTGTCACAATTCAGAAGTCTGCAGTCACAAACAGTATTTGCTCTGAAACCTGGACTAGCCCTTTAATAAACTTTTGCATTGATCAGTAAGCTTCCTACTTTCTGCAACAGGTGTATGAATTAGCAGAACAATACAATGATAATGGGTGATGAAGCCGGGATGACATCAGATCACTGTCACCATGAAACGGTACACATAGCTCAGTGATTAGAGACGGATCCAGGGCGTGGAGGGGGATTGCTCTCACCAGTCACATGCCTTAGATACAAGATTGTTTACAGGTAGAGACAAGCAACAAGCTCTCCGGCTGAGCGAGCAGGACGACATCCAGAAAATCCAGTGCTGGGAATAAAGACGAAAGGATTCAGGTAAATGAACTCTCTTCCATAGAGGGACAGGGCATGGAAGAGGCATGGATGAGATCTGTTGGGGTGACTAATTGTCAAACGCAGATTTAGGGGTTCTGCAGCAGAAAGTGAAGCTTTCCATAGACTATTACTTGAGGTCAGACTTTGGATGAAGTACCCATTATAATATAATCAGGAGAAGAGAGTCAGCTCACCCACTGGAGAGTCCGGAGGTACGGGACAATTGTGCTACAACAGGTGCAGAGGAACAAGGCAAGTAAATCCAGCTTCCAGGAACATCCATTAAGATCCAAAAAGTTTTATTGAAAAATGTTAAAAACAATCGCAGCTACACACCGTCATTGTAAAATGAAACGCGTTTCAGACGCTAAAGTCCTAAGTCATTGTATGAATGTTAGTGGCTAGGTCAGCTTTAATTATCATCCTGTTTATTAAGATGGCAATAAAGAACCTATGTCCGCTGGTAACAAATTCTCAACACAGGTGAGCAATAAAAATACATAAAAAGAAACGTATTTAGTACCGTAATTAATTATATTAATGATATTCAAACATAATGTTAAATCAAGTCCTGCCTTAGTTGTAAACCTGCCGGTAATCTTGTTCCTGGTGAGCAGATCCGCCATGATTCACGATCACCACCCCTGATGGGCTTTTTAAATCGTTCAATCCCAAAGATACGGCATGAGGAGACATCGCCTCCATGTTGCTCAGCAAAATGTCTGGAAACTGCAGAGCATTTGAATGAGAGTTTTTTAACCGCATCAGATAAATATTGCCGAAATCGTACTTTTAATAGTCCCGTTGTGCAGCCCACATATTGTAGGCTACACGTAGTACATGTGATCAAAAATACTACAAAAGTCGTGTTGCAGTTAATGTAGGAATTAATATTAAAGGACTTCTGTGTAGCTAATGATCTTAAGGTTTTAGTTCGGTCCACATGTTTCCAACAATAAATTTGCGATGGAAGGTGAAAAACCCGCCCCCATAGAAGCACCTCTTCTCTGCAAAAAGAAATGATCATTAAAGAGTAGTTGTGACCAAGATGAAATTTTACTAATATCCAGATAAGCTGTTTGATCTTTGATGGATGGAAACTTTATGTATCCAAATGGCAGGAAAGAGCCAGTAGGGCCAACCTATGTGGATTAAAGAGTAAAGTGCAACAAGGTCACATGATAACCAAAGAAAATCTTTAGCCCAAGAGGATTTATCCAGAGAAGGAGCGACATGTTTGGTGTCCTTGATTAATCCGGGCAATTCCACAACAAGTGGTTGTAAGTATAAATCAACCCAGGAGCTGAGCTTTTTGTTAAGACTGACAATCCAAGCCACAATTGGTCTAAGAGGAGGGAATGATAAATGGCAATGATAGGGAATTCTACAAAAAGGTTCTCCATCAGTTCCTTAGTCAGGGCACCCTTACTTAATCCCTCTTTTATTAGTGCTTTAAGTTCGATTTAGAATTTAGCAGTGTGATCAAATCTCAATTCCTGGTAGACATCCTGATCCTGTAGCATAGTCAAATGTAAACTCTCATCTAGACATGCGTTTAGTAGGACAAATGCCCCCCGTTGTCTGCAGGTCTAATAATAAGGTCCAAGTTATTCTTTAGCTATTTTATGGCTATTCTTTCTTCTTTAGAGATATTATGAGACATCAGAGATTAGTGTATATTGTCCTTTAATAGGTGTAATTCCTCCTGTATCGCCTCCTGAAAAGAATCTAGAATGGGCGGACAAGATTGAATAGGGTAGAAGAAGTAGTTCTTGGTCCGAAAAAGGAATTCCAAGTAGTCATCGATTCATTGGACTCCATAGATAATCTTTTTAGATATAAAGTCATAGAATCCTAGAATGTTAGAGTTGTTGGGGACCTCCAGGGTCATCGTGTCCAACCCCCTGCTCAATGCAGGATGCACTAAACCATTCTTCAAAGGAGCCAAATTTTTCGACCTCTGTGAAAGATATTTCTATTTTCTCCTCCATAATTAAATTAGCTTCATGTGCAAGTGTCTCTGAATCAGAAAAAAATGACAACATAGAGTAAGTGCCCTAACGAATTTATTAACGTCCACAATAGTCCTATAAACATTAAATTCGTTTGTGGACGAAAAAGACATCTGTGTGCCGTCCATGCGCTGTACGTGTCTAACAATGCAAAGAAGAAGCTTTGAAATTGAAAAATACTGGGAAAAAAAGACTGGCATACTCATGGCTCACTGATCCAAAACACTGATGACACCGGTACCATTTTTTTTCCGGCACTGATATTATATGGACATGTAAAGGGGGCCTAAGGCAGGGTGCATATCCTGTATATAATTTTTTTTAGCCTGATGCAACTCAGTGGATCAGAACTGATGTCAAAACTGATGCAAAATTACATCAGTTGCTATCAGACTTTTTTTTATCGTTTACTGCCAGGCGCTGGTCCAGGGCCAGATCCCATCAGTACATGAAACTTTGTGATCACATCACCAGACCGGCACTTGCACCTGTCCAGCACAAAAACTGAGAGACAGGTGGAGACAATCCAATTACAAACCAAGGGATCAGGTCTTTCATCAGTTTCTATTCAGCTTATTTAATACATGCTGGATGGAAACATTGACGCAGCATCGGCCATCCAGTCATATAATGTCTTCTACCCATTCATTTACTGCTTATTTCTCATATATATGAGAAAGAATATGCTGATAGAGATCTACAGTATATTCACAGACCGCAACTGCTGGAAAAAGTATAGTTGTGTAGTTATGTGTTCATAACTTGTATTACTTACTGTCAAATCCAGGTTACAATTTGTATTATAATCCACAGCTGCATTCGGAAGCTTCAGAGCTGAAATCTCCAAACATTTTTTGCTGCTTCAGTATCTACACAAAGCTTGGTTTGGTGGTTTGCTTAAAGTTTTGCTTTTTTTCTTATCATTGCAAGTTAACACTGATTCATAACTTATTTGTTTTATTTATTTTACTCACTTATATAGCGCCATTAATTCCACAGCGCTTTACAGACATTATCATCACTGTCCCCATTGGGGCTCACAATCTACTGTATATTCCCTATCAGTATGTCTTTGGAGTGTGGGTGGAAACTGGAGAACCCGAAGGAAACCCATGCAAACAAGAACATACAGACTCTTTGCAGATGTTATCCTTGGTGGAATTTGAACCCAGGACCCCAGTGCTTCTAAGCAACAGTGCTAATAACCACTGAGCCACTGTGTTGCCCACAATAAATGTGATACCTGCCGATCGCTGCAGGTCAGACTACCAGGGCCTCTGAATTGTCAAATTGTTAATGTAGTAATGGCCGCGCACCTCCGCTATGGTATGTTCACTGTCTATAGGACTGCTGAAATATTCAAGTACAGCGCTTAGCTATCTCCAACAATGAATGATGGTGCATATCTGGTGCCATAGGTGGGTTCATCATCAATCTGCAAATTATCCCTTAACATTGGAATAGGTGATAACTTGATAAGATGGGAATGACCATATAAAAGAAAGTTTAGTCTTTACACTGTGCACCATATTTTATCAAAATTTTAACAAATTCTACATTTACTTTATAGGAAGGAAGCTAAGGCAGTTAGGCTTGTTTCTGATAAACTTTTTGACTGTTGGCCAGCAGAATTATGATTGAAGGTCTGCATTATTAGGCTACATTCCCACGATGAGCTTTTGGTGCGTTTTTTACGTCACATATTTTTGATGCGTCACAACCACAGCGTCTTACAGTTCCAGCAAAGTGGATGGGATTTATAGAAATCTTATGCCCATTGTGCTTCTTTTTAACGCAACATGAACTGACCTGCGGTGCGTATTTCAAATCCACAGCATGTCAATTTCTCTTGTGGGTACACTGAATTTTCTGTGAGGATTTTTCCCAGACATTTGTATTAGATGCAGAAATTCCGCAGATAAAAAACACACATGCATTTTAAGTGCATTTCCAAGGCAGAAACGCATCAAAAACACAGGTGATTCACACCTAATTACGTCATTAAAGTTTTATCAAAGCTAAATACCCGGAAGTATCAAAAAGAAAGAGGCCGTACCTAAAGCATGACACACCAAACAGAGACAAAAAACTCCAGCATCAAAAATGTGATAAAAATGCAAGTAACCTAATTTAAATAATAGGTGCAGAAATAAAAAATGCACCAAAAGCTCCTCGTGGGAACGTAGCTTAATACAAGCTGTATTAGTCCAAAATAAGTAATGAAGCAAATTTACATAGTAACTTAGAGAAGCAGTCAGCCTGTTTGTGTTGCCCTCTCTTGTCGGCAACACCTAAAACCGAGCAATTGTTAGGCTGTGTGCCCACGTAGCGTTTTTCAAGCGTATATGCTGCGGAATTTCCGCAGCGTAAACGCTTGAAAAACGCATGTAGATCCGCACCCCATGGTCCCCAATGGCATTTCGCAATGTCAATGCCCATGCTGCGGATTTTTCCGCAGCGTATATGCTGCGGTCAAAAATCCGCAGCATGTTCATTAATTTTGCGGAAGCGCAGCGGAATCAATGTGCGGATGGTACCCAAGTCTGGATGAGAGGAGACTCTCATCCAGACCTGGGTACCAAAGAACCTGTAAAAAAAAGAATAAAATAAAGTTTATACTTATCTTCTGATGTTTTCCCTCCGTCGCGCTGTTGTCTGAAGGACCTGCCACGTCATTGAGTCATGTGACCCACCACATGACTCAATGACGTCACCGCAGGTCCTGCACACAACAGCGTGAGCCGCTCAAGCCTCCGGACGGGGCAGAGAATGCATCAGAAGGTGAGTATAAAGTTTATTTTTTTATTTTTTACCATTCTGAACAAGTTGTCAAGCACTTTTCCAAGTGATGCTTGGAGAAGTGCTTGATAACCCGCATGCGGAAATACATGCAAAGACGCCTCACAAACGCTTCTACCTGGCGGGAAAACCGCATGTAATATCCGCATGCGATTTTCCCGCCAGGGAGAAGCGTAAAAAATATGCTTCAGGTCCGCAACGTGGGCACATAGCCTTATTCTACGACAAGGCAGTTCACAGATAAGTGCTCTAATTTTGGGGGTGCAGTGGGTAAGTGCATAATTTAGTTATCAATGTCGTTTTATCCTCATTGATATAATTACCGCGCCTACATATTATCTCAGTAGACATATTCCATATCGGTTTAATACAAATTCTGTAACATATTTTTCATAGACACCCAAACATGGCAGACCCCTCCTTGGTGGATCATATGACTAGACTAAAACTAAGACTTTTGGAAAAGGTAAGGTAACGCATTGAATGTGTCGTACTATCTATATCTAAGACTTCTCATTTTTTTCCCACTGATACCTCACAGGACAGACCCAGGTGATGGCCGGGCCTCACCATCTGTGGTCAAAGATTGTGTCAGAATTGAAACTATTTCTCAAATTACATTTTATCAGGTCTCCTAGACTCTAAGGCCACGTGCACATGTTGGTTATTTGAGAGTTTTTGACCTCAGTATTTGTACCCCAAAACCAGGAGTGGGTAATGAATACAGAAGTGGTGACGTGTTTCTATTATACTTTTCCTCTGATTGTTCCACGTCTGGTTTTGGCTTAAAATTACGGAGGTAAAATACTGACCAAATTCTAAACATGTGCATGTGGCCTTAGTTTGATGAGCACTGGTCGATATCTATTCGTATTCACCACTGTGTGTTAAAATAAAAAAAGCACTTTCTTTTTATATATAGAATATATGACAAAGTAAAATTTAATCTAGATTTTATAAACTGTTATTAGTACACTAAACTTGTGTTTATTGTATTAAAGGGGTTGTCCACTTCCTGGACAATCCCCTTTTAAATTTAAGGAGTCCCTCTTGTAAAATAAAAAAACTCACATGTTCACCTCCCGCACTGGCGCCGTTCCACGTGGTCACTATTGCACTGCTGCACTCTCACTTCTCCGCTGAGAAGGCCCCACATAGTCCTCCATTCAGATTAATGGGCCCTACATAGTCCTCCATACAGAATAATGACTCCACATAGTCCGCCATACAGAATAATAGGCCCCACATAGCCCTCCATACAGAATAATGGGCCCCACATAGTCCTCAATACAGTATAATGGCCCCACATAGCCCTCCATACAGTATAATAGCCCCACATAGTCCTCCATACAGTATAATGGCCCCATATAGTCCTCCATACAGTATAATGGCACCATATAGTCCTCCAAACAGTATAATGACCCCACATAGTCCTCCATACAGAATAATAGGCCCCACATAGCCCTCCATACAGTATAATGACCCCACATAGTCCTCCATACAGTATAATGGCCCCATATAGTCCTCCATACAGTATAATGGCCCCATATAGTCCTCCATACAGTATAATGGCCCCACATAGTCCTCCATACAGTATAATGACCCCACATAGTCCTCCATACAGAATAATAGGCCCCACATAGCCCTCCATACAGTATAATGGCCCCACATAGTCCTCCATACAGTATAATAGCCCCACATAGTCCTCCATACAGTATAATGGCCCCATATAGTCCTCCATACAGTATAATGGCACCATATAGTCCTCTATACAGTATAATGGGCCCACATAGGCCTCCATATAGAATGATGGGCCCCACATAGGCCTCCATACAGAATAATGGGCCCCACATAGTCATCCATACAGAATAATAGGCCCCATATAGTCCTCTTTACAGTATAATGGCCCCACATAGTCCTCCTTACAGTATAATGGCCCCACATAGTCTTCCATACAGTATAATGGGCCCCACATAGTCCTCTATACAGTATAATGACCCCACATAGTCCTCCATACAGAATAATGGGCCCCACATAGTCCTACATACAGTATAATGGGCCCCACATAGTCCTCCATACAGAATAATGGGCCACATAGTCCTCCATACAGTATAATGGCCCCACATAGTGCTCCATACAGTATAATGGCCCCACATAGTGCTCCATACAGTATAATGAGCCCCACATAGTGCTCCATACAGTATAATGAGCCCCACATAGTGCTCCATACAGAATAATGGCCACACATAGTCCTCCATACAGAATAATGACTCCAGGTAGTCCTACATAGAGTATAATGGGCCCCACATAGTCCTACATACAGTATAATGGGCCCCACATAGTCCTCCATACAGTATAATGGCCCCACATAGGCCTCCATACAGAATAATGGGCCCCACATAGTCCTCCATACAGAATAATGGGCCCCACATAGTCCTCCATACAGAATAATGGGCCCCACATAGTCCTCCATACAGAATAATGACTCCACATAGTCCTCCATACAGAATAATGGGCCCCACATAGTCCTCCATACAGAATAATGGGCCCCACATAGTCCTCCATACAGAATAATGGGCCCCACATAGTCCTCCATACAGAATAATGGCCCCACATAGTCCTTCATACAGAATAAGGGGCCCCACATAGTCCTCCATACAGTATAATGGCCCCACATAGTCCTCCATACAGTATAATGGGCCCCACATAGTCCTCCATACAGAATAATGGGCCCCACACAGTCCTCCATACAGAATAATGGGCCCCACATAGTCCTCCATACAGAATAATGGCCCCACATAGTCCTTCATACAGAATAAGGGGCCCCACATAGTCCTCCATACAGAATAATGACTCCACATAGTCCTTCATACAGAATAAGGGGCCCCACATAGTCCTCCGTACAGAATAATGACTCCACATAGTCCTTCATACAGAATAAGGGGCCCACATAGTCCTCCATACAGAATAATGGCCCCACATAGTCCTCCATACAGAATAATGGCCCCACATAGTCCTCCATACAGAATAATGACTCCACATAGTCCTCCATACAGAATAATGACTCTACATAGGGGTGGTGGTTCTGGTGTTGCGGGCCAAAAAAAAAAAACACCCTGTGGGCCAGATTTGGCATGTATGCTGTATGTCCTCTTTAAAAAGAATATGCAATGGTTCTGTAAGCTAGCAATTATTGTTTTTGTAATGGAACCTGTCATTAGATTTATTCTTGCATGTCACCATGAATCACAGACTAGCTGTGCAATTGCAGACAGGTGTGTTTTATTCTGAAACCATAGAAACAGATCTGACTAGTTCGGTGCGGCCCCCGGATGGCTTTTCTCTCCTCTGGGTAATTTACAGGTCTCTCCCATGTGTATAAATAGGGAGAGACCTGTCAGTCACCTCGAGCAGGGCAGGGAGAATTTGGCCAGGGATTGCATCGGACTAGTCAGGTCTCTCCCTATAGTCCCCAACCAGCTTTTCAAACTAGGGCTATGTTCACACATTGCATTTTTGCTGAGGATTTTTTTTGCTGTGGTTTTTTTTATGCAAATTTAAATCGGCATTTTACAGTACCAGCAAAAGCTATGATACTTTAGAAATCTCATGCACACACATTTTTTTTTCCTGACTGAAACTGCTGTGTTTTTGAAAACTGACGCATGTTACTTCTTTCAGCATTTTTTCATCCATAGAAAGCACTGAGTAAGTGCAAAAACGCATACAAAAAAAAAGCAGGTATCATATTTTTCTGCGTTTTTAGAGAAAAAAAATTCAGGTACAGCAGTATGTAAAACACATGTAATTTTGTGATTTTCCCAAGTTTAACCCCTTTACGATGTGGTACATAATAGTACACATCACGTCGTAACCCCCGGTTCAGCGCGGGCTCCGGCTCTAAGCCCGCACTGAACCGGGCACATGTCAGCTGATTTATACAGCTGTCATGTGCCTGCAACAGCCGCGGGTGGAATCGCAATCCACCCGCGGCTGTGAACTAGTTAAATGCCGCTGTCAATCTCTGACAGCGGCATTTAACAGCGCCACACTGGAAGCGCGGCATTAGCCCCGCCCATCGGTGACCCCGTCACGTAATTGCGGGTCACCGATGGGTTGGCATGACAACTCAGGGTCTGCAGCAGACCCCTGTAGTTGTCATGTCCTGATTGCTATGCGCGCCACCCAGTGGTCGTCGTTCATAGCAAGTGAGCAAATCTGCTACATACAGTGCCTACAAGTAGTATTCAACCCCCTGCAGATTTAGCTGGTTGACACATGTGGAATTAACTTGGCATTGTGACATTTGTACTGTAGATCAGCCTGGAAGTGGGAAATGCACTGCAGCAAATTTTTTATTTTTTTTTTTTAAACGTAAAAAGTTAATTCAGAGTGTCATTTATTATTCAAACCCTCAAACCACAAGAATTCTGTTTGGTCCCCCTAAAGTATTAAGAAGTAGTTCAGGCACCAAGAATAATGAACTTCACATGTGTGGATTAAAGATCTCTTTTGCCAGCCTTTTCTGACTATTTAAGACCCTCCCCAAACTTGTGAACAGCACTCAGACATGGTCAACATGGGAAAGACAAAGGAGGATTCCAAGGCCATCAGAGACAAGATCGTGGAGGGTCACAAGGCTGGCAAGGGGTCCAAAACCCTTTCCAAGGAGTTGGGCCTACCTGTCTCCACTGTTGGGAGCATCATCCATAAGTGGAAGGCTTATGGAACTACTGTTAGCCTTCCACGGCCAGGACAGCCTTTGAAAGTGTCCTCCCGTGCCGAGGCCAGGCTTGTCCGAAGAGTCAAGGCTAACCCAAGGACAACAAGGAAGGAGCTCCGGGAAGATCTCATGGCAGTGGGGACTTTGGTTTCAGTCAATACCATAAGTAACGTACTCCACCACAATGGTCTCCGTTCCAGACGAGCCCGTAAGGTACCTTTACTTTCAAAGCGTCATGTCAAGGCTTGTCTACAGTTTGCTCATGATCACTTGGAGGACTCTGAGACAGACTGGTTCAAGGTTCTATGGTCTGATGAGACCAAGATCGAGATCTTTGGTGCCAACCACACATGTGACGTTTGGAGACTGGATGGCACTGCATACGACCCCAAGAATACCATCCCTACAGTCAAGCATGGTGGTGGCAGCATCATGCTGTGGGGCTGTTTCTCTGCCAAGGGGCCTGGCCATCTGGTCCGCATCCATGGGAAGATGGATAGCACGGCCTACCTGGAGATTTTGGCCAAAAACCTCCGCTCCTCCATCAAGGATCTTAAGATGGGTCGTAATTTCATCTTCCAACAAGACAACGACCCAAAGCACACAGCCAAGAAAACCAAGGCCTGGTTCAATAGGGAAAAAGTCAAGGTGTTGGAGTGGCCTAGTCAGTCTCCTGACCTTAACCCAATTGAAAACTTGTGGAAGGAGCTCAAGAATAAAGTCCACATGAGACACCCAAAGAACCTAGATAACTTGGAGAAGATCTGCATGGAGGAGTGGGCCAAGATAACTCCACAGACCTGTGCCGGCCTGATCAGGTCTTATAAAAGACGATTATTAGCTGTAATTGCAAACAAGGGTTATTCCACAAAATATTAAACATAGGTGTTGTATAATAATTGACCCACACTTTTATGTTTAAAATTTAATAAAATTCAACTGAGCAACATAACTTTTTGGTTTGTAAGATTTATGCTTCTGTTCATAAAACCTACTCTCGTTTGCAGTTTGAAGGCTCTAACTTATTTGCATCTTATCAAACCAGCTAAATCTGCAGGGGGTTGAATACTACTTGTAGGCACTGTATAGGCTATCTGCTCATCGCCGGTATGTAGCAGAGCCGATCAGGCAAGTGCTGCTTCTAGTCTCCCATGGAGACTATTGAAGCATGCAGAAAGTAAAAAAAATGATTTTAAAAATATTAAAAAAATAAAAAATATATAAAAGTTTAAATCACCCCCTTTCAAAATAAAACAATAAAGAAAAACCCCACATACACATATTTGGTATCGCCGCTCTCCGAATCGCCCAATCTATTAATATAAAAAAATAATTAATCCAATCGGTAAACGGCATAACAAGAAAAAAATTCAAAATGCCAGAATTATGTTTTTTTGGTCGCCGCAACATTGCAATAAAATGCAATAACGGGCGATCAAAACATCGGATCTACCCCAAAATGGTATCAATAAAAGTGTAAGCTCCGCACGCAAAAAATAAGCTCTCACCCAGCCCCAGATCTCGAAAAATGGAGACGCTAAGGGTCTCGGAAAATGGCGTGTTTTTTTTTTTAAAAGAACCTATACATGTTCGGCGTGTAAGAACTCATAATAACCTGGAGAATAATAATGGCAGGTCAGTTTTAGCATTCAGTAAACGTGGTAAAAAAAAAAATAGAATTGCACTTTTTTTGCAATTTCACCGCACTTGGAATTTTTTCTCCATTTTCCAGTACACTATATGGTAAAACCAGTGATGATGTTCAAAAGTACAACTCGTCCCGCAAAAAAATAAGCCCTCACATGGCCATATTGACAGAAAAATAAAAAAGTTATGGCTCTGGGAAAAAGGGGAACAAAAACGAAAAAATGCTCCGGTCATTAAGGGGTTAAACCATAATGTCTTGGTGTACTCACATTAGCATGGCAGTTAGGATTAGTACAGTTTAATTAAATTAGTGATGTGTGCAAAGTAAACATTGGCCCACCAAGGAGTGAAATTGAACAATGCCTGACTAACTCAAGGGCCGACCAAAGTGTGAACGTAAACATTGTCCTACAAACTCAATGCTCTGCCAATGTCTTAGGTAAACTATTCCTGACCAATTCACCTCCCCCTGCTGTTACATTTGTAATTGTGTAATTTTTCATGAACTAAGTTGAACTTTTTTTGTTCAGAATAGTCATTATTTTTTCAGACATAAAAATCTTTTTCCACTAAATGATTTGATTAAATTGCCCTTTTTTCCAAAAGTGGTTTTATTGTTTCACATAAGTCTTGCATTGGTGTGACCTGTGTTCATGCTTCTGTGGTGGAAGCAAAGCTGAACATTGGGATCCTGAAAAATACAGCAAAAAAAAAACACTTTTGGAAGCAGCTTATTTCCTGTCAAGAGAGCAGGTTTTGTCTGCAGAAAAAAATCTACAACGTGTGAACATTGCCTATATATTTTCTCTGAAACGCAATGACGCAGTGTGGCTCTGATTCACACTACCTGTGGTTTGGGGAGTATAAACCTAGTGATAGATTCCCTTTAATTTGATTGATGTGTTTCTTATTTGGAAGATTGATGTAGCACATTCTAGAAATATTGACATTATTGTACACACATATTGTTCAAAATGCACACTTTACATCAACATATTATCCTAGAATATGTATAAATCCATGGTAAAGTATGTTGGAAGTAACCTCATGCTAAGTCAGCCTATAATTATTTTTTTATATAAATGTAAGAAAACAGTAAAACACATTTTAGCTCTGTATTGTTGTTTCTGAATTAAAAAAAAACAAACAAAACAAAACAAAATTTTTATCTTGTCATTATAGAGATTAGAAAATGAGCGTGAGATTGCGGATGATGCATCTGATGCGGAGCCAGTGACTGCAAGTAAGAATTCAGAGCAAATTTACTTAGCTTCTTTTTCACAGAGTATAGGTTTGGCGGTTGCATGATGTGAACTTGGGCCGTCGGTGACATCTTGATACCAACAGATCAGGAGCTACAGGTGGAAAATTCTATTTACCTGATCATGAGAATTGTTGGAGTCTATTGGAAGGCCATCATGTAGGTCGCCCGTGGTGCAGAGTGTACAACTGCAGCACTAAAGAACAACATCTCAAACAACTAATCAAAGTTTTGACAAACTTTATCATTAATAGGTCATCTGCAAAAAAGAGGCCCAATAAGGGTCAATAACTAGGGTAAACTGTCTAAGCCCAGTTTTATGTCAGGGGAGGGTCACACAACTGTCTTCTCCACATCTGAAAAGAATGGTCCGATTATTCTGATCAGACTTTGATCAAAGTGGCATCAATTTTTCTCAGGCGTGAAGAGAAAATAAAAAAAAAAAGTGGTCCAATTTTTTTCATGGACCCATGGACTTGCTTTGCCGATTTTGATCCGATGCACGCATCAAAATCGGACATGCCTCCGATTTTTCAGCAGACCACTTGGTCAGAGGAAAAAGATTGAAAATGTCCGCAGCCCCATAGAAAATTATAGATAGGGTGCTATCTATGAAAACCATGGATAGCTTTTGTATGACAAAATCAGTCTTGTTCACGAGCCGTAATAGTTAGGCTATGTGCGCACGTTCAGGATTTGAAGCAGAAATTTCTGCAGCGTTTCTGTATCTCCTTGGCAGGAAAACCTCCGCTGAAAAAACGTGCGGTTTTGCAGCGTTTTTGATGCGTTTTTTTAAGCGGTTTTGTACCTCAATGAATGCTTTTTGGAGCTAAATAAAGTTATTTTGGTGGGACATTGCTTTAACCCTTAGATTACCATCAGAATTGGGGTGAGTATATTGGTTAATTTAAATGATTGAAGAATTTGTCTGTTGTATTTCAAATAAAGTGTTTACTCTGTGTCTGTGTGTTTATTTAACTCTTTACTTTAATTAGGTTTGGTGATGAAAGGGTCTGATTGACACCTTGTCATCACCAAACAAAAGAGCTAGGTGTCAGCTAATCCCATTCACCCAATCTTCATTAGCATTTCCATTCATGTAATTTATGGGGCAGCTGTGAGCTGCTATTTTTAGCCTAGGAAGGTGCCATTAGGCAAACATGGTCCCTGGCTATTATTAACAGCTCACATCTGTTTCGTTAGCCGCTACGTCCCCACGAACAGCAACAAGCAGCGCTTTGGACGCAGCGTATTTTTGCTGCGTTCTAATGCCGCACTTTTGTTGTCGGTACATGTAAATCCACTGCATATAATGACACTTCAATCGGTCAAAGTCTGCAGCGGAGACTGGACTGTGCGCTACGGAAATTGACATGCTGCGGGTTAGTTTGGGTACATGCCCACGATCAGGAGCCGCTGCAGGTTTGATGCTGTGTGTTTATACAGCATCAAACCCGCAGCGTCCAGATGTTACAGAATAGTGGATGGGATTTCTAAAAATCACATGTCCACTATGCGTGCATCAGAGGCTGCAAATCACCCATGGACACACGGCGTGTCTTTCAGGACCGCAGCATGTCAATTTCTCTTGCGGAGTTGCTAGTCTCCGCAACAGAAATTTGAGCACTAGAAAGTATTGAATGCGATAAATCCGCATGGTTCAGTGAACACATGGGGATTTACCTGAGTTCAATAGAATGCAGCATTTTGGATGCAGCAAAAATATGCGTCCAAAGCGCTGCTACATCCGGATCGTGGGCACAGAGTGTAAAATTAAAAAAAAAAATGTTGTGGGCTCCCGCGTCATTTTTACAACTAGCAGAGGGAAAGCCGACCGCTGGGGGCTGATATTAGTAGCCGGGGAAGGGGCCATTAGCCAAAAGTGTTCCCTGGCTATTGATATCAGCCCACAGTTGTTTGCTTAGCCTTTACTGGCTAGATTATAGGGGGACCCCCCAAAAAATGATGTTGGGTCCCCCTATAAAATCTAACCAGAAAAGGCTAAACAGACAGCTGAGGGCTGATAGTAATAGCCAGGGAAGGGACCATGAATACTAGCCCCCTCCGCGGCTAATAATATCACCCCTCAGCAGTCCCAGAAATGGCACATCCATAAGATGTGCCAAATCTGGCACTTAGCCTCCGCTCTTCCCACTGCCCTGTAGCGGTGGTGAGTGGGGTAATGGGGTTCATGTCAGCCTTGTATTGGCGGCTGACGTGAAGCCCAGGTTAGTAATGGAGAGCATCTATAAGACACCCCTATTACTGACCGCGTAGTAAAGTTGTCGCTGCTTTTTCAATAAATACACGGCCAGAATAAAGTATTTTAATGAAATAAAAAACACACGGTTTTAAAAATTTTTTTTATTGTACACTCAGTCCCCGATGCCTTTGTCTCCTGAAAAAAAGTAAAATAAAAAACAACCATATCCCTCACCTGTACTCCGTCACGATGTAGTCCACGATAACCGACATCACAATTGTCCGGGTCACTTCTACAGCAGTGACATCAGAAATCACTGATGTCACTGCTGTAGAAGACAGCAATGTACACTGACAGGGGTGTAAAATCACTCCTGTCAGTGTACATGCTGCTGCAGGAGTGAGGTCACTGGGGTTCATCAGCTGAAGATCAGTTGATCAGCCCCAGTGAACTCAGCACCAGTACTGGTGGGAACATTCTTCAGAATGTTTCCACGCAGCACCGATGCCATAAAGTGAGGTCACGTGAGCTCTCAGCTGATCTTCAGCTGAGACCTCACGTGACCACAGGTCCTGGCAGCACAGTACACTGCTGGGAGTGAGCACACTCCCGGCAGTGTACCGTTGGCCTGAAGATATCGCCAGGGGACATCGCGAGGATTGGGGGCCGCCGGACAGGTGAGAATAAGGTTTTTTTGTTTTACCGCGCGCAGTCCCAGCTCGGCTGAGGAGACTACTAATCCCCTCAGCTGCGCCGCTCTTGCAGTTATCAGCGGGAGCGGCGGTTGGATGAGGGGAGTAGTAGTCCTCCTCTGCCAACCCGAGTACCACTCGCAGCATTTCCGCAGCGTTTCACAGCCCACTGACTTTAATTGAAACGCAGCAATTCCGCAGGTATAAATATTATACCTGCGGATTTGCTGCGGTTCAATTAAAGTCAATGGGTGAGAAACCCTGCATATAAAGGACATGCTACGTTTTTTTCCCGCAATGGCGATCCTGAGTGGAAATTTCCGCATCTGCATCATTGCAATAGCTGGCAGACCAATTATCAAGCGTTTTCGCAGGGAAAAAACACTGCAAAAAATGCATCAAAAAACGCTACGTATGCACTTAAATATATTCTTTGTGTTGAAGCTCTTGAGCAAAACATCTGGCACTTCTGTAGCAAGTCAAGAATGATTTACTAGATCATGATTAGGCTTTGTTTATTTTCAGGGAGCTATGATGGTCAGGAAGAGGCTTTACAGTCTGCACTGCGCCGGAGAAAGGATCTGTTGCACAAATTAAGAGTAAGTCAAATATATCTCTGGACTCAAAATGTAAAACATTTTCAGGGAGTCTGTCAGCAAAAAAATTACTATTCAAACTAAGCAGAGGTTGTGAAGTGTCGCCTTGGTGTGGCTGAGCAGTTCAGTGCATAGTCCTACCTTTTGTTTTGCATTTATCAGTGTCCCTCTCTTTCTTTGATTGACAGCTCTGTCTTTATAGGAGCCAAAGGAAGGTGGAAATGGATGGAGAACAAGTAGGTGCACTGAACAATTTGGTCTGGGAAGGATGCACCAAGTGCTTGGTTTGAGCAGTCATTTTATGCTGATAGACTCCCATTAATATATTGTCCCTTTACAGATATCACTTATTATGATTCTTAACCTTTTAATCATAGGAGCAACAACTTCTAGAGGAGATAGCCCGGCCTCATACCTGGGAAAGGACGCGCAGGAAAAAGGTCAATGTAGAACAAGTTCCCCCCTTACATGTGTATCACACAGCGGCTCCTCCAGAACCACCTGTGCGCTATTATCCTCCACCACCTCCACCTGAACCTCCGAGGATTATCCAGCAGCAGGTATGCTCTGAAATAGTGCACTGGAGACTAATTAGTTTTTTTTCACTTCTATTTATTTAGTTCATTACAATAAAAATAATAATAGTGTAATACCTCCTTACTTTTACAAATATTGCAAAGCTGATCTGCCTTCTTAATAATCTCCCCTATGTAAAGGCTAGCATATTACAACTATAGATCCTTACTTCTAGTGGCCAAAAAAACAGTTTTACTATTTAAGGACTTGGAGCACAGAGAGAATATATTGGACACAATTAATGAGTCTGGTTCATGAGCAGAGCGCTCCCATGCCTGTCCATTGGGGGCCGTGAATGGTGGGCTGCTGTGTGTCTGTGCCTATTTACTGCAGAGAGTGGGGGAGACACTATCCTCATGAAAACACCATAAGCCATGCATCCAGTGTATTCTTCCGGTGACCCTAGTAGCCTAACAGCTCAACATTTTTGAGAGATTTCCGCTACTAACTGTATTGACAGGTGGCTGTAATAGGCTGCCCATAGAAAGAGTAGCTTATTAATGTGTTTTTTTTTCAGTTTCATAAACTCCCTGTGACCAGGCTGAAGTTTGTTTTAGAAAATAAAATATTCTCTATTCACCTTCCCTGGGTCCAACACTGAGACTATGCCGCTGTTCCCAATGTATTATTGTCTGCGGTTCTGACGTCAAGTTGACAGCATTGTAGCCAATCAGTGAGCTCTGCCCAAGTTGACGACACTAGTCGCATTGGCTGCAGCAATGTTTAAGGGACGTCAGGACTGTAGACTATAATAGACATCAACAGCAGTGCCGCAGACTCCGCGATGGACCAGGGGAGGATGAGAAAATAAAAAAATAAAAATTGTTATTTAAACAAACAAAAGCCAGTGTACAGGGGTTTTCTGAAACTCAAAATCCCCCTTAGGCCACGGCCCCACTATCGGTATTTGGTCAGTATTTTTTCTCAGGAATGGGAGTCAAAACCAGGAGTGGGTGATAAATGTAGAATTGGTGACTTGTTTCTATTATACCTTTTCTCTGATTGTTCCTCACCTGGTTTTGGCTCCCACTCCTGAGAAAAAATACTGACTGAATACTGACCAAATACTGATAGTGGGGCCGTGGCCTAAAGCAGACCTATCTGCTTTAATAGTGCACATGACATTATGCTTAATGGAGAAGCAACTTTTATCCTTTTAACTACAACTTATTTGTCAGTTTCCCATGTCATAATAGAAATGTAACAAGTTCTATAAAATAATACAAATTCTCCATTCTGGGTCATATAGAGGAACCAAAGAGCCCCCTTTATTACGGCTATATATCGTATTATGCCATATGAGAACCATGAGAGACCTGGTAAAGTCAGTAGGTGCCATCAGTGTCCGGCTCGGGCCATATTTGCACATGCTGAAGCCTGCTCTCTTTTCTTGAGGTGTCTGCACTAAAATGCACAATGGCAATCAGTCTGTTTTTTTTTTGCATTTTTGTTAATATCTTGTGCCCCCCCCTTTTATGCAGTGTTATTTTTATTTTACAGAAATGCAGCGATTCATGATCTTAAAATACAAATGCAATGCTTACATGCGTTTTTCAGGTTTCTTATAGACATTTATGGAGGAAAAAAATGCAACGAAAAATGCAGTTTCACAGAGTGTATGACTTTTCATAAAATCACATCCACTTTGTAAAAAGCTGTGGATTTTCCACAAAAAAAAACAACCCAAACTGTAGTGTTCACACTGCCTATTTTTGAAACAAATCCAAGTAACTTATTTTACTTAATAGGAGCAGAAATGCTGCAAAAAATCTGCAACGTCAAAAACTCACCAAAAGATCATTGTGGGAACTTAGCACACTGTATAATAGCAGTGATACAATATTTAACAAGAATGTTATTTTGAATCATAACATATATAACTTAAAAATGATTTTATTTTCAGTTACCCCAGCAGCCAGCGACTATAATTCAGCAGCTACCTCCACAACAACCACTGATCACTCAGATTCCTCCTCCACAAGCCTACCAGCCACCACGCTCAGGGAGTATTAAAGAAGGTAATAAACTGGCTATTTGCTTTAAGGCCACGTTCACACGTTCAGTATTTGGTCAGTATTTTACATCAGTATTTGTAAGCCAAAACCACAAGTGGGTGATAAATACAGAAGTGGTGACGTGCTGACATTATACTTCTCCTCTTATTGCCCCACTCCTCATTTTGGATTATAAATACTGATGTAACATACTGAACATGTGAACGTTGCCTAATCCTTCCTGATGGGGCAAACTTTGCTTTTCCTCTTCCCTCATCTTCCATAAGCTGTAACTTTTTTTTCCCCTTTGACAAATCCACATAAGGAAATGTTTTGTTTTTACATTAGGAATGAGTTGTAGTTTTGTATGACGCCATTCACATTAACATATAATGTACTGAAAAGTGCAAACAAGTGGAGAAATTCTGCCATTGTTTATTTTATTTTATGGCATTTAGTGTGCAGCAAAAACGACCTGGCACAATATTTCTCCAGGTCTCTATAAATACAATTATACCCAAGTTTTTTTTCTCTATTATTATTTTAGTGGTTAAAAAAAAAGAAAGAAACAGAAATTGTATTTTTTTTTGGCTTTTTTATGAGACCCATACATTTTTCATTTGCCTGTTGTATCTCATTTGGAGATAAGTGTCATAATTTCTGTATAATCCTTTGTGAAAGGTTAACCTCAATCTCCCCCTGTTTAGCCTGATTAAGCAAGCTCCTCAGTGTTCCTCCTCCCTGCTGCTACTATGTCATAGTGCTCAGTACAAGCTGCAGCTGTCAACCTTGCTGGGCGGGCAGAGACTGAATACACTTGGACTTGTTACCTCTCTCACTCTTTATTTTGGACTTATGTATTAAGTCTCAATAATATTAATACCAGGATTGTACAGACATTTAAACCTGACATTTAATGTGAGCACACCAGTTCTATCAGGTCTAAGAATTTTTTTTAATAATGTATGTAGTTTGAATTGTGAAATCTGATGACCGATCTGCTTTAAGCCAATTTCTGTACTGCTTAATCATACTTCTGGCTAGCTGTATTTGTCCAGAATGGCCTTTTCTTCTTACAGATATGGTAGAAATGATGCTTATGCAGAATGCCCAGATGCACCAGATCATTATGCAGAACATGATGCTAAAAGCACTGCCTCCTATGGCCTTGTCACAACCTGCTGGAAACGCACCACCAGCGCTACCTCAGACACAAGTACGTTTTTGCCTTTCTATATTCTTACAATGTAGCAGTTTGTGTCTTATTTTGTAGGACAGTTCACTGATTGAGGACCTCTATACTCCAAAAAAAAGTCCACTAAATAAATAGAGTGTATATTATTCTATAAATGAGTATTGCTATACTTTATTGGGGTATTCAATTTGATTCCTTCCCAAAATATTACCAATCCGAGATCATTCCAATTTATGGACATCAATCAATTAGAAATGATCCCCATTTGCACATTCATCTTCACAGCACACGTAGAAATGTTCCCAATGTATGGATACCAAAAATAATTTATTCCTTATTATTGCACTTTGCCCTCAATTTCCTTGCAGTGGCCTCTACAGGGAATATAGTATTACATATTGACCATGAAATAGATGATTAATCTATCTGTGAATATGTACTTCTATATTTTTGATGAAGCCATTGTCCCATCTGGACCTTAATTTGACTCTTGACTCAGTGGTCCAGATATTATAGGCAATCATGCTGTCACGTTTCTGTTGTCAGATAACCCGCCCTAGCTATCCCTGCTCCCCAGATTACCTTTGATTGTGAAGACGCCGGGGCCACGTACCTTGCTGAACTCCTGAATCAGCCCTATACCTGCCCCCCCTCCCCCACCCAGCGAAGTGGGAAGGAATAGTGTATGTATACACACAAACAAGGAAGGACATACAGGGTCAAATGAATATACCAATCATACAAATATGCACTCACAGACAACAGAGGGGAACACCGGGGGAAAAAAGGAAAGAAAACTAAATAGGAGAGGACAAGGAATTACACCCAGCAACAGTCAAAGATAAACACTCCAAAATGCCTCTACCAACAACCAACTCCTCGCCAGGCAGTACAAAACTTAACACTGGCAACCCAGATTGCCAGAGGCAAGTATATGTGAGAGGGGAGTGGCCAACAATGAACAGCTGAGATCATCCAAGCTGGGAAGCTACAGAGACTCCAAGCTGAACAGATTAACAGAAACCTGCACCGTGTAATACAGGGGTCTCAAACACGCGGGCCGCATGCGGCCCCTCCGGCTGCTTGTTGCAGCCCGCAGGCACAGACCCCGTAACTATCGCGGCTCTCTCCAGCAGCCGCTGACATCAGTGCTGTAATGCAGTGTATTGCCGCGCAGAGACCGGCTATCTGCACAGCAATACCAGTGTCAGCCGCCGGCCTATCAGAAGCCAGCAGCTGACATTGGCGTCCCAGCGCAGCGGCGTATGACGTCACTGCCATGCTCAGATGTCAGCTGCTGGCCTCTGATAGGCCGGAGGGTGACACTGGTATTGCTGTGCAGAGAGCCGGTCTCTGCGCGGCAATACACTGCATTACAGCGCTGATGTCGGCGGCTGCTGGAGAGAGCCGCGATCGTTATGGGGTCTGTGCCTGCGGGCCACAGGTGCAGAAAGAACGCAGAGGGAACGGAGGACAGGTGAGAATCTTTTTTTTTTTCTCTGTCATGTGAAATACAGCACAGGGGACCTGTGCTCAGTATGGGGGGGGGGGCACTGAGCGCTGTATGGGGGTACGGGGACCCTGAGCGCTGTATGGGGGGACGGGGACCCTGAGCGCTGTATGGGGGGACGGGGACTCTGAGCGCTGTATGGGGGGATGGGGACCTTGAGCGCTGTATGGGGGGACGGGGACCATGACCGCAGTATGGGGGGGCGACGGGGAACCTGAGCGCAGTATGGGGGCGCGACAGGGACCCTGAGCGCAGTATGGGGGGGGACCCTGAGCACAGTATGGGAGGGGACGGGAACCCTGAGCGCAGTATGGGGGGGGGCGGTGACCCTGAGCGCAGTATGCAGTATGGGGGGGGGCGGGGACCCTGAGCGCTGTATGGGGGGGGGGCGGGGACCCTGAGCACAGTATGGGGGGGACGGGGACCCTGAGCGCAGTATTGGGGGGGGACGGGGACCCTGAGCGCAGTATTGGGGGGGACTTGGACCCTGAGCGCAGTATTGGGGGGGACGGGGACCCTGAGCGCAGTATTGGGGGCGACGGGGACCCTGAGCGCAGTATGGGGGGGCGACGGGGACCCTGAGCGCAGTATGGGGGGGCGACGTGAACCCTGAGCGCAGTATTGGGGGACGGGGACCATGAGCACAGTATGGGGGGGACCCTGAGCACAGTATGGGGGGGGACGGGGACCCTGAGCGCAGTATGGGGGGCGCGGCGACCCTGAGCGCAGTATGGGGGGGGACGGGGGCCCTGAGCGCTGTATGGGGGGGGACCCTGAGCGCAGTATGGGGGGGGGCGGGGACCCTGAGCACAGTATATGGGGGGGGGACGCGGCCCTGTGCGCACTATGGGGGGGGGGACCTGTCTGCAACATGGGGACCTGGATGGGGGACATGTCTGCAAGATAAGGACCAGGATGGGGGACCATGTCTGCAATATGGGGAACCTGGATGGGGGACCATGTCTGCAATATGGGGGACCATGTCTGCAATATGGGGGACCTGGATGGGGGACCATGTCTGCAATATGGGGAACCTGGATGGGGGACCATGTCTGCAATATGGGGGACCATGTCTGCAATATGGGGATCATGTCTGCAATATGGGGGACCTGGATGGGGGACCATGTCTGCAATATGGGGAACCTGGATGGGAGACCATGTCTGCAATATGGGAGACCTGGATGGGAGACCATGTCTGCAATATGGGGGACCTGGATGGGAGACCATGTCTGCAATATGGGGGACCTGGATGGGAGACCATGGCGGCAGTATGGGGGACCTGGATGGGAGACCATGGCGGCAGTATGGGGGACCTGGATGGGAGACCATGTCTGCAATATGGGGGACCTGGAGGGGAGACCATGTCTGCAATATGGGGGACCTGGAGGGGAGACCATTTCTGCAATATGGGGTACCTGGAGGGGAGACCATGACTGCAATATGGGGAACCTGGATGGGGGACCATGTCTGCAATATGGGGGACCTGGATGGGAGACCATGTCTGCAAAATGAGGACCAGTTCAAAAGGTGTATAGAAAATAAAATGGTATCACTTAAAATGTCACTTTGTCATGCAAATAATGCGGCCCCTCAAATTAAATGTTTTTCCGTGTGCGGCCCATATGCCCAGCTGAGTTTGAGACCCCTGATCTAGGGTATATAATATACACAGGGGCAGACATATTATTGGTGCTCACAGGGGCCACTTCCACCGATAAAAGCACAGGGGTCCGTGTGTGTATAGACTTCTCGAATGGCACCAGTCCCGTTAATTCACGTCCCTGTTTAAACACTAATGTGTGAAGGAGGCCTTAGGCAATAATAATAAATAAAAAAAAAATTAGAATATATATATATATATATAATATATATATATAAATATATATATTGGCGCTAGACCACCTTCACACATCAGTGTTTAAACACGTACGTGAAATAACGGGACTGGTGCCATCCGTGTTATTCATCCGTGTCTCCATTTTTACGATCATTGTAGTCATCAGTGTTTTTCCAGTATGGATAAAGAAATGACAAAGCTTCTCCTATACTTCACAATGTTATCCCCTTAATGACCAGGCCATTTTCCGTTTTTCGTTTTTTTGCTCCCCTTCTTCCCAGAGCCAAACTTATTTTGTTTTTCGGTCAATATGGCCATATGAGGGCTTATTTTTTGTGGGACGAGTTGTACTTTTGAATGCCACCATTGGTTTTACCATATCGTGTACTTTAAAACGGGAAAAAAATTCCAAGTGCGGTGAAATTACAAAAAAAAGTGCAATTCCACAGTTGTTTTTTAGGGTTATTTTTACTATGTTCACTAAATGCTAAAACTGACCTGCCATTATTATTCTCCTGGTCATTACGAGTTCGTAGACACCAAACATGTATAGGTTCTTTTTTATGTAAGTGGTGAAAAAAAAATCCAAAGTTTGTTAACAAAAAAATGGCGCCATTTTCCGAGACGCGTAGCGTCTCCATTTTTCAGGATCTGGGGCAGAGTGAGGGCTTAGTTTTTACGCACCGAGCTGACGTTTTTATTAATACTATTTTGGGGTAGATCCAATGTTTTGATTGCCCGTTATTGCATTTCATTTAAATGTTGCGGTGACCAAAAAAAACTTAATTCTGGGGTTTTTAATTTTTTTCTTGTTACGCCGTTTACCGATCGGATTAATTCTTTTTTACATTGATATATCGGGCGGTTCTGAATGCGGTGATACCAAATATGTGTATTTTTTTTTTATTGTTTTATTTTGAATAGGGTGAAAGGGGGGTGATTTAAACTTTTATACTTTTTTTTCAAAAATTTTTTTTTTACCTTTTGCATGATTCAATGTCTCCATGGGAGACTAGAAGCTGCAGTTGTCTGTTCTCCTTTACTACACACAGGCGATCATCAGATCAACTGTGTGTAGCAGAATTGCTCACTGGCTATGAGCGCCGACTGCTGGGTGGCACTCATAGCAATCTGGCAATGACAACCGCAGGGGTCTCCTGCAGACCCCGGGTTATCATGCCAAACCATCGGCGACTCGCAATCATGTGACGGGGTCGCTGATGGGCGGAGCCAACAATGCGTTTCTAATAAGTATGAGTTAAATCCGCTGTCAGAGATTGACAGTGGCATTTAACAAGTTAACAGCCGCGGGTGGATCGCGATTCCACCCGCGGCTGTTGCTGGCAAATGTCAGCTGTATAGATCAGCTAACATGTGCCCGGAAAAGTGCGGGCTCAGCACCAGAGCCCGCGCTAAACAGGGGGCTGTGATGTGTGTCGTACTATTACGGCAGACGTCATAAAGGGGTTAAACCCGTACAGCACACTGATGGTACACTAACTCCATCCATGAGTTGTACGTGTTTATCACAGACCCCTAGACTTGTATTGGCCATTGTCATTTGTGCTGCCAGAAAAAACAGACCTGTCTCCATGTGTTTTGCAAGGACACCCAGTTAGGTTATAACGGGTACCGCATTTACTCTTCCGGGGTGATGCCGTGTATCCACCAATTGTCTTTGTTGATACATTTTGTAATATCACAAGGTAGTTTTCTGTCCACAGCATGGATGTGCTGTCTATACCTGGGGGACTGTCGGGGCCTATTCCCTCACACATACTACCAGGACAATGTAATGAAAGAGAGTAATAATTATACTGAGGATTCATTCCAAGCCTGCGTTTTATGGTCTGGGTACATAATGCATTTTCCGGACTGGCTGCGAGTCTCCTCACCAGAACCCAACAGCTTCATATGTGCCTGAGGATGTGGAGTGTGGGGTCCGGAGATTCACAGTCAGACTGGAAATCACGGTCCATATAGCCTTAGGGCCGTTCCCACTGCGTTCTTAACCACGTTCACTCGGGGCTTGCGTCCGAACCCCCCGCAAAACAGGATACGTGCATATGCACCGACAGGGCCATTGACTATAATGGTGCAGATAGGACCATTGACTCTACCGTCACCATTATAGTCAATGTCACTGTCAGCGCATATGACTGAATCCTGCTTTGAATTTATTAAGCCTGTGAATTAATATTTAACAGATGGGAGAAAAGCAGCACGAGCCTATAATACTGTGTGGATGGGGCAACGGTGGGATTTGAGCCCACAACCCAGCGCCGTGCCCGTTACTAAGCTCTGAGCCACCAAACCTGTAGGAAAAAATTGTGCTTCGGCCGAGACCACTTCATGTCTTGGAGTCCCTGGCAATGTCCTGCCAGCTACATATGCGGCGGGCAAGCCACATAGGAGAACTCTCCGATCTGCCGCCTATCTATCCTATCTATCTTCTGATAGATATCTGGCTCGCTGGCATCTTCTGATAGATATCTGGCTCGCTGGCATCTTCTGATAGATATCTGGCTTGCTGGCATCTTCTGATAGATATCTGGCTCGCTGGCAGATGCTTTCTTTATGACACTACCATGATCTCTGCACTGCACCCGATTATACAGGTAAACCTCAGCTCTATTTATGTGCCCGTGATGGCAGAAACTTCTAACTTAGGGAGACTTAAAAAAAATATATCTAAAGAGACCTGCTGGCAGTGACCCCGCCCCTGCTGGCAGTGACCCCGCCCCTGCTGGCAGTGACCCCACCCCTGCGGGCAAATTGTCCCACCCCTGCTGAATATTTAGGGCAAATTCATTGAAAAGTTGTTGGTTTTGCCACCAGCTCATTTGCATAAGTCTATGAGCGAGTGCTCTGATTGGCTGGCTGTGGAATACTGCATCTGCAGCCATATGGTAGACGGGAACATCATCCTGACCGGACAGGTCGCTGCACGAGGGACACGGGGTCACAGATTAAGGAAATGGGGCATAACTCAGGGCTGTATTTACCCCTGGGCACCTTAGAGCGGGTGCCTAGGGCGGCAGACTGCAGGGGGCGACGTCAGCATGATTGAATAAACAAACATGTATTTCCCCTGCTTCACCGCTGGACCGAGCGTCAGTATCGCCGATGATATTTGGTGGGGATATCTATCCATCATCTACCACATCCTATACATAATTTAGGGCAGGGGTCCCAAACACGGCACCTGCGGGCCGCATGCGGCCCCTCCGGCTGCTTCTTGCAGCCCGCAGGCACAGACCCTGTAACTATCGCGGCTCTCTCCAGCAGCCGCCGACATCAGCGCTGTAGTGCAGTGTATTGCCGCGCAGAGACCGGCTCTCTGCACAGCAGTTCCAGTGTCACCCGCCGGCCTATCAGAGGCCAGCAGCTGACATTGGCGTCCCAGCGGCGTATGACGTTACTGATCTGTGCAGATGGCAGCTGCTGGCCTCTGATAGGCCGGCGGCTGACACTGGTATTGCTGTGCAGAGAGTCGGTCTCTGCGCGGCAATACACAGCATTACAGCGCTGATGTCGGCGGCTGCTGGAGAGAGCCGCGATCATTATGGGGTCTGTGCCTGTGGGCCACTGGTGCAGAAAGGACGCCGAGGGAACGGAGGACAGGTGAGAATCTTTTTTTTTTTATTTCTCTGTCATGTGAAATACACCACAGGGGACCTGTGCTCAGTATGGGGGGGGGGGCACTGTGCGCAGTATGGGGGGGTGGGGGGAGAGAGAGAGCCTGAGCGCAGTATGGGGGGATGGGGACCCTGAGCGCTGTATGGGGGGACGGGGACCATGAGCGCAGTATGGGGGGAGACGGGGACCCTGAGCGCAGTATGGGGGGGCGACGGGGACCCTGAGCGCAGTATGGGGGGGCGACGGGGACCCTGAGCGCAGTATGGGGGGAGACGGAGACCCTGAGCGCAGTATAGGGGGGCGACGGAGACCCTGAGCGCAGTATAGGGGGGCGACGGAGACCCTGAGCGCAGTATAGGGGGGCGACGGAGACCCTGAGCGCAGTATGGGGGGGCGACGGGGACCCTGAGCGCAGTATGGGGGACCTGGATGGGAGACCATATCTGCAATATGGGGGACCTGGATGGGAGACCATGTCTGCAATATGGGGGACCTGGATGGGAGACCATATCTGCAATATGGGGGACCTGGATGGGAGACCATGTCTGCAATATGGGGGACCTGGATGGGAGACCATGTCTGCAATATGTGGGACCTGTATGGGAGACCATGTCTGCAATATGGGGGACCTGGATGGGAGACCATGTCTGCAATATGGGGGACCTGGATGGTAGACCATGTCTGCAATATGGGAGACCTGGATGAGAGACCATGTCTGCAATATGGGGGACCTGGAGGGGAGACTATGTCTGCAATATGGGGGACCTGGAGGGGAGACCATGTCTGCAATATGGGGGACCTGGAGGGGAGACCATGACTGCAATATGGGGGACCTGGAGGGGAGACCATGTCTGCAATATGGGGGACCTGGAGGGGAGACCATGACTGCAATATGGGGGACCTGGAGGGGAGACCATGTCTGCAAGATGAGGACCAGTTCAAAAGGTGTATAGAAAATAAAATGGTATCACTAAAAATGTCACTTTGTCATGCAAATAATGCGGCCCCCCAAATTAAATGTTTTTCCATGTGCGGCCCATATGCCCAGCTGAGTTTGAGACCCCTGGTGTAATATGAAGGCGAAGTGCTTCTGATCAGTGCAGGAGTATGTGAAATCAGATGCTGCGGTCTTCTGGCCCCTCTCTGTTGCGGTAAACCCGTGACACATGCAATATAGGGTTGGATTGCATTCACCAGAGAAAAACCCCTTATTTATTGAGGGAAACATCCCTCTATGACATGTTCCCTAATTAGTTAGCACAACCTCTTGAATAATGATTAGATAATAACTTTTTATAAATAGAACCTATTTTTTTTTTACTAATATCATTTTTAGACATTAAAGGAAACTTATCACGTAAAATAATGCTATTAACATGCAGATATGGGGTTAATCTGCAGGTTAATAGCATTCTGACACAGTGCGGCACCCGTACTGAAAGCCCCACTGATGGGAGGAAATTAAGTTTATTCCCTCCAGATAGCCTCACTCTTTCAATCATAGGGGCGGCACCGGCGCAATTCAGTCACCGCTATGTGTATATAACGACTCTGATCCACTGTCAGTCAGTGCCCAGTTACAGCAGCTGCCACTGAACCCACGCCGTCGCCACCCCTATGACTGTGTCACAACGCTATTAGCCTATAGATTAATCCCATATGTGCAGGTTAAGCATTATTTTACACGACAGGTTTTCTTTAAAGGGAATACATTAACAGGTTTCTGCTATGTAATATGAGAGGAGCATGATGTAGGGGCAGAGACACTGATTCCAGTGATGTGTGACTTGCTAGCTTGCTTGCTGTAATATTGATACAATCCCTGTTTTCTCTGATCTACCAATTCTCTGAATGCGGAGCTGTTCATAACATCGCCCACACCACTGATTGGCATCTTTCCGCCTATTCACAATGTGCACAGAAAGCTGCCAATCAGTGGTGGGGCGAGGTTACACAGACAAGTTGACTAGGAGACAGGAGACACCTAGTCCTGTAGTGATAATCTCCTGCTGATAAAACACTGATTTTATTGAAACAGCAACACACAGCCCAGTAAGTGACACATCGCTGGAATCAGGCTTTCAGCCCCTACATCATGCTGCTCTCAGATTAAATAGCAAAAATCAGCTGACAAATTCCCTTTAATGAAATATATTTATAACTATTCGGCATGTAATATTGTATAACTCTTTTACCATTCATTGCATTTTTTAACAGTTCTTCATCATTTTAGGATCTTCACATTGGGAACCCGGTCATGCTGAAAGCTGAGAAAATCCGTCCATCATCAGTACACCATCACCACCACTATACACCACCAGGCCTTCCACCTGCTGCCCCCACAATGCAGCCGGCGATTGGATATCCTATGTGGCCTCAAATAATGCCATCTAACACCATGGGGCAAGCGGGAGGGTTTCCCCAGGCCGTGCACCATGTGACCGGTCCAACTACAACACTTCCAGCAATGCACATGTAAGTCAACTGCACAACCTTTCTTGATGGCAACCCCAGTATATGTTACATCACTTTTCAGGAACCCGGTGCGTTGGTTCTTCTCTTTTGTCCTCTGATATTATTTCCTATTTTAAGCGCAGTAATGGATGGAATATCACCCAGAGCCCCGAGCGCACTATAAGACCATGAGCTGATCAGGGTAGGTGCAAGGATTAATCTGATTCATGCATTATTATACTATAGATTTATACTTTACACATGAAATAAAATCCTCTTCCAGTGTTATGATACCATAAGCTATACAACGCTGTAATATATAATGTTTTACGCATTTACTATCCAATTGTAAGATTTTGGTTGCGGTCAGTGAATGATGACTTTTTTTTTTACATTTAGAGTTATGCTTTTTACTTAGAAGTAGATTGAAAAAATGCCTGGATACAAATAGTCTGGAGTCCCGAAAAATATACATTATAGCATTAGGACAAAAAAGAGAGATTTGCTTAAAAATACTGGGACAATTATTTTTTTCTTCCATTACTTTTTCACCAGCTTTCATGTGCTCCAACTCGTTAAAATAATCCACTTTGGGCTATGTTCACACAGAGATTTTTCAAAGTTTCAAACTGTACAAATCCTCCTACAAATCTCAAAACTCTGCAAAAAGATGCCTTTTTGAGGGGTTTTCGGAGCAGAACTTCCAAGTTTTTGAACAGTATTGAGGAGGATTTGGAGAGTTTCTGCTTAGTGGCTACATGAGTATGTTTGTTTTTTGGCGGTTTCCACTGCGGAATCCACCTGAAAAAGACGTAAAGAAGAAAATGCATATGTTCAAAAGAATGAATTTGTGCATTTCTATGGAAAAAAAACCTATTTGCTGTGCTTATGTTCAGGCTTAAGGAAAAGAAAACCCCCAGGTGGTTAAAAGAAGTTAATTCTTCTATCGTTTTCTGCTTGAAACACGCGGTATACTTTACAATATAAGTCATTGAGAAAGCTGAAAAGATGCCGAATGTCTTTTGGAGTGTTTTTTCATAGTTTTTGCTTAAAAAAATCCCACTAGCAGTTTCTTCATTATTTAATGGAGGAAAAAAAAACGACAGGAAAACGTTAAAAAGACTTCACAAAAACCATTGGAAATCCTCAAAAAAAAAAAAACAACGGAAAAAAACATCTGAGAAATGGTCAGAAAGCGACTGAAAAAACACTACAAAAGAGGCGTTGTGTAAAAGAACTACGGTTTCTTAAAGAGTATTTTGCTTGAAACTTGGTGGGTTCGCCTGAGTTTAAAAGACATTGTGTGCACATAGCCGCTGAGTGGAAACTCTCCAAATACTCCTCAAAAATGTTGAATTTTTGCTCAGTTTCTGCTTCAAAAACGAAGCAAAAAAACTGCTGCAAGGTGAGCTCAGAGCAGAAGAAAAGTTTATTGCAAAGTGCATTGTTTTGAAGCATTGGATATTCTAAAATTGTAAAGTGCTGCGGAATATGTTGGCACTATAAAAAATTATTATTATTATTATAAAAGGTCAAAAAGAAGTGAAAAACCCCTCAAGAGCAGACTAAAAAATGCTTTCACTTAAACACAAATCTTGAAACAAAAAAGGTATATTCGAGAAATTCACAAACGCCTATAAAAATAATTTAATTTGCTACCACCAGAGATAATAATACTAAATTATTATATGTATAGAAACATTTGACTTATTGCAGCTTTTAATGATTTTTTTTTCCCCCAATAATATTTTCTTCTAGAAAATCACTTGTTCAGCCAGGAAATAACTTTTGATTTAGCACGGAGCAATTCATGGCCGGAATATTGTCGACCAGACAGCGCTATTCTCATGTAATGCAGTAACATGTGCTGGAGAATCATCGGAGAGCTGCTGGTCATCATTCAGAAGAGATTCCTCTGACAATGTGCCCAAATGGAACAAGAAAAGCCAAACTGTATAGAGATAGAACCAATTGTTTTATTTGTATTACATATTTTATTAAAATGTAAAAAGAAGGTTTTGAATTACAAAAATGATAAGAAAAAATACACGTTTGAAAAATTCAGAATTTTGAAGGAATGGGAAGTTTTGTGCAAAGATCCATTAGTGAGAGAAATGTCCACTTGCTTACTGTTATTAGCTACATCCACATCAAACCATGAAGAAGGCACCCAGGGGCGATTAATCACTGATCATGGTTGTGCACGTTATTGCAAATTAGTTCCATTCAACTCAATGGGGCAAAGTTGCAATACCAGACAGAGAGCAAAGTCAGGGGTGGCGCTGTTTCTGAAAGAAAGCTGCCTTACTTTTCTAATCTAATCCTGGAAAACCGTTTTAATGAGCATTTGTAGATAGTAAGTGTTATGGTGCTATGACAATATCAACCTCACAGTCTTAATTAAAGGGGACAACATTACTACTACTTGGACAACCCCTTCTTAAAGGCAACCTGTCATATAAAATAACCTGCACATATGTAGCTAATCTGCACGTTAATGGTGTTTTGACACTGTGTGGTGCCGGCACTGAGAGCCCCGCTGCCAGGTGGAAATTAACTGTATTCCTCCCAGTAGCTTTCTGATTTCAGTCACGGGGGCGACACCGCGCGGGTTCAGTCACCACTCCGTGTATAAAGAGGGGCGGCTGAAACTGCACCCTGACACTGACTGTCGGCCCTAATGCTGAGTCTGCTGTCAGTCATTGGCAGGGGTGCGGTTACAGCTGCCGCTCTCTATACACAGAGTGGTGACTTAAGCCGCGCCGGCCCTGTAACTGGAAGCCGAACGCTTTCGGGGGGGAATGAAGTTCCATCAGATGTCCGCATTTCATCAGAGGAGGTGTGAGCGCTGCAGACCATCAGCAGAAGCTCATGGTTTTGCCAGGTGAGAACTGCAGCCAATCAGCAACCACTGTAGTGCTCACGTAGCATAACAACCCTAGCACCAACAACGCTGGAATGGCGCTAATGCAAGAGACGAGTATAACGTTTTATTTATTTTACACTGGAGGCTACAGCATTTAAGAAGAGGTTTTCCAAGTAGTAGACAATCCCTTTAAGCCTGATTCACCTTGTAATAGACACTTCATGTGTTCAGTATAAAACATAAGTTTTGTAAAATCCTTATTTACGTATAGATACATTCACTTGTATCATTGCTTTAACTGTTTAAAATAATTACATTGTATCATCCTCGTTGCTCAGTTCAAGTCCTGGTTCACATGAAAAATATCTCTGAGCTTTAATTTAATATAAATTAATGAAATGCATAAAACTGAAATAACACCCATATTACTCTAAATTAAATACTGCAAACATCAATGAACTCAGAACGGAGATAAGATAATTCTAGAAAAATAAAAATGGAAAATTAATCTGTCAATTCATATAACAATATCTGCGAAGTAGTAGGCAGGAGATTTCTTCATACTGTTATCTGCTATCCTTCAGCCATGCCTGCTCTTGTGAACTCCGGCCAGGGGGTTCTCTGGGTGAAGGTGGGTAAAACGACCGAGTGTCCATATTGGGAATACATTTCGGTATGAAGTGTAGCTGATCGCACAGCTCTTGTTAAAGACACCGGATATATTTTCCTGCAAAGCAAATATAAGATGTATTATTATAGGTTTCAGTGGGTAAAGTGAATTAGAGCATGTTTAACCACTTGTACGGTAGCTAATGGACATACAGTTGATGGGAGGTATGTACCACAGAGATGGCTGTCCTCTGTAATCCGGAATGTTGCTCTAGTGCACGTAAGCACTAAGAGGACTGTTTGGTGCACCTCGGGCCGGGTTACGGGTAGTTGGAGAGATGGGCGGGTCTGGATACCCACATACTTCATCTCTGGGTGTGGTTAAGAAGTTAAAATGGAGGCCGTTGTTTGGCAAATGGTCTGTGTTTGGAGGGAGAAGGCTCCTGTGTGTTGTTGTCTCCAGATTGAGACAGTGAACTGGATGCTTTCCAGCCTGTGTGCCCACAGGAGTGGCTAACCAGATACTGTGCCTAAAGGACTGTTTATTTTGTTTTGCCTGAACTAAAGGCTGTTTGTTTTCCTTTTGCTTTTGAGCGGTTTATGAAGCAATAAACCGACATGGACATTTAAATGAAAACGCTTCCTGTTTGCCTTCCGATGCACCAAACTAAGTAGAAACCCCACAATTGGTAGAGAATGCGGGCAGTGTTCCCAGCAGATACGTGTGACTGCTACAAGAAGGACTGTATGTCCTGGGTGAAGTCTGCCACAAGCCAGCAAGCGACGCCAGACAAGATGGGGGACCTGCTTAAACATCTAGTGTCTGCACAGCAGGCACAACACCAGTAGCATCAGCAATTATTACAGCAGCAACAAATGGCTCAACAAGAGACCACTAAGCTGCTGATGCAGCAGATTCAGGTCCAGAAGCAGGAGCAACAGGATCAGCACCGTCAACAGCAGCAGCAGATTGAGTTAGTCGCAGAGGCGATTCATGGTACGGCGATAGCTCTGACAAGGTCAGTGGACGATTTTTCCATCTAAAAGGTGGTAAGGAGAGCCGTGCAGAAAATGACCCCGGGGATGACATAGAGGCCTTCGTGACTGTGTTTGAAAGGGTCGCAGAGAGGGAGAAACTTCCGTCAGAGCAGTGAGCTGAGGTGCTGGCGCCATACTTGACGGGGGAGCCCCAGAAGACTTATTATGAATTGGCCTTGCAGGACGCCAAAGAGTTTGGCAAGCTAAAAATGGAAATTCTGGCACGCTTGGGGGTGACGATGACTATCAGGGCGCAGCGGGTCCACCACTGGGCGTTTTACCGTGGCAAACCCCCTCCCTCCCAAATGTTTGACCTTTTGCACCTGGTCCAAAAATGGCTGCAGCCGGAGTCCTCTACTCCTGTGCAGATGGTAGAACGAGTGGTGATGGACCGGTTTGTGCATTCACTGCCAAGGCCAATGCAGGCTTGGGTTGGCCAGGGTTATCTCTGGAATGCTGATGAACTGATCGAGAGATATCAGGGGTTGAGGGTTCCTTGGTAAGGCAGCCCACTCGATACTGGGGATCCCACCAGGGCGCGGAGGTCCAAAAGGGTGTGGGGAATTCAAGGGGGAGGGGGAGGTAATGCCCAAGGTCTCGACAGTTGATATCCTATGCTGGAGATGCCACAGCCCAGGCCATATAGCCGCCCGTTGTCCCCTGACCCCCGAGCAGAGAGACTGCAGCCTGGGACGCAGCAGTTCATACTATGCGTATCTGGCCTGCAGTGTGAACTGTCCACCCAGCAAGGGGCCACAAGAATGTCCCGTGAAGGTATGTGGTTGGCAGGTAACTGGACTGCTAGACTCCGGGAGTATGGTGACCCTTGTGAGGGCCACACTTCCTCTCCAACTGATCCCAGGAAAGAAGGTTGGTGTACGCTGCATTCATGGTGATGATAAAGACTTCCCCGTGGCCAGAGTGGACATTGAAAAGGCCCACGGTACTGAGTCCCACGAGATCGGCGTCATCCAGGACTTGTTGCACCCCATTATTATAGGCTGGGACTTTTGTTTGTTTTGGGATATGTGGGGAAAGGTTCAGGGTTTGCTGGCTCAGATAAGAAACCAGTTAACCCTGAAGAGGTATCACCACACCCAGAGTCGGACGGGTTTCCCTTCTGTGTTCTTGTGGGGGATGAGGAGGTAGTGCCCCCTGAGACTGGCATTCCCGAGTTAGGGGTGACCAGTGAGAATTTTGGGTCCGCCCAACACAGGGACCTAACTCTAAGGGAAGCCTTTAACAATGTCACCGTCATAAATGGTATTGCACAGGAGCCAGGGGCTGACACAAGATTTCCCTATTTTATGTTGCGTGGGGAATAATTGTACCGGGTTCCGAAAGTGAGGGAGGAGCTTGTGGAACAGTTATTGGCACCGGGGCCCTATAGGCGGAGGGTGTTGAACATGGCCCATTCACATGTCTTGGGTGGCCATCTGGGAGTGGAAAAAACACTGGAACAGATCGTGCAGAGGTTCCATTGGCCAGGATGTCACCGGGAAGTCTTACAATATTGCAGGTCCTGCCCTACGTTCCAGTTAACCGCCCCGACCTCTCACTTTTGAAGTCCCTTCATGCCATTGCCCATCATTGAAGTGCCGTTTGAAAGAATTGCTATGGACTTGGTCGGTCCCCTGGTTAAATCTGCTCGTGGGCATCAATATATCTTGGTCATCTTGGACTATGCCACCTGTTGTTGTTTGGCTCATGGTCTGTGTTTGGAGGGAGAAAGCCACCTGTGTGTTGTTGTCTCCAGACTGAGCCAGTGAACTGGATGCTATCCAGCCTGTGTGCCCACAGGACTGGCTAACCAGGGACTTTGGCTAAAGGACTGTTTACTTTGTTTTGCCTGAACTAAAAGCTAGTAAGGTGATTCCCCATAGGGTATGTATATATATATATAAAAAAAAAACATGCTGTGCCAATCTCAGCGCGTTACCAATGTAACTCTCTGGTGCCCTCTTGATGAAGTTTTATGCACTCACCTCTTGCCACAAAAACTTCAAGCATATGGTTCCTCCTCACACTTTGGGGTTTAGTCCGGGTCTGCTGCTCGCCTCGAATTGATCCTGTGTTGTATCCTGCCACGGATTCCCACAGGCATAAAGGTTCAATAGAAAATAATCCAATTCTACAGTGGCTGCGCTCCCCGTGGTAATGATTTTAAAAACTTCTTGTCCACAAATAAAATTTATTGCTCAAGCATACGAATGTAAAAAACGGATATTGGATTATTTTGTATTGAACCTGAACTAAAGGCTGTTTGTTTTCCTTTTGAGTGGTTTATGAAGCAATAAACCGACATGGACATTTAAATGAAAACGTTTCCTGTTTGCCTTACAGCGCACCCAAGTGAGTAGAAATTCCACACCCTTAATGAACAGGAATGAAAGAGAATCTGTCAGCAGGTTTTTGCTACTCCATCTGAGAGCAGCATGATGTAGGGGCAGAGACCCTGATTCCAGCGATTCGCCACTTACTTTACTGGGTGCTGCAGTTTTGATAAAAATCACAGTTTTCTCTGATGCAGATCTGATTGGCAGGTTTCTATGTACACTGTGCATAGGCAGAAAGCTACCTATCAGTGGTGGGGGCGTGGCAGCAGCGTATACTAGTCCTCTAATTATGATAAAATCACTGTTTTATCAGATTATCAAAACTTCAGCAAACAGTCCACTAAGCGACACAACCCTGGAATCAGAGTCTCGGTCGCTATCTCTTGCTGCTCTCAGATTATGTGGCAGATTTCCTTTAATGTCCGCCCAACTTTTTTGTATTTGCCTCTCCACTTTTCAGTCGCTATACCTTTATTTTTTTTTCACCGACAATGCTGCATGAAGCTCTCTTTTATGCGTCACAAAATATATATATTTTTAGCACTATAGTAACTACATATAAGTTACTATCCAATTTAGATATTTTTTTTGTGATGCAAATATCGAAAAAAAAACAATTTTTGGTTTATGTTTTCGTTTTTATATATACGTTTTACTATTTATGTACCACACCAAATAACCCGTTGAATGAGCTCTTTGTTCTCTTACGATTGTGTGGCTACCTTACTGTTTTTGTAGGATTTTGTTTTTTTTTCTTACATATATTTAAAAAAATATGTATATGAAAAAAAAAACTATTTTTTTGTGGGGGAATTTTACTTTATTACTTTTTGCATGTTTTTTTAATGTACTGTATTTTTCGGACCATAAGACGCACTTTTTTCCCCCCAAATTTGGGAGGAAAATGGGGGGTGTGTCTTATGGTCCTAACGTTACCTACGGTGGTGGTGAAGTGGGAGTGCAGGGCCCTCCCTCCTTCAGGAACGCGGTGCTGGTAGCAGCGGCGGCGGCGGTAGCAGAGGTGAGGCAGAGCAGCTGGGGCCGGGACCTGTGCCTGGCTGGTACTGGTGCTGGGCTGTGAGCGGCGTCGGGCGCAGCTTTCCGGTGTGTGCGGCCATCTTCCTAGAGCTGTGATCTACAGGAAAATGACCGCCCGAGCCAGCACATGCGCAGACCGGAAGCTCCGGCGGACATTTTCCTGTAGATCACAGCTCTAGGAAGATGGCCGCGCACACCGGAAACTTGCGCACGCCGCTCTGCTTCGCCGCCCGATGCCGCTCCCAACCCGGCACCAGCCCCAGCCCAGTACAGGCCCCAGCAAGAAGCCTCAGCCCCAGTCCCAGCCCCAGCCAGAGGCCTCGGCCCCAGCCTCAGCCACAGGCCTCAGCATAGGAACTGGCCCAGCACAGGCTCCTTAACATCTTCAGCCGCCGGCTTCCTGAGGGACCCAGCCTCCTGTGACCCTTGCTCCACCACCACCCACGTAAGATACTGTACCTATTCAGACTATAAGATGGACCCCCATCTTATAAAAAATATTTTTTCTATTTTCCACCCCAAAATTTGGGGTGCGTCTTGTGGTCCGGTGCATCTCATAGTCCAAAAAATACTGTATATATTATCTTTTAAATAATTTGTTACCCAATAGATCAGAGATCTGCATGGAACATCTTTTATTGAGCTTTCCACCCCACACACACACTGTAACTGGGGCATCTATGGGAGCCCCAGTTCCAGGGGAAAACAGACACTACTTTGACATTGGCCACTGGCTGAGCTGATTTGTCTTTGCCTAGGACCCAGCAACTTTATTATGCCAGCAGATACCCGGCAATCATGTGATCGCCATGTTCTACATTAAAGGGAATCTGTCAGTAAGATAAACCCTCCTAAGTCGTCTATATGGGCATGCAGGTCATAGAAAGTTAAGTAAAATGAAACCTTGATATCTGTGATCTGATGTCTTATTCCTGAGAAATCCATATATTTCTTAATATATAAATGAGCGGTTAAGATCTATGGTCTGGACATAAATCTCCCTAACAACCTGCATCCAGGGCTTATTTTGAATGTAAGGTGGTGTTAACAGTGAGACATGTACTGACTGACAGCCCACTCTCCTGGTCAGCAATGCCAATGCTTCTGCACACCAAACAGCGGTCATTGAGTGCTATGTAGCCAGTGAAATAGAAGACAAAAGCAGTAATAATCCACTTCTGTCTTCTCCCCAGAGTCTGTATTTGACAGCCGGAGACAGAACCTGCTCCTCCTAATAGCAGAAGCTTTAACCCTGTCCTGTAATTTATTTTTTTAAACTTGTTTTATTGAAGATTATACATCACAACAAGGTCACATCATAGAACAAAAGAACAAACAGCATTTCTCATTAACAATGTCTGCCAAAGGTAACCTTGCCTTTAAATAGGTATTCCCATCAAGATCCAATCCCAATATGTAATAGGTGTAATAATAAATATATTAGCAAATACCTCCAATTAGAAATGTAGTATAGTTTTTCTGATTCGCTATATCTCTTTCCTCATGTGTAGGCCTTGCAGGACCTTAGGAATCCATGGTTACGACCACTAGCAACTAGCTAACAGTCACTATCTCAGTGGTCGTAACCATGGATACCTACAGTGGGTACGGAAAGTATTCAGACCCCTTTAAATTTTTCACTCTTTGTTTCATTGCAGCCATTTGGTAAATTCTAAAAAGTTCATTTTTTCCTCATTAAAGTTCACTCTGCACCCCATCTTGATTGAAAAAAACAGAAATGTAGAAATTTTTGCAAATTTATTAAAAAAAGAAAAACTGAAATATCACATGGTCATAAGTATTCAGACCCTTTGCTCAGTACTGAGTAGAAGCACCCCTTTGAGCTAGTACAGCCATGAGTCTTCTTGGGAATGATACCACAAGTTTTTCACACCTAGATTTGGGGATCCTTTGCCATTCTTCCTTGCAGATCCTCTCCAGTTCCGTCAGGTTGGATGGTGAACGTTGGTGGACAGCCATTTTCAGGTCTCGCCAGAGATGCTCAACTGGGTTTAGGTCAGGGCTCTGGCTGGGCCAGTCAAGAATAGTCACAGAGTTGTTCTGAAGCCACTCCTTTGTTATTTTAGCTGTGTGCTTAGGTTCATTGTCTTGTTGGAAGGTGAACCTTCGGCCAAGCCTGGGGTTCAGAGCACTCTGGAAGAGGTTTTCATCCAGGATATCTCTGTACTTGGCCGCATTCATGTTTCCTTCAATTGCAACCAGTCATCCTGTCCTTATAGCTGAAAAACACCCCCATAGCATGATGTTGCCACCACCATGTTTTACTGTTGGAATTGTATTGGGCAGGTGATGAGGAGAGCCTGGTTTTCTCCACACATACCGCTTAGAATTATCACCAAAAAGTTCTATCTTCTTCTCATCAGACCAGAGAATCTTATTTCTCATAGTCTGGGAGTCATTCATGTGTTTTTGAGCAAAGTCTATGCAGGCTTTCATATGTCTTGCAGTGAGGAGAGGCTTCCGTGGGCCACTCTGCCATTAAGGCCCGACTGGTGGAGGGCTGCAGTGATAGTTGACTTTGTGGAACTTTCTCCCATCTCCCTACTGCATCTCTTTAGCTCAGCCACAGTGATCTTGGGGCTTTTCTTTACCTCTCTCACCAAGGCTCTTCTCCCACGATTGCTCAGTATGGCTGGACGGCCAGGTCTAGGAAGACTTCTGGTGGTCCCAAACTTCTTCCATTTAAGGATTATGGAGGCCACTGTGCTCTTAGGAACCTTTAGTAATGCAGAAATTCTTTTGTAACCTTGGCCAGATCTGTGCCTGGCCACAATTCTGTCTCTGAGTTCCTTGGGCAGTTCCTTTGAGCTCATGATTCTCATTTTGTCTGACATGCACTGTGAGCTGTGAGGTCTTATATAGACAGGTGTGTGCCTTTCCAAATCAAGTCCTATCAGTTTAATTAAACACAGCTGGACTCCAATGAAGGAGTAGAACCATCTCAAGGAGGATCACAAGGAAATGAACAGCATGTGACTTAAATATGACTGTCTGGGCAAAGGGTCTGAATACTTATGACCATGTGATATTTCAGTTTTTCTTTTTTAATAAATTTGCAAAAATTTCTGCATTTCTGTTTTTTTTTCAGTGTAGATGGGGTGCAGAGTGTACATTAATGAGAAAAAAAATGAACTTTTTAGAATTTACTAAATGGCTGCAATGAAACAAAGAGTGAAAATTTTAAAGGGGTCTGAATACTTTCCGTACCCACTGTATTTGCTAATATTACTATTATTACACCTATTGCATACTGGAATTGGATCTTGGAGATGGGAATACCCCTTTAACATACCATGGGTCTAATATCTTAACCAAAAGCATAAGACAACTGTGTCAGGCACCAAATATCACTTACATTATCATGAGAGAATACTCCAAGGCTTCCATATTTTACCTTTGTTTTTTTACAATGAAAGCAGTTTTAGGTTGTTTAATATACAGCTCTGGAAAAAATTAAGAGACCACTGAACAGTTTTCTATTGGAAAGCACGGAAAGACTGGTGGAAAGCTGTGATTAAAAATCATGGTTATTCCACCAAATATTGATTTGTGAACTCTTCCTGGGTTAAAACATGAGTCATTTGAGGTCTGAAAGCACTGTGTTTCTTTTTTAGTATTTTGACGCTTTATCATTTGCTGCAAATAAATACAAAATTTTTAGCTTTGAATTTCGGAGACATGAGGTCAGTAGTTTATAGACTAAAACAACAATGTACATTTCACTCAAAAAAATACCTATAAAGAGAAAAATCTGAGAAACTGAAAATTTTGCAGTGGTCTCTTAATTTTTGCCAGAGCTGTATATGTATTTTATGTGTTTCTATTCTCTGCTGTACCTGAGGCCAGTCTCCATTGCTGAGTTGCTTCTCCAATAGCAGTTTTACTCCTCTCTCCAAAACAGCAACATTAGGAAACCTGCAAAACATCTGCAAACTCAACAGAATGCTTATACCACACAGATCCAACCTCGTCATCAGTGCAGCACATAAAAACCATGTCGCATTCACACATCTGTGCGTCACGGTCTGAGCACGGACCATAATCCATGGACTGTCCACGGGTCTCCTGATCCAAACTTGACAGCCTCATAAGCATATATGATGCTGCTAAGTTTGTCTCAGGAGACCCCCTGACAGTCCATTGATCCATGCTCGGACCGTGATGTGTGAATGCGGCTTAAAACTACTTTATGAAACAATGTTAGCTTGATGCCTCACACACGTGGCTGCGGATTGTCCTCTAGATCACTCTATTCTCTACTGTGAGGTCACATACACTGGCACCATATCTCTGGTAACACGCACTGTCAACCTTTATAAATCTCAATGCGAAGAGAAAATCCCGCACCTTTCATTATAAAAACTTGACAAGCTTTGTTATATATCCAAAAATGTATTTAGGACAAAGACTAAAGGTACATTACCGACGCGTTTCAGACTGCAAATAATCCTTCAACGTAGCCTCATATTTATAACATGATTTTTGCATGTGACTAGCTTTTAACCATAGTTAGCGGTAAACATCAGATTATACATAATTGTATATGCTGTATCCTACCTGACAGCCATCAGACCCAGCAATGCCCAGCAGGTGTTGTGTAGCTGAGAGCTGGCGCTCTGAACGTATCTTCTCTCTTCACATGATTCAAAGTCTTCCCCCCAGCCTCCATCTTCCATTTGGTGAGAGAGAAGAAAATCACAGGCACGGGTGACCTCTGGGCAACTGAATAGTGTAAGATAGACAAAAGTGGACCAGTAGGAATTAATTCATTTCACAAATGCAAGCCATTCCTCACTCTGCTAAGTTGTTCTTTGGTTCTAGGCAGTGAATATTTGTAACATAAATCCCTGTTAAGAGTTAAATGGGTATTCCCATCTCTAAGATCCTATATGTAGTAGGTGGAATAATAATAATAAAATCAAATACCTTCAATTAGAAATGTACTATAGTTCTTCTGATTAGCTGTGTCGCTTATCCCATGTGCTAGGCATTGCAGTAGCTTAGGTATCCATGGTTGTGACCACTAGCAACTAACTGTCATTATGCTAGTGTCACGGGTGTGTCCGATGTAACAGACAGTCACTCTGCAGCTGGCTGCAGAAGGTCACTTTGTTTGGCATTGCAGACCCCTTCTTAATCCGTCTGCTTTTAGAACCCAGCGGCTACCTCCCTACAGCTCTAATTGAGACACCCTGGTCTGGGTGTTTAAAACCTCTCAGTCTGCTTCTGGGACTCGCCGGTGATATTTCTATGTTTCTTGGCTCTGGCTGGAGTACTAGCAGGTTCTTCTCTGCTGTCCTTGGAAGACTGTTGGCGTTCTCCTCTGGTGTCTGCTCAAGCTAAGTTATCCCCTTTTGTTTATCTCCCTTGTTGTCTTTAGTTTATAGTGGGGATTGACCAGTGCTCACCCCCTCCTTATTCCCTATATTCTTGTTCGGCGATTGGGGAGGAACCAATATAGGGACGGTAGGGGAGGCAGGGAGATATTAGATTTGCCTAGAGGTCTCCACTCCCCCTTTTCCTAGTGTTTGGGCATCCTTCCCCTCATCCCTTTGTGTTGCACTTAATCATTCCCACACTGTGACAGCCAGTAGTTGTAACCATGGATACCTAAGCTACTGCAATGCCCTGCACATGGGATAAGTATCATAGTGAATCAAAACAACTAAACAACATTTCTAATTGGAGGTGTTTGCTAATATTATAATTATTGCACCTACTACATATTGGGATAGGATCTTGGCGATGGGAATACCCCTTTAACAGAACTGAAGAAAGTTTCTCCATCATGATTAGGGCTTTAGAAATAGTCAGGGTCAACGTCTTTACTCCCAACTTGTATTTTTTTGTAGCTAAAAGCATCAAAAAGTGATGGTAGATAACATTTTTTTAAATCAGCTGGGCTAATAATATCCCCTTATACAACCTGAGTGAACAGTTACAATGACTGCACATAACTAAACAACCAAAATATCAGACATTGTTTGTGTGTATGTATGTGTCAGCTTTTTATGGGACTCCTTGATGACACTCACCCATCTGAGTAGTTATATCCCATGCAAGCAAAGGCCTCCAGTCCAAACCATATGCCATATGTAAAGCACACACCCCAGGACCTGGATAACATGGAGAAATATGAGAATATAACATTACCGTAAACTAAAAAAAAAAAAAATACATTTCTTGTTATTAGAATTGGGGGGCACAACATCATTGGTATAGAATCTGCCATTAGGAGGCTGACACTAGGTACAATAAAAAGTAAACCGGAGGGGGGTGATACTGAAGGCGCCACACAGGAGAATATTTGGAGGGCAGCAGCTTCACACTGTGGCTTTTTAATGCAAATTTTCTGGTGGGATATTGATTGTCTCTCTGCTAAAAACAAAATCGCTATCATTCCAAGAGGCCCATTGCTATTACCAAGAAAATTGGACTTTTGCACTTGTAAAACCCCTTTCCTATTGAATACACTTGGGCACACACATCCCACCCTATTCTTATTTTACTACTCTCCAGGGTTGATTCTGGATGCCTCTGGGCATGGCTCTCTTCCTCGGGTTCAGGTCAGGTTGGTTCTACTTCTTACAGATTATTTTTTTGCTCTCCCACTGTCAGTCTACTACTGGAAGGTCCTATAACCAAGGTGCTGCGTTCCTTAATGTATTCATCGACAAAGGAATTCCATCAAAAGTACAAAACAATAAAACTTTCACACTCCTTATCTATGAACTGCTAAAATATTTACAGCCAGGAATGTTTATCTCTCCCATAGTAATAGCTCTGCTTTACGTCACCTGTCTCATCTATTGCATTATTTCTGTGCCATATTGTGTATAAATATGTGACTCTTCAGATTTTGGGTTATACTAGAATGATGAAGAGGAATGAGTAGTCTTGAAAGCTTGCAACAGGTTACCATCTTTTCAGTTAGCCATTAAAAGTTATCAACCACTGAGGACTCTCAAATCTAAATATTTATCAAAAGTCCAAAAAAAAAAAAAAATCGAAATTATAACACAGTTCTATAATACTTACCCTTCCCAGGATCCATCTTTTCGCTGAACCCGGCGACAGTAATCCAGGCCTTGTTTGAGAGTTTCCCTAAGTGGAGCAGAAAAAAAGTCCAGATCAGAAAATCAGTACAGTCGCATACTAAAGAAAGATTCCTTTCCCTACGAGGGCCATTTGATTTCCCTGCCAGGAAGGCAACTATGGCCAAGAAGTACAGTACTGTGTATGCAATGCCACAATCCTAAAAGTGGCAGTGCAGTGGTAATATCAGAGTTAGATCAATTACAAGCGTTAATATATTACTGGAAGGTACTTTAAGATGAAAAATCCTTAAAGGGGTTTTCTGGTCATAAGATACTGATGACTTTTCCTTTGGATGGGTCATCAATATCAGATTGGGTGCTGGGTATATGCCCACAACCACACTAATCAACTTCATTCAAAGTGTAGCAGCCGCTGTCAGGTACTGCAGAACAGCTCCTACTCAAGAGAATAGGTCATCAATATCTTCTAACCACACAACCCCTTTACATGAGTTTGTCATAAAGCTTAAAGGCAAATATATACAGTGCATCATTTTATGAACATGAGGAATATGTAATGTTGCCTTAGAGGAAGAATGAATGACAAATTACCCGATTTCATGTGCTCTGTAGTCCGGGTCCCAGGCTTGGTAATGTTTCAAGGCTTGCATTGCAGCAGATGTGCACTCGACATAGGTGTAGTCAATCATGATATCTCCTGCAGTAAGTGAATGCATTGAATGTGATCTCGATGCTCCACATCAGGTTGTATTCATTACATTACTATGTACACAGGGCCGCCATAAGGGCATTACTGCCCTTACTACTGTATGGGGCCCAGTGAACAGAGGTAAAGAGAGGGGGCCCTTGCCCGATCCGGGCCCCCCTCTTGTGCTTTTGCTCACAAGGCCTTGGGGTATCGTGTGCCGGAGCGCGGCCACCGGTGACGTATATCTCGGCACCGGGAGCCTTGGAGCTCTCACAGCCGTCAAAACTGAACGGCTGTGCAGCTCCAAGGGAGTCCCTCCGCCTTTTCTGTAACGCGCTGGAGTCGGCGCGTACGGGATGACGTCATTGCATACTTTGCCAGCATCGAACGCCAGGATGCCAGTCCGGAAGTGGAGCTGCGTCTGCAGGGTATCGTATGGAAGGTAAGTATGAAAAGTTTTTTTTTTTTTTTAATACAATTAATTAAATGGTCTTAGGGGGTTGGGGAGAGCTAATGATGAACTGGGATTGGGAGGTGAGGAGAGCTAATGATGAATGAGGGGTGGAGAGAGCACATGATGAACTGGGAGTGAGGGTGGTGAGAGCAAATGATAAACTGGGTGAGGGGTGTGGGGAGAGCACATGATAAATTGAGAGTGGAGGGTGGGGAGAGCTAATGAACTGTGAGTGGGGAGAGGACATAATGAACTGGGAGTGGGGGTGGGGAAAGCAAATTAACTGATAGTGGGGAGAGCACATGATGAATTGGGAGTGGGGGATGGTGAGAGCAAATGATGAGCTAGGAGAGGGGAGTGGGGAGAGCACCTGATGAATTGGGAGTGGGGGGGTGGGAGAGCTAATGAACTGGGAGTGGGGAGCGCACATGATGAACTCTGAGTGGGAGGTGGGGAGAGCTAATGATGAACTGGGAGTGGGAGGGTGGAGAGAGCACATGATGAACTGTGAGTGGGGGGTGGGGAGAGCTAATGAACTGCGAGTAGGGGGGAGAGCACGTGATGAACTGGGAGTGGGGGGGGGGCACATGATGAACTTGGATTGGGGGGAGGTGAGAACATATGATGAATTGGGAGTGGGGAGAGCAAATGATGAACTGGGAGTGGGGAGAACTAATGATGAATTGGGAGTGGGGGATGGGAAGAGCAAATAATGAATAGAGGGTGGGGGACAGGGAGAGCAAATGATGAATTGAACGTGGCGGGGAGAGAAAATTATAATGAATTGAGGGTGGGACAGAGTAAATAATGATTAAGTGGGGTTGGGAGAGAGGACATGACAAAATGAATTGGGGCGGAGAGGGGCATGTAAATATAATGAATCGGGAGAGTGGGGACATTGAGGATGACGGAGTGTGACTGGTAATGAATTGGAGTTAACAGTACAGGTGCTAATTAATTTATATATTTATTAGATGAGGAAAGTGGCTATTTATAGTTAGTAGGGGCGCAGTGGTGGATTACAATATATATTTGGAATGGTGGGTTGCGCAATAACTAATTATATATTAATGGTGGGTGCACATCTGTATTCAGCTGCATAGTGTATAAGTTGGGGAATGTGCTCTAGATAACTGTGTGTTATTGTATGCAGAGATGAGTCCTGGCCGGAAGAAGCGATGGTGGTCTGCGCTGGATGAAGGACTTCAACTAAAGACATCACTGGTGAGTCAGTGTGTTATCTGTACACTGACACTATATACTATGTACAAAGCTCCTGTGTATAATGTCACTGGTGATCCCTGTATTACCTGTACACTATATACAGAGCTCCTGTGTATAATGTCACTGGTGATCCCGGTATTACCTGTACATTATATACAGACCTCCTGTGTATAATGTCACTGGTGATCACTGTATTACCTGTACACTATACACTATATGCATAGCTCCTGTGTATAATGTCACCGGTGATCCCTATATTACCTGTACACTACAGTGGTGGCCAAAAGTATTGGCACCCCTGCACTACTGTCAGATAATACTCAGTTTCTTCCTGAAAATGATTGCAATCACAAAGTCTTTGGTCTTATTATCTTCATTTAATTTGTCTTCAATGAAAAAACACAAAAAGAATTGTCCTAAAGCCAAATTGGATATAATTCCACACCAAACCTAAAAAAGGGGATGGACAAAAGTATTGGCACTGTTTGAAAAATCATGTGATGCTTCTCTAATTCGTGTAATTAACAGCACCTGTAACTTACCTGTGGCACCTAACAGGTGTTGGCAATAACTAAATCACACTTGCAGCCAGTTAACATGGATTAAAGTTGACTCAACCTCTGTCCTGTGTCCTTGTGTGTACCACATTGAGGATGGAGAAAAGAAAGAAGACCAAAGAACAGTCTGAGGACTTGAGAAACCAAATTGTGAGGAAGCATGAGCAATCTCAAGGCTACAAGTCCATCTCCAAAGACCTGAATGTTCCTGTGTCTTCCGTGCACACTGTCATCAAGAAGTTTAAAGCCCATGGCACTGTGGCTAACCTCCCTAGATGTGGACGGAAAAGAAAAATTGACGAGAGATTTCAACGCAAGATTGTGCGGATGGTGGATAAAGAACCTCGACTAACATCCAAACAAGTTCAAGCTACCCTGCAGTCCGAGGGTACAACAGTGTCAGCCCGTACTATCCGTCGGCGTCTGAATGAAAAGGGACTGTATGGTAGGATACCCAGGAAGACCCCACTTCTTACCCCGAGACATAAAAAAGCCAGGCTGGAGTTTGCCAAAATCTACCTGAGAAAGCCTAAAACGTTTTGGAAGAATGTTCTCTGGTCAGATGAGACAAAAGTAGAGCTTTTTGGGAAAAAGCATCAACATAGAGTGTACAGGAAAAAAAAGAGGCATTCAAAGAAAAGAACACGGTCCCTACAATCAAACATGGCGGAGGTTCCCTGATGTTTTGGGGTTGCTTTGCTGCCTCTGGCACTGGACTGCTTGACCGTGTGCATGGCATTATGAAGTCTGAAGACTACCAACAAATTTTGCAGCATAATGTAGGGCCCAGTGTGAGAAAGCTGGGTCTCCCTCAGAGGTCATGGGTCTTCCAGCAGAACAATGACCTAAAACACACTTCCAAAAGCACTATAAAATGGTTTGAGAGAAAGCACTGGAGACTTCTAAGGTGGCCAGCAATGAGTCCAGACCTGAATCCCATAGAACACCTGTGGAGAGATCTCCAAATGGCAGTTTGGAGAAGGCACCCTTCAAATATCAGGGACCTGGAGCAGTTTGCCAAAGAAGAATGGTCTACAATTCCAGCAGAGCATTGTAAGAAACTCATTGATGGTTACCGGAAGCGGTTGTTCGCAGTTATTTTGGCTAAAGGTTGTGCAACCAAGTATTAGGCTGAGGGTGCCAATACTTTTGTCTGGCCCATTTTTGGAGTTTTGTGTGAAATGATCAATGATTTGATTTTTGCTTCATTCTCTTTTGTGTTTTTTCCTTGCAAGCAAATTAAATGAAGATAATAAGACCAAAGAATATGTGATTGCAATCATTTTCAGGAAGAAACTGAGTATTATCTGACAGAATTGCAGGGGTGCCAATACTTTTGGCCACCACTGTATATACAGAGCTCCCATGTATAATGTCACTGATGATCCCTGTATTACCTGTACACTGACACTATATACAGAGCTCCTGTGTATAATGTCACTGGTGATCACTCTATTACCTGTACCATCACACTATATACAAAACTCCTGTGTATAATGTCACTGATGATCCCTGTATTACTTGTACACTGACACTATATACAGAGCTCCTGTGTATAATGTCACTGGTGATCACTCTATTACCTGTACACTGACACTATACACTGTATACTATGTACAGAGCTCCTGTGTATAATGGCACTTATGGTAATATAAGTATTGTGTTTTTTTATTACTGATCAGTATTGTAGTATTCGGTCACTATGTGGTGGTAATATGTGGTATAGTCATGATGTGGTGGTATTTGTCCCTTGCATGTGGTATCATTTGGTTACGATGTGGTGGTAATATGTGGTCCGACCATGGTGTGATGGTATTCGTCCCTTGTATATGATATTATTGGTCACTATGTGGTGGTAATATGTGGTATGGACATGCTGTGGTGGTATTTGTACCTTGTATGTGGTATTATTCGGTCACTATGTGGTGGTAATATGTGGTCGGTCATGGTGTGATGGTATTTGTCCCTTTTATGTGATATTATTATCATTGGTCATTTTAAAAACTGTACGCGACACATTCCCTTAAAGAAAAATAAATAAAATATACCTAAAAAGAGTATTGGGTATTTAAGAAATGTTTAATATGTTAGAGTAGACTAGGGCCCAGCCAGAAGAGTCTACCTTGTCGTGGTGGTAGCGGCTTAAAAAATCTTTTGGCCAAAACAAAAGCTGCCGGCTATATATGTGATATGGTTCAATGGGAACTGTTAATGTGTGACTGGTGAAGACGTGGTGCAGAAGTGGAGTTTTTCCAAGAGTGGGCGGTGTGACTGTGGAGGGTTTGAGGAATGGAGGCGGAGATGGGGTGGAGCCTGGGCGGAGTCTCAAGGGGGCCTGAAAATTTTGCTAGTATGGGGCCCCGAAATTCCTGGTGGCAGCCATATATGTACATACCAAATACTTCAGATGGATTAAGCCTTTCCAACAAGCGGCCACCTCGTTTGGTTTCATAGGTAGCAAATCCCCCATCAGAATTCTTCATACTAAGTAGCTAAGACATATCAAAATTATCAAGTTACATCACAGAAGATGACCATTTCCCACATTCACACATATACAGTTGCATGTTTCTTACCACATCAACAGCATCCTGTAATCTGCTCCTTGGAATATGTTCAGATAAGAAAGAACAGTTTTCTTGGAGCAGCATTGCAGATTTCAGCCCCTCTGCAGTACAATCTGCTACAATCCAACCACAGTCCCGAGTGCTGAATGGGAATCCTCCCTGAATTACACCAAAAAGTCACCTTTAAATATCAGAATGTCATAGTGCTGAAGATACTCAAAGAAAAACAAGCCATGTGTCCACAGTCGAGTCACTGGTTAAGAAAAATGAGGTTTGTCAATATAATATAATTTGGATGGTAAACACACCTGCCCCCTCAGGAAACCTACAGATGAACATGAACACTCCTTTAGAATATATACCAACCTTGTTCATCTGTCTGTAGTATTTCTTGTACTCTGGTGGGTTATCTGGTATCTGCAACATAAGTACATTAATCATATCATACATGAGACTGATAAACACGACTGATCACTACACAAAATACAAGCCCTCATAGGACTTTGTAACCCCAAAAAACCAAACAAAAAGAAAACTTATGACTCCTTGGATGCCACAATAAATACATAAAAAACATTGTGAAGTTTTCTTTTATTAATAATGTATTACTGGTGTAACTTGTAGAGCTTGCATGTAATACAGGACAGTGCAGGCTGCTCTATTACAAACTTTTCTCATTGAATCATACAAGCTCTGTGACCTCTACCAAAGCCAATCTAAGCTCAAACTCTTGATTTATGTTCATTTTATGTGCTTTTTTTATTTTTTATATCTGAGCTTAGATTAACTTCGAGATTCATCATCTCATCTGAAGGAATGAAGACAAAATGAGCTCAAGCAGCCTTCAATGCCGCATTACCTGCAAGCTCTACAAATCAAAAGGCAGAACGTTTTAATAAAACAAACAACTGCAAAAGAACATCCAATGCAATCATAAAAAAGATTAAAAAGTGTTTATCA